>NC_054375.1:32079693-32679693 GCF_017654675.1 Xenopus laevis | reverse complement strand
AGTCACAGGTGCGGCAACCCACACCTCTAGCAGCTGCACCGCTCCCAACTTGGATTCTCTTATAGAAGTGTCCTCCCCCAGAACCTCTGGTTCCCAGGATACACTAGAACTCCCTGTAAAGACCTGCTTTTTACACTTTAATTAATGCAAAATCTGCATTAACCAGGCTGGAAATTACAAGGAGAGGTAATTAGGAAATACCTGGAGCTCACGATTCGCCGACACCGCTAGGAAAAAAAATGGTTATATTTAAACTAATACCTGGAGCTCCCGATTCGCTGACACCGCTGGAAGAAAAGGATGGTTATACACATAGGCCTGATATTAAAGCAAAACTCACAGAGCTACACAAAGAGTTCCCAATGTTCCCTGGGAGCCAGGGGTTCTAAAAAAGACACAACCTTTCAGAAAATCCAAACGGGTTACCTTCAACTGTTTCAAAGTTAGAGCCACAACTTCAGTGAGACATAATCTGCAGCCCGACTACAGATCATATACCACCAATGAAGCAGCCCACACCTCTAGCAGCCACATCAATCGCAACATGGATTCTCTTCCGGAGAAGTGTCCTCCCCAGGACCCCTGGTTCCCAAGATACACTAGAACTCCCTGTATAGTCCCACTTGTAATACTTTAATAAATGCAAAAACTGCATTAGCCAGGCATGAAGCAGACTGCTTAAGAGGAAAAAAAAGGTTAAACACATGTGCCTGAGATATTAAAGCAAAACTCACAGAGCTGCACAAAGAGTTCCCAATGTTCCCTGGGAGCCAGGGGTTCTAAAAAAAGACACAACCTTTCAGAAAATCCAAAGGGGGTTAACCTTTCGTTGAAATTAGTACAACTGCTTTGAAGCTAGAGCCACGGCACCCACAATTCGGTGAGTGATTACCTGCAGCCGACAAACAAATAATCAGTCACAGGTGCGGCAACCCACACCTCTAGCAGCTGCACCGCTCCCAACTTGGATTCTCTTATAGAAGTGTCCTCCCCCAGAACCTCTGGTTCCCAAGATACACTAGAACTCCCTGTACAGACCTGCTTGTTACACTTTAATTAATGCAAAATCTGCATTAACCAGGCTGGAAATTACAAGGAGAGGTAATTAGGAAATACCTGGAGCTCACGATTCACCGACACCGCTAGGAAAAAAAAATGGTTATACTTAAACTAATACCTGGAGCTCACGATTCGCCGACACCGCTGGAAGAAAAGGATGGTTATACACATAGGCCTGATATTAAAGCAAAACTCACAGAGCTGCACAAAGAGTTCCCAGTGTGCCCTGGGAACCAGGGGTTCTAAAAAAGACACAACCTTGCGGTAAATCTTTCGTTGAAATGAGTGCAGCTGTTTTGAAGCTAGAGCCACGGCACCCACAATTTGGTGAGTGATTACCTGCAGGCGCCACACAAATAATCAGTCACAGGTGCGGCAACCCACACCTCTAGCAGCTGCACTGGTCCCAACTTGGATTCCCTTACAGAGAAGTGTCCTCCCCAGAACCTCTGGTTCCCATGATACACTAAAACTCCCTGAACAGACCTGCTTGTAACACTTTAATTAATGCAAAATCTGCATTAGCCAGGCTGGAAATTACATTTTAAGAGGAGAGGGAAAGAGAGAGAGAAAACGAACCAATACCTGGAGCTTCCCAGTCGCCAATACGATCCAATCGCCATCCGCCGACACCGCTTAAGGGGGAAAAAAAGGTTAAACACATATTTGCCTGTCATATTAAAGCAAAACTCACAGAGCTGCACAAAGAGTTCCCAATGTTCCCTGGGAGCCAGGGGTTCTAAAAAAAGACACAACCTTTCAGAAAATCCAAATGGGTTACCTTCAACTGTTTCAAAGTTAGAGCCACAACTTCAGTGAGACATAATCTGCAGCCGGCCTACAGATCATATACCACCAATGAAGCAGCCCACACCTCTAGCAGCCATATCGATCGCAACATGGATTCTCTTCCAGAGAAGTGTCCTCCCCAGGACCCCTGGTTCCCAAGATACACTAGAACTCCCTGTATAGTCCCACTTGTAATACTTTAATAAATGCAAAAACTGCATTAGCCAGGCATGAAACAGACTGCTTAAGAGGAAAAAAAAAGGTTAAACACATTTGCCTGAGATATTAAAGCAAAACTCACAGAGCTGCACAAAGAGTTCCCAATGTTCCCTGGGAGCCAGGGGTTCTAAAAAAGACACAACCTTTCAGAAAATCCAAATGGGTTACCTTCAACTGTTTCAAAGTTAGAGCCACAACTTCAGTGAGACATAATCTGCAGCCGGCCTACAGATCATATACCGCCAATGAAGCAGCCCACACCTCTAGCAGCCACATCGATCGCAACATGGATTCTCTTCCGGAGAAGTGTCCTCCCCAGGACCCCTGGTTCCCAAGATACACTAGAACTCCCTGTATAGTCCCACTTGTAATACTTTAATAAATGCAAAAACTGCATTAGCCAGGCATGAAGCAGACCTCACCTGTTCCAGTGAACAGAGCCAATGAGATCTTTAACTCACCAGCAGTTTGGTCTTCTCTCTTTATATCCATTTCATAGTAGTTTTTCTTTTCTTTACTGTATGGTTATACAACTTCAGTTGGCAGAAACCTAATTAAAAACAAATGATGACAAAGAAAACAATGATGTGTATATCTCTATTGAGTGTGTATAGCGTAAGGCTACAGTGAGTTAATTAATACAAACTGAGGCCTACTCACTGTTTGAAGCCTGTGTCGCAGTTGTTTGCACATGTGTATTATTTGCATCAGAGACCCCCGTATACAGATGACCTGTGTGTGTAAGATACCTGTACAAACACATTTGTGTTTGAATCAAACATGGATTCAAACAGATAAAATAAATCATTCCAAATTCTAATTGTGTTCTTACCTGGAGCTTTCACAGCAGCCATTTCATAAAGGACAGGTAGGTCTTCTGAGCAGGTATTTATAGGAGATGCTGGCCACTTGGTGGCAGCAGAGAGCTCTGTGGGGGAAAAAAAAAAAACAGGTTAAAGGGAAAATCCACCTAAAGAATGACATAAATAGCCCTGAGGGGGGGCTCTGAGGATCTACACAAATTGCAAGCAATTACATCCACCCTAAGTTCATATGTAAATGGAGTATCTTACCACTAACTGTTCTAAACTACATCACAAGGCATACAAAGGAAAGATTCAGTTACATAACCTTGGACCCCTCTGCAACATATCGACACTTGTATGTGACAACATCCAACTGCTCTTCTCCTTCCTTTGCCCCTTGTATCAATGGGCACCACTGGAGTTACAGGGGTTTCTTCTCCAACAGTTAAATGCCTGTATAGGAAGCAGCTATGGCTGGGGTGCTAACTGCAATTATCACAGGCACCAAGTCAGGCATTTGCCTGCTTTTCCTGGAGTCAGTGTTCAGAATTTCTTTCCCTGTTGCACAGAGAAGTGCCCAGTGTTTGTTACAATGGTCATCGGCACCTGGAGAAAATGTCTGAGGGGAGCCAGTTCACAACCGAAAGCAACCTGTTTTCTGAAAAAATAAAAAAATAGGCATGGTTGCTAGGGTAATTTTCACCCTAGCAACCAGACTGCTGAAACTGCAAACTGAAGAGCTGCTGGATAAAAAACTAAAAAACCACAAATAATAAAAAAAATTAAGACCAATTGCAAATTGTCTCAAAATATCCCTCTCAACATCATACCAACAGTTAATTTAAGCAGGTCTCTTGGGGAAATGTTGGGATTTATGCTGATAGGTTTCCCCATCTCCTGCTCTGTTCTAAATGCCCTATGCCCCCTGTGTGTGCCTACTCTGCTTTCCCTATGCTTCCTGTGTGTGCTTTACTCTGCCAACACCATGCTCCCTGTGTGTACCCTACTCTGCCTGCCCTATGCCCAGTGTGTGCCATACTCTGCCTTCCTTATGCTCCCTGTGTGTGCTTTACTCTGCCCACACCATGCTCCCTGTGTGTACCCTACTCTGCCTGCCGTGTGCTCCCTGTGTGTGCCCTAAGCTCCCCGTGTGTGCCTACTCTGCCTTACCTATGCTTCCTGTGTGTGCTTTACTCTGCCAACACCATGCTCCCTGTGTGTACCCTACTCTGCCTGCCCTATGCGTGCTTTACTCTGCCCACACCATGCTCCCTGTGTGTACCCTACTCTGCCTGCCCTATGCCCCGTGTATGCCATACTCTGCCTTCCTTATGCTCTCTGTGTGTGCTTTACTCTGCCCACACCATGCTCCCTGTGTGTACACCCTACTCTGCCTGGCGTGTGCTTCCTGTGTGTGCCCTTAGCTCCCCGTGCGTGCCTACTCTGGCTGCCCTATGCCCCCTGTGTGTGCCATACTCTGCCTTCCTTATACTCCCTGTGAGTGCTTTACTCTGCCCACACCATGCTCCCTGTGTATACCCTACTCTGCCTTCCTTATGCTCCCTGTGTGCCCGCACCATGCTCACTGTATGTACCCTGCTCGGCCTTCCTTATGCTCCCTGTGTGTGCCCTACTCTGCCCACACCATACTCCCTGTGTGTGCCCTACTCTGCCTTCCTTATGCTCCCTGTGTGTGCCCTACTCTGCCCACACCATACTCCCTGCGTGTACCCTACTTTGCCTGCCCTATGCTCCCTGTGTGTGCTCGCTCTGCCTTTCTTATGCTCCCTGTGTGTGTCATACTCTGCCTGCCATATACTCCCTGTGTGTGTCCTATTCTGGCTGCCCTATTCTGGCTGCCCTATGCTCCCTGTGTGTGCCAACTCTGGCTGCCCTATGCTCCCTGTGTGTGCCTACTCTAGCTGCCCTATGCTCCCTGTGTGTGCCTACTCTGGCTGCCCTATGCTCCCTGTGTGTGTCCTACTCTGCCTTCCTTATGTTCCATGTGTGTGCTTTACTCTGCCGGTACCATGCTCCCTGTGTGTACCCTACTCTGCCTTCCTTATGCTCCCTGTGTGTGCTTTACTCTGCCCGACCATGCTCTCTTTGTGTACCCTCCTCTGCCTGCCCTATACATGTGTGCCTTACTCTGCCTTTCTTATGCTCCCTGTGTGTACCTTACTCTGCCTGCCCTATACTCCCCATGTGTGCCTTACTCTGCCTTTCTTATGCTCCGTGTGTACCTTACTCTGCCTGCCTTATACTCCCCATGTGTGCCCTACTCTGTCTTCCTTATGCCCTACCTTACTCTGCCTGCACTATGCCCTTTGCCTGTGGGACCTGAGCCTGGTAGGGTTTGCTATGAGGTTTGTTAGCATTTGTAAATGTGTTTTATCATGTGCTGGGGGGGGGGGGGGGGGTGCTGTGTTATCTGCAGGGGATGATGAGACATATGAATTTTTTCACATATGAGTGTTGAGTGATATCCCTGCAGTGAGCACCAACCATTTGGTTTTTTTGGTGTGCTACCACCATTAATGTGGACATGATCTTGTGGTAACATGGTATGGTTTGAATTGTTAACACTGGCATCCATTATCAGTCCTCCACCATGTAGGCCAGAAAAATCTGGCCCTCGGTATCAAAGAAGTTGGACAGCACTGAAGGGATTATAGGATTGTTTCTTTCTAATCCAGTGCAGGGGAACACAGTCAGAAATGCTCATCTGTAAGAGTCCTTAAAGCTATGAATATAGCACACCAAGATAAGGCATGAATAAAATAACAAAAAATAACAGAGCAGTTGAAAGAAAAGCCATAAAACCAGTCAATGTTTCCACGAAGACAAGTCAGTGATCTGGGACTCAAAAGCAAGTATGGTGCTCACTGAAAAAACATTATATATATATATATATATATATATATATATATATATATATATATATATATATATATATATATATAGCAGTGACTGCCAAATGTATGGGAAATAAATTAAAGGGATGCTTCATCTTTAAATTAACATTTTTTTTGAGTTTTTGAATTATTTGCTTTCCGCTTCACTCTTTCCAAACTAATAAACAAATGAACATTTAATGTTATTGCTGCTTTTTCTTACATATCTTCCTCTTCATATTCTATTATTTTAATCAGGGCATTGTTTCTGGGTAATTAGGACCCTACCAACCAGATTGCGAAGGTGTCAGACCGGAGAGCTGCCAAATAAAAAGCGGAATAACTCAAAAAACATATAATAAAAAATGAAAATCAATGGCAAATCAGACTCGTGTTAATACATTACATGCAGCTTAACTGTACCCAGCAAACTCACCGAAGTTCACATTTAAGGCCGAAGGCATAAAATGTAACTTTAATATATTGCTCATCCAAAAAATAGGCTCCACTGGCATCTCCCATGCTACAGCTGAACTGCAAAACTCAACTATACTTAGCAAAGGGAGATTTTTATACACAATCAGGAGCAAATTTCTCTTTTTAAATTTCAATACCTGGTATAACTCAATTAAAATCATTTAACCAGAAGCAAACATTTACGTGGCTTTGCCAGCCAGAACTAATATCATGCTTACCATATGGGTTAAAACTGCCGAAGGCTGGCCCGTCGACCATATTATATTCAGAGACTATCTGAGATACAACAGCAGAGCTGCGGGTCCCAAAAATAAGCCCATCTGCCTCCTGAGCCCCATGGCTGGTGGGTCAACAATTAAAATGGAAAACTAAAAAAAAGGCCCCATGCACACACAGCCATTACTTAATAATCCCTGAGTGCACAGCCAAAACCCTGTCCACAAAAGCCCACCCCTTTCATAACCCATGAATCACACCTTTCCATCTCAGGGCCCAGAATTGCAATGCACCCTGATGGTGGACCCGCTAGTGAGTTCTCTTGTTCTTAATTGTTCTCAAGTCAACTACAACATATTTACCTGCAGTCTTACCAAACAGTCATAGCAGACGAATGAGAATCCAAGCTGAACCAGCAAGTAATTCAGTAATTATTTGCAGCCCATCGCCTGTGAATTCAATTAACCCCACCAGTTTAATCCTTAGCTTCAGAAAAAAAGCCAATGTGTTGCTATCAGCAGAAGAACACAGCTATTTATCTGTTAATTCCACTTACTCCTGCCTTAGGGCTCTTACAGACGAGCGTTTGAAGCTGCAATCCTATGCGTTCCGTTTTTATGCGTTCAGCCGCAGGGGAGCACAGGAGTAGATGCATTCAGTTTTTTTCAATGGGACTGTACTCACACAGGCGCATGTAGGCGCCAAACGCAGGAAAAATGCAGCATGTTGTGTCTCAACCTGCGTTCGGTGCCTACATGCGCCTGTATGAGTATAGCCACATTGAAAAAAACTGAATGTGTCTAATCAAATCCGTCTTGGTTTTTAAAGATATACTGTCATGGGAAAAAATTTTTTTTTGCAAAAGCCTCAGAATTCTGCACTGAAATCTGTTTCTCAAAAGAGCAAACTGAAAAATGACATGAGGCTACACACCAATATTATAAATAAAAAAAATACACTTGCTGGTTCAGAAATTACATTTTATATAGTACAGTGAGTTATTTCAGTGTAAACAGTGTAAATTAGAAATAAAATCTACCCCATAAAAATCATGACAGAATTCCTTTAACATATGCTGTGCAGCCCGAAGTGGGTTCAAGGCTGCCTATTGCTGCTGCATCAGGGGAACACCCAAAATCAGTCTTCAGTGTTCTGAATTTAGAAGAAGGTAGGGGGAATGGATCCTGGTATGGTTGACTGTATGCACCAGGACCCTATGAATATTTTATTGCAGGGGGACCAGGCACCACATAGTTATGCCTCTGACCATACCTTTAATTTCTTGCTGCTGTCGAATCATAAAATGTTTTCCACTTTTACTAGTGGCAGAAATGAAATTTTCATGCAGGTGCAAATGATCCCTATGACATCAGTAATGCAGCAGACTCAGGAGATTTCCAAAAATTTTGTGTAAGGTGATGACTCTGTTCTTTTTCCTGTACCTAAATCTGTAACTAAACACTTAAATCTATAGAATTGTTTCCCTGCTGCCAAATACTGTCCAGTTTTGTGGCTTTTTTCCTACTTGTACAGTTATTGGATCAGTTATTCAGAAATCCGCTATCCAAGAGCTCCGGATTACATAGACTCCATTTTAATCAAATAATTCAGATTTTTCTAATTGATTTCCTGTTTTTCTATAATAATAATAATCTGGAAAACACCTGGATTGGTGCTCCCCCTTATGTAGCAGCTCCAACTTCCGTCTGGGAACTAATTATAGCAAGCAGGCAGGAGCGATTTTGTGGACACTGTTAATTAAAGGAGAAGGAAACCCCCTGGGCGCAAAAATCCCCCCCCCTCCCCTGTGTTGCCCCCACTCCCTCCTCCACCCTGGCCTGTCCAGGTCCTGTCCACGGAGCTCACAGGCGCCATCTTCTCCCAAGTAGTCTTCTTCCTGGATTAATCGGCATCTGGCGCATGCGCAGTAGGAGCATTTACCGGTACGGATCTACTGCACATGCGCCGAATGTCACGAAGTGAAATCTGAAAACTTTGTGACTTTTGGCGCATGACCAGTAGATCCGTACCCGGTAAATGCTCCTACTGTGCATGCGTCAAAAACGCCGGTCAAAGCAGGAAGAAGACCGTTTAGGAGAAGATGGTGCCTGTGAACTCCGTGGACAGGACTGGGCAGAGGGGTGAGTAACAAGTTAGGGGCATTTGCCCGGCCGGACAGGTAGGCCAGGGGGGAGGAGGGAGGGGGGGGCAACACAGGGGAGGGGGGAGGGTTTTTGCGCCCAGAGAATTTCCTTCTCCTTTAAGGCAAGCTTTGCATCATCTCGGAATCTTGTTTGTGCACCAGAATGGGGGACCTGATGTCCATCCCCATGCAATGGTTACACAATTAAATGCTTAAGAGAACTGGGGGATTGTGGGGAGAGAGCAGTGACATCTAGGAAGTGCTGAATGGAAAGTGAAAGCAATTGTCTGCCCCGCCTCTATGTCTAGGCATAGAGGAGGGGCAGACAATATTTTGATTGACAGCTGAGATTTTCAAGTCAGCTTTCTATGAATGCTTTAATACAGATTTTTGTGTTCAGGTTGTTCCTTGGCGCCAAATTTGAAACCAGGAAAAGGGATAACCCATGCCTTCATCTTCCTCCTCGTCATCATCCCTATCCTGCATCATAGGAAAGGGAAACAATACCTAAAATGTATCAAGCAACCCTTTTAATGAAATCTTATACAAATCTCTCCCTAAATTTCTCTGCACATGAAATTGAGATATTATGCTGTGCAGCTAATAGCATTGTCTTTACTTTTTCTGTAATAGTCTAATTATTTCTCTTTTGCATTGTCCCCTCAGCTTCTATGAAGGTGTCATTGACTTGCCTCAACCCTACCCTAGTACCATAATGAATTGAGGATGCTGGGTGATACACTAATACTATAGAAAGCACCATAGTAAGTTAACACACTAATATTTCACATTCCCAGTATGTAGGGGCGCTATACGAATAAGGAATTTCAATATAAATTAATCAAAAAGGTCAACTTCTGGAATATTTGGGGTCCCTAAAAATATTTTGCTGTGGGAAAAGCGACAAGTTTTAATAGGAATGTGCCACTCTGCCTAAACAAAACCTAGTGCTGCTTTTCTTTCCTACTGAAAATGCACCCTAAAGGCTCAGACACAGCTTGAAGTCCTGGTCTATGTCATGTTGTGGGGGTGTGTAAGAAATTGCCATCTTGATTTTGTTATTTAATATGAAAGCTGTTGTTCAGGGAACTTACATGAAGCCCTGATTATCCTAACAAAGGTTTTCCTGTGACTACTAAGGTCTATGTCTGCTGTAGGGACCATAAAAACGGATTTTGTATTCGAGAAAACTTGCTCAACAGGATGTAGGAAAGTTGGCGGTTTATCACAGCATCTTGCCAGTTGGGAGGGTTTCTGTGGGGGCAGGTGAGAACCCAGGATGAAAGAACGCTGGACAAATGTGAAGAGGAGGGCTGGGCAGGAGAGAGGGGAGCTGGGCAACTGAGAGGAGGCAGCTAGAGAGCTGGAGGAGCCTAGGACATGCCAACATGTGAGGAACGAAGACCAGAGGGGAAGGCAGAGATGAAGCTGAACTCTATTCCCCTATAAGTGTAATCATTTATGTAGAACAATCAATTGATTTATTTTACAATATATCACTTTATTATACACTCATTGGTGTGGATTCATTGTCTGCTTGCTCAAAAGAACCAGAAACCCTAGTAAGTGGGTTGAGGTATATTATTAATAATGATATAATATACTATATAAACTTATAGGTGGGGCAACATTCTCATAGGCTTGGGCACTTCGGCTGTTTCTGGCTTTATCTGGAAAATGCCGAATGTGACGTCACTGGCCGGTGTGAAATTCAAATACTTAAAGAGCCATCTATGGGGAAATCATTACCCAACGTAAAGGTATTTTCTTAAAGTTCCTGGGTGTGTTTCTACTGTGTATTCCTATTGTTCCTATTGTTCCTAATCCTGCCAGTCTCTGGTTCTTGTCCTGTCTGCTGCTTGCATTTTTTTTTGATTCTGATTTTGTACTGCGATTCTGGTGTGTTTGACCTGGCCTGTGACCCCGACCATTCCTACCTCTCCTGCATCTGTACCGTATTGTTACCAACCCGGCCTGGCTTTTGACTACATTTCTAGTTTCTTGGTTCTCCCACAGTAAGAACTGGCGGCATCTGAGTAGCAGAGGGCTCCACCCGTAGCCGAAGGCAGAAGAGTGGGTCGAGACCAGAATCTTGGGGTTTGTTCTGGGCTTGGGATACCCTGTGTTACACCATTCTCATTTAATAATGAGAAATAAGGAGGTAAAACCAAAAGACTTTCAACTTTTTTTTCTTGATTTCTCATAGGGAGGAAGCACACCAGAAACTTGGGCATTGCCTTTAAATCATTTATTTCAGCAGAAAATGGCACAAGCTTTCGGGGGGGCAACCCCTTCTTCCTCCCTTCGAGGAACCGTTGCATTGCTATTTGGGAACTATTATGATGCATTGATTTGTAATATGTCCTAAACAAGGGCCCATACAGAAAGATAAGAAGGATAAAAGGGCTGATTTTAAAAAATGTAAGTCCTAATAAAAAGTTGCTTTGAACAGGCTATCTATAAAATACTAAAATTGAAAGGCGAAACTTTGTCAAAACGTTTTTTTGCGTAATAAAAAAATTTCATTCTAAACAACACATTTATTAAAACAATGTAGCTTATTTAATGTATTAAAAATTTCAATTTATATACACAAGTTTCATAAAAATAGATAATGCAGAAAATTGATGCAGAAAATGAAGCATAGTGGAAATAGCAAAAAGCATGTTTACATTGTACAGGCTATACAAGACATTTTTTTCAGTGATAAACATGCATCATACACATTTATAAATGTTTTACCTCAAATATGGAATTGTATAGAATTGTCTTTTGGCTTTTTGGATTACTCCAGCGACCAAAAGCAAGAAGACAGAAAACCTCTTTTAGGTGGACAATCTCTGGAGCAGGAATAAATTGTACAAAATGGCTGTACTGACAATCTTCATGTTACTCAACACTTGAGGGATCCATAAAATGCTGAATATAAACCAATGTTATTTGCACCATATAGAACAGCGGGCAATGCATAAGGAGCGGCTAAATGCCACAAAAGTGAGGTTTTTAGGGTTTTCTGATCCTGAATCAAGAAGAATACAAGGGAAATTACAAGCTTGCTCAACTCAAATGAGAGAATGACAGCCAATGTGCTAAAGGGTAGTTCACTGCTGACTTTGCATAGGTAAATAGGAACCATGAGAACCATAAATGTTAACAGTCAGGACTAACATCAGTGCCCATAATATCTATTTTCTTACCAGGAGAATCATTTGACCCACATGGTTCAACGTTTATGGAATACATTGCGGTTATCCTTAGAATTTCTGGAGAAAAGCCCACTTATAATAGTCAGTGGTTTTGGTACCAAATTTTATTTCAAATAAAATGCTTATGCATGATAATTAAACACCAGATGATAAAATGAAAAACACAGACAGGTAAAGAAAAAAATTCAAAAAGTTCAAGGCTTTGTCTTACTCAGAATGCATGAATGCCTAAAATATCATCTGAGTTGAGAATTTTGGAGCTCAGTGTATTTGCTGAAACCCATTCCAATAACGTTGTCTTCTTTGCTCCAAGAATTGTTCCACGCACCATAATGCTCATCCAAACTGCATTCTGCTTTGCATCAAGGCAAGTAAACAGTTGTCAGGTCTGCTGAGTTTACCAAGCAGAGAATGACAGACTCTACATCCAGTTAATGTATCAGCACACACAGTAACATACTGTGTCATGTGAGAGGTCCCTAATTCTAATTATATTGTTCAAGTAAAGCACTTAATACATGAGAGGAGCACAGAACAGAGTGTAAGCACTGTCCAGTCTAATCAGGTCCCTTTCTGAGATTGCTAAGGTAGTCTTTGGCATTGCCTACGTCTGAGCTGCATAAATACCGCTGCACGTTCCAATCACAAATCCCAGAACAGCGGAGATGCGGAGTTTAGCAACAACATATCCAGCCAGGAATCCCTTAAGAAACGGAGAGCTCAAAAAGGAACCATCCTGCAAACAAGAGAAAATGTAAATGCAATAAACACCTCTTTATTATAAAAACAAGCTAAAATGATACACAATAAGTAAAGTAAATGTGACCAAAGAAGCAAGCTTTTTAGCAGTTTTTTCCACCAGCGGAGAAAAGGAACTGTAAACAGAATTTGTTAAAATTATTGTAACCCACTTAAAGGGGTTGTTCACCTTTGAGTTAACTTTTAGTATGATGTAGAGAGTGATATTCTGCGTCAATTTGCAATTGGTTTTCATTTTTTATTAATTGGTGTTTTTTGAGTTATTTAGCTTTTTATTCAGCAGCATTCCTGTTTGCAATGTCAGTAATCTGGTTGCTTGGGTCCAAATTACCCTAGCAACCATGCATTGATTTGAATGAGAATGAGGATTATTAATAGGGGAGGGTCAGAATAGAAAGATGAGTAATAAAAACTAGCAATAACAATAAATTTGTAGCTTACAAATAATTCATAACCCATAAAAAATAAACAATGAAGATCAATTGAAAAGTTGCTTAGAATTGGCCATTCTATAACACACTAAAAGTTAACCTGAAGGTGAACCACCCCTTTAATATATAGCATTGTGTATCTTGCTGTTTATCTGTAAAAATTATGTCCTGGGCAGGTCCATTCTTTGGAACCCGACCCGTACCCACAACCCGCATTCTTACCCGCTTGGACACGCTACCCGACCCGCAAGTACCTTATCTGCGACCCGCTGACTGTCAAGAATCAGGAAGTGCTGTCATTGTAAACTGGAAGTGATATCATCGGAAGTAGACGTGATTCGAAAAAAAGCAGTAAAAATTGCTAATGAGAAGACCCGCGGCCCGACCTGCAAACCTGCAGAACCGCCGGCCCGCGTCTATACCCGCACCCAGAACTTCTACCCGCAACCCGCAGGGTACCGCATGTTTTTGCGGGTAACCCGCAGGTACCCGACCCGCTGCAAGATTCATTGTTGAGCTATGAAATGTCTTTTTTCACTTGTGAATTTCAATGATGGAACCATATAAAACAGTGCTGCCTAGTGCCAACAAATCTGAATGTAAGCATTGAAGGTTTAGTTTAGTTTAATCTACAGGTTAAAGACTGAGCAGAGGCAAACAATGTGGCAGCTCCCATGCATATGTATAAATGTAAAGCTGAGAAGGTCGGATTTGTGTTTACAATAAACTGTACCCTCAATCTACACATCTTTCTAAGGCAAAACAAATGGAACATTAACAATACTTAAAAGTAGTGCACCAAGATTCAGCTAAACCTCAAATCTTTCAGCAAGAATTTAGAAGAATCCCGAACCTATTGTGAACCCTTATTTGCATTGAAAGGGGAAAAGAAAAACATTTTGATCCGCCTGACCTAAATTCATGTGAATTTAAGGGTTGGATTCAGAATTCTGCTGAGACTTGGATTCCGCTAAATCCTGGATTTGGTGCATAAGTAAGGCACATCTTCTAATGGTTTTATCAAACTACATTGCTCAAATTCTAATTTTACTAAGAAGCATATATCCTTACAATATACAATATGGGGTTAAGCGATGCTGCAGATACAAATTTGTGATGACTTCAGATTATGGGAAGCTGCAGAGCCTTTACTTATTGATGAAGGGATCAAGTAACAGCACTGCATAGGAATAACCCAACATAAACATTACATGGCTTTTATTATGCTTTCAACAATATCAATCATTTCCATGTTTTTAAGCTCTTACCTGTTATGGCAGACATACAACGTGCTTCCAGAGCATTACTATGACTAGTTTCAACAATATATTTACAGCATAAAATAAAAAGAACAAACCAGTAACAATGTGAATAAAAACAAAAAATACAACAACTTACTTTTGCCATTCCAGCTTGTACGTCATTTTCTAGCCTGCGCTATAGAACTTCTATCTGACCCTTCAGAAAAGAAAGATTCTTCATGTTTGAGGAGCCCTGCAAATTACAAGGATATTTAGTAACACAAAATCTTAGCTATAAATATATTTCCAGCCATTCTATTTGCTATTTATAGGTGTCATTTGACATAGATATAAACCTGACTAATATGATTATCATTCAAAAAGCCTGCCATATGTTCTTAAAATTATAATCAGGTTTATAATTGTGACTGTGTCAAATGGTACAATATATTACAATCTCAAAATGACATGTATGCAGAACAAATTATTTAAGATACTTGTATTAGGAATGCACTATATTAGGATTCGGCCAAATCCATAATCCTTTGTGAAAGATTCAGCCGAATCCCAAGCGGATTCTGACCCCTAATTTGCATATGTAAATCAGGGAAACAATGTGTAAAGATTACTGCACACGCTTGACTTCCTTGCTTGTGTAAAGAAAAGTCGTGATTTTTTGGATTCGTTTTGGTCAGGCATTTGGATTTTACACAATAATCTGAGCCTTTTAATTCTGAAACGGTTTTTTGGTTCCATCATTTCAGGTGTGGAACACATTGGACATTGGGTATGATCCACATCTGATGGGACTCGAGGGGCCCATGTGATCCAGTCATTGGTCTGAGGGGTAGACGCTCCATAAGTGAAGCAAAAGGGGACAATAATGTGTTTGGGGTAGACGCTTCATAAGTGAAGCAATTTAAACAGTGGTGGGAAGCAAAAGGAGACAATAATGTGTTTGGGGTAGACGCTCCATAAGTGAAGCAATTTAAACAGTGGTGGGAAGCAAAAGGGGACAATAATGTGTTTTATCACCAAAAAGTAGTAATGGTTAAATGCTCATAAATCTCCCTGTTTGAGATCACATAAAGGGAGCCGCAGAAGCTGATTTATTGTTCTTTTCTGCAGCTTCAAAGTACCACATTTGCTGCAGAGCTAAAGCTTAGGATGAAGGCACACAGAGCTTTTCTCCCCCAGGCAGTTTCCATTCATTTGCATTACATGTGGCATAGAGAGGTATCTTGCTAAACTGAAGTACATTACATTCGGCACTGGTCTCCATAAGGTGCCACTCTGCTCTGCTGTGAGTTTTTAGGCTGAATTAGGACTGGTGCTTTCAGGCAGTGTCTTCATTATAGTTAGGGTTGCCACCTTTTCTGGAAAAAAATACCGTGCTGCCTATACTTTTAGCTTTTTTCCCTATTAATATCATTGGGATCAACCATCATTGTTACCGGCCAGGCCGGTAAAATACCAGCCAGGTGGCAACCCTAATTACAGTCCGTTGGTGGAGGTTTTGATCACTCCTTTGTTGTAGCAAATACTAGTGCCGGACAAACACCACATGCAGCTTTAACTCACAGTCAGAAAACAGTCAGATCAAACTCTGTTAGGTTGTTTTCTAGAGGCAATTTCAGATGTGTTTCAGCCGTGCCATAAGTAGGCAGTCATACACAATCTAGCTCAAGACTGTTCAGATAGAGGCCTGTAGACTGGACGGGACATCCAAGAGATATTTATGGTCATCAGCATGCACAAGATCTACACACACCTTGCATTACATCATTGTTTTACAATTATCCAGCTTAGATATATGTGCCATTGTGGCTAACTGGCAGCAAAACTTTGTATGGAAGGAGCACGCCTACCGCCAATGTCTTTCAATCCATTTACTGCAGCAGAAAATACAGCACAAGCTTCGGGGGAGACCTCCTTCCTCAGGTTCAATTGCACCTAAGTAAGGGGGTATCCCCCGAAGATGTGGTCCTTCCATACAAAATTACTGGATACTAATTGTCTTGGAAGCAGCCAGGGAAGTGAATGCACGCTTGAGAATCAAGTAAGCGGTGTGCGGAAGAATTTTCTATTGAACTAGCAGCAATACCATTGAAAGGGGATTCAGGCACTAGAAAATCCACAGGGCCACAAAAAGCAAAATCTCTTAGTTTATCGGTTTACATTAAAAAAGAATGTCCTAATGGCCCTATGTGTTTCATGACCCTAGGTCAAACAGTCATGGGCTAAGTTCTCTGCCACAGGAAGTGGACATTTAAAGGAGAAAAAGCCAATGAAAAAAACAAATAGGCAATTGTGGCTAACTTGCCCAGGGCATGGAAAATATGAGTGTGCATCCACGTGCTGCTAATGAAATGTTTTGTCCATGGCAGAGAATTTTAGTGGTGCAAGGGTTCCACCTGCACATGGCACTGCATATTTTTGCTGTTAGTAAAATATTCATCAGCATTAGCTCCAGGTACAATACAGAACCTGCTATGGCTTCAGACATTATGAGAGGCACACTTTAGCTAAATGCGGACTAAAGCGGCAGCTAAAGTTGTTTGGACATGCAAACAGTCTGACTTCAGGCAATAACGAGCAAGTGTCGGTGACACTGTCAGATTCTGTACCAACTGTCAGATCCTGTACAGCGCCTCCTTGTCACACTGAGGTGAATTTAGTCCTAAAGGTAATGTTACACATATCTGTACAGGACATACATGTGATTGTTCCAAGCTTGTCATGTTGGCGGGTTTATAGATAAATTGCTCTGTTTTTTGAATATGTAGCGGAGGCAGGGCCGCTCCTGCCATGAGGTGCCATGAGAACCTTGCCTCAGGCAGCAGCGTGCGGCCGGTTACAAGGGGCGGCAAAAAGACCCTCCTGTTTTAACCCGGAAATTCGACTTTGCTAGTGCAAAGAGCGTAATTGCGCTCTATGCACTAGTGATACTGCCCCCTTTTGACCCACTCCGACGTGCGGATCGGGAGGCATGCCGTGTGGTGAGTGACCTGCAGCGCACGTGTGTAGTGTTGCCGATGACCAATGTAGGCGGCACAGCCGATTCCTTTAGGGCACTGTAGTGAGTGGGCATGGTGTGTAGAGCCGAGAATTTTAACAGGGTCCAGTGGCCACTGCTTGGTGTGGGTAGGATTCAGTGTGGCTATCGATGGGCAGATAAGGGGCAGAGGGGCTGCTGAGCACTTGATTGGGCCAATATGGGTCCTGCTGCACCAGATGAACGGGCAACTGATAGACTGTAACTGTGCGTACAGTCTGCATCTTTATTTTAAGATTTTTCCGTGTACAAATTGGGCTATTTGTGGCTAGTTTTTTGATAGTCTTTGGCTGGTTTTGAAATGTAAACCTGGCAACCCGGGGATCTCACCTACTAGAGACGTACACGCAGCATCACAGAATGGGATGAATCTTTGATCACTACCGATTAGTTTCCTTCACCCACTCTGCATGTTCCCTTCACTGCTTTAGGCACATTCCTATTTAAATACAGTTTCAAAGTCATGTTTAGGCAGAAAACTATTGGAAGAAGTATTGTATGCCCTTCTGATCTGTGGATGGATATCAATAATTATTAGCTTCTGTTAAACCGCTTCAGGAGTCAGAACCAGTAGTACACTGCAGCTGAGAAAGTGAGAATAGAAATAATTTAGCCAGATAATTTTTTAAGGAGCAAGTACATTTACAAATAACTAAAAACCATTTGAAATACAGTAGTTTTTATGTTTGGGAAGGGGGTTTCATATCAAGTCACGTGATAAGACTGAGCAAGGAATCACCACTCGACTATAAAGGGTAAGAGGTGGAGTGAATAGGCTGGCCCCAGGATCTAAATTCGCTGCACTACTGAATCCCTACGCACTGTCCCTTGACAATGCGTTAGAAAGTGCCACAAAAAAAAACCCCGCAATAAGACGGCGCCCCAGGCAGACCTAGGAATAACTCTGACTCTGGGACACAAACTGTGGCACTAAACTTGTCATCCATCATGTTATCTGATAAGCGCCCGCTCACTCACATGCACTAGAGCCGTATCAATGCGCTCTGGGTTCGTCACGTGACGCCACTTGACGAGCGCGAACGATGACACGGATATAAATAGAGCCGTAGCTGTGGGGAAATGTAGAGGGTGTTGCGCTACTGAGCTGTGTGTTATGGATACAGGCTGGTGTTTGTCAGAGAAACCAACATTCGCCATTATACGCTAGCCTTCTTTACACAGGGGGATGAAACGTGCTATTTATGAAAAAATTCTCGAGCCAGAATTGAAGAGGGAGTGTGTTACTCGATACCAGGGCCTGCTGTGTGGTCCCCAAAAGTTGCTCTGTGCGGCCTAATAAATAACAGACACTTCTATATGTGCTGTGGGATTTATTTGTGCCACCCGTATGCACCTGTCTTTAACACGAGCAACATGAGGAGAATTTATGCTTTCTAAAATCTTCAAAAAATCCATGTTTTGATCAATGTAAGCTCTAAGCCACATTCTCAAGCCACGTCTTGCATTTCATTGCCACGTATCGTACATGTGCTGCCTTTACAGTGTCATAATGTGGTGCTTGGACTTAACGCTGGTGTCTGCCCTGTTATTATTATTATAGTTCCAGCACTTGAATCACTTTAGACTTTTACAATTAATACTTCATACATTCCTCTCAGCACTTGAATAACAGAATAATAGACTTTTGGCAATATCCACGTTTTAAGTCACACTCCCAAATAACACACCCATTAAAAAAAATGTGGGTCAGACTGGGGAAGTACACTCATCTTCTCATGCTAAAAATTCCCTGTCTTGGATCCAGGGGCGCATGCAGAAGTAATTTATGTAGTGGAAAAATAAGCCTACGGGTTGGATGTGGGTCCTAAAATGGCAGCATTTTGAGGGTTAGGGATGGATGTGGCTTAAGGTTTTGTGGGTTAAGCCGGCCATAGACGCAAAGATCCGTTTGTAGGAATCATCGAACGATCGGACTGCCCCATCTCCCGACCTGCCACTAACCATTCCGATCAAATAAAGTAGAAAAGAACATATCAGCCGATGTTCTGCCCCTGACAACAATCATACGAAAGTTATGTCCGACAAAGTTATGTCTCCCACTGAAAATCATACGATCGGCAATACATGCAGAGATATTATCAGCAGGCGACAGAAATCTTTTAACCTGTCCGATCGACCAAACGACCAATCTCCGCCAGACGAAAAATGACGGGACTCTCCACACATGGTCCGAAAATCGTAAGAATCCTCGATTCATACGATCAGATCTTTGCGTCTATGGCCAGCTTTAGGGTCAGGTACAGGTTACGTTTTTCCTGGCCCGTCCAACTCCATGGCACAGTGTGTTTGAATTTCATGACAGGTGCCTTGTGTGATGCCTTCTCCATTTCATGGCAGATACAGTGGGTTGCAGACACCCTGTCACCTGCACACTTAGTCATTAGCAGAGCTCAGTAACCATGGCTTGTCAGCGCTTTAAATAAGAGATTAGTGACGTCACAGTCTCATGAGACTTGCAGCGGGGCTTTGTGAAAAATGGGACTTTACCCTATTTTGTACTGTTGGATGGTTTGCTGAAAGCTGTGTCCCGCAAAAAGTTGGGAGGTATGCTCTACCATTCATAATGTTAAAGCAACAGTTCAGCGTGAAAATAAAAACTGTGTAAATAGATAGGCTGTGCAAAATAAAAAATATTTCTAATATAGTTAGTTAGCCAAAAATGTAATGTATAAAAGCTATGGTGACTGGATGTCTTAACGTAATAGCCAGAACACTACTTCCTTCTTTTCAGCTCTCTAAAGCTGGCCATAGACGCAAAGATCCGATCGTACGAATCGAGGATTCGTACGATATTCGGACCGTGTGTGGAGAGTTCCGACATTTTTCGTCCGGCAGAGATCGGTCGTTTGGTCGATCGGACAGGTTAGAAAATTTCTGTCGGCTGCGGGTAATATCTCTGCATCTATTGCCGATCGTACGATTTTCAGAGGGAGACCGTCACTAGCTTTGGTTGGACATAACATTCGTACGACTGCTGTCGGGCAGAACATCGGCTGATCTTTTCTTACTGCTTCTGAATGGTAAGACTTTGATCTTTATGGTTAGTGGCAGGTCAGGAGATGGGAAAGTCCGATTGTACGTTGATTCGTACGAACGGATCTTTGTGTCTATGGCCAGCTTAACATTGAGCTAGTCAGCGACTTGAAGGGGGGGCCACATGGTACATATCTGTTCAGTGAGTTTACCAGTGATCCTCAGCATTCAGCTCAGATTCAAAAGCAACAGATATAACCCACGTGACCTTCTCCCTTGTGTGGTGTCCCAGGGCCTATTAAAAAACCGGGACAGCTCCACCTCTATTCCCTTTTCCATTTCTTACTCTTCTTTTAACCATATTGCGTGAATTGTGAGTAGACCTTGTAGTATTTGGATCTTATCATTTGATTTTAAAATTCATGTCGTATGAATTATCACATGGTTGGCAAATTGATTGATTAAGAATTGGTAATTGGTAATTAATTGATATTGACACTAGCTGGCACTTTATAAAATAATTTTTAATAATGTGGATGAATTCATCAATGGTTTGATAAACAATAAGCACTGAGCACTTTAGTTTTAAATAATTTATTAAGTTATTTATGATATAAGAATTTACAATTAATTGATATTTGAGAAAGCACAATTAATTAGTTGAATTAGATAATTTATTGATCCAATGTAGATTAAATGGTCTACTCTGCAGTATAATTGGATTAATGGGGCATAACCACTGAACAAATATAGGATTAATTTACTTCTACTATAACTAAACAATCGTTAATTGGTAATCACATCCCGCTGCTAAAAAAGAGTGGTAGTGGAAGTTGCACGGTGATTGTGGTTATATAAGGAAAAGACACACATTCATCAAGTTTAAACTTTTAAGTCTATATGTAACCTGCATAACTGCTAGTTGATCCAGAGGAAGGCAAAAAACCTAATTGGAAGGCAAAGAACCTCTCCAATTTGCTTCAGAGGTCAGAAATTCCTTCCTGACTCCAAGGGGCAGATTTACTAAAGGGCAAAGTGACTAACATTAGCAAAAATTCTCCAGCGTGACGTAATTTAGTTACTTTGTCGATTTACTAATGGGCGCAGGTGTAACTTCGATAGCGAAGGAGATAGACTCTAGCGGTAATTCACTTCCTTTACGCCTTGCGAAGTTGTGCTCCTGCAAATGGACGTTACTAAGCAAATTCACTGAGATGCGGATTTTACTGAACATTACCTCTTGCGCCAGACTTGCCTTTGCCACCTCAGACCAGGCGAAGTCCAATAGAGTAGATAGGAGTTCATCAAAAAATAGTTGAACATTTTTCTAAGTCCCAAAAAACTCTGGCGACTTCATTTTTCAGGGTGATAGGCTGCAAAAGATCGTAATTTTTTTTCTGGAGTACTACATTTCCTTACATATGGCACATAAACTATACACTGGGCTCATGTGTAGGGCAATTTAACAACTCTATTTTACTTTATCAAGGTTTCCCGGGCTTGTGTAATGTAATGTATTTGCTGCAACATATACGTCCAATCAGTGTTCGGCGCCCTGGACGCAACTTTGGATTTTAGTGAATTAGCATTGTCCTGGCGGATCTACGCCTGGAGAAATGTTGTGATGTGATCGAAGCCGTCGCTGGCAAATTTTGCCAAGATGGCAAACTGGATCAACGTGTACTATGAGCTATCTTCCATAACCCTGTATTCCCTCACTTGCTAAAAAGCCACCCAGCCCTCTTCTTGAAGCTATCTAATGTATCAGCCAGTACAACTAGTTCAGGGAGAGAATTTCAAAACTTTACAGCTCTCATTTAAAAAACTAAAATAAAAAGTTTTCTTCTAATCTCCTGGAAAGGCATACTGGTGCATAAATAACCAGCAATATTGTTGTATGGTCTCCTTGTATATTCATGCATATAAACTATTTAGAAAGACACTGCCTTTTCACTATCCATAGTGGCCTAGCAATTCTGTGTAACTCCCAGCAGGGCATGCGTTGCAGAAGGAATTGTTTTCCACACTGACATCACACCTAATGATCAGGTATTTCCATAACTTGGGGCCAGAGGTTATTTAAAACAACAAACATAAGGAACCTATCACTAAAATGTTTCCCCCACTGGAAATGTGGGCTAACAGTGCATGCCCTACTGATGGGAGAAACAATAGTAAAACCACCGAAAGCTTTGGCCCCCACACCAGAACAATAGGGGGCTTATCTTAGAAAAAAAAATGATTGTTTCCCCCAAGAGCAGGCTTTGTTAGTGTGCCTCCAGAGAGGGAATCAAGTATGCTCCTTTAGCATACTTGCAATTTACAAACATTATTTACATTAAGTCGTTGCAGGCTCTAACTTATTGACAATTTACCTGTTTATCCATTGTCACTTAATTGGCAGGGATACATGAGAAATACGGTAGGCAGTTTCCCCCATTCTAAAAAATTCAGCCCACCACTTTAACAATAGTAAAAGTAACTATTCCAGCAGACAGGGTGTGGCAAAACCATACAGACACTATTTGCAGCCCCTAACCTGTGGACTCAATAAATTCCACTCCGTAATCCAGTTTATCAGCCAGGTAACCGTCACAAGAGTACAGCAGTCAATAAAATTCTACTTACTCCTACCTTACACCTAGTACTCCCATCTTACACAGCAAACCACCAATCACTTATTCACATGCAACACTAGGGGGTCTATGCACTAAAACTAAAATCAAGTTAATCTCATTTTATTATTAAAACAAAGTTGACCAAACTCCTTTCCAAATATTGAACTCATTTATCAATAATTTTTCTTGAAAAATTAGAGCGTCAATTTGTATGGTACAGCTGACCCTCTGAAAATTAGATTTTTTGGGGTTCAGGTATGGGACCTCAGAATGCTCGGGATTTGTGGTTTCCTGTATAACAATTTGGATCAGCATACCTTAAATCAGGGGTCCCCAACCTTTTTTACTTGTGAGCCACATTCAAATGTAAAAAGAGTTGGGGAGCAACGCAAGCATGAAAAATGTCCCTTGGGGTGTCAAATAAAGTCTATAATTGGCTATTTAGTAGCCCCTTTGTGGAAAGGCAGCCTACAAGAGGCTCAACTTGGCAGTATACTTAGTTTTTATGCAATTAAAACTTGCTTTCAAGCTTGGAATTCAAAAATAAGCACCTGCTTTGAGGACCCTGAGAGCAATATCCAAGGGGTTGGAGAGCAACATGTTGCTCGCGAGCTACTGGTTGGGGATCACTGCCTTAAGTATACTAGAAAAGCATGTAAACATTAATTAAACCCACTAGGCTGATTTTTCTTCCAATAGGAATGTATTATATCTTTGTTGGGATCAAGTACAAGGTTTACTATTACAGAGAAAAAGCAGGATCCAAGAGAGAAGTCAATACACAGGCAAGGGTCAGGACAGGCAGCAGACTAGACAAGGTCTAGGGTTTCAGTACAGATCAGAAACACAAGCAATCACACCCAGGAACTATGAATAGATCATACGTTGGGTAATTGGGAAAAGTCAGACGCTCCTTTAAATATTTTAAACTCGCGCCAAAACGAGATTACGTCACACGCTATTGTGCCAAAACCTGAAAGTGCACCGAGCACATGTTGAAAGAGGATCGGTGCGAAAAGAACAAATACGTGGAAGTAATCAATCAAGTTACCCTTCACGATCCCCCTCAGCAATCTGTCTCTCTTCGTACAGGAGGAAGATTTTGATTGTTCAGTTTAATACGTTACTGGTCTGTTTGCCTAGAACAGTGGTCCCCAACCAGTAGCTCGTGAGCAACATGTTGCTCTCCAAACCTTTGGATGTTGCTCCCAATGGCCTCAAAGTAGAGGATTATTTTTGAATTACAGGCTTGGAGGCAAGTTTTGGTTGTATAAAAACCAGGTGTACTGCCAAACAGAGCCTCAATGTAGGTTGACAATCCACATAGGGGCTACCAAATGGCCAATCACAGCACTTATTTGGCACCCCAAGAACATTTCTTATGCTAGTGTTGCTCCCCAACTCCTTTTACTTCTGAATGTTGCTCACGGGTTCAAAAGGTTGGGGATCCCTGGCCTAGAAGATATGTCAGGGCTAATTAGTTTATGATAACAGACTCTGTCTCTATACATGTAATGGAATCTACCTCGGCTTCTCAAGATGGCGTCCAAGATGGCGACCGCCTACCTCACCACATGGCTCTTGCTGGACACAGGTCTATGACCTCACCTCCCTCCCATTCCGGGATTGGTTGTCGGCGACGGAACGGACGCCGGCGTCAGAATCGGGCGCCGGCGTCAAGGCGTCAGCGTGGGGACGCTGGCGTCTGCGTCTGACGCAAGCGCGTCAAAAATTGGCGCCAACCCTGGGACTACTTAAACTCACTTCCCCTTCCACTCCTTGCCCAACTATAGGTTCCTGTTACTGAGTTCCTGGGTGTTATTTACTATATTGATTACTTGTGTACCGATTCCTGCCTGTCTTACGATTCCGCTTGTCTTCTGCCTGGTCTGACCTTTTTGCCTGTATTCTGACGATTCTTTGGATTAAACCCTCTTGTACCTCGAACCTGGTCTGGTCTCCTCTTTGGTCTACACTATTACTGTGCCTTCGGGCCCGTTACAGTATAGTTGGGCCATGGACCCTTCGGAGGAGACTCCAGCTCCACCTGATGTCGGTGGCGCCATCCGCGGTTTGGCTTCCCGCATGCAGTCATACGAAGCTCAGCAGTCGCACTTCGGTCAGGCTCTAGAAGCTATCCTGGACAAGCTGTCGGCATTATCACCTGTGGCCCCGGTCCCTGTGGCCGTTCCTGCAAGCCCACTCCAACCATCGGAGCCTCGCATTCCTGCGCCTCCCCTCTACAGTGGCGACCCTGATGCATGCAGAGGTTTCGTCAACCAGTGCGAGATCCAGTTCGCCCTGCTGCCAGGTCAGTTTGCATCCGAACAGGCTAAAGTGGGGTACATCATTGCTCGCCTGCAGGGGAAGGCTTTGGAGTGGGCATCACCTTTGTGGGAGAAGAGGGACCCTTTGATTGACGACGCCAGGGCCTTCATCCGTGAACTACGGGTCGTTTTCGATGCCCCTGGTCGAGCTATGTCATCCTCGGCTCGCTTGTTCCAGATCCAGCAAGGCACTCGCTCTGTTCCTGAGTACGCAATCGAGTTCCGCACACTAGTGGCGGAGACCACCTGGAACAATGATGGATACCATGCCGCCTTCTACAACGGCCTAGCCATGCGTATCAAAAACGACCTGGTCTCCCGGGAAATTCCTTCTCGGTGGGAGGATCTGGTGGCGCTGGCCGTAAAGGTTGACACCCGA
Organism: Xenopus laevis; assembly: GCF_017654675.1. Taxonomy (NCBI): domain Eukaryota; kingdom Metazoa; phylum Chordata; class Amphibia; order Anura; family Pipidae; genus Xenopus; species Xenopus laevis. The sequence continues at coordinate 32,654,080 of NC_054375.1, read as the reverse complement.
CAGAGGGAATTTCAAGTCGAGCTCAACAGAGAGCGTTCGAAGAAGTTTCCCCGGTTCCAATCCACACTGGCTCCCCGCTTCCAGAGACCCCTACTCTTCAACCCAGCTACTGCTTCTCCCTCTCCTACTCCTGCGGCTTCTGCTTCCTCTGCTCCATCTTCTGAGGAACCCATGCAGATAGGACGGGCTCGTCTCTCTGAACAGGAGAAGCTACGGAGAAGGGCTGCTGGTCTATGCCTGTATTGTGGGGGTAAATCGCACTTCGCCCATGAGTGTCCGGTGAAGCCGGGAAACGCCAGCACCTAGGTAGGTTTGGGGAGACCTATCTGGGTGGTGTTTGTTATCCTCCCCAACCTTCTATTCAACGCTTTCTTCTTCCGGCACAGATCCAATTCGGTTCCCAGAAGATCCCAGTGCAAGCGTTCCTGGACTCTGGTGCTGCTGGAAATTTTATGGACAGAGGATTTGCTGTTCGTCATGCGGTCCCCCTACAACCCTTGGCTTCTCCTCTGCGAGTATTGGCTATTGATGACCGCCCTCTGTCTTCAGCCATTATCTCTCAAACCACCGCTGAACTTTCTCTAAGAGTGGGCACCATGCATCTGGAGAGATTGGCCTTTCTACTCATTGACTGCCCTTCAACTCCACTCGTTCTCGGGCTTCCCTGGCTGTGCACTCATAACCCAGTCATTGACTGGTCATCCATGCAAATCTCCCGCTGGAGTTCCTATTGCCTTCAGAACTGTTTGCCTGCCGTACCTCTTATCAAAGTGTCTTCTGTGTCTTCCAATTTTTCCCTTCCATCTGCCTATCAAGATTTTACCGATGTCTTCAATAAGGGCTCTGCAGAGACTCTTCCTCCTCACCGACCCTATGACTGTCCGATCGAACTTCTTCCTGGTTCCATGCCTCCCCGGGGTCGCACCTATCCTCTCTCCCCCTCTGAGACGGCCGCCATGAAGACCTACATTCAGGAGAATCTCCAAAGAGGCTTCATTCGCCCTTCTTCTTCTCCTGCTGGTGCCGGATTTTTCTTTGTTGAAAAAAAGACGGAGGTCTGAGACCATGCATCGATTATAGGGGGTTAAACAAGATCACCATTAAAAACCGCTACCCTCTCCCCCTAATCTCCGAACTCTTCGATCAGCTAAGAGGGGCCAAGATCTTCACCAAGCTGGATCTTCGGGGTGCCTATAACCTCATTAGAATTCGTAAAGGGGATGAATGGAAGACCGCCTTCAATACCCGAGACGGGCATTACGAATACCTAGTCATGCCCTTTGGACTCTGTAACGCCCCAGCGGTCTTCCAGGAGTTCGTTAATGATATATTCAGAGACTTGTTGGGACAAAGCGTTGTCGTCTATCTGGATGACATTCTTATCTTTTCCAAAGATCTCCACGAGCATCGCTCCCAAGTGAAGGAAGTTCTTCTTCGCCTAAGAAAAAATAGTCTCTTCGCCAAATTTGAAAAGTGCTCCTTTGAAGTATCCTCCATCCCTTTTCTCGGGTACATCATCTCCCAGCAGGGTTTCAAGATGGATCCAGCCAAGGTCTCGGCAATTCTTGATTGGCCCCTCCCCACAAGTGTTAAGGCTATCCAGAGGTTTATTGGCTTTGCCAATTACTACAGACAATTTATTAAAGGTTTTTCTTCCAAGATCTCCCCCATCCTGGCCCTTATCCGCAAGGGGGGTAAACCACAGCACTGGCCTCCTCCAGCCTTGGACGCCTTTGAATCCTTGAAATCTGCCTTTTCTTCTGCACCTATTCTCAGACACCCCGAGCTTCTTCTTCCTTTTTTCCTCGAAGTCGACGCCTCAGATGTGGGAGCTGGAGCTGTCTTATCACAGAGATCATCCTCGGATGGGAAGTTACACCCCTGTGCATTCTTCTCTAAGAAATTTTCTTCCCCCGAGCAGAACTACGATGTGGGGAATCGTGAGTTATTGGCAGTGAAGCTCGCCCTGGAGGAGTGGAGACATTTATTGGAAGGATCCTCCATCCCCGTGACCATCTTTACAGACCATAAAAACCTTGAATTTATCCAATCCCTCAAACGCCTGAATCCCCGACAAGCCAGATGGTCATTGTTCTTTTCCCGTTTTAACTTCATTATCACTTTTCGTCCTGGCTCTAGAAATAGAAAAGCTGATGCCTTGTCAAGAAGTTTTGTTCCTGAAGTTCCCTGTTCCGAAGATCCTGAACCCATTGTACCTCCCTCCAAGATCGTCGCTGCTCTATTTCCCTCCTTGGCTTCACAGATCCTTTCTGCTCAAATTTCGGCTCCTGACAATATTCCTCCTGGGGTTGCATTTGTTCCTCCTGATTGTCGTCAGTCTCTTCTTTCTCAGGCTCACAGTTCTAAACAGGCCGGCCATCCCGGAGTGGAAAAAACTACCGAACTCCTTTCTCGCCTGGTGTGGTGGCCATCCATGAGAAAGGACGTCAAAAACTTCATTTCTTCTTGTACCATCTGTGCCACTTCCAAATCTGGACATTCTCCCCCCAAAGGACTTCTTCTTCCTTTACCCATTCCATCTCGTCCCTGGACTCATCTTGCCATGGATTTTATTGTGGATCTGCCCGTTTCCTCCGGTCACACTGTCATATGGGTTGTCGTTGACAGGTTCAGCAAGATGGCTCATTTCATTCCCCTCCATAAACTCCCCTCTGCTCCTGAACTTTCCAAGCTGTTTATCCAACACATTTTTCGTCTCCATGGCTTTCCTGCCGAGATCGTCTCTGACCGAGGTTCACAATTCGTCTCTAGATTCTGGAGATCCCTGTGCAAAGCTCTCAACATTTCCTTGCAATTTTCTTCTGCTTATCACCCACAGTCGAATGGAGCCGTTGAAAGAGTGAACCAGGCATTAGAACAGTTTCTTCGCTGCCATGTCTCCCTGTGCCAGGACGATTGGTCGGATCTCCTTCCCTGGGCTGAGTTTGCCCATAACAACGCCTTCCATTCTTCCTCACATCAATCCCCTTTTTCTGTGTATACGGTCAGAATCCATTGGCATTCCCTCAGGATCTTCTCCTCACCAATGTCCCTGCCGCCAACGATCAGGCTGCCCACATGATGGCTATTTGGGCTGCTGTTTCTTCCAATCTGCTGAAGAGCTCCCAGGTCCAGAAGAGGTCTGCTGACAAGAAGAGGATTTCCGCTCCACCCTATGCTCCTGGGGACAAAGTTTGGCTTTCCACCCGTAACATCCGCCTGAAGATTCCGACCCCCAAGCTTGGTCCCAGATTCATCGGTCCCTTTCCTGTCCTTGAAGTCATCAATCCGGTGGCGGTTCGTCTTCAACTCCCTCCTGAGATGCGGATCCCAAATGCTTTCCATGTTTCTCTTCTCAAACCTGCTGTATCTTCTTCCTCTTCTTCCTCTCCCCCAGCTCCAGTCCTGCTTGATGGTCACCAGGAATTCGAGGTGAAGAAGATCTTGGACTCTCGTCTTTCCAGGGGCACTCTTCAATATCTCATCGAATGGAAGGGGTTCGGTCCCGAGGAGTGCTCCTGGGTCAGGAGCTCAGATGTCCATGCGCCCATCTTGGTTCGTAGATTCCATAAATTATTCCCTCTCTCCCCTAGTCTTGGTGGTCCTGAGGCCCCCCCTAAGGAGGGGGGTACTGTAATGGAATCTACCTCGGCTTCTCAAGATGGCGTCCAAGATGGCGACCGCCTACCTCACCACATGGCTCTTGCTGGACACAGGTCTATGACCTCACCTCCCTCCCATTCCGGGATTGGTTGTCGGCGACGGAACGGACGCCGGCGTCAGAATCGGGCGCCGGCGTCAAGGCGTCAGCGTGGGGACGCTGGCGTCTGCGTCTGACGCAAGCGCGTCAAAAATTGGCGCCAACCCTGGGACTACTTAAACTCACTTCCCCTTCCACTCCTTGCCCAACTATAGGTTCCTGTTACTGAGTTCCTGGGTGTTATTTACTATATTGATTACTTGTGTACCGATTCCTGCCTGTCTTACGATTCCGCTTGTCTTCTGCCTGGTCTGACCTTTTTGCCTGTATTCTGACGATTCTTTGGATTAAACCCTCTTGTACCTCGAACCTGGTCTGGTCTCCTCTTTGGTCTACACTATTACTGTGCCTTCGGGCCCGTTACAATACATAAATCATTCAGGTGTGTGGGGATCTCCGACTGGTTCTACACACCACGTGTCCCTCATCCGGGTTCCTGGCAGTTACAACTTCACAATCACGGATCTCCGACACTTTTTCAAAAGTTAAAAATCTTTCTTTATTAAATTACATTTAAAAAGTCAGCTATGGTACAGTGAATAACCCTCAACACTGATGCGTTTCGTGCCCCATGGCACTTCCTCAGAGTGTAACATGGTTTTTTTCAATACACAACTTTATAGCAAACCAAAATTACAAATAATTCAGACCTTGTGATCCTTAAAGGTACACTACCTGAAATATTTTACATATATATATGTGTGTGTGTACAATATTAATTCTGTCTCTATACATGCACGATTTTTGATATATCTTGGGTGAAAGTTCACCTTTCACAGGACAGTTATACTAAACACAAAGCAAAGTAACACTGGTTACTCATCTTACTTACCTGAATAACATTGAGAAAACCTACTAGGAAAAACTGGCCAAAAAAGTGGCCCAGCATTGTGGAAAACACACTCAATTTGCTACTGAAGCAAAAGGTGGCTCTAAAAATGTTAAAATGCGGAGGCTAGAAACTTTTGAAAAAAAAGTTTTTTAAAAAAACGGACTGTTCAAATGAACGAATAATTTTTCAAGGCATTGTAAAATAAATTGTATGCATATATATAATTATTCAGTATAGCTACTAATCAGCTAGATTATATTTTAGATATATATCGAGAGAGACAGGTAGATGATAGATTGAGGTTTACATCCAAAATAAGACCTTGAGGTCTGTTAATATATTATTTATATGTTAAAGTTACAGAAAGAGGTGTGTAAGCATTTTTTATGACTGGTAACTGAAGATGTTGGAATCTGTAGTTCAATGATTCATACATTCCAGACCCTTGTACAAAAGGACTTTGTAAATTAAGGCAGTCTGAAATGCTCCATTAAAAAGCAAGGCATTGGTTTATGACATGGCATGTTGTACTATTTACAGGAATATACATAGAAGTTTCCTTTCATCAGCAGGATTTGTATAAACACTACCGTTTTACTGTGGCAGGGAAAATGCAAAATGTAAATAGTGCAATGTTTTGCATTTGAACACACACCAATGTTTAATCAACATATAAAGTTAATATTATAAAGATTTGCTCTAGAGCTATTTACTCCGGCATCCAATCAGATGTTTGCTTTCAGTAATCTTATTGCAGAAGGCCAATAAATTCTGTTTCCGGCTGACTGATTTGCTAGTATGGGTAACAAGACTAACTAAGCAGCTGTTACTATAGTGCCCTAAAATATTTCTATCACATCATTTGAAATCATACGAAATGTATATTTGTGAAAAATAAAAATGCAGTCACAATAGCAAAAAATCAGTATACATGTATATTGTCATAATCCACCACAGGCTATAGACCTGGGTCTGATTCAGTGGTTGGGCACTTGTACCAATCACACAGTCTGAACCAATATCCCTGCCTGTTTGTACCAGTTACAACAGACCCACTACCCCATTACCTTTGGCTGGAACAAAATCTGTTTGCCACATAAAATCAAGGAATGTACAGTTAGGCCCATAAATCTTTGGACAGAGACAACTTTTTTCTAATTTTGGTTCTGTACATTACCACAATGAATTTTAAATAAAACAACTCAGATGCAGTTGAGACTTTCAGCTTTAATTCAGTGGGTTGAACAAAAACATTGCATAAAAATGTGAGGAACGAAAGCCGATTTTTAACACAATCACTTCATTTCAGGGGCTCAAAAGCAATTGGACAAATTAAAAAACTGAAAATAAAATGTTAATTTCTAATACTTGGTTGAAACCCCTTTGCTGGCAGTGACAACCTAAAGTCTTGAACTCATGGACATCACCAGATTCTGGGTTTCCTCCTTTTTAATGCTCTGCCAGGCCTTTACTGCAGTGGCTTTCAGTTGCTGTTTGTTTGTGGGCCTTTCTGTCCAAAGTTTAGTCTTCAACAAGTGAAATGCATTATCAATTGGGTTCAGATCAAGTGACTGACTTGGCCATTCAAGAATATTCCACTTCTTTGCTTTAATAATGGGATTGCTTTGGCTGTATGTTTTGGGTCATTGTCCATCTGTATTATGAAACGCCTCCCAATCAATTTGACTGCATTTAGCTGGATTTGAGCAGACAGTGTTTCTGAACACCTCAGAATCATCACCTCAGATGATGTGGTATGCTTTGGATCATGAGCTGTTCCACACCTTCTCCATACTTTTTCTTGCCATCATTCTGGTAGAGGTTGATCTTGGTTTCATCTGTCCAAAGAATGTTTTTCCGGAACTGTGCTGGCTTTTTTAGATTTTTTTTTTAGCAAAGTCCAATCTAGCCTTTCTATTCTTGAGGCTTATGAGTGGCTTGCACCTTGCAGTACACCCTGTCAGGGAGCCGGGAGCTCCCTCCAGGGAGGTAGTCCGGATCGAGGAGGAAGCCCTCTTGAGGGACCAAGGTTGCGGTGTCCAAAGGGTTAATCCAAAGAGTAGTCAGAATCCAGGCAAAAGTTCACGGGCAGGCAGATAACAGCAAAGTCCAAAGTCCAAAGCAAGGGTCAAGATAATAATCAGGAACAAGATTTAGCAATAGCAGCTCACAGGGAACCCAGGATACACTTCGGGAAAGTTTCCTATACTTGGGCGCCATTATCGCATCTTGGTAGCGTTTTTATCTTTGAATTTGGCGCCCTTGTGACGTCATTGGCGTCCTTGCGCCGACGTCGGCGCGCTGACCTCATTGCGCCGGTGCTGCTACCCACGTGGCGGCCATGGGCGCCGCCATTTTGGGAGCGACGCCGGCAGGGGAGGACGCGCCGCCCGGAGCTCCTGGAACTGCTCCGGGCGGCGATCGTGACAGTACCCCCCCCTCACGGGGGGCCTCTGGACCACCAGGACTAGGCTTCTGGGGAAATTTGGAGTGGAAATCCCTCACAAGACGAGGAGCATGCACATCAGAGTGTCCTTCCCAGGAGCATTCTTCAGGGCCAAAGCCCTTCCACTTGATGAGGTACTGAAGAGAGCCCCTGGAGATTCTGGAGTCAAGGATCTTTTCCACCTCATATTCCTGTTGACCATCCACAGAAATAGTAGGAGGGGGAGACTGGTTCACAGAAAAGCGGTTGGAGGTAGCGGGTTTCACCAAAGAGACATGAAACACGTTGGGAATTCGCATCTCAGGGGGAAGCTGAAGTCTGACAGCCACAGGATTGATCACCTCCGAGATGGAGAATGGACCCACAAACTTTGGACCCAACTTAGGAGATGGCATCTTCAACCGAATGTTCCTGGAAGACAACCAGACTTTATCACCAACCTTGTAGGGAGGAGAGGATCTACGTCTACGATCTGCAAACTTCTTGTGAACCAGAGCGCTCTTCTCCAAGTTCGACTTGGTTGCAGCCCAAATAGCAGACATGTGGGCTGCATGGTCATCAGCAGCCGGGACGTCAGACAACACAAAGTCCTGGGGGAAGGCTTGAGGATGCTGACCATACACCGACATGAACGGAGACCTTCCAGTGGAAGTGTGGCATGCATTGTTATGAGCAAATTCCGCCCATGGGAGGAGATCAGACCAGTCATCTTGACAAAGGGAGACGTGATTCCTCAAGAACTGTTCTAAAGCTTGGTTTACTTGTTCAGCTGCTCCATTAGTCTGGGGATGGTAAGCGGAGGAGAACTGGAGAGTTATACCCAGATCTTTGCACAGGGAACGCCAAAACTTAGCAGCAAACTGAGAACCTCTGTCAGAGACCACTTCCACAGGAAAACCATGCAGACAGAAAATATACTGGATGAAGAGCTGAGACAACTCCACAGCAGAGGGAAGCTTCCGCAGGGGAATGAAATGGGCCATCTTGCTAAAGCGGTCAATCACAACCCAGATCACAGTGTTTCCACAAGAGGGGGGAAGTTCAACAATAAAGTCCATTGCTAAATGAGTCCATGGACGAGAGGGGATAGGCAATGGTTGTAATAACCCACTGGGGCGAGAATGGCTAGGCTTGAATGTGGCACATAGGGTACAGGCAGCAACAAAGTCTTTGACATCTTTACGAATAGTCGGCCACCAGACTAAACGTCTAAGGAGTTCAAGAGTCTTTTCAAGACCAGGGTGTCCTGCTTGCTTGGAGCAGTGGGTTTGTTGAAGAATAGGAAGACGTAACTCAGAGGGAACAAAAGCCATCCCAATGGGGGTATCCGGAGGAGCAGAAGACTGTCCAGCCAAGATTTGTTCGGCAAATTGGGGAAACAGAGATGCAATAAACTTGACGGGGGGAATAATTGGTTCAAGTCTTTCTGGTAGACGATCACCCGGAGTGAAACTTCTGGAAAGCGCATCTGCCTTCCGATTCTTGGAGCCAGGACGATAGGTCAGAACAAAGTTAAAGCGGGAGAAGAACAGGGCCCACCTGGCCTGACGAGGATTCAGTCTCTTGAGAGAATGTATGAACTCCAAGTTCTTATGATCGGTATAAATCGTGACCGGAATTGAAGAACCCTCTAGGAGGTGACGCCACTCTTCAAGAGCAAGCTTGACTGCCAGAAGTTCTCGATTCCCTACATCGTAATTCTGTTCTGCAGGAGAAAACTTTCTGGAGAAAAAGGCACAAGGGTGCAACTTCCCATCGGAAGAATGTCTCTGGGATAGGATAGCCCCAGCACCTACTTCAGATGCATCCACCTCAATGCAAAAGGGTAGCTTAGGATCCGGATGACGGAGGACTGGGGCAGAAGAAAATGCGTCCTTTATGGACTGAAAAGCTTCTACAGCAACTGGAGGCCAAGAACTGGGATTACCCCTTTTTCGGATGAGAGTAAGGATAGGTGCAATACGGGATGAGAACCCCCTGATGAATTGCCGGTAGTAGTTGGCAAATCCGATGAACCTTTGAATAGCCTTGGTGCTCAAGGGAAGGGGCCACTCTTGGATTGCTGACACCTTAACGGGATCCATCTCGAAACCTTCTGGGGAGATGATATAACCCAAGAAAGGAATCTTAGACACCTCAAAGACACATTTCTCCAACTTGGCAAAGAGAGAGTTCTTCCTCAAACGAGAGAGTACTTCTTTCACCTGGGAGCGATGAGATACAAGGTCTTTTGAGAAGATCAGGATGTCATCCAGGTACACGACCACTGACTTTCCCAAGAGATCCCGGAAGATGTCATTCACGAGCTCTTGAAAGATAGCGGGGGCATTACAGAGGCCAAAGGACATCACGAGATATTCATAGTGCCCATCCCGAGTGTTGAATGCCGTCTTCCATTCGTCCCCTTCACGGATGCGGATGAGGTTGTACGCCCCACGGAGATCTAATTTAGTGAAAATTTTAGCCCCTTTTAATTGATCAAAGAGTTCAGCAATCAGAGGCAAGGGGTACCGGTTTTTAACTGTGATCTTATTAAGGCCCCGGTAGTCAATGCAAGGACGTAGGCCTCCATCCTTTTTTTCCACGAAGAAGAAACCTGCCCCGGCAGGAGAAGTAGAGGGGTGGATAAACCCCCGCTGGAGATTCTCCTGAATATAGTCTTTCATAGCGGAAGTTTCAGCTGGAGAAAGAGGATAGGTGCGACCCCTAGGGGGCATGGTTCCTGGCAGGAGATCGATAGGACAATCGTATGGTCGATGTGGAGGAAGGAATTCTGCGGACTTCTTACAGAATACATCAGAGAATTCCCTGTAAAAGGAGGGAAGAGTCTTCAGATCAGACATAGAGATATTCACCCTCTGGAGGGGTTCAGCAGGAAGACAGTGCTGCTGGCAAAATGGGCTCCAACGGGAAATCTGTCCTGCGGACCAATCAATGGTGGGATTATGCAGGCGCAGCCAAGGGAGACCCAAAACAACTGGAACGGATGGGCAGGAAATAATTAGGAACGATAGTCTTTCTTTATGCAGCGTCCCAACCTTCGGAGTATTGCCCCCTACATGAGTTACCCTAGATATACCTCGGGGAACAGAACTCGTGGGCTTCACCGGACAAGAGTTTGCAAAATGAGACTGTCCGCCACAATACAGACATAGGCCAGCCATCCGTCTACGGAGCCTTTCTTGTTCACAGAGACGAGCCCTTCCAACTTGCATCGATTCCTCCGGAGGAGAAGTAGAAGCTTGAGTAGCTGGAGTATGCAAGAGAGGTCTCTGGAAGCGTGGTGCCAACAAGGGTTGAAATCTTTTACAACGCTCCTTCTCTACTTGAAGCTCTCTGAGACGAGTGTTCTCCTTAATGGATAGTGCAATCAGATCTTCCAGCAGATCAGGGAACTCCCTGGAGACAAGATCATCTTTAATGAGAATAGACAGACCTTGATAGAATACGGCCTTATAGGCATCGTCATTCCGGGAAGTCTCAGCCATCAAAGTTCTAAAGTCAATAGCATAGTCACTGACACTGCGGTTCCCCTGCCGGAGTTGCAGAAGACGAGACGGGGCATTAGTGACCCGACCCAGGGCATCAAACACTGTACGAAATGCTTGAAGAAAAGCCTTGGCATCAAAAGTCAGTGGAGAATTCTTCTCCCAAAGAGATGTTGCCCACTCAAGTGGTTTGCCCGCCATACGAGACATCACATAGCCCACATTGGAACGTTCATTGGGGAAGTGTGAGGGTTGAAAATCGAACTGGATCTGGCACTGTGTAGCGAAACCTCTGCAGGCCTGTGGGTCCCCACTGAAGCGAGGAGGAGGCGGAATACGAGGCTCACCAGACGAGAAACCTGTGGTAGACGAGACGACCGCCATGAGAAGATTTACAGCAGCTTGGGAAGCAGGAGGCACTCGAGAGAAAAGGGTATCGAGTGCCTGCCCTATGCGGTACTGCTGGGCTTCATATTCCTCCATGCGGGATGCCAGTCCGCGGAGCGCTCGTCCGACATCAGGTGTAGCTTCCTCAGTAGGATCCATGGCCCAAGTATAATGTCAGGGAGCCGGGAGCTCCCTCCAGGGAGGTAGTCCGGATCGAGGAGGAAGCCCTCTTGAGGGAGCAAGGTTGTGTTGTCCAAAGGGTTAATCCAAAGAGTAGTCAGAATCCAGGCAAAAGTTCACGGGCAGGCAGATAACAGCAAAGTCCAGGCAAGGGTCAAGATAATAATCAGGAACAAGATTTAGCAATAGCAGCTCACAGGGAACCCAGGATACACTTAGGGAAAGTTTCCTATACTTGGGCGCCATTCTGGCGTCTTGGTAGCGTTTTTATCTTTGAATTTGGCGCCCTTGTGACGTCATTGGCGTCCTTGCGCCGATTTTGGCGCGCTGACGTCATGGCGCCGCTACCCACGTGGCGGCCATGGGCGCCGCCATTTTGGGAGCGACGCCGGCAGGGGAGGACGCGCCGCCCGTAGCTCCTGGAACTGCTCCGGGCGGCGATCGTGACCCATTTAGTTTCGCCAAAAATCTGCCACCGGCGAAATGTCTCGCGATGGCCATTAAAGTCTATGGACGGCAAAATTTTTTTACGCGCGCCGGTATTTTTTGATGGGCGTCTTTTTTTTTTGTCGCACGACGCCATACAAGTCTATGGGTGTCATGAAAAAATTTGCCCATTCCTATTCACCAGTGCTTTCTATCTCAGGATGTACCAAACTGTAGATTTTGCCACTCCTAATATTGTAGCAATTTGTCGGATGTTTTTTTTTCTGTTTTTTGCATCTTAAGAATGGCTTGTTTCACCTGCATAGAGAGATCCTTTGACCACATGTTTGTCACATGTTTTCCACATACAAGCACCCCCCATCTCATATTAACTCCTGGGCTTTTATCTGCTTCATTGATAATGACATAAAGGGATTGCCCACACCTGCCTATGAAAAGCCTTTGAGTAAATGATCCAATTGCTTTTGAGCCCCTGAAATGAAGTGTTTATGTTAAAAAAAAAGGCTTTAGTTCCTCACATTTTTATGCAATCTTTTTGTTCAACCCACTGAATTAAAGCTGAAAGTCTGCAGCTCAACTGCATCTGAGTTGTTTCATTTAAAATTAATTGTGGTAATGTACAGAATCAAAATTAGAAAAAAGTTGTCTTTGTCCAAAGATTTATGGGCCTTACTGTATATCACTGGCATGAGCATCAGAGAGAAAGGGCTAGAGCAAGTGAGAAGGGTGTGATGGTATTAGACAGCAAGACAGAAATGTTCATTATGAATTAAAAAAAAAAAATCTAACCACACCATGCACCACCTCCCTGAAACACAACGCCTCCCATGGGTACCAAACTTAAATATATACCAGAGAAACAGGAAAGAAAGAAGGCAAAAGACAGAAGGCATTGACTGAAACAAGATCTCTTGAAAAAAATAGTTTGGCTTGTAATAGAAGAGGCTGAAAAAAGTTGCACATGCATCAAGTTTAACCTTTTTGCAGTGAAACCTGCAGTTTGCATCAGAGGCCAAAAACTTCTTCCTGACTCCCCAGAGGGCGATCAGACAAGTCCCAGGATCAACTTTTTATTAGAGTTAATTTCAGTCTGTTGGTCATTTTTCACTTTCTAAAAAGTCATAAAGCTTTTGAAAGTATCTAATGTATCTGCCAATGCAACAGCCGCACAGATTTCACAACTTCACAGTCCTCACTGTAAAAACCTTTTCTGTATCTGAATGGATGCCCTTGTGTCTAATGTATCTTCTTGTGAATAAAGCATCAGTTTAACGTATGGTCCTCTCCCTTCTGCTGACTGGCATTACTTGCTACAGCCAAATTTATTGCATACAAGTACCCCCAGTTAGAATCCTGCAGCCGGTCAAGGTACCTACGGAATGAGGGTAGGATTAAGGTGCGGGTATAGATGTGCGTTTGCGGTTTGGGTTGCGGGTCTCATGTAAATTTCTTATCTTATTTTATATCGTCTATATTTTAGTCCTTATAAAATTTTACTTAAAACTTGTTTCTGTTCCTGCCTACTTTTGATGATGTCACTTCCGGTTTGCAGCAGCATCACTTCCTGTTTGATGGTGGTCAGCGGGTTGCGTGTCAGGTTGCGGATAAGACAGTTGCGGGTCCGGGTTGTGTAGTGGATCAAAGTGGGTAAATTTGCAGGTTGCGGTTTGGATTTGGGTTGGGTCCGGGTCTTAGAAATTGGTTTTGCGCAGGACTCTACCCCCAGAGCCTTCTTCAGTAAGGTTATTAATCCCATTTAGGGTGTTAGTGGCTTGAATATTTTTAAACCCCAGGTACATAACCTGTTATTTATCTACAATGAATCTCATCTGCCGCCCAGGTTGCCAGTCTGTCAAGATCCTGTTGCAAGTGTGGCACATCCTGGATGGGCTACATATTTTTGTGTCATCTGCAATCCAAGATTCAACCTTTTACAGCAGGATTCAGTCGAATCCAAGTGCCTGGCCGAACTGAATCACATCCAAAAAAACCATGACTTTTTAAATGTTCAAAAAGCGAGCAGTTCTCTTCCCCCCCCCTTATTTCTCTAATTTACATATGCAAATTAGGGTTCAGAATCATTTTAATAATCGGCCAAATCTTTCATCCCTACTTACAAGTCCCACCCCCAAAAACAGTAGTATCATAGGTAGGAAATGCATACCTTAGTAAATCGGTGCTAATCCACTGGAATCAGCCCAATAGATGATACAAATTCAATAGTAAACATGCAAAGAGGGATTGCATACTCAAAATTAAAAAAAAAATAGAAAAATCTTTATTAAATAACTACTTCATATAAAATGTCCAAGTGTTTCAACCAAAAAAGGCCTTCATCAGGGATAAAAATAGGAAAAAAGTATTTTTTCTCCCTGATGAAGATCTTATTTGCTTGAAACATGTGGGCATTTATATGATGTAGTTATTTAATAAAGACTTTTCTATTTTTACAATTTGAATGTGTATCCACAAGAACAGAACGCTGCGTCTCCCTGCCAAGAACCCTACTCTAGGTAAAGAATATTTAATTGACAGCCACCTTCTGTACATGATCCAGTTTTCTATGTACATATAAACAACATTACTGATATGAATACCTACAGAAAGTTTGGCAAAATCTAAGTAGACCACTACTGCTGCCACCCCACTGTCCAACTTCTTACTAGCCTCCTCATAAAAAGCTTTGTAGAAATATAAAAACTAACACTACCATATATTATTTATATATCCAATAAACTAAATATTTGTGTTTTATTCAATATCCTAGTGTTTAGCCACACATATCAAAGCAAACTATGACAATATATACTATATGTACATAATGGGATATACTAAGGGGCCGATTCATGAAGCTCGAGTGAAGGATTCGAATTAAAAAAACTTTGAATTTCGAAGTGTTTTTTTGGGCTACTTCGACCATCGAATGGGCTACTTCGACCTTCGACTACTACTTCGACTCGAACGATTTGAACTAAAAATCGTTCGACTATTCGACCATTCGATAGTCGAAGTACTGTCTCTTTAAGAAAAACTTCGACCCCCTACTTCGGCAGCTAAAAGCTACCGAAGTCAATGTTAGCCTATGGGGAAGGTCCCCATAGGCTTGCCTGAGATTTTTTGATCGAAGGATATTCCTTCGATCGTTGGATTAAAATCCTTCGAATCGTTCGATTCGAAGGATTTAATCGTTCGATCGAAGGAATAATCCTTCGATCGTTCGATCGCAGGATTTGCGCTAAATCGTTCGACTTCGATATTCGAAGTCGAACGATTTTAGTTCCTAGTCGAATATCGAGGGTTAATTAACCCTCGATATTCGACCCTTCATACATCTGCCCCTAAATGTACATATTGGGAAGTATTTACAGGCTAGTAGGTCAAGGTGCAAAGTTTAATTAACTGGTGCAAATCTCCAGTTTTGAGGTAAAACAATTGAGTCAGACAAAGAAATGTACCCTCCCGACAAACTTGAATGAGCTATTCCAGTGGGTGTCCAAATGCATTCCTTCTGCTTGTACATTATTCTAGATGCAGAAGCTGCTTTAAGGTGCATTTGGTACCCTGAATTTATTGCTTGCTCATGGCAGGTTTTAAGTACAGGGACCGATGCTATTTTGCACGCAAGCATAGAACTTTCACCCAGCCTTCATAAATAAGCCCTGTTGTTTGAAATATATTAAATAAAAATATATGCCCAACAAGGGAACGGTGATAAATTAGCGAAATGCAAATTTTGTCGTCGTTATTGTCGCCTGCGTCAAAAAAATATTTATGCAAATTTATGCACCGGTGGCGAAACACGTAAATTCACTGTGAATTTGCATCTGGTGAATAAATCCGCACATCACTAATAATATATCATTGGGGCAAATACAGGAGCAACGGGTATGCATAGTTTTCCAGTGTAATATGATGGCAGGTCCAAACCAAACATTTGTTTCAACCAGATTTGGCCTACATCTTATGTGGTCATATTGAGTAAACATCTGCTCATACAGGGACCTGGCTCTATAAGTTTTTTTCTGTATTTTATGTTTGAAAAAGGTTAAATACAGCATTACAGGTACAGGTATAGGATCCCTTATCCGGAAACCCGATATCCAGAAAGCTCCAAATATCGGAAGGGCTGTCTCCCATAGACTCCATTTTATCCAAATAATCCAAATTTTTAAAAATGATTTCCTTTTTCTCTGTAATAATAGAACAGTAGCTTGTACTTGATCCCAACTAAGATAATTAACCCTTATTGGAAGCAAAACCTGCCTATTAGGTTTATTTAAAGTTTAGATGAATTCCTAGTAGACTTAAGGCATGAAGACCCAAATTATGGAAAGATCCATTATCCGGAAAACCCCAGGTCCCGAGCATTCTGGATAACAGGTCCCATACCTGTATAGAATATATATTATCTGGAATGCATGGGGCTTGGGTTCCATAATTTTGACCACCAGCTACCAGAAAACATATAAACATAATCCCATAGTACTGTGTTGCCATTTACATGAATTTATGCAAAGGCCACTTAGTATTAGTATTACAGAGAAAAAGGAAATCAGTCAAAATGAAGAATTGTTTGCTTAAATGGGAAATTCACATAAATAGGAGCCTTTATTAATGGTCTTCTGGATAATAGATCCCTTATCTTTATTACCTATGCAGTAGTGCATTCATTCCAGCTGTGTCTTTTTACATAACGTATGATATTATGCATGATCAGGCCAATAAAAATATTTCCTATTACCAACTGCATTTGAAAAACACATACACACATACTAATTCACATATCTTTCTGACGTTAAAACCTCATGGGGTTGCTATTTATAACAGAAAGCCACTATACTCATTATTCTCACTGTGCATAATGTTCTATTATGCTTGAGGGATAGTGAAAAAAAACAACACCATGGCTGTTTCCCGTCCTACTGATTTATCAATGGGAGCAGAACAAGCTCTTTCCAGCCAGCAAGTGTCCGTGTAACCTGGACTGCTAAAAATAGTATGGTTGGCAAGAATCTGCCCAGCCTTGCAAGTTAAGTTATATAAAAATGACAGCTGTGCATGTGGGGGTTATTGCTTTAAATATTTTCCTGGGAAGTGCTGCAGTCTGGATACAAAAGGACAGCTATAAATGTTCCATATAGTTGAGGCATTGAGGATAATGTAGTGTTTCAAGCCCCGTGCAGCACTGGCTGCATCATGAACTCAGTGTGAGCTCCAATACAGTATAGAGAGCATCATTCATCAGCACTGGACAGCTCCTCCTACACTGCTACTCCCACCCCGGCTCTCTGTAGCATCTCCTCCCAAGCTCTGCTCTGCTTTTTTTCCTCTTAGATTACTGCTTTCCTTCTGTTCAGTCTCCTGTCTGGAACCGACCCACATAGATATGGGGCTGAATTCTTAGCTTTTTTCGACAGCCTGAGCGGCAAAACAGAGGCAGAAAGCTACTTCACCTCTTGCTTTTGGCTCTATATTGTCAGTTTGGTGGAGGTCAGACATAGTCGGGCTAAGCGAGCCATCCTTTTGCTTGTTGCGACTGAACACCTTGCCTTTGAGAACATGCTGGGGAAGGATTACATGCTGGCAATTATTATCGTAAATTACGATGGTAAGTTGATTTTAATTCGCAGTGGGATGTTTACCACCTACATTTCCCGTGGGTCCCCTAGAGGCACAGCATGCAGAAGTGTTGAATGCCAGTGAAACGGAGACGTTATTAGTTCAAGATCTAGTTCTGTGTATGCAAGACCTGCATGATGGCTACCC
Organism: Xenopus laevis; assembly: GCF_017654675.1. Lineage (NCBI taxonomy): Eukaryota > Metazoa > Chordata > Amphibia > Anura > Pipidae > Xenopus > Xenopus laevis. The sequence goes on along the minus strand of NC_054375.1, from coordinate 32,636,774 downwards.
CCAAATCACTGGTTAAATTGAAAGGATAAAAGGCAGGGGTTCATTAGCAGCAGCTTCTTTTAAATGTGTTTATAAGCAATGCAGTTCTTATAATTTATAGTGTTGCATAGCTTGGCCATCACATCTAAAGACCTAGCCCTGATCTCTTTGTTTGTAACAAAGCTTTATAGTTATATATACTATATATATCCTGATGACGGTCATGGATTGAATAAATGCTGTTCACGTTTTTTATGAATACTATGTGCCGTGAGTGCTTTCTATGATTGGACTATATACGTTTGGCCGTCAGTTTTGTTCCCTAAAATAAATGATCTATTTTTGTATTTAAGTCCTGTGAGTGCGGTCTCTTACAATAGTTCCTTTTTTAAATATGTATGATAAGATGAAGAAAGGTTTGTTATATATAAATTGTGCAACTGTTTAAAAAAGTAAACACCCATTTTTTTTGGGGGGGGGGTCTGGGACTGTCTTAAGGGAATTGTAGGCACCTGTGTATATTGGATTAGTTATTCTAACTAGTGAAGCAGTCTACTAATACAGGTAAGTTCTGGTTCTTTCATTATCTTAAGCCCCTATTTTAAAAAGAGAATTTCTAACTAAGCAAGAGCCACAGTGAATTCCTGCCATCAAAAAATTCACATAAGTGGCTCAGATTACTTATATTATGCAGGCTGTGTGGCAAACTATTGGATAACACTTGTTTTGCTATTTATTGATTTATTTTATTACCATCTGTATACCCAGTGATTATGATATAAACCTGAATTAGGCAAATGCAGAGGAAACTGGCTATTTATTACTTTTGCAACACACAGAAAGCTGATATAGTTCTGTATGACATCCCAGCTTCTAGCTTAGCTACCAAAACATACCACTTAGAACATAGTGTAGCATTACCAAATAGAAAGTTATTTTAAGGTTAATGTTGGAAATGCTTAAACATGTTTTAATAACAAGAGACAGTAAATGTGAATTTATATACGGTACAGGTTCTGTCGGGCATGTTTCATTAACGCACCACACAAACAGAACACAAAGTATGTGGGGTAATCGGGAAAACATTAGACTTCAGCTACACACAAAATCGTAGAAATGTTGCCGTCAAGGTTTTCATGCAAACATTGATATTTTATTGGAACTGTTTCACAGGCAATTATTCAATTTTGTTGCTGCTACATATGAAAGTTACAGTATATAAATGGCAACAAAACTCTGGCACATCCCCTTGTGTGGCCTCAGCCTTAAACACAAGTTTGCCACGGCAGACACTAAAGGGGTCTGTTGCAGGTAAAAAGCAGACAGTTGCATTAAAAATCTATACTGCTGCACTTGGCACCAGCATCAGACTGGGGTGAGTGAGGCACAACAGGGATTCCCCAGGGCCGCCACAGCCCCTCAGGGGTCCCTACTGTCCACCCACTCGACCCGACCCCTTTCCCCCACGCGTGTACCTTATACTTTACTTTGCCATGATCATGGTGGGAGGGCAGTAAGGGAGCAACAATATTGCAGGTGGGGGATTTGGTTCTGGGTTAGCGGTGCCAACTAGAATATTTTCTGGTGTTCCGCCAGCCCAGTCCAATCCTGCTTGGCACTGATATTGACAAATAGGAACTATTGCCATCTCTGAACCGTTGGTTGCTGCAGAGTTCCAACTGCAGCCTATGCTAACAGGCCACAGAAGCACATGTCAGTTTAGTGGCAAATTCAGGAAATTATTTCTACAGGATTTAGAATTAGGGATGCACTATTTTGGATTCGGCTGAACCCCCAAATCCTTCTCTAAAGATTCGGCCGAATACCGAACTGAATCCTACTTTGCATATGCAAATTAGAAAGGGGAAAATATTTTTTATTTCCTTGTTTTGTTGCAAAAAGTCACGCAATATCCCTCCCCGTCCCTAATTTGCATATGCAAATTAGGTTTTGATTTTGAAAAAGGCTGAATCCCGAACCGAATCCTGGATTCGGTGCATCCCTACTTAGAATAAAAAAAAATTCTATTCGCTTAGAATTGAGAGCACAACTGTGATGCATCAACCACAACTGCGCCAATTGCAACTCACTCTAGTGCGTTTAGTTGCACACTGCACCAGGGCCACCCAAGTGGTGTGGTGAGTGACCTTGATTGTTTGCCCTTAGTGAATGCGGGTTGGAGAAGAAGCACCCTAACCAACTGTATATAGAGGTGATATTTCATTTGATGTTTAATGTTCCCCTCTTTCATACTAAGCAGCTAGAAGCATATTGCATTTTGGTTGTGATTCCTCTGGTGGTTGCAACAATGCTAGAATTCAAGGGAAAACATTTAATTGCGGTTAAAAACATGGAGATTGTGTTCAGAAGTGCTCTTTCCACACTAGAGGGGTCAACCTTGACACATTACACGTTAGGGTAGCATTCCACTCAAAGCAAATTCCGCAGGTCTCAGCTCTCTGAAATGGAGTGCAAAGGCCTGAAGATATTTGCAGAATGCCCCACACAGTGGGCAAAGTGTACAGGAACGGGCAGTTGCATCCTTTTTCTTTTTAGAATGCCTCCTTGTGTCTGCAATAAATAAATCACCCCTATAGGCTCAGTTAATGCAGTGCAGGGTGCTAAGTACACTGTGTTTTTTTCACTACAGGGAGTCAGATTGCATAAAATACAGGTAAGAGCCTTATTCATTCTGGAGCTCAAAGACTTGTGTCCATGGGTGATAAGTGTGGGACAGGGTACAAAGTGCAGAAAACATAGTGCTTTGCTCCCTTTTTAAACTTTGTATCCTGCCACTTAAATGAGGCCTGTTTTTTAAAAATGTGAGCATTTAGTACACTATTTTTCAGAGCACTCTGGCTACTGTGGTTTACCAAAAGCTTGGGTGTGTGCTCTCTATCTGTAACTAAATAACTAACGCTCACACACTATAGTTGCCAACATTTTAATACAATGTGGGGCATTCTTGGCCACGCCACAACAATGCACCATTATTCTCAAAGATGGCATAATTTGCCTAAAACCCACAATTGTTGCTTCCCATTAGCCAAGGCAAAGTTGTCTAAATTTGGCATTGTTATTAAATTAAATAGGCCTTGTATTTAGAATTGGAGTAATGTTTTTTCAGTCTCACTATCAGCGCGGTAACACTGCAAAGATAACCATACAATGTATGGAGCAGAGTAAAGGTGGCCATACACTATAAGGTCTGCTCGTTTAGCAAGGTTGGCAAAAGAGTGGATCTTTCCATAATATACCCACCTAAGGTGTACAATATTGGGCTTTAACTGATCGCTGGCCTTATGACCAGATAAACTGCAGAATCGTTCTTAAGGGACTGAATCAGTTGATTAATGCTGCCTGTGTGTGGCCACCTTAAGACTATGGGAGGTCCATTTATGAACATTCTGAATTTAGAGGTTTAGAAACCAGCAAAAAAACTATTTTCAGTAAAACCAGAAATGCCAAGTAATTTATTAAATTTTTTTGTGCAATTACAAATAACTCCCCCCTCAAACTTGAATTATAGAAATATTTTACAACTAGAAAAGGACAAATCCCATTGACTTCTATATGATCTCGACAGCTTTTAGATGGCAAAGTTTCATATTTTTTGCGTGTTTTTCGGGGGGAATTTTCTAGTAACTAGTATAATCCAAATTTATTATCGCTAAAAATACAATTGGTGAAAACAAACGATACGTGAATGTTAGTAAATCACCCCCTTAGTGCCACTTGCAAGTATGGTCGTGCTAATATGGATGCAAATGATGGCATGTGTTGACAAAGGTTCCTGGTACTAACATAGTTGCACTAAAAAACTTCGGAGTGTGGTTGCAATGAGACTTGAAATAAAAAATGACAATAACAATTAAATTATAGTCTTACACAGCAAGGTTGGCAACCCCCATTTAAATTCTAAAAAGAGGCAGAGTGAATCAAAAGCTATAAAGAAAATAAGAAAGGACTCATTGAAAGTTGTGATGAATATGACCTTTTATAACATCATAAAATGCATTTAAATGACCGCTTTAAATGCATGTAGTCTTCCCAAACCTGCAGAACAATTAAAGGTGGCATATAGGATAAATGAAAAAAAAAACAAATTTTGTAAGGGATAAGGAATACTATATGGTGTTGGTTCTACTTTGGGCTAATATATATTATTAAACAATGTATATTAATATGAATATTATCTTTAAAAATTGCCCCTTTATTGGATCTCCCTATAGATCTGCTATGGTCGTTGCATGTTTTATATGAGGAGTGGGTGTGTCCTGCCAAAAACACAGTAGGAGGGGGACAGGCAAACACAGCCCTGCAGTCACACATCTGAAGAAAGGCTTTAGTTCCCTATCCGGTCCAGTTCGCTTCTGATTGGTTCCTATCCTTCAGTGCAGTGTGCTGAGTGTAAATTGCTTCTCTGCACTGCCTGAGAAAGGAGACAGCAGTAAGTGGCACCTATGAGCGGTACTAGTAGGGTATCTGATGAAATATAAAATCAACCCAATTTTTTTTTTAAGCACATCCCTTCTATATTTAAAAGCATATAATGCACTGGCACTTTCTCGTTTTTCAAACAACATGAGTAATGACAAAAGTATAGGTGAGATGAATTAGAAAGTGAAAGGGTTGGCTACAAGGGTATTAGGCAAGGCCTGGTCAGCAAATGAAGGATGGAACTAGACCGAGAAAAAGTTACGTACAGTCTAGGACACGAGGAAGGGGAAGCTGCCCAGTAACATCTAGTTACACCACTGTACATAAATTCAGAAATATTTGTCAGAACTTGCAGACAGCTGTTCTGATCTTGCCCATAATTCCCTAGGTGATAGTTCAAATCCCTCATTTTTGATTTCATGGCAATAATATGTGAATAGCATGAGGCAAGGAATACACAACATTATCTATTTCTAGTCGTTAGATGGGGAAAGCAATGTGCTGAAACATCAATTATACATTAATTATACTTCAGTATCCCCTATTGTCAAAGAAACCTGCATGGGTGAAGTGGCATTAGTCTTTCTTTTTGCAGAGATCCTCTGGACATGTCCCCCCCCCCAGTTATAATGTATTCAGCATTAACTGGCAGTGTTCTATTCCCGGATCATTAAATGTGTTGTTTTTAAGTTCTGCGTATATGGAACATTTGCAGTGTATCTGTCCATAAGGACTATTAATCTTCACTGCTGCAAGTACTGTACATTGGCTGCTTGTTCGCTGGCACCGATATTCTGTATTTAATATTGTCAGAGTGCAGAAATCAGGAATATTAATTGTACTCTGAATATTAAAAACGACTTTAATTGAAAGTTCTTTCAGGTCATGCAGTTGTATTAAGTCTGTTCAAGGTTCGACGAGTAAATATGAAATCCAACAAAACATTTTGTTTTTTGAAAATCTTGGCTTTCGTTTTCTAGGATGGAGGCGTTTGGGTTCCGTTCCAGCCAATAATTAAGGGGCATATACACTGTTATGAAGGACACACACTAAGCTTGGGTGACAAATTGCTGCTCATGATTACATTACAGTACAAATATCTATTATTTAAAATGTTTGCTAATAAGGATGCACCAAATCCACTATTTTGGATTCGGCCGAACCCCCGAATCCTTTGTGAAAGATTAGACCGAATACCGAACCGAATCCAACCCCTAATTTGCATATTGCATAAGTCACGCAGAAGGATTCGGTCGAATCCGAATCCTGCTGAAAAAGGCTGAATCCTGAACCCAATCCTGGATTCGGTGCATCCCTAATCAATATTAATAGGCTACTATAAATGTAGTTCCTTGTTCAAAGGCAAACAGGTTGGTGGTGGCCTGTACAATATTGTGTTCAACTTCCATATAACTCCGTGCTTGCAACTCCAATGTGCAAAAACAAAAAAAAAAAATATATATATATATATATACACACACAAATAATATTTGCTTGTGAAAATGATATGGCATTAAAAAAAATAAAATAAAAAAAAAGATTTTTGGCATATTAAGTCCCCCCATGCTCTTTAGTCAGATATCCTGAACATCCCTGGTGTTCCCAACATAGGTTGAACAAAGGACACAATAACTATGAATTGGGGGGGTGCAAATAGAGATCCCCATGTACAAGAAAGGAAATAAAGGGTCCATGGTATACCATTATATAGCTAATTAAATTCACTTATTTATCTTTAGAAATCATTACTTTCCCGTATATCTGTATTTTAATGTATGCTGATGTAATGCCCCTTGATTCAGAAATTAATTTTATTTGCAGATGGATGTAAAAGCTATTATGTTAAATAGGTTTCATTCATTCCCAACTGCCAAAGCAATAATTACATAATGAATGATAAACTCATAAAGAAGCTGAATTATCTTTTAGAAGGAGGTTTGGAAGACCTTAGCCAAACAGTTGGAAAGGAATAGGTGTTTGATGTGCATGGAAGGTTTTTTGCATTTTGCAGTCCAGAGTTTCTGATTTTCATTAGGTAATCACAGTGCCTTGATATAAATATAGTTATAATGAGGTGCAAGGTTTGCAGAGGTCTAGTAAGCCATATGAACCAATCAGTTGTTTTTATTAAAACAATAAATTAAGGAATGGTACCAGTAGTGTAACAAGAGGGTGTCAGGACACCCACGTCCCTGAAAATTATTTTCGGGGGGCCCAGTGCGCACATCAGCTGCAGTGCGCATCCCCCACCTACTTGCACAAACATTGAAAGAATAAGTCTGGCTGGGAAGGGGGGATTTCTATTTATTTATTAGACCTGTAGTAAACATTACTCCTCTTATTATACCATGTATTACTTCCTTAATTAATTGTACTTACAATATTGTTAAAATATACCCCCAGTCTAAACTATACAGTAGTGGCAATGATGGACAAGTCACAAGTAACCTGCTAGGATTTAAATACATCAGGAACACTCTCACTAAAGGTGGCCATACACGGGCCGATAAAAGCTGCCGACAGACCAAGTCGGCAGCTTATTGGCCCGTGTATGGGGGCCCCCGACGGGCTTCCCCGATCGAGATCTGGCCGAAAGTCGGCCAGATCTCGATCGGATGGGGTTAAAAATCCCGTCGGATCGCGGCCGCATCTGTTCGTTGATGCGGTCCCGCGATCCGACCGCCCGTTTGGCGAACGCTAGGATCCGATCGTTGGGCCCTAGGGCCCACGATCGGATCAGCCCGATATTGCCCACCTCAAGGTGGGCATATCGGAGGGAGATCCGCTCGTTTGGCGACATCGCCAAACGAGCGGATCTATCCGTGTATGGCCACCTTAAGGGTCTGCAAGGCTGACAAATACAACCAAGATTGCAACCTGGTCTAGCTTGTAAAATAATAGCCAAGTCTGGGACCAGTATTAAAAATGTACCAGTCTCCCAGAACTGCTGCTTACAGGATGGCCTCTTCACTTCTGCTCCTGTGTCTACCACCCTCTGCCAAACTTACATATTTTCACTGGATTGGCCCTGGTCCTGCCCCTTTTAATCAGTATTTTGTTCTTTTTGCTAAGAATAGTGAATGTCAACCTTAGGGATGTTATAAAATGGCAAATTCTAACAAACTTTTCAATGGGCTTTTATATTTTCTTTTTTTATAGTTTTTAAATTATTTGCCTTCTGATTCTTTCCAGCTTTCAAATGGGAGTCAATGATTGCATTTAAAAAAAACCCAATGCTCTGTAATTCTACCTATTTAGGGGGTTATTAACTAAGATCTGAATGCCCGAAATTCCCTGAAATCCGAAAAATTTGTGATTTTGTGTGTTATAATAGGCTTAAAAAAATCACACATTTTTTGGAATTTATTAAACCCCGAGGGCTAAAAAGCCCAAATATAAAAACACGGCATCTCAAACCTGTCGAGGTTGCATAAAAATCAATGGGAACAGTCCCATTGATTTTTGGTTGTGTCTGGGTTTCAGTTTCACAATGTTTTCGGAGGAAAACTCAGAAAAAATTTCGGGGAAAATTCACGAAAAAATTGTGAAATTCTGAGCTTTTTTCCGCAAAGGTAATTTTCGGGAAAATGTAATAATAAATAAGCGTGGAAAACCCGAGTGGGTTAGATCGGAGTTTGTAGCACCCGATAAATAAATAACCCCCTTATTGTTATTGCTACTTTTTATTACTCATCTTTTTTTCAGGCCTCTCATATTCCAGTCTCTTATTTAAATCAATGCATGGTTAATTATGCAAGGATAATTAGACCCTAGCAACCAGATTGCTGAAATTGCAAACTGGAGAGCTGCTAAATAAAAAGATAAATATCTAAAAAAATCACAAATAAAAAAAAGGCACACCAGTTCTTTAACCTTTTAAATGCCACAGATCGTAGAATCTACGTTCTGTGGCAAAGGTACTTGAAATGCCACAGAACGTAGATTCTACGTTCTGCAGCATTTCCTGGTTCAGGAGCGGAGGAGCGGCTGTTAGAGCCGTTCGCTCCGTTCCTGCTCGATCCCCTGCCCCTAGGCAACGAGCAGAGCAGGGGATCGAGTGGCCCCTGGGGCGCGATCGCCCAGGGGCCCAAAAACAGCAGCAGGCACGTGCTACTTACGTGTCCTGCTGCTGCAGCCTGCACCGGATCGACGATCTCCGCCCCCACAGCACACAGACAGGAACCACGAGGCAGATGTCTTCCAGAGGCTCTTCCTGATCGTGTGCAACAGTCTCCAGCGACTTTTTCAGGTTAGTGCAACAATTACACACACCAACACACCAACACACACTTATTACAGTAATACACACTTAGATTCACACTTACACACACTTACACATACATTTTTGGGGATTGGGGGGTCACTTACACTCACTGCACTTACACACATGTGCACACGCACACACGCGCACATAACATGTAATTTACCATTTGTACACACGCACACGCACATACATGGCATTGTGGCTTTTTTTTTTTTTCTTATCGCATCGTTTCTTTTTTTGGCTGAAAAAAATGTTTTATTGCCATTACGCATAGCGTATTCGCTAACCGTACTGTGCAATACCTTTTGTATGTTATTTCGGTGATTATATTGCAATTTTGGGTATTTTGGTGCATTTTTAGCCATTTTATTGAATTTTTAGCCATTTTATTGCATTTTCAGCTCTGCATATGTTGTGTTCACTTGTTTCTAGCCGTAGAACCTGTTTGGCCCATCTAAAATATTCAAACTGTGATTCTGACTGCCGATAACACTAGTCTGGAAAAAAAACATTGATTTTTGTGGTTTTATTGGATTTTTTTGCATTTCACCCTTTACTGCCTTATTTTGTTTTGCCTTGTAAATTTTATCTACTATATATCCATTTGGGGGTCTCTGTGCGCCACATAGTTTGGTATATCTATGCATATTGGGCATCAAAGTGTTCAGTAGACCTCTGGCGTTCATATTTAGGATGTTTTATGCTGATACGTTACGAAATGTGGGGCATATAATGGGGTAAAATTCAAGCTTTCTGACAATTTTCAGAAATTTGATAAAAAACCGTTATGTTCAGCATTGCTTTGCAGTTTGGCAGTTTGCAGTAGAAACACATATTTACCCATATTGGATTCGTCAGAATGTGTACTTTCTGAAAATATATGGCTTTCTGGGGTCTCTGTACTGTTAGGTGGTCTAAAGTCGCATATTACACACACCAGGTGCTTATATTGCAGCAGCCAGCGCGTCAGCCGTGAAAATGTATATACACTATTGTCATTTGGGGGTCTCTGTGCGCCACATAGTTTGGTATATCTATGCATATTGGGCATCAAAGTGTTCAGTAGACCCCTGGCGTTCATATTTAGGATGTTTTATGCTGAAACGTTACGAAATGTGGGGCATATAATGGGGTAAAATTCAATCTTTCTGACGATTTTCAAAAATTTGATAAAAACCGTTATGTTCAGCATTGCTTTGCAGTTTGGCAGTTTGCAGTAGAAACACACATTTACCCATATTGGATTCGTCAGAATGTGTACTTTCTGAAAATATATGGTTTTCTGGGGTCTCTGTACTGTTAGGGGGGTCTAATGTCGCATAATACACACACCAGGTGCTTATATTGCAGCAGCCAGCGCGTCAGCCGTGAAAATGTATATACACTATTGTCATTTGGGGGTCTCTGTGCGCCACATAGTTTGGTATATCTATGCATATTGGGCATCAAAGTGTTCAGTAGACCCCTGGCGTTCATATTTAGGATGTTTTATGCTGATAAGTTACGAAATGTGGGGCATATAATGGGGTAAAATTCAAGCTTTGTGACGATTTTCAGAAATTTGATAAAAACGGTTACGTTCAGCATTGATTTGCAGTCTGGCAGTTTGCAGTAGAAACACTTATTTAACCATATTGGATTCGTCAGAATGTGTACTTTCTGAAAATATATGGTTTTCTGGGGTCTCTGTACTTTTAGGGGGGTCTAATGTCGCATAATACACACACCAGGTGCTTATATTGCAGCAGCCAGCGCGTCAGCCGTGAAAATGTATATACACTATTGTCATTTGGGGGTCTCTGTGCGCCACATAGTTTAGTATATCTATGCATATTGGGCATCAAAGTGTTCAGTAGACCCCTGGCGTTCATATTTAGGATGTTTTATGCTGATACGTTACGAAATGTGTGGCATATAATGGAGTAAAATTCAAGCTTTCTGACAATTTTCAGAAATTTGATAAAAACCGTTATGTTCAGCATTGCTTTGCAGTTTGGCAGTTTGCAGTAGAAACACTTATTTACCCATATTGGATTCGTCAGAATGTGTACTTTCTGAAAATATATGGTTTTCTGGGGTCTCTGTACTGTTAGGGGGGTCTAATGTTGCATAATACACACACCAGGTGCTTATATTGCAGCTGCCAGTGCGTCAGCCGTGAAAATGTATATACACTATTGTCATTTGGGGGTCTCTGTGCGCCACATAGTTTGGTATATCTATGCATACTGGGCATCAAAGTGTTCAGTAGACCCCTGGCGTTCATATTTAGGATGTTTTATGCTGATAAGTTACGAAATGTGGGGCATATAATGGGGTAAAATTCAAGCTTTGTGACGATTTTCAGAAATTTGATAAAAACCGTTACGTTCAGCATTGCTTTGCAGTTTGGCAGTTTGCAGTAGAAACACATATTTACCCATATTGGATTCGTCAGAATGTGTACTTTCTGAAAATATATGGTTTTCTGGGGTCTCTGTACTGTTAGGGGGGTCTAATGTCGCATATTACACACACCAGGTGCTCATATTGCAGCAGCCAGCGCGCGTCAGCCGTGAAAATGTATATACACTATTGTCATTTGGGGGTCTCTGTGCGCCACATAGTTTGGTATATCTATGCATATTGGGCATCAAAGTGTTTAGTAGACCCCTGGCGTTCATATTTAGGATGTTTTATGCTGATAAGTTACGAAATGTGGGGCATATAATGGGGTAAAATTCAAGCTTTGTGACGATTTTCAGAAATTTGATAAAAACCGTTACGTTCAGCATTGCTTTGCAGTTTGGCAGTTTGCAGTAGGAACACATATTTACCCATATTGGATTTGTCAGAATGTGTACTTTCTGAAAATATATGGTTTTCTGGGGTCTCTGTACTGTTAGGGGGGTCTAATGTCGCATATTACACACACCAGGTGCTCATATTGCAGCAGCCAGCGCGCGTCAGCCGTGAAAATGTATATACACTATTGTCATTTGGGGGTCTCTGTGCGCCACATAGTTTGGTTTATCTATGCATATTGGGCATCAAAGTGTTTAGTAGACCCCTGGCGTTCATATTTAGGATGTTTTATGCTGATAAGTTACGAAATGTGGGGCATATAATGGGGTAAAATTCAAGCTTTGTGACAATTTTCAGAAATTTGATAAAAACCGTTATGTTCAGCATTGCTTTGCAGTTTGGCAGTTTGCAGTAGAAACACTTATTTACCCATATTGGATTCGTCAGAATGTGTACTTTCTGAAAATATATGGTTTTCTGGGGTCTCTGTACTGTTAGGTGGTCTAATGTCGCATAATACACACACCGAGTGGTTATATTGCAGCAGCCAGCGCGTCAGCCGTGAAAATGTCTATACATATTGTCATTTGGGGGTCTCTGTGCGCCACATAGTTTGGTATATCTATGCATATTGGGCATCAAACTGTTTAGTAGACCCCTATGTTTATATTTAGGATGCTTTATGCTGGTAATGATACATGGACAATACGATGCTGGAAAGTTGAAGCTTTGAGGCAATTTCCAGATATTTCACCAAAACCGCCAAATTTGGCAAAGCCTTGCGACTCAGTAGTTTGGAGCAGAAAGGCATGGGTACCCATTTTAGATTCCGTAGAATGTGTACTTTCCAAAAATATATGGGTTTGGGGGGTAAACATATATTTCTGTGTTTTTACCCCGCAAAAATGCAGTCAATGTGTTGATTTTTCATTAGCTGAAGTTACCCACGGGACTGTTTGAATGCGCTAACTTCATTTTGGGGCCTCTAAATGCCAGATACTTTGGTAAACTTATGAACAATGGCCACCAAAATGTTCAGAGGAACCCTGGCAATCATATTTAGGGTGCTTTTTCTTAGTACGTAATGACACATGGGTGATATGGTGCTGGGAAGTTGAAGCTTTGAGGCAATTTTCAGATATTTCACCAAAACCGGCAACTTTGGGAAAGCCTTGCGACTCGGTAGTTTGGAGCAATAAGGCATGGGTACCCATTTTAGATTCTGTAGAATGTGTACTTTCCAAAAATGTATGGGTTTGGGGGGTAAACATATATTTCTGTGTTTTTACCCCACAAAAATGCAGTCAATGTGTTGATCTTTCATTAGCTGAAGTTACCCACAGGACTATTTGTATGCGCTAACTTCATTTTGGGGCCTCTAAATGCCAGATACTTTGGTAAACCTATGAACAATGGCCACCAAACTGTTCGGAGGAACCCTGGCAATCATATTTAGGGTGCTTTTTCTTGGTGCATAACGATACATGGGTGATATGGTGCTGAGAAGTTGAAGCTTTGAGGCAATTTTCAGATATTTCACCAAAACCGACAATTGTGGCAAAGCCTTGCGACTCAGTAGTTTGGAGCAGAAAGGCATGGGTACCCATTTTAGATTCAGTAGAATGTGTATTTTCCAAAAATATATGGGTTTGGGGGGTAAACATATATTTCTGTGTTTTTACCCCACAAAAATGCAGTCAATGTGTTGATTTTTCATTAGATGAAGTTACCCACGGGACTGTTTGTATGCGCTAACTTCATTTTGGGGCCTCTAAATGCCAGACACTTTGGTAAACTTATGAACAATGGCCACCAAAATGTTCAGAGGAACCCTGGCAATCATATTTAGGGTGCTTTTTCTTAGTACGTAATGACACATGGGTGATATGGTGCTGGGAAGTTGAAGCTTTGAGGCAATTTTCAGATATTTCACCAAAACCGACAACTTTGGGAAAGCCTTGCGACTCAGTAGTTTGGAGCAGAAAGGCATGGGTACCCATTTTAGATTCAGTAGAATGTGTACTTTCCAAAAATATATGGGTTTGGGGGGTAAACATATATTTCTGTGTTTTTACCCCACAAAAATGCAGTCAATGTGTTGATTTTTCATTAGATGAAGTTACCCACAGGACTATTTGTATGCGCTAACTTCATTTTGAGGCCTCTAAATGCCAGATACTTTGGTAAACCTATGAACAATGGCCACCAAATTGTTTGGAGGAACCCTGGCAATCATATTTAGGGTGCTTTTTTTTGGTGCGTAACGATACATGGGTGATATGGTGCTGGGAAGTTGAAGCTTTGAGGCAATTTTCAGATATTTCACCAAAACCGACAATTTTGGGAAAGCCTTGCGACTCAGTAGTTTGGAGCAGAAAGGCATGGGTACCCATTTTAGATTCGGTAGAATGTGTACTTTCCAAAAATATATGGGTTTTGGGGGGTAAACATATATTTCTGTGTTTTTACCCCACAAAAATGCAGTCAATGTGTTGATCTTTCATTAGCTGAAGTTACCCACGGGACTGTTTGTATGCGCTAACTTCATTTTGGGGCCTCTAAATGCCAGATACTTTGGTAAACTTATGAACAATGACCACCAAAATGTTCAGAGGAACCCTGGCAATCATATTTAGGGTGCTTTTTCTTAGTACGTAATGATACATGGGCGATATGGTGCTGGGAAGTTGAAGGTTTGAGGCAATTTTCAGATATTTCACCAAAACCGACAATTTTGGGAAAGCCTTGCGACTCAGTAGTTTGGAGCAGAAAGGCATGGGTACCCATTTTAGATTCAGTAGAATGTGTACTTTCCAAAAATATATGGGTTTGGGGGGTAAACATATATTTCTGTGTTTTTACCCCACAAAAAATGCAGTCAATGTGTTGATTTCTCAGTAGCTGAAGTAAAGTCCTGATCAATTTGGATGTGCTAACTTCATATTGGTGTCTCTAAATGCCAGATACTTTGGTAAACCTATGCATAATGGGTATCAAACTGTTCAGTGGACCCCTGGCAATCATATTTCAGGTGCTTTTTTTGGTACCTAATATAGTTTGGGATATGCGGAGCAGCAAAATAAAACCTTTGAAATGATTTTTCAGAATTTTGAATTTTTTTTTGAAAAACCACTATTTTCAGACAAGCTTTTATGTTTGGTAGTTGGGAGTAGAGAGACATAGTTACCTATTTTGTAATCGGCAGAATGTGTACTTTTCAAAAATGTATGGTTTTCTGGGGTAAACCTACGGTTTCAGGATTTTTTGCCTTGGAATCTAAAGCATGCTGTTTTCTGCCTTAGTGCTTTCAAAATTCGGTAATATACTGCCGGGAGTTTTTGCTGTTCAGAAATCCTAAATCTCCCTAAAACTATACATATCTGGTATTGGCACGTTCGAGAGACATAAGGCTTTCCAAATCAGTTGGATTTTCATCCCTAAAATGAAATATTTTTCTGGTATAAATTGATATACGATGAAAAATGGTAATTTTTCATTTTTTTTTGGTATTTAGCACTATAAATTTTTTTGCACAGGTGGAAATACATGAAAACTCAGGCAGATTTAGAAAGCTCAGTTTCTACCGAAAAAAACAATGTATAGTTTTCCTAGGTAAACTATAGGTTTCCCCTCAGAAAATGCCCCTAAAGTGAGAGAGCACAAAATGTTTCAAAAACGGCTGGCATTTCGCGTAACCAAAATGTGAAATTCTGCTGGCACTTAAAGGGTTAATCGAAATATAGGATGATTATTAATCTGTTTATCTATTGGATTACAATAAAACTGACCAAAACTGGACTGAGTTAGACCATAATTATTGTTATCCTTTATTTATATAGCAGTAATAAATTTCACAGCACTTTACAGAGATTATACACCACTCACATCAGTCCCTGCCTCAGTGGAGTTTATCGTTGTATTGAGCCGGGATTAAACAACACTTAGGTGCCTGGTTCATTTTATGTATAAAAATGCTTTAATCCTGTCTCAATTTGCAGGGAGCTAACTGCAATGGGCTGCTCCTACCTGCCTCTGCCTTGTTCTGGTAATCCTGCTCCAGACAGTGGTCCCCAATTTAGGGTCACTTGCATATTATTTGTCCTGAGAGGACAGACCAAAGAGAAAGGGGCGATAATAGACTGACAGGATCATTACCAGCCTGGAAGAGTAAACATCAAAGAAATAATTTTTTTTCCATAATAATAATAATAATAATAATACAGGAACCTGCCTGCAAACTATCCTCCCTTCCAAAACAAAAACAACAGATGGCAGTAATTCAAACGCTTCTTTGTACTTTTAGCACAAACACTGTCAAAGCAAGTCCCTTAGAATTCATCATGTTGTTTCAATCTACTTTATTTTTTTTTTTAAAGGAGAAGGAAAGGTTTGCAGCGCTTGGGGGTGCCAAATGTTAGGCACCCCCAAGTGATTGTAGTTACTTACCTGAAACCTCGGGACTGGTGCTCCTATCAGCAGAAAAGTGCTCTGGCCCGGGGTTCCACAATTTCTAAGGAAAGTGCTTTTTTATCATGTCACTGGAAGGTATTCTTCTGTAGAAATACAATAAAAAGCATACAGTCATACTCTAAAGCATAGTTGATTTATAATGTGACCTACAGTATGATAGCAGATGCTCACTGACGCTAGATGCTAGCTTTTTAGTCTGCAGTTTGAATTGTGTAATATATATATATATATATATATATATATATATATATATATATATATATATATATATATATATATATATACACACACATACATATATATATACACATACACTTTATTATTTGGGTCCATAAGGCAATGAACAATTGAAAAGGTAATTTACTTAGGCCCATAGCAACAAGTGCAGGGCAAGATCAACCCCTTCAAATAAAACCCAGTGTCCATACACACACACTCACCCATAGCAACCAACCTTTCCATGCACTCACATAAACTATACAATAGCCTTGGATAGGATGCTTGTCCAAGAAATCATCCAAGCCATTCTTAAAGACATTAACAGAATCAGCCATCACAACATCAGCCGGCAGTGCATTCCACAACCTCACTGCTTCAGGTGAAAGTTCTGTTTCTCTAGTTTAAAGGGATGGCCTCTGGTGCGGTGATCCTTATGGGAAAAATAGATCTCCTGCTATCTGTCTATAATGCCCTCTAATGCAGCAGGTGTAAATCTGATCTCTAAACCTCTTGTCAGACCTGCAAAATACAGTCAGGTTGGTGCAACACAGTTTTGTACTAACCACCAGCCATAGGGCAAGTGGTAAGCACAGAGTTTTTTAGCATGATGCCTATGCTGGCTTTCTCTAACTTATGTGGCTTGCAGATAGATGTGTAGGGGGCAGGAGGGTGGATGCAGGGTTTGTAGGCAAAGACCTGTGCCAGTTCCGAAAAGTGCAGGGCACGGTGCAAATAAAGAGGAGAAAAATGTAATAACATGTTTAATTAAAATAATATTGACAGACAAATCATGTATTTCTGTATAATGTTACCACCAGGACCCTATATTCTGCAGATGGAACTTTATTTTTTCAAAGATTGTTCTTAGGGAATCTCAGCTCTGTAATATTAGGCTTTTGTAGTCTAAAAACAGATATTAGAAAATATGAAGTTACAAAATGCCCAAATCATCTAACAATAACAAATACAAAATCTGCAGTATGTTAATATACAGAAACACCAATTTTGCCTTTAAAATGAATCTATAATGTGTTAACATTTTGCATGGAAAATGATATTGCTGTATAATTAGCCCTCTTCTTTATCCAGTGCCCCTCACTCTTCCACATACAGTATTATTAGCAATTCTGTAATAACACATTTAAAGATGCTTTTACAGGTGCAGACTAGTCATTATACCACTTCGAAAGGTGAGGTAAAATTGCACGTTAGATCACAGTGGAAATGAACTGAGACGGAAATATTATCAGACAGAAAATGGCGTGATTTTAAATATGTATGGGACCCGTTATCCAGAATGCTCAGAACCTGGGGTATTTCAGATAAGGGATCATTCCATAATTTGGATCTCCATACCTTAAGTCTACTTAAAACAATTTAAATATTACATAAACACTATAGGCTTGTTTTGTTTCCAATGAGGATTAATTATATCTTAGTTTGGATCAAATACAAGCTCCTGTTTCATTATTACAGTGAAAAAGGAAATGATTATTTAAAAATTTGAGCTCTTCGAGTATAATAGAGTCTATGGGAGATGGTCTTCCTGTAATTCAGAGCTCTCTGGATAATAGGTTTCCGGATAACGGAAAAAAAAACATGCATCAAACATGCGTCAAAAACATGCCCAATAATTTGAGATGTGGCATGTATTTATTTAGAATATTGGTCTTAATACCATGAAATTGGACCATGGCACTCCTGGTGTCCTATGTTTTCCTTGTGTTAACATTTTGGGGGAAATCTCTCAGTAACGAGTGCAAGTGCAGTGTTGAAAGTGCAATTTAGGGAGCAAGCTTCCATGATTTTAACCACCACAACGCAGCATATTCCCCATAATTCCAGTGACATTGCAGCAAAACCTTGCATTCTTCTATCATTGCTCCTGATACATCGAAATGAACGCAATAGGATGAACAGTTGCATATTTTTTTTTTAAGTTGGGATGAGGTTACTTTGGGAATGTGCCATTAAAACAGTGTTAGTATGTATTTCTTTGGGTGTAAATCTCATGCGCCCAGAGCTGCCACCACATTTAGGGTGGAGCGTCAAGAAGCACCTAAAGTACCTTTAATAAAGGTCTCTAATTTGTGAGACTGTGGCCTTGATTGCATGACTGCAACTGTGGTTGCATCTAAATGAGATCTTATGTGTAGAGCAGGGGTCCCCAACCTTTTTTTTACCCGGGAGCCACATTAAAATGTAAAAAGAGTTGGAGAGCAACACAAGCATAAAATAGTCCCTTGGGTGCCAAAATAAGGGCTTTGATTGGCTATTTGGTTGCCCCTATGTGGACTGGCAGCCTACAAGAGGCTCTATTTGGTACTATACTTAGTTTTTATGCAATTAAAACTTGCTTCCAAGCCTGGAATTCAAAAAAAAGTATCTGCTCTGAGGACCCAGAGAGCAACATTCAAGGGGTTGGAGAGCAACATGTTGCTCGCGAGCTACTGGTTGGGGATCACTGGTGTAGAGGATCTAGATGTTAGTGTGGAGGGTGCAACATAATTTTCAAATCTGTCACGCTCCAAATTAAATATAAGAATTTAACTTTATTTTACTCCGTTTTTTCTATATACAGGTATGGAATCTATTATCTGGAATCCCGTTATCCAGCAACATCAGAATTATGGGAAGGTCACCTCCCATAGACTCCAGGGGGCAAATTCACTAAGATTCGTAGTTGCGCCAGGCGTAACTTCGCCGCACTTCGCCACACTTCGCCAGGCGTAGTTTCGCCAGCGCTTCGCAAATTCACTAAAATCCGAAGTTGCGCTCAGGGGTAGCGTAAGGTTGCGAAGTTGCGCTAGTGTTGATTCGCTAAGCGAAGCGAAGTTACGCTAGTGATGGTTAATTTGCATACGCGCCAAATTCAAATTTCAATGGAGGAATACGTAGAATCACTACAAATGCCTGGAAAACCTTCACCTACACATGTGCCCACTGTATAGGTAAGTTGCCATGAGTCAGGAAATATAGGGGGGAAGGAGGGGAGCCCCAAAAAATTTTTCGATCTTTTTCAGCCTATCACCCAAAATGTAGAAAACACGCAAGCGTTTTTTGGGACTTTGAAAAAAATTTGACTTTTTTGGAAGCAATCCCTATCTACTCTATTGCGCTTCGCCTGGTCTGAGGTGGCAAAGGAAGTCTAGCGTAAAAGGTAGCGTTCAGTACACTGCGCACGTTAGTGAATTTGCGTAGTTACATCCGTAGCGGAAATTCGCCAGGCGTAAGGGTGCGAAGTAACACTAGCGAATCTACGCCAGTGTTCGTTAGTGAATTTGCGCAGTAACGAAAATGCCAAACGCTAGCGAAGTAACGCTAGTGTTCGGCGCTTCGGCGCTTAGTGAATTTGCCCCCATTTATCCAAATAATTAAATTTTTTAAAAATGATTTCCCTTTTCTCTGTAATAATAAAACAATATCTTATACTTCATCCCAGCTAGGGTATAATGAATCCGCATTGGAAGCAAAACACGCCTATTGGGTTTATTTAATATTAAAATATTTTTTTTAGTAGACTTAGATACAAAGATCCAAATTGCAGAAAGATCCCTTACCTGGAAAACCCCAGGTCTCTTGCATTCTTGATAAAAGGTCCCATACTATATTAATCCAAAACACAGCAGAAACAATTATTTGCAGTATCCACAATTGCCATTTGTTATTTAAAGTGCTGTCGTTAGTAAATATATACAAATTTAAACTTTCCTAAAATCCCAATCACTGGTCTCATTGAAACACATCCCATGTAGCCAGGGCATATGGTAACATTACCCACATTTTTAGATACCTGTGACTGCTTTATGTAAAAAAGCCACTTTTAAGGTTGTTGACAGGCAACTTATTACTGTTTTTGCTTCCTGCAGAATCATTTTAATCAACGTAATGACTGCTGAAGAATGATGTTCCTGTGCTTACTGTAGCAATAAGTGCATCCACTTTTGGCAGTGCTGTATGAAAAAGTTTCCTACTGTTCCAGAGAATTGTGACCTTTTTATCCATTTCTGGTCATGCTAAATGCTTTCCTTTGACTAAATACTGCTTTACATTGCCGTGCACAGTGGTTGTTCAGTCTTTAGTCCTGGCCTTATCGTAATATTTTCCAGCAAGTGATTATCTCTTGGGAAGCAAATGGAGTTAAGAAAATGCACATTGCTGATATAGTTACAGATGATATACCATTTCATTCAGAAAGTTAGTCATCGGGCGTCCGTTTATCGTCGGCTTAATTGGCGACAAAACAGTCGCCGGTGTTGAAAAAACTATACCGCCAGCGAATTTTCGCGCCAAATTTGCAAATTTATTCGCCGGGCCGAAACAGGCAAATTTGCCGCAAAGTTCGTGACTGGCGAATAAATTCGCCCATCACTAGTCATTGGATCTAAGGTTTCTTTCCACACTAAAACCTATTGGTGGTTCAAATAGTTCCTGTTTAAATTGTCTTTAGTGTGTGTGAATGTCGTAAGGATTTACAGTAGATGCGAATTTGCGATTTATATGTTTAACATAATCCTGTAATACAGGTATGGGACCTGTTATCCAGAATTTGGTATATGGGGTTTTCCGGGTATGGGGGTCTTTATGAAATTTGGATCTCCATACCTTTTAAGTCTACAAGAAAAGCATGTAAAAAATCATGTAAACATTAAATAAACCCAATAGGCTGGTTTTGCTTCCATGAAGGAATAATTATATCTTAGTTTGGGTTAAGTACAAGCTACTGTTTTATTATTGCAGAGAAAGGAAATAATTTTTAAAATTTTCAAGTCTATGGAAGATGCCCATCCTGTAATTCAGAGCTTTCTGGACAATGGGTTTCCGGCTAACAGATCCTATATCTTTACAATAATAATCCATAAATTCATATGTAAAAATGGTATGGGACCTATTATCTGGAATGCTTGGGGCCCGATGGTTTCATGATAAGGGATCTGTAATTTGGATCTCCAAACCTTAAGGGCAGGGGCACACGGGCAGATTTGGGGAGATTTAGTTGCCCGTGTGCCCCTGCCCTTAAAATCATGTAAATATTGCATAAATCCAGTAGGATCGTTTTACCACTAATATGGATTCATCCAGCTTAGTTACTGCCAAATACAAGATACTGTTTCATTATCACAGAGTAAAAAGGAAATTATTTTAAAACAAATTGAATTATTTGTTTTAAATTGACTTTATGGGAGGTGGCCTTCCTGTAATTCAGAGCTTGCTGGATACCAGGTTTCCTTTTGAGGAATAAAAAAAGACAAAAACCCTCCTAGACGTTCTCCCACTTTTGGTCTGTTCAGAATTAATTGTCACACTCCTTCGTTAGTTAACACAGTCAGTAATCATCCAGTTAGTGTTAGTAAGTTGAGTTGCTCTATCTCACAACTTCTCCCCTGTAGCAGTTACTCATGATAACTGACTCTTGACAAGCTATGCTGGGTAGCGAAACGACTGTTGAGAAGTGTAGACCCCTGTGGATGAGGGGCCCCTCTCTGATGCTGGGCACAAAAGTTTCCCAGGAATTGTTTCTTCCCAGGCGCATATCAAATGAATCTGAGACAAAATATGCTGCTCGTCAGTGTCTGACTGGCCCGCGGGACACCGGGAAAAAACTCGGTGGGCCCTGACCCACATGGGCCCCTGCCGGTCCAGACCCCTCTCCAGCGCATGCACGCTGATGGGAGCCTTTCTTGCGTGTGTGATGCTGTTCTCGCATGCGCCTACATGCGCGCGCATCACAGTAGGGGGGCAGGGGGCAAGAGGGGGGGGGGCCTTGGACAGTAGTCTGGTGGGTCCCAGGCCCCCCAGTCTGACCCTGCTGCTCGTTGGATATAAGACAGAGGTCTTAACGGAAGTTTCATTGGTGTATGGAATAGTTGACGTTCAATATCAAGTTTATCTATATCAAATCTGTGATGTTGGATATGTATTGGCACTACATAATATGATCTTATTCAATATACTATAACTCACACGCTAGCAAATCCTTGCAGCTTACGAGCAACACGCTGATCTTATACTGAAGTATTTTGGATATCAATATAAAGCGCCACAATGGGAGTTGTCTTACAAATAGGAGACCAATTTTGGTACACAAAACAGTAGTTGACTTATACTGAACACTCCTTCTTGAGGAAGCAAGCATAACTACAGTGGTGCATACATTATTAATCTTCAGATGATACATCTCAATGGTAAAACTCCCATGCTAGCAAATTCGTGCACCTAAGTACACAAGCAACACACTGATCTTATACTGAAGTGGTGCTTATATAATTATTCTGCAGCTGATCTCTCCTTGAAATCTTTTCAATATATATCGAGGCGTGACAATATTTTGCGGATATTGTATTAATTATTGGTGGATTTTTTAGTTCAATGTTAACAGCAGTTATTATTTACAGTTATGTGACAACCTTATTACTTTGCAATATAATCGTTTGTGTCACAGGAGGGAGGGGCCCCCTCCTCTTACAGGAGTGTTAGGGTTTTAATATATATGTGTTGGCATGGTTGATCAATAAACAACGCCATTTTAATTATTATCTAGTGTCTTATTATCTGGCTTTTGGGGGATGAAATCCTAGTGTTTTTTTTTGTTCCATTTCAACAATATTTTATCCACAAAAATAATGGGATTCATGTGAAAGTCATCGATTGTCTGATTATCTGTATTTCACAAATCTTTATTTATAAAAGATAGAGTGGATTTATTGTGTATAGCCAAACATTCGATAACCAGGAGCAGAGAGGTTAAATTGGTTGCATTAAGAGAAATACATTCTCTGTTCAGCTGAGAAGCTTTGTGACTCACCCAGCAGCTAACACTGGGAAAGCGTGTGGGCATGCACGCAAGCACTTTACTAACCCCCCGAATGTGATGTTTTTAACACAGTAATCCTCTTGCTAAGAGCCTTCATTTTCTTGATTAAATCCACCATTCTGTCAGCAACATGCAATAGATTTATAGCCTTTTCTAGGCGTTCTCCTGAAAAATCCTATAAACCGCATGTGCTGCTTTATTAGTGACACCACAATCCTGACTTCATTCATTTAACTGTCCTTTATTCATGTAGATACAAACAAAAAAAAAACCAAGGAAATGTAATTGCAGATGAGAAATTCATCTGCAAAACAAATCTGTGGAAAGGACCTCAAAAGTAGCATTTTTATCACCAGTGTCATGGGGAAATACAGGGAAAATGTTCATTGTTTTAAGGTATCTTTCAGTAAAGTACAGTATGATCTAAGACAGTGCTGTCCAACTTCTATGGTACTGAGGGCCGGAATTTTTCCAATCTACATGGTGGAGGGCCGATAACGGAAGCCAGTGTTAGCCACTGCCTGTTTTCAGACCACACCCACTTTAAACCACACCCATGTTACCACAAGACCATGTCCACATTAATAGCACACCAAAAAACCAAATGGTTGGTGCTCACTGCAGGGATCAGGGTTGGAACTAGGGGTAGGTAGAGTAGGCGGCTGTCTAGGACGCCATCATTGAGGGGCGCACTTTTTTCAAGCGTTTATTTAATAATTTGTTTCAGTAATCATGGTCACCCAGTTTGGTGGAATCCATCTCCTTCCCCCTTCTCCCTGTTGCCAGCAAGTAATAGCTCCTTCTGTGCGGTGCACCGCGACGTGCGTACATGTGTCAATGATGTCACTGATGTGTTGGGTGACAGAGAGAGGCAGAGAGCTGGGGGGCTGCTTAGTGTGTCTCTCACTGCTCTCAGCCTTGCACAGTTGCACTGAACTGAAGACTTTCTTTCTATTACTGTAAAGTGTGAAGCTTCCTGCTGGCACAGCCAGGTACAGATTTGGGGCCCATATGTTTGCTGTTGCTGCTGGGCGCTGGCACTAGAACATAAATACTTGGGGGCAATATGATGTGATCAGATTTATTTTTGGCTTCTGCTGACACAGGTAAAGATTGGGGGCAATATGATGGCTGCTGGAGGGCTGTATGATGGATGGCCGCTGAGCTTACTGGTACAGGTACAGGGGGCAGTAATATACATGAAAAAGTGTTGCACATTTTCTTGCTCTCTTTATTTAAAAACCATTATGGTAAGGAGGGAAATGTTAATGCAGGACAGGGGGCACTGATTGAAGCTCTTGCCTAGGGTGCCAAACTACCTTGTGCCTGCCCTGGCAAGGATGCCACTCATATGTGAAAAAGATAAGACATATTAAGACATACCCATAAATCAATATGCCTCCTCCTCCCCTGTGTATAATACAGTACCCCAGCATATGATTAAACACCTTAGGGCCCACTAACAATAATTTTCAAATGCTAACAAACCCCCAGAACAAATACCAAAGTATGACACACACAGGGAGCATAGGGAAGGCAGAACAGAGCAGGAGACAGGAATCAGGACCAGTCTAATGTGTACTACATACAGTGACACAGTGCTGGTGCCCCATTAGCATTTTGAATAAGGTGTGAACAGGTGAACAATGTGGGCAGTTTCAGTCTGGGTCTCAGGTGTGAACAGTACAGGCCTTTAGGGGAGTGAACAATAGAAGTGTCACAAGTGTGAACAATGCAAGGGATTAGTCTGAATTTGAGGTTTAGACAATGCAGGGGCCAATTAATCTCTGTAGTGATACCTTTTAAAATTTACATATGGTAATCAGACACAGCAGGCAGACTTTGATGTGGAGGGCCACATGAGGGGGGGGTCGCGGGCCGCATGTGGCCCGCGGGCCGCCAGTTGGACAGCCCTGATCTAAGAGAAAACCTAGAAAGAGTTCCATTTCCAATAAAGAGGGACAACACCCCACATCCTTGGGGGATTCATTTTGCACTATGGTGATACTAATACATTATACACAGGTATGGGAACAGTTATCCGGAAACCCGTTATCCAGAAAGCTCAGAATTATGGGATAGCCATCTCCCATAGACTCCATTTTAATCAAAGAATTCAAATTTTTAGAAATGAAATTAATAAATCAGTCAGTACCTTATACTTTATCCCAATGAAGATATAATGAATCCCTATTGGAGGCAAAACAATACTATTATTTCATCTGTAAATTATTTTTTAGGAGACTTAAGGTGTAAGGATCCTAATTACGTAAAGATCCTTTATACAGAAAATCCCAGGTCCCAAGCATTTTCGATACAGGACCCATAACTGTATGTTCTTTGTATTTAATTACAGGTGGATTCATTTAAAAGCACCACACTGTGACAAAGCATGCATTCAAGGCAAAGCACCTACAGTAGATCCCCCATTTTAAGTTTTTCAGGGGACCAGAAAAAAAATGATGTCAAATCCAGGGAAATGCATTATGCGTAATATAGAGGTGAGACCACAAAACAACAATGTAAAATGAGGGAAAACTTAAAGGGATACTGTCATGGGAAAAAAAATGTTTTCAAAATGAATCAGTTAATACTGCTGCTCCAGCAGAATTCTGCACTGAAATCCATTTCTCAAAAGAGCAAACAGATTTTTTTTTATATTCAATTTTGAAATCTGACATGGGGCTAGACATATTGTCAATTTCCCAGCTGCCCCAAGTCATGTGACTTGTGCTCTGAGAAACTTCAATCACTCTTTACTGCAAGTTAGAGTGATATCACCCCCTCCCTTTCCCCCCCCCCCCCCAGCAGCCAAACAAAACAACAATGGGAAGGCAACCAAATAGCAGCTCCCTAACACAAGATAACAGCTGCCTGGTCGATCTAAGAACAGCACTCAATAGTAAAAAACCCATGTCCCACTGAGACACATTCAGTTACATTGAGAAGGAAAAACAGCAGCCTGCCAGAAAGCATTACTCTCCTAAAGTGCAAGCACAAGTCACATGACTGGGGGCAGCTGGGAAATTGACAAAATGTCTAGCCCCATGTCAGACTTCAAAATTGAAAATAAAAAAAAACCTGTTTGCTCTTTTGAGAAATGGATTTCAGTGCAGAATTCTGTTGGAGTAGCACTATTAACTGATTGCAACTGATTGCGTTTTGAAAAAAACACGTTTTCCGATGACAGGATCCCTTTAAAATCAGGGGATGTAAAATGGGGGTTCTACTGTATATGTAAATATTTTTCCCCTTTCTTCTTGGTTGTCCTGTACCAGCCAAAAGTCCACTGTGTCCCTTTACTACTGAAGATGAGTTGTCAGTAGCTCTGCATCTGTTCTGCTGATTCATAGGACATACTACAGGTATCTGAGCTTAGGGACAAACCCAAATATATATTGTGCGGAATAGCTCATAACAGCAGGTAGGGCACAAGTAAAACAGTTCATACAGAGGAGACAGGAGGCTTAATGGACAGGCTCCTGCCTGGGGTTTATTGTTCAAATAGGCACAAGTTCTTTGTTATAATAGTAAACAATAAGAGAAAACCTCACCGGTTTGCAGTTTACAGGATGCAGTAAAACTCCTTACTGTTGTCACAAGGCAGTAGCATACGCAGTTTGTTCAGAGCTCCTCTCTGTCTCCAAGTTCACCCCACAATGCACAGCCAGGCTCCCTTAGGGCTCTTACACACGGCCGTTCCGACCTGCGCTCCCCTGCGTTCCGTTTTTTGGCGTTCAGCCGCAGGGGAGTGCAGGAATAGACGCAAGTCATTATTTGAAATGGGGCTGTACTCACTAAGGCGCGTGTAGGCGCCGAACGCAGGAAAAATGCAGCATGTTGCGTCTGAACCTGCGTTCGGCGCCTACACGCGCCTGAGTGAGTACAGCCCCATTTCAAATAATGACTTGCGTCTATTCCTGCGCTCCCCTGCGGCTGAACGCCAAAAAACGGAACGCAGGGGAGCGCAGGTCGGAACGGCCGTGTGTAAGAGCCCTTAAACAGCCCCAGCTGCAGACTATTTGGGCAGTGTACTGCTTTAATCCTGCTCCAGGGTTCTAGCCTGATTTACCCTGGAGATTTAAAGGAGCCAAAACCTCAGGCGCTACATACCTACTATCATATACAGCAACTCTACTGGGACAGAGCTCTTTGTCACAATATATAGTATAAATAAATACAATATAAATCTAAAGTTCATTATGCAAGGCTGATTACTAATTAATTTAAGTTCAAATTATATGGCAGCATATAAATCAGAACTAATTAGTAATCAGCCATGTTGCATCATCTGGAACCTTCCCTTTCTGATAATGGTTTGAACATATCTGATAAGACATAAACATAGCTTCTCAATGTCAGCCTGCCTAGTGCGCACTGAGCATGTGCAGTGTCAGTGACACACAAAAGCTGGCCTAACAAGTCCTGAAGATGAGAGCATGCTATGGACAACTCTGCAGGGAAACCAAAAACCTTCGAATGATGAAAAACCTATCTCCCATAGAGTCCATTTTAAGCAAATAATTATAATTTTTAAAAGTGATAAGCCTTTTCCTTGTAATAATAAAACAGTACTTTCTACTTGTTGTTAACTTAGCTGCATTATTCCATATTGGAGGCAAAACAATCCTATTGGGTTTATTTAATGTTAAAGTGTTTTTATTTAGTAGATAGTTTAACATATTGCCATCCAAATGACAAAAAATGATCCCATATCTGGAAAACCCCAATCATTGTGCATAGTGGATCCCACACCTGTATATAAAATACGGTATTTTTAGTCATGTTTTTTCAGCTTTATGAAGTGAACAACATCTGCTTGACCATTTATGTCCTCCTGTTGGCATGTTATAAGGAACTTTGAGATAATCATCACTGCTCAGACCTGCCAAAATCCTCTGAGTTTTTATGGAAGCTCGAAGAACATCTGTTTATTTCAATACCTGTCAATAACTCAATTGAAGTTGTTAAAATGAAACTGACATAATAGTTTTTCAGTGACAGAAGGACTGTTTCATTAGTACTTCCATGTCTGTTTTGCTGCTGCTTCATCTTCACTAGAAAGTATCATAAATGAACCTTATAATAAACCAGTATTGAAGTAGTAAGTCATTCAAGTCCAACTCTTCCTTATTTCTTCTCCAACTCTTCTTTCCTTTCCCTTTCCCAAGGTGCAAAACAATTATGTCACATCCCAAGGACGCAGGTACAAAATACAATTAGAGAATGTTCTTGGCAATCAGCTGCTTGTGTTCTCAAGCAAGGAGAAAAACATGGAACAAACGCCTACTTAAAACTTGTTTCTAGTTTCCCTTTGATACACAAAAGGTCTGATATTTTACATTGTTTGATCTGCCGTTTAGTTCAGTCTATTAAAATGTGAACCATTCCAAACGTACAATGTGCAAAAGCAAAGGCTCTGCAGGGTGATATTAACACAAAGTGCCTTGTATCCAGGAGACAGAGTTTCCATTTTCTAACAGGGTTTAACCTCAGCATGTCAACATGATTGAGTTTATGCTGGGGGAGGGAAAAACCTTAGTGTATTTTTAGATTTCCTCAACAGAAACCCTGATACAATTACATTTCTATCTGAAGCACTCAAGGTTGTGTGCGTGCATTATTAAACCCTTGACTTATTGCACTTATTCCAAATGGATGCACACAAATGTGCTTATTTTCTTGACTGGAGTAAAGGTTTGGAGTAAATATAAAGCAGACGTTAGTATAAAGATTAATATGACATATGTATTTTGCTGGTTTCTATGATGATGAAATGAACAAGTAGTAATTTTATTGTTAAAAAACAGTGTGAACAACTAATGGCTACGTACAACTATGGTGTCAAAATGTATTCTCTAGTTATGTCTTGCATTACAACATCTAATAATTTTATGCCTTGTATTAATTATGTCTTGCGTTACAACATCTATTGCATGCTCTACCTCTACCTAAGATATCATAATATTGTCTAGTCAGGAAAAGTTAAACTGTGGTCTGCTAATACTCTTATCAAGTTAAACTCAGCAGTGGATTAATGAGATGTGGGGCCCCTAGGCTGCATACACACAGGGCCCCCTTCTATGCTACTGCTTGGTCTGTATGCGCGCAGATCCAGGCATGTGAGCTCTCTACACTGGATTGGGTTTGGCTTTCCAGTGACGTTACTGGATCTGCACGCATTTGGGCGCATGCATGCACCTTGCCTGCCTTCTTCTCCCAGCAGGTGTGTTTGACTGGACTGAGCAGAACAAATAAAATTAAATATTAAAAGAAAAAAAAAAATGGGAAAAATAGAAATGGGCCCCTGATCACACTGGGTCCCTAGGCTATAGCCTAGGGTAGACTGTGAGTTGATCTACCCCTGGTTATACTTTAGCCATGCTAGTAAAAAATACATTTCTTTGTAAGGCTGCACTTTTATAGTTATTGCACACAGCGCCGGATTTCTTTTCCGGCCGCCCCTAGGCCGCGCGGTCCAACCAGGCGGCCGCGCGGTCCTAGCGCCCCTCTTCCCAGCGCGCCGGCGAAAAAATGCCGGCACAGCTGGTGTAGTTGAATGGAGACGCGAACGTCCCCATAATGCCGCCCCTATTTTTTGCCGCCCTAGGTCCGGACCTATGCGGCTTTGCCGCAAATCCGGGCCTGATTGCACATTTTAATTGCTTTCCTTTCTGTCGAGTACCTCGTCCATTTATCATAGTTGCTTTGGCTTCCAAATCACTGCCTGTGTTTTAGGGAAACTGGAACTACCAGACAGACAGTCTTATAAATTCCAAACTAGAAAGCTAAAGAAACAGAATCCAAATGATTAAAAAACAACACAAAAAGTATCCGAAAACATGGAAACTCATTGTGTCCACTATATTAAAAGTTAATTAAGCTAAGATAAATTACTCTATAAACTGCAAAGTGGCATATACAGTATTTTAACTTTGCACCTTGCCCCAATGGAATTTGCTGCTTGTTCCCATAGGGAGTACTACTGTATGCCGTAGAAGGGGTGGGAGAATGGGTTCCTCCAAGCTAGAAACACCAAGGATGTAAGAAGTTACGGCACCCTGAACACAATCCCAACTTTAAAGGCAAAAGGACATGTTTTTGTACATTGCACCTTACCCCAATATAATTTACTTCTTGCGCCCATATACTGCTCTGCTCTTACCACTGGGGACTTATGTATTAACTACCAACAACGTTTTGTACTTTTGTACCTTGCCCTCATCATGTCATTTTTTCCCTGAACATACTTGCAGCACTCCTTATAGATGAGGCAGGAGGTGGGTTGCAGCGAGAATTCTCCTTGCATGATGCCAGTTTGTTTATCATTCAGAATACATATCCAGGAGAGTGGTGGGATGCATGGTGCTAGCAAGCAGTATTATGTATAGAACTTGGGTTGGAGTTTTAGTCCACCATGGACAATGAGCAAGTATATGTGACAATCATGGCCTTTATGAAAAAATGAGCCCAATAAAGTTAATCAAATCTGAACCTCTAGTTATAATGAAAATAATAAGACATTGGGGATGATTATGGGATAACAGCATCCCTTTAAAAGTTTTAAATCCATCAAGGATTTTTTTTCTTGTATTGTTGAATATATTTCTTCCTGGAAGTAATCCATATCACTTTTTATTAAATATCTATTAACCCCATGAAGACCATACAAGATCTATACATTTCTTCACCATTCTCTTTGTTTAGATAACCTTTGGAGCGATCAGTCTTTGGAAGCTGATACTGACCTCCCACCAGGATGGAGGACAATTCGAGATACATCCGGCACCTATTATTGGCATGTACCAACAGGAACCACTCAATGGCAACACCCAAAGTACAACGCAGGCCTACCTCACAGTTTGAGCACCATTTCCGAAAAGGTATACATTTTTCAACTCGAAAATTGATTAGAGCAAACTATAGCATAGAGGCTAAATTTAGAACATTTAAATCAGTTCAGAAATGGGATGTAATATGTTTACTTTAAAGCACGTCTAATTTTTCAACTTTTGTCTGTGCATATATATATTCAGTGTGTCAAATGCCATCAAGCCTGCTTCAATAAACTTTATATGACGCATATTCCTGATGTCAATAAGCTCGCACATTTATACATTTTAGTCATGACAGAGCTATGAGAGCCCACAACTCAACTGGCCTCTGGATATTAGGGGTCATTTACCTCTGCAAGTGCAGTGAGCAAAGTGCAATTCTGAGCACAATTGCCTTGCCTTTTCCCATAATGCAGTTTGCATCTGATACTTTAGACACTCTGTGCCTATTGATACAAGGTGCTGTGTCCATAGCTGCAGATTTTCTGTGTATCAATCACTGGTCTCAGTTCGAAACAGGAGGCATCCGTGACTGGTGGGGCCTAGCAAACATTGTGAATAGTTTTCATGACTTTTTTAACATTCCCTAGTTAATATTTCTACTAGTCAAAAACAAAGTGAAGGTATAGTGCCCTCTCGCAAAAATTCACTGAAATAAAAACAATTTGACTTTGCCTTATTTTCTTCACAGAAAATTCATCAAGCTTCAGTCAGCGATGCCTCACCACATAGGTCCTTTTCTCATACATCAAATATGGCAGAGAGAAGGTATGGACCGAAGGAAATGTGTAACTGGATTATATGTTGTTATATTTAATATTAATTAATACTTATTAAAACCATGTTTATGCCATTTTAGTACTAGAAGGTGTATATTCTATATTTATAAGTAGCCTTAGCACCTTTACAGATCCAGTGGTTATGTAGGAAATAATAAGGTAATATAATAATATAAAATAAAATGAAAGTAGTATAATGAATTTCCAAATGGATCTTTTTCTTCTGCCCTTGTAAGAGTATAATATAAATCTTTTCTCCTACTAAAGCCTACTTAAGATATGAATCTGGTCCTAACCTCCAATGTGTAGTAATCTTGGTATTATCACCCAGAATAATTTGATACCATACCATACCTTGGGGTAGATAGAAGAACTAATCAAATCAGTCACTACCTAAGATATGGTTGGAATCTGACATGTGCTAAATTACTGCTTAAACTGCAATTTTTGAAAATTTGGAACCTGTGCTAAAATCTTCCAACTTTACCCTAATATTTTATTTCACTGTGGAAGGTGCAGCATGTGTTTGGAAATGGTTCCTCTCAAAATATGTGCTGCTTCCCCTTTTCGCCATAGTATTCCTTTATTCATCCCAAACCCTTTATCTGTGTCCCCAAATCCCAAACAGTGTAATATAATATTGACAATGCTCCCATAGACTGGCAAATATTTTTATAAGATTTGGTCTCCATGCTGAAAAGATCACATACCTGATCTAACAGGTAAAAGTAGACAGGACATTCCTTTAGTGCCTTTGGTTTGGTGGAATTTCCATGTTTTGGTTAATGTTTTATGACTTAAGGGGGTGGTTTAAACCCCAATTTACTTGGGTATAGACATTAGTAAAATACTAACTCGCTTGCTGGAGTCCTCTAGTGACCAAATAGAGGTATAACAACAATCAATACAAAAAAACCTCCCTAAGCATGCTGTAAAGTTAAAAAATACAAAGTTTATACAGGTATAGGACCTCTTATCCGGAAACCCGATATCCAGAAAACTCTGAATTACGGAATGGCTGTCTCCCATAGACTCCTTTTTATCCAAATAATCCAAATTTTTAAAAATGATTTCCTTTTTCTCTGTAATAATAAAACAGTAGCTTGTACTTGATCCCAACTAAGATATAATTAATCCTTATTGAAAGCAAAACCAGCCTATTGGGTTTATTTAATGTTTAAATACATTTCTAGTAGACTTAAGGCATGAAGACCCAAATTACGGAAAGATCCATTATCCGGAAAACCCCAGGTCCTGAGCATTCTGGATAACAGGTCCCATACCTGTATTATAAAATATCAACAGAACCCCTCATGGAGCCTAACGCGTTTCATGCTTACCTAGCACTTAGTCATAGGCAATCTCTGATGTGCTCCAATGTTAACCATACTTAAATATTAGCTCCTATAGACCCACCCAAAATTAAAACCAATCACAAGTTCCAACATATGTTCTACATATTGTCAATTAGATCAAGAGCTATCAATTCGATAATTAAGAAACACTCTATTTTACATTCCATATTGAAGAGTATAAATAAGTTTAAAATATAAATATAAAAAGTACAAATAATTAGAAAGTATTATATATAGCAAGTCACATTGAAAGTGAAATTTAATCCAAGTGGCAGCCTAGTTTACAAATAAAAAATCCAAAAAATCCAATACACTTCTCTTTTTCGCAGTTTGGTTAGAAAATCGCCTCCCCTAACACTTGTCCTAATTTGTTCTATCCCTTGTATGGAAAAGTATTTTAGTTTACTGTTGCTTAAGGGGGTGGTTTACCGTTAACTTACTTTTAGTATGTCATAGAACAGCTAATTCTAAGCAACATTTCAATTGGCCTTCATGTTTTCTTTTTTATCATTTTTAAATTATTTGCCTTCTTCTGCCTCTTTCCAGCTTTTAAATGGGGGTCACTGACCCCATCTAAAAAAAAAATCTGTAAGGCTGCAAATGAATTGTTATTGCTACTTTTTATAACTCAACTTTTTATTCGGGCCCTCTCATATTCATATCCCAGTGTTTTATTCAATTCAGTGCATGGGTAGCTAAGGTAATTTAGAGTCTAGCAACCAGATAGTGGAGAACTGCTGAATAAAAAGCTAAATTACAAAAAATGCAAATTATACAAAATGAGAACCAATTGCAAGTTGTCTCAGAATATCACTCTCTACATCATAGTAAAAGTTGATTTAATCCTTTAATTTTAAAATAAAAAAACATGATTTCCTTTGTACTGTATAAAACATGCCCTGTTGTATTATAGTTATGCTTCCCCCAAAAACAGGTGCAAACAGGAAGTTTATGAAAGTGCTGCACACAATAGGGTATTGTTATACAACAGACCTTGTTGATGTACACAGCAAAAATTATACTGTCCAATCTCTACCTAAAAACACTGGTTGAGCAACACGGTCTTCAGGTGGGTATACAAAAAGATTTGAATGGAATTAGGTGGTTGCATCAACCCATCTCACTAATCTGCTAGTTCCTCCACAGTTCCAAACCACAGATTGACTTTTTCGTCTGAGCAAACTAGGGGTGCACTGAATCTATCATTTTTGGATTTGACTGAAAATGAAAGAATCTGAACCCTTTTGCATTTTCACATTTGGGGAAAAAAGTCACCAAAAATGATCAAGCTGTGATCCCAAAAATGAATACAGTAGATCAACCCTTTTAGAATTTCAAGTCTTGTATCAAGTGCATCTATGAAACAGACAGAATGAGATAGTTATACAGGACAGTCTGGCCACAATATCTCTTAGGGGCCACTGCACTGTTGTAAGCAGTAATTGTATTCTTCTTGTTCTCATTTCTTCCAATTAGCCCCCTTTAAACATTGTTTACTGCTGCTATAGAAGTGGAAGAGCCCAAGTATCCAAGGCTTATTAAAACATTGTGACCCATATGTTGATAATGCAGCCCTCTGAACCATTGTTCATGATAAATCCATTAAACAAATATTTGTATAAATAGCATAAACATGATTCTTCACTACCTTAATCTAGGATCTTATTATTCAATGGGATTCATGTACAAAGAGCAAACAGCTGCTAACCCGCATCCATGAGAGCACCATACAGTACATAAAGCTCCTTTTACCTTTTGATAATTGTAAATTACCCTTAAAGGCCCATTTATTGAAAGGCTGAATTTTAGTGGTATTAGAGCTTTTTATCTAAAACCACGAATGCCACGAAAGTTATTAAAAGATCCGAATATAAAAAGTAAGAATGGAACAATGCGAAATGTTATATGAAAATCTCTACACTTCTAAAACGGCTTAAAAAAAGTCAAGTTGGATCAGAGCAGCTCCCATTGACTTTTATAGGACCTCCACTGCCTTTACTTGGCTAAGTTTGCATTAGAATTTTTTGTGGTTCCCACACTTCATAAATCTCAAAATTTGAATGTTAGTAATAATCAGGTTAATGAAACTATAATAACAAATAAGTTAGGCTACACAACAATCTACCTACACCAACTACATGTATAAGCTTCCCGTAAAGGAAGAAAGGTCATTGTGTATTAGTTGCACAAGGGAAACACTAACATATAAGGACAAGCCTAACTTATTTTGGGGTATACTTTCCCTGTTAAAGTGCACTGGATGGAACATGTTCATGATTATGCACCATAGTGATATATTTCATTTGCTGCTTGTCCATTTTATGCTTTATTCATTTTTTATTCATTTTTTTTTTACTAGCTTTTTGTGTGACCATTAAGCATTTTTCCAGGAACATCCCATCCCATCCCATTATTGGGAATAAAATGTATTTTCATTTATTCTCCACCATGAACAACATGTAAAGCTCCAGGACATTTTCTTGTTTTTTTAGGCATTCACTTCCTTGGCATGACGAGGACTTATTTCACAATATAAACGAACCAGGCTCTAAGGTATAAACTCTTGCTGCTGTTTCATTAGTATCATTTGATACTTGTCCAGTCTGTGGCCTCAATGCATGCTAATCTAAAGAAAACACTGATGTAGAAAGGCTGTGATACTCAGAATTGCAGTTTGAGGGCCACAATTTGGACAGCATTCCTTATGACACAACATTGGCAATAAAATGAATTCCCAGAAAAAAACAGACCTGCTTTATTTCTTTTGTACTTTGTGGATTGGTTCTCAAACCCTCTATTTAAAAAGAAAGTATACCCTGAAAAAGGTAGACTTAAAGGGATACTGTCATGGGGAAAACATTTTTTTTCAAAATGAATCAGTTAATAGTGCTGCTCCAGCAGAATTCTGCACCGAAATCCATTTCTCAAAAGAGCAAACAGATATTTTTTATATTCAATTTTGAAATCTGACATGGGGCTAGACATATTGTCAATTTCCCAGCTGCCCCAAGTCATGTGACTTGTGCTCTGATAAACTTCAATCACTCTTGACTGCTGTACTGCAAGTTGGAGTGATATCACCCCCTCCCTTTCCCCCCCCCCAGCAGCCAAACAAAAGAACGATGGGAAGGTAACCAGATAACAGCTCCCTAACACAAGATAACAGCTGCCTAATAGAACTAAGAACAGCACTTAAGTCCCACTGAGACACATTCAGTTACATTGAGAAGGAAAAACAGCAGCCTGCCAGAAAGCATTTCTCTCCTAAAGTGCAGGCACAAGTCACATGACCAGGGGCAGCTGGGAAATTGACAAAATGTCTAGCCCCATGTCAGATTTCAAAATTGAATATAAAAAAATCTGTTTGCTCTTTTGAGAAATGGATTTCAGTGCAGAATTCTGCTGGAGCAGCACCATTAACGGATTCATTTAGAATTTTTTTTTTTCCCCATGACAGTATCCCTTTAAGGAAGCACTATATACACCTATGGTCAACATGAGCCAAATAAATATGGCTTGTTTTAAAGGACAAGGAAAGCCTAATATCCTAGGGGTGACAGAATGTTACCTCAATGTAGTTAATTGCTAACTTTTCCCCCTGACCAGTTACCATGTTAGAAAAAGGGATCAGTCTGGGGATGCCAATAGGTTTGTCACCCCTCCCCAATATATTAAATCATTAACATATTTCCCTTCTAGTGCTTCTGCTCAGAAATAATTGCCCTGGTTTGCCCATGTTAATGATATAATACACTGGGTGACTAATGACATTGTCGACCCCTCTCCCTTGTCCTTTATAAATGGATTCTGTTTGTTTAATTTCAATAAATCTATCTATTACAAACCCCTTACACTCTTTCCCTAAAATGACACATTCCAAAGAGTAATACTAAGGTGTTTAATGAGTCCCTGTAGCCCCCTTACTTACTATAGTTACAACCTATAATCCTTTTATAAAGGTGTTAAGTCTGCCCAGGCCTAGTAACCCAAAGCAATCAGTAAAGGAGGTTTTCTGGCCAGCAAATGGTTAGTTGATATGGGTTACTAGACCTGTATAAAGCTTTACACATTTCATTACTTTAAACTGCATGAGATCAAGGGCTGTCACAAGTTCAGGAACTCCATAGCAACCAATCAGCAGGTAACATTCACTGGCGACCCACTGCCCATTATGGTTATTCCTGCATTAGCAAATTAGCTAGCTTAAGAGGAGAGATGTCTTCTTCCCAACATATTAAGATGTTTATGAGGTAGACGTCTGTAGCAAACCAGTTAATGCCATTTTTTAAAAGAGAATTAATTGGGGACGTTTTCCTATATGTATCAGTATCACTTTTCTGTAAATATGCAGAGAAGGGGAATTCTAAGCACAGAATGAGCTCATCCATTATACATTTCTGTCTATATAAAGGAAAATTAGGTGTCTCAGAGGCTATAGCATGCATGTCCAAAGTGCGGCCCGTCTTCAGATTTACACCTGCCCTCAGCCTCCATCATGAAATTAATAATAATGCGGCCCGCCAGCACAGTGCAATCAGGAATTGCCTAGCCGTAATATTTGGGCACGTTAGTGAAATGATCTGCCACTTGGTCTGTACTGCTGCCTGTGTGCTGAAGGTGTTAGTAATAGACACGTACTGGCACGTAGTGACAAGCCGCTTCACATACTTCTTTAAGGTGTTAATATACATACTGACGTGCCAGTACAGTAAACTAAGTGCCAGTATGTGTCTTTTACTAACACCATCATCACACAGGCAGCAGTATAGACCAAATGGCAGATCATTTCACTAATGTGCCCAAATATTACCGAGTTAAATTATGTTAAGGCTGAATGGTCGGCCCCCACACATTTTCACCTCACCAAATCAGGCCTTCATTGCAAAAAGTTTGGACACCCCTGGGCTAAAGGGCTCATTTACAAATGCAGCCGTGCAGTTGCACTAAAATGAACACAAATGCTTCGCTTATTGACTCCATTCATTAGGTACTTGTGTTCCAACATGCTTCTTGCACTTCTGTATAGTTGTGCCAAGCACCATTTATACTTTCCTACATAGATTTAATTAACTATAATCTTCATCTGCCAAGTCAAGCATTCACTACCTCTTGTATCATATAGTTACATATTCAAAAGTTATTTCATTATAAATAGAAAGGTGTTGGCCTCACCGAGCATAGGACTTTAATCCTCCTTAACATGAGAAATGTCTATTATTTTTATTCTGTTTATTCAGAGTTTTGCAGTCCATTGTCTTGGTTGGGTAGAAATCCCAGAGGAGGACCTGGCACCAGGGAAAAGCAGCATTACAGTTAACAATTGTATCCAGCAGCTTTCTCATATCAACTGTGACGGAACTGATCTAACTGGATCATCAACCGAGGTGGGTTTTGTCTTAGTAGCTGCTATTCAGAAAAAGAAAAGCTCTGCATTCAAGTACATGTACAAGGAAAGTTATTTGTGTCTACTGTACCATTTTTGCAGGGACATATTCTCTATAGAGGTACCCAAGGGAGCATGCCTAGGGAAGCAGCTTTCTTGTTGCCTATATAAATAAAAGAAAGTTCCAACAAAATCTTCCTGCCAGACACTTGAGGATAAGGGAGAGCGGGTACACCTTTTTGCACCCCTAAATACAGCCTTGCATGTTTATTTGAATCCTTATGCCATTGGCCAATAATGATCTACAATATCTATGTTTGCCTCTTTTAGGTATAAATCAGACAGAGGAAAATCTCATTCATTCCTTGAATCAACCATAGATCCTCTGGTTTGGCTTTTTTATTTGTATGGTCAGTTTTTAACTTGGAAAGTCTCCACCAGTATACAAAGTGGCCTTGAAGAATGTTCTTGATACTCTCCTTATTGTCCTACTCGTCCATTCATTTGTAGCTGAGCTATTCATATATTGATGTATGGCATTTTACTCTGTACAGTGTTATGTTGTAGAATAATTTGTGTTTTCAAAAGGCAGACTTTTTACTGGCCTTCCCAGCCAACTGGTTAATTGTCCGTAATGATTCAGCTGGTCATTCCTATAGGACCTTGGGCTGTCCTTGTTGCTTATTAATGGAAACCTTTGCTATTTATATTGCCAGTAAAGAGTTTTGGAAGTCATTTCTAAATAATGTAACCACATTTCACTGGATTTCTAAGGACTGTAAGGAACTTATCAGCAAAATGTTAGTTAGAATATAAAGTGCAAAGGGCTAGAAGACTGAATTGAAAACACTCTCAATTTGTGGGTTGCTGGTTCCCCAGAGGGTGTAAAAATGAGTGGATAAAGGGCACTCAGAGTAAGCTTTGGGGTAATTTGTATTTTTTCATATTCTCTGAACAGCTACAAACTGCCCACTATCACACTATTTTCAAATAAACTTGTTACCTGTTAAGTGGGGCTTGACCAAATGTTAAAACTGGCTATACAATCTGGAATTCACTTCACTAATTGAGTATTGATCTTTTGGCTTTTTTAACAGGTGCGCAAAATATTACCAACTTGCGTGATATAACGCAGACGCTAAATACACAAAATAATACCTTTCTTTAAGAGCAGTATTTTTTAGATAAATGAATAGGCTGTTTTAATACATGGTTTTTTTTAGGGGCAAAATATGGTGATGATTTTAAAAGATGATACCATGACGTTGATGGATCCACTAGATCACAGTTTGATACACTCTCAGCCAATATTAAACATTCGCGTATGGGGTGTTGGCTGCAATAATGGCAGGTAAGTTGGTCTAATCTAGAGAAATCGGAAATAAAAAACTAGTAATTTTGTAGGACTATGGCATTGCAGTGATTTCAATTGGGGGGATCCAATAAAAGCCGCAAAGAGCAAAACAATTTGAACAAATAAGAATAAAAATTTGTATTTCACAATGTAATGCTCTTCCTTAAACTATTATAGCATTGCGAATTTTAATTGCACATTGACCACTTTTAGGACGTGCTTGAAGGTGTCATAATCTTTTGGTGCAAACATAACAACTTTTTCAGTAAGAAGTTTTATTACATTCACTGCGCCCTGCCGCAAACTATAAAATTTGCAAACCCTCTTACCCTGTGGTCACTAAACAGTTTCCGGGTTCACAAAAGCGATATTAAATTAGTGCAAATGCAAATTTGTTTGCACAAAAATAACTTTTCACATTGCAAATATTTTTTCCGTTACCGACTCTTATTCCACTCTCATTCCCCAATAATGTTTAAATAATGTTGAATATTTGTTTTCTCCGCTTAAAGCCATTATGATCATGATTGTTATCTTTTTATGGCTGCCCAGTGGGTCATTCCTGCCTCCTGCTTTTTATAAATTGATTTTAACACAATAGAAGGGCTAAAGGAGAACAGAAAAAGAAGGCTATGATTTTGAAAAACTAAGACGAAGATTTTTCAAAATTCGAGTGGATATGGAAAAAATTTCCCTCAAAACTTGCGATGCCAAAAAAAAAAAGCCAAAATAATCGCGCTCGCATTTTTTTAATGGGAACAAAGTCGCATGCCAGTGGGTAATTCACGGTTCCATTAATTTTCAAAGAGGACAAAAATCTCTTTTCACCAGCTTTTACTTGCTGAGTTTTTTCTGGTGACTTTTTTTTTTTTGTCTTTAATAATTGTAATAAAAATACTTGTGTTTTTTTTTTTGAATTTGTGTATTTCTCGAATCGAGAAAAAACACCAACTCTATTTTTGATAAATCAGCCCCATAGTGTGGAATGCCTCCCTTCATGGGAGATCATTCAGGTGGAGCTTACTTTAGTGGCTGAAACCAAAGCCTGTTAGAAACCCATCTTGTTTATATAGGTCAGAATAAAAAAGACTGTGTTTTGGTCACTGTGCCAAAAGTGAAAGACATTTCCATTTTATTATATATATATATATATATATATATATATATATATATATATATATATATATATATATATATATATATATATATATATATATATATATATATATATATATATATATATATATATATATATATATGTATATCATATACATGCATGGAATTCATTATCCGGAAACCTTTGAATTACGGAAAGACTGTCACTCATAGACTACTGAACTACTAACAATGACAAATTCTCTAGCAAGAAATTACACATTTTTATTAAATAAAAAATGTGTAACCCTAACTGAGACGCTAAGGGGGTTATTTACTAAACTCTGAAATTTGTGCTTTTTTTGTTATAGAATCAGACTTTTAAAAAACCACGAAATTTTCGGAATTTATTAAACCTTGAAGATGAAAAAGTCTGAATCGGAAAATCCGACATCTCAAACCTGTCGAGGTTGCATATAAGTCAATGGGAAAAGTCCAAATGATTTATTGATGTGCGCTGGGTTTCGTGCAATATCCCAAAGTTTTCAGAGTTTTCGGGTGAAAAGTCCAGAAAAATCGTGAAATTTGTGAAAATCGGATGAAAAAAAATAATGAAAATCGGATTTTTACCCGCAAAACAAATTTTCGGAAACATTTTTATAATAAATGAGCGTAAAAAACCCGAGCAGACTTGATCAGAGTTTGTAGCAGAAAAAATTTGGACTTTGATAAATAACCCCCTAAATGTTTGAAATTTTTCCTTAATTTAAACTGTATCATGAAAAAAGCAATACTTTTACATATCAAATGTATGCTCATTATTCTCTCAATATGAATGCAAACTTTAAAAAAATAATAAATATACTTCTTAATAATATATATTGCATTAGCAGCTAAAGGAGTACTGATTGTGTTTCATTAGAGCAAG
The DNA here is from genome assembly GCF_017654675.1 of Xenopus laevis. Classification (NCBI taxonomy): domain Eukaryota; kingdom Metazoa; phylum Chordata; class Amphibia; order Anura; family Pipidae; genus Xenopus; species Xenopus laevis. The sequence goes on along the minus strand of NC_054375.1, from coordinate 32,595,075 downwards.
TATATATATATATATATATATATATATATATATATATATATATATATATATATATATATATGGTATGACTATGATAATTTTTATGAAAAGAGTCTCTAATCTACTGCTGGTGCCTATAAATAAATGCTTACACAGCTCCCATTCACATTTGTATAAGATATGATAGTCATAGCTGCTGAGGTTGAAGGAGACATCTATATTTAGATCCTTAGCAACATACTGAAGCTTATACCTTAGAAATTATCTGTGGTATCACAGGCAGGCTGTCAGTATGTGACTAGCAAATGGTTTAATCACATTTCTCTCCTCTCTCTCTCTCTCTCTCTCTAAAAATATCTCCAACCATCAACCCATCTTGGACGACTAAAGGGACAGGTAAACCTTAATTAAAGATTTTGAGTAAGATTATCTATTTTTTATACTGTAGTCTACAGGGAACATTCCTTCCATATATTGTGTACAGAAATCAGTATTATGAACAAGCTCCGAATTATGGAAGGGCCGTCTCCCATAGACTCCCCAATATCCAAATTTTTAAAAATGATTTTTCTCTGTAAAAATAAAACAGTACCTTGCACTTCACTTGATCCAAACTAAGATATACTGAAATTAATCCGTATTGGAAACAAAACCAGCCTATTGGTTTTATTTAATGTTGTAGAACGGTATGAAGATCCAAATTACAGAAAGATCCATTATCTGATAAACGTCAGGTCCAGAGCTTTCCATACCTGTATCTGTGTCAGCCCAGAGGCTCAGCAGTCCTGTAACAGTAATGATCCAGGTCTTTAAAATGGTCCATCAGAGCTCACCATCTTCAGTTAAAAATGGTCCATCAGAGCTCACCATCTTCAGTTAAAAATGGTCCATCAGAGCTCACCATCTTCAGTTAAAAATGGTCCATCAGAGCTCACCATCTTCAGTTAAAAATGGTCCATCAGAGCTCACCATCTTCAGTTAAAAATGGTCCATCAGAGCTCATCATCTTCAGTTTTGTTAGACTAGTATCAAACTTAAGATTAGGGGCCATCAGACATCATATAACAGTGAATGAGGGTCATCTGTCGTACAAGCTGGTTATACTGGGCTTATTTATTAAATTCTGAGGCAGAATTTACCAGCTGATGTGTAATGTGAATCTGAATGAGTAACTGACCTTGTATCATGACTTTCAAATTCTGTATATGCATTAAATGGCAGCAGCACGGGGCATGTGCAGTGAATCAGCAGAAAAGAAGATGGCACGCTCCCGGGGCATCTTTGGAGGCACAGATATCACTACTAAAGGGATGTGGTTGACTTGGGTTGTAAAGAACCCAAAACATAATGTCTACCATTTTTAGCCTACTGCTTTGTTAAGCTTTAGTTCTCCTTTAGTTCACTACATCAGCTGTGAGCAAAGGGACGCTAATAAATTATATTCAGAAATATTTTTTAAACTACAGATTTAAATAGAAAGGCTTTGAGAAGAATAGGTCTCATTGAACTAATCCAGTGGAGGTCAGTAATAAACAGGATCAGGGCAAAGGATTTTTAATGTGATATATTTAGATGAATTAAAACTTTTGCTATTGGTTTACATATGACTGTACTGTATATAAGTGACATTGTAGATGCTGCACAATATAAATTGTTCTTATTTACGATTGGTTTGTAAAGGTGTACTGAAAATAAAGTGGACATTACGAAAGCAAGTGCAAAGCAGTGGAGGACTGTGCCAAAAATAGGAGATGTTCAATAGGAACATATTTAAGGCTTGAGGGGTCATTTACTATGACACTGGGCACAAGTGCTAGAGAAAGTGGGGTGCAAAAGTTTGTCACTTAGTTCTCATTTGAAAAATGCTTGTGTCCAGGGTCTGCTCCTCACAACATACTGGATGCCTACTTGCCCCTCATGAATACACTGCTGCCAAACGCAGCCAGGCTATAATTATTGGCCACAGAGTTGCAATTTATTGACCAGTGTAAAGGGGCCGGCAGATGGGCCTTGCCAATATATATCTGGTTAAAGGTTTAGCAGATTAAAATTGGACAGGTTTGAAAATCCCATCGCACAAGTACTGCATTTGTGTGTTGATGTGGTCACCGTAGACCCCACCATATGATCTGATCGTTAACCATAGGGCCAACAATTGGATCAGCCCAATTTGGCACAACTAGTGCATGACCAATCCAGCCTAGATCTGTTACTTTGGCAACATTGTCAAATGAGCTGATCTGGATGTAGGCCAGCTGAAGAGAATACATTGAGGCAGATTCACTAAAGGACGAAGCTAGCCGTCGCTAGTGACAATTCACCAGATAATCCCATCCGCAGGGACACTGCCAATTTACTAACAGGCGTAGAGGACAATTCGCTAGCATTCGTTTGCACCCTATCGCCAGGTGACTTTTCACTCTGGCGAAATGGTCCTTACTCCGCAAATTCGCTAAGATGCAAATTTTACTGAATGTTACCTCTTTCGCCAGAGTTTACTTCACTCCTCAGACCAGGCGAACTGATAAAATGAAGCAACATCTTCCTCAATCTTATATCCTATATGCCGGAAATGCATTTAAGTTGTAAAAAACGCTGACGACTTTTCTTTTTTTAAAGCGGAATTGTCTTCAAAAGTCCGAGCTATTAAAGATTTATGTGTAAAAATTTTTATCGCTAATTTGAGGGGCATGGCACATTTGTTTAAGGATGGGCTCATGTCTAGGGCATTAGAGGAGCTCCTCTGTCTTTATTATGGCTCATTGGACATGTTTTTGAAAAAGTGCCCACTTCAAGCATTTGCACCAACATTACTATTAAAGACGTCCATATGACTTTTAGATACCTGCCCTATTCAAATTAACCTAGGCTAGCGAAGTTTCACTAGGCAGAAATGAACGTCAGGGAAAATTCGCTGAAGTATCGCTAGTGAAAATACGCCAGTGTTCGGCTGCTGAGACACAAATTCACATTTTAGTGTATTAGTGTACTGGTAATGAATTTGCGCCTGGTGTTGTGAAGCGGTCGCTGGTGAAAATTCGCCCTTTAGTGAATTTGCCCCTTTGTCTGAGCCTAGAGGATGTCTTTAGTATTCATTTCCTAAAATCAAATGTTGTGATTAGAAAGCTAGAAAGAAACGCTATAATATTTTCACTAAAGTGTAGAAGATATCTCCAGCAGTGTTTTGGAGCAGTGTTTAATTAACGCCTGTTTAGTAAGATGATTTGATTTTGATCTAGAACTGTTATAGTGTTTCTAAGATGAGAACAGTCTGTGTTTGTCTTACAGGGATTTTGCTTTCATCGCTAATGACAAAGATACCTGCATGTTGAAGTGCCATGTTTTCAGATGTGATGTTCCAGCAAAGGCCATTGCCAGTGCTCTGCATGATTTGTGTTCCAAGGTATGCACACAATTAGTTTGTCCATTATTAACTTTTGATTAACCTATGTGAACAGAATGTTTTAATTAATTCCAAAAACAGTAGTGTTGGAAGATGTGACTGTAGGTTTGGTAATTATGTGATGATGTTTGTCCTCCTTGTTAAAAAAGCAGCTGCCCTGTCCTGTCCCAGACCTGTAAAGAAGATCACAGAAGTGTGTAAGGCATAGTGCCAAACTGCATAGGTCCAAGCTGCTGATTCAGACCGAGTTGGCAGCTTTTCTACCCATGTAGTGACAATGTCAGACAGCCTATTGAACAGGTTTAAAAAGCTCATTGGGATGAGGATGGCTCATTGATATGACCCTCTCCTGGTGGCCTGCATTGCTGTCCAAACGAGTGGATCTCTACATGTGTGGCCAGCTAAGGTTGGCATACAGCTTAATACCGTTACATTGATCCACTTGATACAAGCAGTCAGAACCATCACTAAAAGGAATGCAGCAATTACATATACAAAAATCATTGAAAATATTTGATGTTAGAATAAAATTGGCATTCATTGTGCAAAATTATCTGTTTAGCTTTTACCTTTTAACTAATAAGTTCTGTCTGCCTCTTGCCTTATTCACAGAAGCACTGACAATACAAGTTGATATCTTAGCCTTTGCACAAGTGGCTAAAACAACTGTTTAACTCACTATAAAGGTCGTTAGGTATTCAGTTATAAACCAGAGCTTTAAAGAAAAATTATACCAATGTCTATTATACTATATGTTCATCTCACACATTAAAGATGAACTATCATGAAAATTTTATATAAGCGTCATCATACTGAAATAAGAACTTTCTAAATACAATCAATTAAATATTCTGCATCATTTCTGAAATAATCAAGTTTATCTTCACTATCCCTCTCTCAGCATCTGTTTCTCTTCATTCTCTGTTCATGCAGCAGTTGGGTGCCAGATATTCATTGACAGTTAGATCCAATATATCTTATAGAGGGGCTTCTGTTCCTAGCAGATGAATTAGAGCTTACTCAAATAACTGATTGCAGTACAAACAAAATAACTGCTTTTTGCACAAATCCTGCATGTAGAGAGACATGATGTCTGGTGATTTTAATAGAGTGAGCTTCAATACATCTTCTAGGCAAAAGGATCCCCCCCTTTAAGATACATTGGATGTAACTGTCAATGATTATCTGACACCAAACTCCTGCATAAAGAGACAATGAAGAAACAGATGCTGAAAGAGGGCTATCGAAGATAAACTTGATTATTTCAGAAAGAGTACAGAATTGTCAATTGATTATATTTAGAAAACTTCTTATTTCAGTATGCTGAAGCTTATATTACATTTTCATTTTTGTGATAGTTCCCTTAAAATGGACCTGTCACCCAGACATAAAAACTGTATAATTAAAGTCCTTTTCAAATAAAACATAAAATCCAAATTATATTTTTTATTAAAGCATACATTGCTGTTGTAAGCTGATTTAAAAGTCTCAGCTGTCGATCAAATATTGCCTGCCCCTCCTCTATGCCTTAGGCATAGAGGCAGGGCAGGCAGTTACTTTCACTTTCCATTCAGCACTTCCTAGATGTCACTGCTCTCCACCCATTCCCCCGTTCTCTTAAGCAATTACATTGTGTAACCAGTGCATGGGGATGGGCATCAGGTCCCCCATTCTGGTGCACAAACAAGATTTTGAGATGATGCAAGACTTGTCTTAATCACAGTGTCCACAAAATGGCTCCTACGTACTCGCCATAATTAAGATTTCCCAGATTCAAATAATTTATACAGTGTAATTAAAGTTAATTTTGCTTGACTAATGTAATAAAATATGATTTGGAATATTTTTATTGGTTGACGGGTCCCCTTTAACATTTTCCTGCCATACTGATGCCACATAGGAGTTGCCACAATACTCTGTCTACCAAGGCAAAATGAATATCATGCCAAATGGTCAGTAATAAAGAAATCACACAAAAACTTCCATCTGTATTCAAATGTCAGCATTTTGACTTGTAGCACTTGGAGGTTGTAATTAAGTTTTCTCCTGTCATATAAAAATAGACACGTCCACTTTGCCCTATGGTATTATAAGCAGTTATCCCCATGTTTCATGCAGTATATAAGTGGCCCCCTCCACTGAATAATATTGCTCCAATCTATAGCCTTTTGCTGGGGCACGTCACCCTTCTTTTTCCTAATGGCTCAAAGGACAGATTTAATTTTTTCTGTTGTCAGATTATGGCAGAAAAGGCAGTGGCTAACAATACCATTACTCGCTCTGTCACCCTGGAGACAATCTCACAAGAAGATTTACCGCAGCAAGGTATGTTAATGAGAATGAGTTTTCTCTGAGATAAGAGTTATTTCTGTTCAAAATGGTGTTATTTTGAATGAACCCCCTTCCTTTCTGTACCCCATCCATTACAAAAATGAATAACGAATACAAAAAAAGTCCAACTTGGACGCAATTTGCTCCACCTGCAGTCATTGCTCAAAGCCAAACTTCATTTGCTATTTTGTGTTCTACCTGCCTTTTTTTTGCTCAAATTTTATTAATTTTAGTATTTATAGCTAATGCTTATTCCTTCATTCCCACCTGCATTGTCAATGTTCAAGTGATAGTTGTACATGTATCGGACTCGTTATCCAGAATGATTGGGATCTAGGGCTTTCCAGACAAGACTGTTAACTTAAATCAACTATAATATTGATAGGATTATTTTGCTTCCAATAAGTATTAATTTTATCTGTCTAGAAGGTGCTGTTTTATTATTACAGAGAAAAGGAAGTCATTTTTAAAAATCTGAATTATTTGATTAAATATGGAGTCTATGCGAGATGGTCTTCATGGATAACTGGTTTCCAGATAATAAATGTATTTATTCTTTGTTTTATTGTACTTAAAGTCATATTGTATGTTTACTTTGGTACTTTTAACAATACTGTGCAACCAAGTCTTTAAAACAACTGTGAAAGTACCAAAATCCTCTTGCAATTAAATAGGGCGTGTTATATTCAAATGCCTCTGAAGTACTGTTGTTTAACTGTTGACTTAAAAACACAAAATTAAACTGTAATGTTTTGTTTAAATATATATAATGAAGTTATAACTAGGTTATACAAGTAAGGAACCCTTTATCTAGAAACCCGTTATCTACAAAGCTCCAAACTATGGGAAAGCTATCTCTCATAGACTACATTTTAATAAAATAATTCAGATTTTTAAAAAGGATTTCCCTTTTCTCTGTAATAACAGAACAGTACCCTGCACTTACATGCCAACTAAGGTAAAATTAATCCTTACTGGATGCAAAAATGGGTTTAAGGGTAGAACTCCACTGGCAATTTTAAGTGCAATATCGTCTGTTCTAACCCGCTGAGATGAATCGCAGGCGTCACGCTGCATGTTGCATCTTTATCCGACAGTTGTGTCGTGTCGGATGCATGCAGCGACAACGTCCAACATTCCTATTACTTACCTTAGATTCGGCGCATCAATCAAGACACCTGTGATTCATCTCAGCGCGTCAGAACGGATGGTATCGCACTTAAAATCGCCCGTGGAGTTCTACCATTATTGTTTTAATTATTTTTAGCAGACCAAAAAAGAAAGACCCTTATCTGGAAAAAACACAGGCCCCAATCATTCTAGATAACAGCTCCCATATATGTGTGTGTGTGTGTGTGTGTGTGTGTGTGTGTGTGTGTGTGTGTGTGTGTGTGTGTGTGTGTGTGTGTGTGTGTGTGTGTGTATATATATATATATATATATATACACATAATAAGATTATCCTTTCTGCCCTGTAGTTGCTTTTTTGCTACTCAATGGGCTAGAATTATTTATTCAATGTAAGGCCTATGTTTGTGGGCTGCAGACAACTTGCTTGTTTTGCCAACTCTTTGTTTATGACTAGATGTGTGAACATATGAATACAACTATGATGTGTATTGAAGTACAACTCTAGAACAGGGAGGTTGTTCATCACTTTTAAAACAAATGTCCTACTCAAGAACATATTATTTATAGTTGTGTTAAGGATCTTTTTAAGTGGCAACCTGTAAAATGTTGTCCCTGAAGAAACTGTATACAAAACCCCCTATGGTTCTGCTCTGGGCCCCCCTAGTTTGGGAACTGTTGCTTTAAAGAATGGAGTGTGTGCCTTCTTGCTAGTGAAGAAAATAAAAAGTTCTGCACATTAATATGCATTCATCCTTGTATTGTTTTAGTAGATGTTTTAGTCAGGTAGTTTTGGAAAATATTAGAAAAGGCTCAAAATCGTTGTTTTGGCTACCTGGATCATATGGAATCTCTGCTTTCAACCATATTTTACCCTCAAACATATGGAGCATAATATTCTGTCCTTGCTTAGCAGTAAATGTATGGGTTTAGGTGGAATCAACTCATCCATTGCAGATTTAGTAAAGTTCTGCCTCTAGCTGTGGATTCCACTTGCTATGAACCCCTGACAAGACATGTTTGTATCTTTGTGTGGTGTGCATTCTATGTACTACAAAGTCATAACACAAGTGTAGTTCTCTAATGCATAATGGCAGGGCATAGTATTGTTATTCAGTTCATGCTGACAGTGTCTTTTTCTAGATCTTACAGCCACTTTCTATTAACTAACTATTTACCTTGCTCTTTGCTGCTCCTTTCTGCCCTGTAGTCCCATTGCATTGTTATTTTGTGGATTGCAAGCAAAGCATAAGTATACTTTCTTTGCAGTTGAAATTCTGGATGCAGTGCGACAGTCCATTCAGAAGTACGAAGTCCTTTATCTTGGCAGCCTGCCTGTCTCAAAACCAATGGGTACGTAGTGACACAGACAGTAATAATTTAGCATCTCTTGCACCAATTCTATATACAAAGTATTCCTTTCAGTCTGGAAATAACAAATGCATTTCAATGCATCTTCCAGTCATTGGATTCCATCATATTTATTATACATGGAATTTTTGTAACTAAAGTAGAAACACATGTGCTGCTAGGAAATAATAACTCCAACGAGAAAATATTTGTTTCAATATCCTTGACAAAAAGTCCATCAATGTCAACCTTTATATAAACATTGTACCAAAAGATCTAGAGAAAAGCAAACAATACCCCCCCCCCCCCCCTCACAGACTGGCTGCTAATTCAACTTTGCAGGGGGCAAACATTCCGGGAGGTAATACAGAAGTTGGATTGTTACTTGGATATTTTAACTACTGATTGTTTAATACATTGTAATTATTACATATCTTGCAGGGAAGGCATCCAGCCCATTTCTGCATCCCATCAATGAATAATTCATTTCTATTTCTCATTTGGAAATTCCGAGTACACTTTCCCTCAGTCTCAGTAGAGTTTTTCATGTGTTGCAATACCATGGAGAGTTTTGGCTGAATGTTTATATTGTCTTTGTATATATGTGCATGTTTTTATCATTTCCCCTGTAAGCTACCAAAATGAGTTTCCTAACTGGTTTCGAGCCAGATGTGCTTCTGGAATTAAGAAAATCTTTGGCGCCTAAAATCTGACTGTTCCAAAAGCTGATATAGCCAAGGTTTTCCACTTGAAAGCCAACGTGAGTTTTGAAACTCTCCCAGGGTTTCATTAAAAATCACACAAGCCAAGAAGCTCAAACAATTTTAAATAGGCCCCTAAAAGAAGGACTTCTTCCTTTGTTTTCACGTTTTATAACCAGTGGAAGTAATTGTATTGTGATCAATTTCCCTCAGCATAAATCAGTTTTCCTGGCTTTTTATTCACCTGTCGGTCATTCAGGATTGGTCTAGAGAAAAACAGTGCTAATTTGCAGACATTTTAAGTGTTGACAAGTTATTAAGTTATAAAAGTTAAAAGCTGTAATTTTTACTCAAAAAAGCTGAAATGTTACTCAATTCAACCATTGATACATCTACCCTTAAGAGAAGAGCATGAAGGATTTGATTCAAAGAAAGTTCCTGGCCTAAATGTATTCATTAGCTTAAAGGCTACAGCATTTCCATCTTGATACATCACAGTCTATGGGAATTTACAGCTACCGTACACGTGTGTGTCTTGGGATCTGGCTCAGCAGTAGTTCACATGTTCAAAGTACAGAATATGCCTGGCCAAATCTTAACAGGTATCTTCAATGTTAACAGTGGTACCTGCAACTGGTTCATCTTGTAAGACTTCTTTGCATACGTCTGTGCATACTTCTCATACTTGTCTTTAATCAACATGCCTTGTGTAGCAAAACAGAGTTAATAATCCTCTTCCTTTTGGAAATTATATACAGGAATGGATGTTCTGAATGAAACGATTGAAAACCTAAGAAGCAGCACACTCAGGGAACAGTGGAAGCCTGCAGTTCTTTCTGTGACTGATACACTTATTACTGTGAACCAGACAGAGGTAATCATACAAACACAAACAGTAGTTACACCACTGTCAAGTACTGACTTATTAGTAAATATGGCTTTCTTCTGAAACCTGGTTGCAGGAGTGTTTCTATTGTTAGAATCAGCAACTTGCTCAGCAACTTAACTAGAGGGGGGCGGGCCCGGGTGCAGGACGCGCAGCAGGGCCCCCCTACCCTCTCCGAACTGGCAGAATTAGTGGCGCGCGGGGGGGGCCCTGAGGGGGTGTGGGCCCTGGCCCAATTGCACCCCCTGCTCCCTGGTAGTTACGCCACTGAACTTGCCCCCTGTATAGAACCAAAAAAATGAGAACCCTGACTGGCATATGATAAAGGCTCTGATATTGAATCCTCTTGGGCAATGACCACATTAGGCTGCAGATGCCATCTTCTTCCAACAGGTCTGTAGGGTCTCCCCATCTAATTTGAGTCTGCTGTGAAGTACGACGGTAGTCCTATTAAAACAGAAGGAAGACTGGGTGGTAGAAAATACTGCAACTCCTTAAGATGCCTTATTCTGCAACTCTAAGGGGCCGATTCACTAAGGGACGAATATCGAGGGTTAATTAACCCTCGATATTTGACTAGGAACTAAAATCCTTCGGATCGAACGATAAAATCCTTCGGATCGAACGATTCGAAGGATTTTAATCCAACGATCGAAGGAATATCCTTCGATCAAAAAAAGTTAGCCAAGCCTATGGGGACCTTCCCCATAGTCTTAACATGGACTTCGGTAGCTTTTAGATGCCGAACTAGGGGGTCAAAGTTTTTTTTAAAGAGACAGTACTTCGTCTATCGAATGGTCGAATAGTCGAACGATTTTTACTTCGAATCCTTCGATTCGAAGTCGTAGTCGTAGGTCGAAGTAGCCCAAAAAAAACTTCGAAATTCAAAGTTTTTTACCTTCGAATCCTTCACTCGAAGTTAGTGAATCGGCCCCTAAGACACCCAAAGAGATGCCATAGTTTTTAAACCATCTAAGCTGACAAAATAAAATAAATCCAGCAGCAGCAGTGCAGGAAACGGTTTAGTTCACCTCCCAGCACTGCTGAAAATTGTTTAATCTCTGTCTCTGCAGCAATGTAAGATACACAGAATTTTTTAACCCATGAGTCAGAGTAAAATATAAAAAGAGTTGGGGAGCAGCACAAAGATTAAAAAAGTCACTGGGGGTGTCAATTAAGTGCTGTGATTGGCTATTTGGTAGCCACTACTGTATGGGACTGACAGTCTTACGGAAGCTCTGTTTGGCAGTACACCTGTTTTTTATGCAACCAAAACTTTCCCTCCAAGCCAAGAATTTAAAAATAAAGCACCTGTTTTGAGGCCTCTGGGAGCAACATCCAAGGGGTTGGTGAGTTACATGTTGCTCCTGAGCCATTGGTTGTGAATCATTGGAATAAGCAGTTGTACAGCAGACAGTGCATGAATACATATACAGCAGGGTCGGACTGGAGCCTTCGGGGCCCTCCAGGGCTGCACAACGAAGGGCCCATCTGGCAGTCCCCGTGGGCCCCCTCTGTCTGTTAAATTCCTGGCATGTGCAAAAAACCGTGCCGACGCGCATGCGCAAAAAAACACAAAAGTGCAGTGACGCACATGCGCTTAAAAATTATGCGTATGTGCACAAAAAGCCGATACAAGCCCAAAGCAGGCAAGCAACGGGGGCCAGGTCTGGGCCGGCAGGGGCCCATGAGGGCCGGGGCCCACTGGGTTTTTTTTCGGTGTCCCGGCAGCCCTGTCCAACGCTGATATACAGCATGCTGAATGGACGATGCGTAGATTCATATCACTGCACAGCAAGGGGAAAGGTAGAGAGACAAAAAAATATATAATATTAATAATAGTGGTTTTACCAGTAATATAAATATATAGTGGATAAAGAACCCCCTCTTGTAAAATACAAGGATATTATAAGTTACAGTGGAGTTCCGTGACCTTATAAAAACACGAGGCAGAAGTTTTTATACAGGTCATGGAAGTCCGAAGTGACTTATAATATCCTCATATTTTGCAACTGGGGGTACTTTATTTACTGTATTATAATGCGCAAGTTTCAGTGAGTCATGTGACAGAAATGACTCACTGAAAAACTATCGAGAAAAATGAAAATGTAATATAAGCTTCAGCCTACTGAAATAAGGAACTTTCTAAATATAATTAAATATTCTGTATAATTTCTGAAGTAATCATGTTTATCTTCACTATCCCTCAGCATCTGTTTCTCTTCATTCTGTCTTCTTGCACGAGTTGGGTGTCAGATATTGATTGACAGTTAGATTTATCTTATAGGGGGGGCTACCTTTACTAGTAGATGAATTAGAGCTCACTCAAATAACTGAATAACTGAACAAACAAAATGACTGCCTTTTGCACAAATCTTGCATGTAGAGAGACATGATGTCTGGTAATTTTAATCATGTTAAAAATCTTCTAGGCAAAATGTTCCCCCCTATAGTGGATCTAACGGTCAATGAATATCTGACACCCAACTCCTGCATGAAGAGATAAAGAAGAGAAACAGATGATGAGAGAGGGATAGTGAAGATAAACTTGATTGTTTCAGAAACAGTACAGAATTTTAAACTGATTTTTATATTTAGAAACCTTCTTATTTCAGTATGCTAAAGCTTATATAACATTCATTTTTGCAATAGTTCCCCTTTAAGACTTAGTAATCACATCTGCATTGTGTATGGTTGCATTATGCACAGTCAGACTTTCACCAAGTAAGTGGGCAGAGGCTCCTACATTGAACATACATTGCAGTGAAGTACTGGAGCAATCTGCCTGGCTCAGCAGCCAGCCCATTACTTTATATCATAGTGCACCCTGTCAAACTCCTTTCAGACGCAGTTCCATTAGTAAAATGAATTGGCTTGATTTCAAGTCTTGGGTCATGATGATTCAGTCACTTATGGAGCTGACTTTTTTGAGATGCCACTCTAATAGTGTTGGCTTTCTTTCTCACTTATCTATGGAATCAGGGCCAGAAGTCGGGGTAGGTAAAGTAAGCAGCTGCCTAGGGCACAGTCATTGGGGGCACATTTTCCAATATTTAGCACTAATCGCTAGTGTATTTTTATTGTAAGAGATTGCTGCCAACCATAACTCTTTTGGCATGAACATCGGGGGCCCCAGTCCTACCCGCTCCTGGCCTGTATCCTTATGTCTGTTCTGGTGTGGCATGCACTGTTGGTGCACTACGTCATGACGTCATTTATTCGGCTGGCAGGATAAGCATGAGAGCTGGTGGTGCACTTTGTGGCTTTGGCAGAAAGTCTTCTTGGGCTGAATGATTTAAGAAGCTGGCTGCTGGCACAGAAAAGCAATCTGTGTGGTTGCGGCCTGGGTGTCCTGCTGTGCTGTGACTGGGAGCAGCAGCTGTGCTGGTGGGGTTGGTGTGTAATATCATGAGGGGGGGCTACGGAGCTTTAACTGGGTGGACTAGGTATATTCTACAATTACAGGAAGTCTGAATTTTTAAATTATGGAATAAGTTTAACGCTTTCCACGGTGGGTCCGGGTGCTCATGCCCTAGACCTTCAGCAAGGGGGAGTACGTCACAAAAATTCAATCTGGAACACCACAAAGTATAATCCAGGAGTCCGAAATTCAAAAAAATACAAAAAGTTTTTATTTTACATTATGCTTTAAATGAAACAGCCTTACGTGTTTTGTGTCATCCAAGGACACTTAATCATAGGTTCTGATAGCCTATGATTAAGTGTCCTTGGATGACACGAAATGCAAAAGGCTGTTTGTGGTGTTCAGGATTTATGGCTGCCTACTATTGAATTTTTGTTGTTGAGTGAGATGTGCTACTTTGCTGTCACAGGGGGTGCTGTGCTTTCATTGGAGGGGATAGGTGCTATCACTAAGGGGCGCTGTTCTGTAACTGGTGGGATTAGTTATGCTGCGAATGGTAGGGTTGGGTGGGGCTGCTGTGCTGTGATTATTTGGTTCTGGCTGATATGGTGCCTGCTTCTACGGATATATTATAAAAACATTATTTTAAAATATTTTAAAATAAAGAAAAAAGCTAGAATTGCTCAGCTTTAAAATGCATTTTGTGTTTTTATTGTACAGAATTTCCAAACCTGAAAAGGTCTCCGCTCGCGAGATCACTGCTCATAGTATCAGTTGAAAATTCAGACTTTTGTTGCAACATTGCAATATTTTAACTATGTTCCAATAAAACATACCTGTTCATTGCACTAGTGATTTGTTAGGAATAGAATGAGTCCAAATGAAGGTTAAAGCGACTGGTTTTTGTGTCATAACAGTATCATCACACCATCCTTGTGATACTGGCTCACTTTGTATTAGGGCTGGCTGGGCCTCAGACCTAAGAAGTTTTGCAATTTAGAAATATTTCGATTTTTTTACATTAATAAAAAGGTTACGTTCATGAATTTGTTGTAAGGTAAAATGGTATAGTGGAAAATGGTAAATGCGGGACCACATGGGGGTGCCATTTGAAGCACTTGTCTAAAGTGCCAAAATACCTTAGCTGGGCCTTGTAGGGCATGGTGCTACAATTGTATGCCCTGTTGTCTTCCCTGCCTGTAAGAGTACTTCCCAGATCTTTCTCAGGAGGAGGCACAGCTTTTATCAAGGGCAGAGTTGATAAATGGGCACACTATCCCATTTAAATCAGTTTGATTGCTAGGATCAAAAGATTTTTTATGGTATAGCTTACAGTTGACGATAGAAGATATTCAATGTACTGTAACTAAAAGAGTTTGCTGGGCAAATTATTAGTATACTAGTACAAAGTGCCTTTATCTTCACCTTCACAGATGAAGACAAAAATAATAAAGAAATAAACATGGGATCTATTATCTGAAATACTTAGGACCTGGGGTTTTCCAGATAAGGGCAAACCCCATGCCTTAAGTGTACGAAAGAACAATTAGACATTAAATAAAACCAAAAGGGTTATATTGCCACCAGTATGGGTTCCTAAATTCTTCCTATGTCTGCGTAGGTTTCCTTCAGGTATCCTCAGACACTCCAAATATATACAGGCAGGTTACTTGGCTTCTGATTAAATGGACCCTAGTGTTTATATTACAGAGGGTAAAGTTTAATTATTAGCTTAAATTCTCTCTATGGGAGATGACTTTCCTGTAATTGGAGCTTTCTGGATATTGGGTTTCAGGATAAGAGATCCAAGACCTGTAATAGGCTCCCATATATCCTGGATATAACCGATTTGAAATTATTGTGTACTTTTCATGTGTGTGCAACCTTTGCATGGGCAACCTTTAGTCTATAAAGACATTTGATAGGTCAGTGCTATTTAGCTGTTAGTTACATTTCGTTTTCTAGATACAGTCCATAGAGATTAGTGCTTATGCACTAATCATTCATTGATCTGCTTCTTACAGACTAAGAGTGTGTACAATAAAACACTAAGCAGCAGCATTCTGCATCTTGTGGCTTCCTTCACCTGTTTATGGTAGGGGTTATGAGAGGGTTGTCAATATACATTACAATCAGATGCTGAATAAAACAAGCCTATTCTAGCGCATTGATACATATATTTGATACATTAGTTCATACATTTCTTATCTTTGGTCCTGCTGAGCAGAATAACTGAGTTTCATTTTGGGTGAAGACACATGTGGCAATTGATCGTGGCAACTTAACGGCCGTACTGAAAAAAGTGTTTGGAAGGTGAACAAACCCTTTCACCGATGGTATGGTAATAAAGCCAAACCAAACCACTCAACCATATCTGTGCATGCAAGGGAAGCTTTAGTTTCAGTTAGTTGAGTTATAATATTGCAAATGTTGCCTGACAAATGGTATTTATCTGTTACAAAGCAGTGCAATGCCTCTCTTTGTCTTGGAAAGAATGAGTCATTACTTGAAATGTGAAAAATCATTTCTAATACATAGCATTTTAATGTGCTTGCAATTTCATGGAAAACTATTTTTTCCCCCTAAGGGTGAAGAAGAGCATCCCCTCTGGCAAAGTCAGGTTCGCTACGTGACATTCATTGGTATTGGGAAGGATCCTCACACATTTGCTATTATTGTGGATTTAGGCAAACAAAGCTTTACGAGCATTGTCTTTTGGTGTGAACCAGATGCTGGGAGTGTCTCTGAGGCTGTACAGGCTGCCTGCATGGTAAGCACTTTGATGAAAATTCTGTGGTTTGTTTTGGGCAGTTTGTTCAGATCTGGTATTCGGTAGAACCCCCAATTTACGTTTTTATGGGGACCCGGAAAAAAATATGTAAAAAATGGGAAAATGTAAAATCAGCAAAATGTGTTAAAGTAACTTTTTCTTCAAGTACTAAAAGCACAGGAGTCAGTACCCAGTTTTTGGGTACATCAGGACAAAATTTTGATGTAAAATCCGGGAAAACATTACTTAAAATCAGGGAAATGCACCCATTGAAATGCATTATAAATTGGCAGGACCACAAATAAAAAATTGTTAATATTATTTTTGTTCTGCCAGAGTGTAAAGCAGATTACAAATCAAAGGACAAGTAAAAGCTCAGAGGTGGTGCCAATTTGTGTTGATTTTGTTAATGTAATGCAAGTTGTATGGGGCCTAAACAAGACATCCCATGGGGCCTTAACGTGTTGGATAGTCAAATCTGCACTGTATATGTCAGTCAAATGTGCTAAGAAAATGTAAAGGGCTCCTGTAGAGAGGTTAGATGGGTGGAATAGCACAGTCAATGGCTTGGGTGAGGAATTAGGCCATTTTTCAAGGTTAATCATGTTAGGAAATTATTGGGATTGTAATTATAGGGTGGTATTGCTTGGGATAGAGTATGGCAGCTTTTAAGAAATGCTGAAGAGGGCAGTGACAGAGTCATCTTTGTACTGTAGAAAGAACAGCTTCTCTCTCTGCCAACTTTAGTGATGGACTAGAAAGACTGGTAAGGAGTAGAAAGAGGAAGTCTACTCTCATTGGTCAGCAGGGTGGGACTTGTGTATATAATAGGTTTGGGTGTAGACTTTAGCACGGGGTCTTTAAAGGGGCATATTTATTAAGGTTCGAATGGTAAATTCGAATTTTTTAATTTTTTTGTGTCAAAACTCACAAATTCGAAAAGCACCAACTCGAATGTAAATCCGAATGTGAGATGTATCACACCATGACCATGGAAACAGTTCTAATTTGAATTTTCGACACTTAAAACCTGCTGAGTTAATTTACAATTAAAAAGCCATTGAACCATTTGAATATGTTAATTGCCTTTCTGACATTCAAGTTTTTTTTCGGAGGAAAACCCGATTTGAATTAGACTTGAATTTTCGTGTCGTTCCTATTCGATCGAATATTAGACATTCAAGTTTTTTCATAAATAACCTCCCATTCAAGTTGTGAGTACATTCGAATTTATTATTAGAGGAAAAAACAATTCACATGAATTTGAAATTCAATTTTGATAAATAACCCCCTTTGTGTGAGTAATTGGGTGATGGTGGTTGAGGGTATTAGGGACAGTGGCCTAGGAACTGAGTCTATCCAAGTTATGAATATTACATCCTCTGCCTTGTTTTGATTTCTGTTTTGTTTTCCATTGGCTCTAAATGAGGGCATCATGGACTTCGTGTGTGCCTTTATTATTTTATTTTAGAGTTAAAAACCAAAGGAGATGGAATATTCTGAAGAAAGTGATAAGGTCAAACAAATTGTATTTCCCTATAATACCATTGGAGTTTCTATGCCTGTAGGTCCAGTATCAGAAATGCATGGTGGCTTCAACATCTCGCACGGCAAAACCAAAGTCAGGCTTCCACTCCAAGTCATTCCTGAGGATAAAGAGGACAGCGTCTGTGGACTCACCCATTTCCCCCTTTACAGCCACAGGTCACACTCTCCAGAAAAATGCAGGAACGAGTAAAAGAAGAGGCGTCATGGCTTTCTTTGAAGCATTTAAACAGAAAACTGCCATGCACACTCCTTAAACAGGAATTCATTTTTTCCCCCACCTTTTTGACTTGTTTAGCAGCCTGTTTGCATTTTTTAAACTTTGTTTAATGTTGAGGTTAATGCATCTGCCAACTTTTAGAATGTTATTCACTAAAACTTACGTTTGTTTTCTTATTTATCTTTGATCAAAATAAACAGAGGTGTCAGTCAACACGTAGGCATGACTGTGAAGTTAAAACTAGGTACAGGCTCCCCATTTATAGAGATCTAGGAGAATTTTAAAGGGAAACTGACCTTGAAATTAACTTTTAGTGCATTTGCACTTGCAATTGTCTTTTTTATTTCAATATTTTAGTTAAACAGCTTTTTAGTATGGCATTTAAAGGGAGAGCTATAATGAAATGAATTTTTAAAAAGTGCTGTTAATTCTAGATTTTAAAGGCACGCTGAGATGTTCAAAAAAATGATCTGTATGTCATTCCCAGGACCTGATTACCTGGGTGTGACACTTTTCTTGCAGTACAAAGTACCAACTACTATTAGTTTTCCAAAAGTCATAACTCAAACTTAACTACCCAATTAAATGTGTGTTATTACACATTACAAATGTAAATTGTTTAAAACAACAATTTAAAAATCCATTTTATGATGGTTAACCTTTCCAGTACTATCTGGTGGCTAAAACCATGCCTGCAATAAAAAAAACAATGAGCAATAAACAGTAATAATATTAAATGAATGCTGCTCTCTGGCTGCCGGTGTAACTGACCCTGGCAATCACATGACATGTAAAGTTTCACTTTGGACAGAGGCAGAACAGAATAAATAACTGAAAATAGCTGCTTTGTTTATGTTTTTCTGCACCTACTAAAATATATTTCAAAGGTGAGCTTTCAATCTAAAACAATTTGTCATCCAAATTAGCAGTTTATAGATGGGAACCCCAAATAAATCCATGAATCTAAGGAAATGTAATGCCTGTTACTAAAACTTATCAGCGTCCTCAGGGGTGTAACTACAGAGGAAGCAGACCCTGTGCCTGCAGGGGGCCCAGGAGGTATAGGGACCCCATAAGGCACTAATTAAAATACAATTTCAATATATATTGGTAAAACAGGTCAACCTCTAGACATTATGGCAGGGCCGGAACTAGGGGTAGGCACGTGCCTAGGGCTCAAAGCTGGGGAGGGGGTGCCAGGCATGTACCAGCTCTGTCGCCTACCCCATGTCCGGTCCCCTCTCTCCATGTCTTTTTGTGATTCCGTGAATGCGCACACGCCGATTCGCGCATGTGCACATGATGATTCGCTCTTGCGTCAACTCACGCATGCACGCGCACACATTTTCGCATGTGTGCGCTCAGTCGCCGCCGCAGCCAACCAGGTTGCCTAGGGTGCCTGGCCTGTCTGTCCCGGCTTTGCATTATGGGGGCCTGAAAAATAATTTGCTATGGGGCCCTGAAAAATAATTTGCTATGGGGCCCAGTACTATCTAGTTACGCCACTGAGCATCCTACTATGTAAGAAAGAACAAGTGATGGATTTGGCTAAATATTGGCTTTTTGGCTGACTACTGGATTTGGTGCATCTAATAAATAACGAACATGTACGTCCTGCCATGAACTGATCTCTTTACATGTTATAAAATAGTATATTGTGTTGCTGGAAGGCATTGCTGCGTAAAACGAATGGCACTTGTTAAGCACGTTATTAGATTATTTGATTTCAGCTCTGTAGATAGTGTAATAGAGATTTCTAATCCTTACTAATAATATTTGAGGACCCGATCTGCATTGTAAAATATGCTCTAACTGTAAATAACTCCACTTGTTTTGTTCCTATTAAAGAAAAGATACCCCATACACTAGAATCTGCTTTAGTCTGTTTTTGACCTGCAGTCTGTATCTAATTAACGATATCTTGGGTATAAGTGCCCCTCTAAGAATGCTGTTCCTAATGCTAAAATACAAAAAAGGTTAACCCCCCCACACACACAAATGTATAAACTTTCAATTTTGTCCTTTTCAATGACATTGGAAACTGACTGAAAGATTTATTTTCCCGCTTCTCCATTTGGCAAATGAAGGCATTGAACGCAGAAGAGGCCCGTCTTAGGTAGAAGAAATGATGCATTGGCAATGTAATTTAAAATGTTTAAAATTACGTTTTTGCAAATGTTTTCGAGTGCTGCTCACAATGTAAAGTCATTTGCTGGTTTTTGTTGCAAAATAGTCTTTGCTATTGCGAACTTTTATTACATACACTGCACATGTTCTCAAAAGCCATTTGGTTGCAAACATTCCAAGGAAGCAACAGGGGTTTGTAATCAGTCAAAAGTGACACAAAGATGGTCAGTAAGGATCGCAATCTTTGCAAAAAAATTTTGCGCTAACGAAACATATTACATTCCCCCACTAGAGAATGACAAGGTAAAGCCCGGATGTCTACATCATGGGGCAGATTTATCAAGGGTCGAATTTCGAATTTGAAAAACTTCGTAATTCGAATTCAAAAAGACCAACCGGAATTGAATGAAATATTTTTTTTTTGCCCGAATAGTTCTGTTTTTGATCGAATTCCAACTAGTCGAAGTAAATAAAAAGTAGCTTGAAATTCGAATTTTTTTTAATTCAAATTTTCACTACTACCTTTGATAAATCTGCCCCCATGTGCATATTTCCTGTCTATGGTTGCCATGAGTGGTTATTAGTAATTATATATATATACACACATACACAGTTCCAAGCACTCAAAGCCAGTCTATTTTCATTCTCTGGTTGCTAGGGTAAATGTGTATACATATTATTCTTCAACAGACCCGCATTCCGATTTCTTGAATATATATCAAATTTTATTCATACTTGTGTACCCAACGTTTCGGCCCACCTTAGGGCCTTTATCAAGGATATATATTAAATAAATATAATATGAGCACAGGAGGCAGTTTAAGGAGCAGTACGTTTTCTGCTGGTTTAGTAACTCAGCAAGTATCATTTATTTGTTTGTAGTTTGAAAGCAAACCACTGTTTTACAGTGTTACTAGATTGGGGCAAACTGTGTGAATTTTTGGACATTAATCTGTTTTATATAGCGGTGCACTTGTTTATAATTTAACTTTTCAAGTTGCTATTGGCCCTTTTAATTTTTGACTTGTGCAGGTCTCATTGTTCTGATTTTGCTACTGATCAAACCCTGTGAACATCCTATTTCAAACATCCTCACATTGCAAAGAAAAATAGTCATGCTCGGCACACAGAGAAACACATATAGAGGAGTACAGCACAGGTGACAATAGATTATTTATATTTTTGGCTCTAAGGAGAAATACAAATTTTCTGTAATGAACCCACTTAGGGGCTGGTTTATTAAGCCCAGGGGCTTGAGAAACCAGTTCCTTAAAGGGGACCTGTCACCCAAAAAGATTATTCCAAATCCTATTTTATCACATTAGTCAAGCAAAATGAACTTTAATTACACTACATAAATGATTTGAATCTTGTTTCCTTCAGTCTGGAATCTGTGATTCTGCTTTAACAGCGCAGGTCTCTCTGTCAGCTGCTGCTAGGGCTGCCACCTTTTCTGGAAAAATATACCAGCCTTCCTATATATTAATCTTTTTTCCCTATTAATAACATTGGGATCAGCCATCGTTTTTACCTGCCAGGCTGGTAAAACACCGGCAAGGTGGCAACCCTAGCTGCTGCAACCTGAAACATGTTGCATTGTATATTTCCTGAGTCCCAGCCTGGTTACATGTTGCTGTGTGTGAGGCTTTGGTTTGGGATAATAGGCTACATCTGTTTTTGTATCTGTGTGTGAAAGTGTGAGTGCTACTGAGCAGTAAGGGGTGGGGGAATAATGATCTGTGGCTGCTGCACCAAGTGAACCCACCAAATCCCACTGACTCCTGTATTTATTCTCTGAGAAAAAGGTAGGTATTATTTGTATATCACTTCCCATAAAATCTCTTATATAGTATATCATTACTGCATATACTACTTTATTACATATATATATTAGATTATGCCACTCAAACCCTTATTGTATGGTGCACTCAGTCAAAAAAACTGTCACTGCCACAGTAACAAAAACTATATAAAGAAAAAAAAAAGAATTGGCACAGCACTCACTTTGTATCGATGCAAAACTGGACTGTATTAAAAGCAGATTCCTGACCCAGACAGCACATTCCAAAGTACTCAGACCTTTCTCAAGCACTTGGGTTCAGTAGTCACAATATGATACAAAATGGTACAACCCTTTTAAGGTGCAAAACAGGAAATCACTGAAAGGATATGACATCACCACCTTAATTTGGCACATTTAATTAACCCTATTAATGTCATCTATTTAACCACACCTTCACTCCCACTAGTCATATTCTAACACAGGAGATAAACCAAAAATAGAAGATATAATCATTAAACGTGAGGTTGTATAGTGGCTTATGGGCTATGTGTTAGTGGGGGTTCCTTCCAATAAGCAATGCACATTATATAAAATGATATAGTACACAGGCTGTGTGTTTGCTTCAGAAAGACTATTATAGTTGATTTAAATAAGCTGCTGTGTATCCATGGGGGCAGCCATTCAAAGCTGGAGAAGGACAAAAGGCACAGGTTAAATAGCAGATAACAGATAAAACACCATTGTATTGGACAAGGCTTATCTGTTTCGTGCTATGTAACCTGTGAATTTTTTACAGCTTGAACGGCTGCCCCCTTGGCTACACAGCAGCTTATTTATATAAACTACCAGTGCATGCTAACAGTATATTATATGTTAATTACTTTAATATGCTTTAATTTTTTTGTGTTACTGTTCCTTTAAAGTACGGTTTACATCCATCAGAATTGGGGCGGGGGAAATTCGCACCTTTTCTTCTTAAAAAAAGTACCCAGGACCAGTGCCCAGGTGCCCAGGTGTGCCAGCCCAAGGTACAATATATTGGCACCACCTGTGATTTTGAATTTTATTTTTCTTTAACTTAACTGAATCATATGTTTACATAAATTATGACTCAGTAACTTGTATAATCACTGAGATAAAAGTTATATTTAAGCAATACCTGAGAATGCAGTCATTGTTGTTCGATATTTTATTTTATGACTGCACCCAGGCACTTAGATCTTTTTGTAAAATGAGTGCCGGCTAATCTAATTTTGATGTTATATATAGGAGGGGTTGAACTTGATGGACTATTGCCTATTATCAACCCAAATGAACTATGTAACTATATATGTAACTATGTCAGAATGTCTTTGAACACCATACATTGGAGATTTCATTATTAGAATATATGATTTGATTGCATACCCACAGCAAAGGACCTAGTCATTGTTGTCAGCAGAACATTTTCTTTTGCCAAATGTGATCCAAATGCAGAGTCCACACTTAGATGTCCTTCTTGTTCCGAGGCAGGTGGGATCCAAGCTATGGAACTAAGCACCATAGGTCTAACCCCTAACAACCTATGGAATTCAGTTCTCAAAGCTAAGAACTCATTGTTATCGCTATTCAGAAAGCCTTTGCCTTTTTCCAGCACATGGAGCAGCTATGAAAACAGAGAATAGAATATGTTTATAGCCAATAATGAACTGTAGAATTTCTGTTTTTTATCCTGTTTAATTTCATGTATTTATTCTCACTATTCAGCTGTCGGTTTCATCTTGTCCAGCATACAAACGTATAAGTGTATAATGCTTGCACAGGTTTGGCCATTTCTTTTACTAAACACATAGATTTGTGATACAGGTGTACAGTTTATGCAAAGAACAAAAGAATAAATAGCAATAAATATATGGGGCTAAGGCAGAAAATGTATAAGAACCAAAGGGTTGTGCATGACACAAGAGTTGCAGTAGGAATCAATACAGGGAGTTCTGCCTGAAAACATACTTTTTATATGTTATAGACAAAAGTATTTTCAGTTTTCCATGTATTTTAATATTTTGTTTATTTTGTGTGTTTTCTGAATTATTTACATTTTTTGCTCTGCAGCTGTGAGGCTTGAGTTTTTTTAACTGCCATCTGGTTACTAGGATTTAATTACCCTAGCAACAAGGCAGGAGTTGACAACGAGTAATAGAGGGCCTAAGCAGAATAATAAAAAATAAAAATGAAATTGAAACTTCACAGTTCATTGGTTTGCAGCCACCACTGACCTTGGCGACTTGATAATAGGTTATGAATAGAGTCAAAATTAACTGTCATTTGACAAAATGGCAGTTGTTATTGTAATGTGAAGCATCTGTAAAACTAAATTGCAGAACCAGCTACGCTGGTAGCAACAATGCTAATAACTGTTTCCCCAATGAGTGCTGGCATGTTTGCAGACCATAACTCTGTAAGGCATAAACAATATACGATCAAATATAAGTGCTTTGCATTTATTGGACTGTCAAGGTGAAAGGGCTTTGTTTAAAAGGGTAGTTCATATTAAATGGATTGTTAGCATACCCTACTTTAGCAATCTGCACTTTTCTGCTTTAGTTTTCTAAATCTTAAAGGATCATTTATTAAGTGCCGATATATATCCCTTTTTGTCTACTGTATTTGCATCTTTTCTAGGTAAAACATGTACATCTGGTTGCTAAGGTCAGTTACTCTGGCAACCAGAATACAGGCTAGTACTGAAACTAGTTTTTCTTTTTTAATTTTCAGCATTTTATGGGTTTTTTTTGCATCCACTTCTGATTTGATGCATTTGGATGAGTGCATAATTGGATTTTGCGGCATTTTACATCATAATTTATACAATTTTTGACTAATTTTCCTTAAAAAAAACACCTGTTTGTCACCTATGAATGTTACTTCTGTAAAAAAAAATCCATGCATTTGGGTCATATTTTCAAAGTTTACGCTAATTCTACAGTCAAACTCTGAGTTTCTACCCATTTTAATTTTCCTGCCTTTTACATTTTTTTGTTCCCTGAAAAACATTAAGGGGGTTATTTATCAAAAATCCAAATTTTTCAGATATAATAAAAAAAAGTCAGAACAAACTAGAATCCACGATTTGAGCATATTTATTATTAAAAAAAACACAATTTAATCGGATCAGGGAAAAACGTGAAAAAAATTGAGCAAAAATCCGAATCAGAAAATTTTTCTGTATTTTTTTCTAAAAAGTCCACATTTTTCAGATTTTTGCCTGAAATAGTCGTTTTTTTTTGGATTAATTCCAGCGCAGAACACGAAAAATTCCAAGTACAACAGAGACCTCTCCCACTGACTTTACAATACAACCTCGGCAGATCTAAGATGGTGGATTTTCGGATTCAGACTTTTTGCAGTCTCGCGGTATAATAAATCTTGGAAAATTCAAGGTTTTTTTCCCACTAAAAATGTGGATTTTATAGTTTAAAAAATTAGATTTCTTTGAGTTTTTGGCATTCAGACTTTAATATATAATCCCCAAAGTGTTAGTTTGACTGTATTGCTGTTTATTCTCTTTTTTTCCTGTTTCAAGCCCTACTTTGCTTATCCTTCATTTAAACCACTGCCTAGCTGTTAGGGTCCCAAATCCAGAAATCTGACAGCAGTCTAAATGCCAAATTATAGCTGCAGAATAAAAATGAATTATTGCAATGAACTTTAAAATATACAATATTAAACATCAAAACTCTAAAAGAAAACAACAAAAAAAGGCTACATAGTGAGACATAATTGTGTGACAGTACAGGTATGGGACCTGTTATACAGAATTCTCGGGACCTGGGGTTTTCCGGATAAGGGGTCTTTCCATAATTTAGATCACCATACCTTGTCTGTTAAAAATAAACTAAACATGAATTAAACCCAATAGGCTGGTTTTGCCTCCAATAAGCATTCCTTAGTTAGAATCAAGTACAAGGTACTGTTTTTAAAATACAGAGAAAAATGAAATACTTTTTAAATATTTAATTAATTTGATTAAAATTGGAATCTATGAGAGACAGCCGTCCCGTAATGCAGAGGTTTCTAGATAGAGGCTCCCATATGTGTATTACAAAAATAAATATACCTGTTGTCCGATTGAGATGATATATTATTATTTTAGGATTATAAATCATTATTATTATTATTATTATTAAAATGCATTGTGTTTGTTTGTACACCAGCATGTAGGCATTTTGGGTAAATTACCAAATTAATGTTTAAACTGTTATTGATTAAAAGGGATAGGGTTGAAAATAATACCTACTTAACAAATATTTAAAAGTCATGCAGACAATTTCTATCCATACTTACAATAATTATTTCCTTTTCTTCCTCAAGTTTCTACATTCTCTTCCATAAGATAATTAACTGAACGCTTAAACGTGTATATTCCATTAGAGAACAGTAAGGCCCTCATTATATTTTTCTTTAGACTCCTTTCTGGTTGTCCTTAATCTTCAGCACACAGCAGTGGAGACATTACAGTGGCTATTCTGGTGTCAAAGACATTTCAACTATTTATGGTGAGAGATCTCATCTGATTTGCATACGTGTTTATTCCATTATGCAGCCAGCACGTTTATGACTGTGGAAAGTCCCTTTTATATTCCCTTCTCTGCACAGTGTTAAGGAAGGAACTTCACTTCGTATGAACTTTTGCTCAAGACATTTCTTTGAGAAGAGTGCAGTGCCTATCTGATCAAAAAAATCGCTGTATACCTCAAAGTGATTTGAGGAGGGAAAAAAAACAGAAAAGTAATATAGTGTAGTATTTTATAATATATAAAAAAACACGATATAAGTGTTCAAATACTCATTATATGCGTCCCGTAAAATTGTTATAGTGAACAGTGGGTTAAATGCAGCAGATAAGTGATCCGTAGAATGGTGGGCTGGAATCAATCCACCTAAAATCCTAGTGTTTCTGGTGGTATATTATACTCACAAGAAAGCCAGTAAACCAAAGAAAAATTTTTTAATAATAAGTAAAAGTTTACACTCACAAGCATGGAAAATTTGTTCGCATAAAATCCGTTTTTAAAACCAAGTCCTGCTGCTGGCAGCTTCACAGTCTCTCCTACGCATCCAGCGTGTCCGTTCAGCGTTCGCGAGTCTATTCAGCGTTCGCCTGGATCCACTGCGATTGCCCCAGCTTCACAGTCCGTATGCTTCTACACCTGCTACGTCACCACTGACGCGTTTTGCCGCTTTGAAACGTATAATTTTTGGAGGTGGAAGAGAGCCTGGTAATCGCTGGATTGGGAACACACTGCGTTTGGGAGTCGTTTTGTATTTATTGGCCTATCTGATCAAGCATGGCTTGCTTTGTAGTAAACAAAATACTAATTTGTGTGTGTTGCTGACCTTTTCTGTTTGTTTTGCAAATACAGCCGGTATGCCCTTGGAAAGTAACACATATTAAGGGAAATGTAATTCATAAAGAGTAAGTATTTTCAAGTACAGCTTCTATTATCCAGAATGCCTGGGACCTGGGGCTTTCTATAGTTTGGATCATCATACCTTAAGGGCACCAATTGGGCAAAAATATTATCCTCAACCAAAGGTGCTGGCTAATAGATCCCACATTGTGGTTGGGGATAATAGTATATTGTTTTTTAAATTACCCCTTGTATATGAGAATATTAGAAGTCACCTTGGAGTTTCATGACCTGTATAAAAACATAGAACTCCAACTTATATTTTACATGAGGGGATACTTTATTCTCATCCTCTCTCTCTCTCTCTCTCTCTCTCTCTCTCTCTCTCTCTCTCTATATAGAAGAGCACACCCTCAAAAATAGCTTTGGTTTTATTTAAATAGACCCTAAAGGTGGCCATAGACGTAACAATTACAATCTTTCTTGGAAAAGATCTTTGCAAGAAAGATTGTTTCACACACGTGTAGAGCTGAATCGTCAGATATACAGGTAGATATATAGGAAGAAACAATAGAATTCTACCTGTATCTGACGATTCAGCATTAACAATGGCTGATGTTTGGATGCCTTCAAAGGCACCCAATCAAAATTTTCCCTCCAGCCCGATCGACGAGCCGACGATATTCAAGTCTTCTGCCGATATCAGTTGGCTCGTTTCCCACCATACACGCACCGAAGATCGTACGAAAATTAGTTTCGTACGATATTATCTGTGCGTCTATGGCCACCTTAACTCTCATAGAGTGGACGACACAGATATCTACAAATCCCAGATACTGTATATACTCTCAGCTCAGAATTATTTAACCCCATATACCATTGCCCAATATAAAAGGTTTGTATGAATTTTCTGAATTCCACTCATTGAGCTCAGTGAGGGCCATAGCTAGGGATGACTTTGACATAGTTGGCCAGCTTAAATTTATTGCAATATATGGACAAACAATCCCTGTTTTGTTTAAAGGGTAAGGCACTTTTAAGTAGCTGTATGCACAAAATGTCTCAATATCTTAAATATATTGATAATGGGTTGAGTGCAAAGGACCTTGTGTATTTGTATGTATATATTTTATGGTCACAGCCTCATTGCACCCCCGCCGAATGGTTTTAAAATTAGTGGTGAGCACAACTTTCCCTTGTTTGTTATAGTTATACAGGAGCAGTGACCAGCTCCATCTTGCTGCTCCCTCCCTTCCCAACTATAGTCAGGTGATCCCAGAGGTGGCCAATAAAAGGTCAACCATGTTTGGGAGTTTTTAACCTTGAAAGCAGCTAGTAAGTTGCAGGTAAAACAGTCCCTGTGTAAAATGTATAATGAAACAATAGAATTCTTAATGAATTAGATGCAAGTTGAGTGTGTGAAAGAGAGGGAGAGAGAGAGAAAAGACAGGATGGTGGGGACTTTTTTTTGGTTAACACATTTACTTGTTTATTAGTACTGCTATGTGCAGTGCATTGGATATATATAAATATACAGTACATATACATATATTTGTATTGTTTGAAGGTTTGCTAAAAAGGAGGGGGTTTCAGATCAATAAGGCAAAAATCTCACTTGTTTTATATACATAAAGTAGGCCATTTCAGCTGCTGCATAAGAAGCCCTTTTTTAGATAGCTATGACCCTCACTGAGTTCAATGAGTGGAATTCAGAAGATACAGTAAATACAAACTTTTTATATTGGGCTATGGTATGTGGAGATAAATAATTCTATAAAGAGTATATATCAGGGATTTCTATATATACAGATATAAAAGTTGCTCTCATTTCTGCTGCACCAAACATCCATGTGCCCTTGTGAGCATGTACTTCCCACATTGTTGCATGGTTCATTACAAGTCTGCGTGTCTTGCTACAGGTTCCACGGGTGCTTCAACACATTGGTGCCACTTGGTGACTCTATTTTACTGTCACTTTCACTTCTATCTTTATGCAGCTGTGCATTAACATGGTTTTTGTATTGACCTTGGCCCACAAATAAACTCTATAACCATGTCTATCTGCCCCAACCTGGTCCCATCCGGTTGCTTTTCTGCTTTTAGCTCAAAGTCAAAAGATAGCAGCACTCCCATTTTGTAAAAATAAATTTGCCTTTATTATTTCATACGGCAACTCCAGCAACGTTTCGGTCCATCCAGGTCCTTTCTCAAGCTGACAAAGTATCAATCACTGATAATTACTACTTCATTAAATATCTATAAAACCAATTATTGCCTCCTAGTGGTACAAATATAGAACTATACATATTTAAAATACACAGTACAGCAATCATAGCAACACCCTAGCAACAACCAATGTAACATAAATACAAATATCAACATTTTTTAACATTTTTATGCATATAGTGTTACATATTGCAAGATGTATATATACATTTTCATAATTTTGATTTATACAAGCCTACCTGTGTTTACTGTTCCACTTGCACATGTAGACTCATTGATGGCCACTACAGGATAAAACATAAGAGTAACAATTAAAATTATAAAAACAATTGAGCCATATATACGGTACATCACAATTAGATCAACTGAGTTAATTCATATTCTTTATTGAGACCCCCAGTGCCCAGTTTTTTAATCCAGTTTGCTTCACATTTAAGTAAATGTTTTATTCTGTCTCCACCCCTCCTAGGTCTGGGAATCTGTTGTGAAAACGCAGCTGGGCAATACTATGACCTGCATCATTAAAATGGCTTATAATCGGACTTTGTTTAACCTATTCTATCTTTCAACTGTCTAGTTGTCTGACCTATAAATAAAAGCCCACATGGGCATTTTATAGAATAAACTACAAAGGATGAGAAACACGTGTGATATCCCTTTATTTTAATGCCAGTGCCCTTATGTGGATGATATACTATTTCCCCTTTCATACAACTGTTACAGTATCTACATGATAACCAGGTAAAGGTGCCATTTTTTGGCCACATAGTGTCTCCTGACGTAACGTTCTCCCCAGACCTATATCCACCTTAACCAACTTATCTCTTAATGATGGAACCTTTTTGTATGAAATTAATGGGGACTTCTGAAATACTGGAACATCAAGAAGCTCCACCCTCAGTATATTCCAATCACCTTCTCAATTTCTCTGGATAGATTATTGTAACTAGTCACAAAAGATGATCTATCTAAATCAGATGATGTTCTGCCTGTTTAATTAACATTCAATTTCTGCAATCTGGTTGCTAGGGTTTACATTAGCAACCATGCATTTATTTGAATAAGAGACTGGAATATGAATAGGACAGGGCCTGAAAAGAAAGATGAGTAATAAAAAGTAGCAAGAACACTACGTTTATATGCTTAAAGAGCATTTGTTTTGTTTTTTTAGATGGGGTCAGTGACCCTCATTTGAAAGCTGTAAAGAACAAATAATTCAAAAACAATAAAAAAGAGCAAATGAAGGCTACTATTGTTTTGGATGTTCTTTCTTTAATTAAATTCCCTTTTTTAACTGCATCAAATTTTATGTGCATGTCTGGTTTATGCCAGCCTGTGGTTGAAGAACAGAGAGTGCCTATAGGGCATTGGCAGGTTAGTTGGGCCAATTAGATCATGTGATATGTGATACCAAATGTTTCAGTAGACTATAACAGTTTTATCAGCGTCATTAAACTTATTTATCATGTGCTTATTGGGTGTATTATGTGCTCCAACACATATTTTACATTCTTCACATTGCTAATGATGTCAAAGGGAATAAACATTGCACCCACTTACTCAGCTCTCCCCATGATTTACAAAGCTTCCAAAATGATCTTTTTTTATTGTTCAGCCGTTATTAAGAAAGAGGAACCTTCATCTGACATTTAGCAAGGCAGCACATGATTTTCTCTTAGTATCGGGAACATTTCTCCGATTAAGGATATATACATCCATGATTGTCTGGTCACATACATTATGTTGAATTACAAGAAAAATGGTGTGCCAGTTACGCAATATATCTGTGAGAAAGGTACACAAACATGTCAGAACACAGAGCCAGCTATGGTACTTATATGCCCATGTGCTGCCAATAGAAAATGAACTGTGGAATTGCCAGTAGTGTAGCAAGGTGAGCTGGGTCAGGCACTTATAGTGACCCAAAGGATATGAAATGTGGAAAATAAGTTTGTGTTTTGAGCTTACAGGGCACTTTTTATGTATGTATGTATGTATAACTTTATCTGTAAAGTGCTGTTAAGGAGCCACAGCACTGTACAGATTAAAAAAGTTCAATATATATAAAAATATACACAGGGAAGACAAATCACATACTAAATATACACAGAAATCATATCAGGACAAAGAGCTTAGTGCTATGTAGTTAGAGACATGGGGGTAAATTTATCAAAGAGTGAAGTTCCGCCACTAGAGTGAAATTCCGCAGCTCTCCATTCATTTCTATGAGATTTTGAAAGGCGTATTTATCAATGGGTGAAGTGAAAGTTCACCCTTTGATAAATACGCCTATAAAAATCCCATAGAAATGAATGGAGAGTGGCGGAATTTCACTCTAGTGGCGGAACTTCACTATTAACTTCACTCTTTGATAAATATACCCCATAGTGGGAAGGAGGTCCCTGCCCCGTAGAGCTTACAGTCTAAGCTGATGGGAGGCTAACAAACAGGCACAAATTGGAGATAAAATAGTTCATAAAATCTGAGCAAACAGCCCAACCACTCCAGTTGCACCCTTCCCCCAGCTAAGGGCCCACTGCCCCTGCACATCGCCCCAACTGCCCCTATGACTACCACTGACAGAGAAAACTTCAGCAGCAGATTATCATCCACGCATCCCTGCCTCCTAGCACTCCAGGTCTGTGGGGCCCAACAGGGCTGGGGCCACACCAGGTTTTCTCCCAGTGCTCCTGTGGGCAAGTCTGACCCTGTATTTATACATAGTGTTCCCTCTAGCACCTCTTTTCCAGTTTAATTATTTCCGACCTTGCTTTCCTGTCTTCACAGCTGAGAGCTACCATTCCCTTAGTCACACTTCTGTGGATCTGACTTTAGCTTTATAATAACCATTTGTGTTCTACTCAACAACATACTCTCGATGGGGTTTTAAAGTAAAGAATTGCATTCTCCACCTTCACCTTACACATGGTTTTCCATGCATTGTATTTTTTATTTGTTCCACTGAAAGGAATTCATAAAGTAAAAAGCACCTATTGCATAGAAAAGAGAGCCTGCACTGGAAGGTGGAAACAATAGTTGTGCAAATTGTAGAAGTCCAGTCTGTTCCATCTGGCGTTCACTTTTCATTCACTTGTAACTAGGGCTCCCACTTGTCTGGTTTTGACCTGAACAGCTTGGGTTTCCACCTGTCCAGGTCAAAACTGCCTGCCTTGTTTTCCAAATCAGGACAGGCTTTAGTGAATGATGTGACGATCAGCTAATCACTGATTGCTGTGTCATAGTCCTGCCCCTGATGTGCCACTACTTAATGTCACCACCACAACCCCTAATGTCATCCACCCTATCCCCAGTCTCACCTGCCCCACCCTCCTGTCCAGACTTCCCTACTCCTAAAAGTGGCAACCATAGTTGTAGCTCAGCAAAAGCCAGAGGTGTGAACTGGGCCCCATGAATAACAGGACTGAACAGACAGAAATTTGTTTGGGTTAGACAACATTGCTTGGTAGCGTATTGTGTGCTACTATCTGTCACTTTATAAGGGGGGCAGATGTACAGGAAAGAGATACTTATAGTAGAACATTTCCATCAGTGCACTCTTTAAGGTTCAGGCAAATACATTACTGTTGGTAACCTGTAGTAACCTATGGCATTCTGAGGCTGAAACTGCAACCTGTGGGAGAACCACGGTAGCTGAAACTCGCTCATATTTTCTGCTGGAATTTTCTTCTTTGGTGGAATCATTATCATGAGAAAAAACTTATATCACCTGTTGCCATATGAAAAGTGCATCGTAATGTTGACATAACAATGGGGGTTTCTTGTGTAATCATATCCAGCCCTAAAAATGACATTTTCTCCTTGGTTTCAGTTCTTATATTCATAAGGCAGTGGAATTCTGGAATTCACACTTATGGGTGGTTAGTTTCAGACAACATCTGCTGGGCTGCAAAAATAATTATTTTGCCTGGGTAGAGAATCAGTCTGATGTCATTCACTAATGCAGCATTCATTGTGACAGTCACCAGGATGACAAAATTGCTGTTGCTCTTACTGTAAAAATGGAGTTGATTAATTGGCAAAAGTGACCCTTATCTTGAAAGTTGATGCCCACGATAATTATGGTCATGGAGCCCTCTGTGAGGCTTTATAGCTAGCTGAAGGCTGACAGAGCATAAAGGGGTTTTTTTTATTTATGAAGGTCTGCCAATATTTGTGAAGCTTTTATAATTACCATCCGTGTACTGCAGTCAGGGGCCCTCTAGATGGAAAGGCATAATTCTTGGGTTGTAAAAGCGGTGGGGCTAGCAAGGTGATATACAGGGTTTAGGTGGTCATAGGTGAGGTTTTGGCATCACTGGGGAGTGGTCGGGGTGGATTAGGGGTTATTGTACTTGTGTTAAGAAGGGGATAATGTTCTTAAGGATTCCTATGGCTAAAGGCACTTCTGAGTACTCTCTCTCCCTATCTGATTATACAGCGATCAGCCAGAAAACTGAACTGTGCGAGGGAGCTGTTAGTCTGGGAACAGGAGAGTCACACAGAGAGAGCTGCTGCTGTAAAGGTGGCGACGCTTGGCAACGTGGGCGATATCAGGCTGAGCCGATTGCGGGCCCAATGATCGGATCAGAATGGAGGCAATACAAGCGGTCGGATCGAAGGACCACATCAATGAACAGATGCGGGCGGATTTTTTACCCTGCCCAATCAACATCTGGCCGACTTTCGGGACGCCCGTCGGATGGCCCCACACACGGGCCAATAAGATGCCGACTCGATCTGTCTGGCTCAAATATTCAGCAGCACTGAGAGAGCTGCACACACAGCTGCACAGTGCATAACAGTTTAGCATGTAAGAGATACACAATTAGTCAGAAGCTAGGGAAGGTCAGAAAGGCTGGGTCAAGGCTATGCAGAAAGATTACAGAGTAACAAGCTGAGTTATACATAGTACATACAATAAGAAGGTTGATTTCTCACTACACTCACAACACTCGTCATTGCAGGAACCAAATTGATCTGGCAAGAAAGGAAGGTCAGTTTGGGCTTAAAAAACCTATGCTGCGTGCTGATTAGCCCTTGCTGAGGTTTAGAAATCCAAAAGGGTTCTCATAGGCTGAGTGGCAAGCTTATCAAACATGCACAGACAGTTAACTCCTGCAATCCCAAATCAACACTGGAATCCTAGGGAACTGTTGGGTTAAAAATTGGGGCCCGGGGGGAGGAGGGGGCTCTGTTAACTTAGTAGTATAAAGTATGATCACTAATGGCCATGATTAGCAAGGTGACAAAAAATAATGACGACCATGGTAATGGCTGTTGTAGAGACTTTAGGGATAGTTGACTGTCACTATGGTGATGGGTGCCATGAGATCTTTGTGAGGTTTACCAGTCATGTGTCTTTACAAGTCTTGCCATTTGAGGATGGGAATCAGCATAGTAATAGTTGTTGGTGGTGGTATTTTCCAATGAGATCTCTGAAAAGCATCATCATTGCCATAGTGCTTGTTGCCATGATGATGGTTGCCATAGAGACCCAGCTGACATGGTGACAAAACATAAAAGAATGGTGTTTTCCATGTTACAACTGTCACCATGTATTGCATGATGGTGACCTTTAAAACTAGTGCTAGTTGGCATGGTGTTGGTTGCAAGGGTGGTTGTTATACTGAACCTGATGTGGGGAAATGTGACAGGGAAACAGTTGCTATGGTCACAAAACATATTTCTTATTGGAAGTCTTGTTTATCATCATATGTTTGTGCCTTCTGGATTCTGTTCTCAAGCTAGTCTTGGTTACTACTACCCTGGCCTTGAGGCAGAACCACTGGTTTGGATGTAAGAGCAGTTCTTTGTTTTTCTGTGGTGTGGAAAGATGTCTCTCTGCTCTCCCACAGTAACTCCCTTTCATTTCTTGCATTTCGAATTTTAATTTATATAGTGCTGACATATTCTGCAGTGCCTTACAGAATTATACATCATTCACATCAGTCTCTGTTCCACAGAGCTTGCAATCTAAGGTCCCTTTCACATTCAAAAACACAGTAGGGTAAATTTTATCAGTAGCCGATTTATTTGCCTGTATGTTTGAAAGTCTGGGAGGAAACCAGAATACCCAGAGGACTATGAGGGTGCTATTCCCTTGGTGCAGTCGAAACTCCCAGTAAAGGTGCAATGTGCAAAAACAGATGGCGGATTGCACACATGTGTTGCATTTTGCACCCTACCCTGCATGTAATAAATGAGCCCTTTAGATTTGAGGTTGCATCATTTTGATTGTAAACTGTTCTGTTATCATTTTTAGAAATGTTCTTCTGCAGTTTGGCACCATGTAAATGTCATATGAGCTAAATGTCATAAGAGATAAACAGCAGCTTTTTACTGTAGGAACAGATAAGAAATACAGAAATAAACAGTAAAACAACAAATTACAGGAAGTGAATGTTGCACCAGTTTCCCCATATTTAGGGAAGCTCCAGCCCAACCAACTAATGATTTCCAGTGAGGCTTTTCCCAGACAGCCCAGCACCAGTCTTGCTTCTTCCATGTGATTCATTCAGGTTATTTGTTTAATGTCAACATTTTAACCCACGCAAATTGCTTGAAATAAGGATCTTATTTTATACAATCATTTTTATGTATAATACTGTATATCTCAGAATCTGAAATTCTCTTTTCTGTGTTGCCGACATAGGGCGGGACTGGGGAAAGCAGGAATGCAGCTGCACCACTCTTGTGTATGCCCAAACAGCCAGAGTTAGGGTAGTGGCAAATGAGCAATTTCAACTATTTCATTGCTTGAGTGTTTTCAAGTTCAATGGGGAAAGAGGACACCCCAAATGACCCTTCATTCATTCCTATGGGCATCATCTGCACCCATGGATGTAGGCAATTCCTATAGAAATTAATGGAGGGCTTTTCCAAGTGCTCACTCCCATTACCATAATCCAAAATTAAACTAAAGCCACTTAAGGGGCTCTTACACATAGGCATTTTTTCCTGTGTTTTTCAAACGCATGCTGAGTGTGAAAAAATGCATATATTCTGTTGAAATTAGTTTTTTTAAACACAGCTAAGCTCATTTTTTTTTTGTTCCAAATGCAACCTTCTATTCTATTCATTGCTGAACGTGCATCCAGGGCAAGAAGATGCAGCATGCTGCGTCTAAACAAATGCAATAAAACACAAATTGAGTAATGAAACGCTGAGCGCTCATTGGTACAGCCAGGCAGAATATAATGGAATCAATTAGCGAATGTGTTTATTTGCGCTCAAACCTGCATTTTAACACACGTTTAAAGCATAAAAAACTCCTGTAGATACTCACAAGGTTCTCATAAGTGCACACTGGTCCCTAATACTGGAGCATGACTTTTCACAATATTTCTGCACACTCCTACAATAACCTGGGTGCCAATGGCTCTTAAAACAACAACAGGCCATGTGAGAATTAGGATCATTGAGTTCCACTCACAAAGCATGGAATACATTTTAGGTCCTGACCCACTGTATAAAGGGAAGCTGAATTCACTGGTGGCAGGGGGTGCCAGTATGTTAAGAATTGGATGTCCAGGTGTCCATCACATATAGACTCAATGATCACCTTTGAAAAGGCTGAACTCTGAGTGACTGGGAAAAGTATCTAACATACTATACTGCTCTACTGCTCTAGAAGTAAGACATTACGTAAGTGAGCACTCACTGAGGTGCATTTGCTATGCTCCCAAGTGCTAGTGTGCCCCTTAGTGCTCATGGCCAAAACACTTCTGCATGGTCAGTCACTTATGTTTCTGAAAGACAAGAGTTATGGGGTAAGCCTATGAGTAAGTGCCCCTATAGGCACGAAACGCGTTAGGTCTTCATGTCCTAATAAATTTTTCTACTTTTTATATTTGTCTCTTTATTTTTGGAGATCCTCACATCCTTTGGATACAGTGTTTTTGTTTTTTGCACCTTGGGACTGAGGTGAACTGTGAGTGTTTTCTCCTTATTATTTCCTCTATTATATCTTTTTGTATCTTTACCTATTTAACATTTATTTGTTGAGTGGTACCATAGACACTTTTTGTTATGTGGCAGTAGCACAAACCAAAGTATTTTCAGTAGGAGGGGGAACCTACATGCCTCATCCTCACACCCCCATGAATACAGTGCTGATGAATGCAGAGACCTGTGGCATCATGATTTTTCTCCATCCCTTAAAGGGATCCTGTCATGGGAAAACATGTTTTTTTTTAAACGCATCAGTTAATAGTGCTGCTCCAGCAGACTTCTGCACTGAAATCCATTTCTCAAAAGAGCAAACATATTTTTTTAAATTCAATTTTGAAATCTGACATGGGGCTAGACATTTTGTCAATTTCCCAGCTGCCCCTGGTCATGTGACTTGTGCCTGCACTTTAGGAGAGAAATGCTTTCTGGCAGGCTGCTGTTTTTCCTTCTCAATGTAACTGAATGTGTCTCAGTGGGACATGGGTTTTTACTATTGAGTGTTGTTCTTAGATCTACCAGGCAGCTGTTATCTTGTGTTAGGGAGCTGCTATCTGGTTACCTTCCCATTGTTCTTTTGTTTGGCTGCTGGGGGGAAAAGGGAGGGGGGTGATATCACTCCAACTTGCAGTACAGCAGTAAAGAGTGATTGAAGTTTATCAGAGCACAAGTCACATGACTTGGGGCAGCTGGGAAATTGACAATATGTCTAGCCCCATGTCAGATTTCAAAATTGAATATAAAAAAATCAGTTTGCTCTTTTGAGAAATGGGTTTCAGTGCAGAATTCTGCTGGAGCAGCACTATTAACTGATTCATTTTGAAAAAAATTTTTTTTCCCATGACAGTATCCCTTTAAGGCTGGTCACA
This sequence comes from Xenopus laevis, assembly GCF_017654675.1. Taxonomy (NCBI): domain Eukaryota; kingdom Metazoa; phylum Chordata; class Amphibia; order Anura; family Pipidae; genus Xenopus; species Xenopus laevis. The sequence goes on along the minus strand of NC_054375.1, from coordinate 32,557,056 downwards.
TCCTGGCTAAAGTAGCCAGTATGCAGTAGGACAATTGGCAGGAAATTAAGGTAGTTTGGCCGTACTCGTGGATGACCGGATTGCCCTGTACAGTTAGTACTGATGACATGATGATACATGTGTCCGTTGAGTCTTCATTTTGGCCTGTCAGCTTTGGTGTGATTGCCCCTAAGGACGAGACAAATAAACACAATGCTTGCACTTCCACATTGTTGCTCTGAGTGACTTTGTGGCTCTCTGGCCTCTTTAAATGACCGCTACAAAAGTGCACCTAGTCTCGTTGGGGAACTCTGAAGCTACGGCAATCCTGGATATTCTAGGTTTCCGACGTCTGGTGCACCAGACTTGGGCTGAACAAAACACACACTTATGGGTCAATTTATCACGCTGTGAAAAAGTGGAGTGAAACATTATCTGTGATCTTTGCTTTTGTTTTAGAACTGTTGAAATCTACAATAATTGCTGTGGGCAACATCACTGGTAAGGTTTTCTGCACTTAGGCCCCTAAGTGTTTTCTGCTCGCCGGAACTTATCTTTTCAAAAGTGATGGTAAAAAATATCATGCCAACTTGCATGTGAAAATTGCACTTTGCACACTGCTCCAGGTGGGAATATAATGTGCAAGTGCCGGGGAGGAGATGACTACTGCTCATTACTCAACACTTTTCTTATCCGCCTCTTGTAGGGCTGGAGGTTTTCTGCAAAGTCGACCTTACAGTCGCACAGCTGGAGCACTGCAGGTCAGAAAATAGTGACAAAATATAAAAACAAATTGCCAGTAATGCCAGAGAGTGTGAAAATGCCAGCTGTACGACTTGCAGCAGCCAATAAAAAAAAAAGGCATATGCCAAACATTTATTTATATCTCTTATATTATTAAGATAATTAGAATACATATACTGTATATTACATACACACACAAAATTCATACATAATAAGACTAGTACTACAGCTACAATATAGCTATTAATTTACTCCCCGTTATCTTATTCCTGTCATACATCCCCATTGCACTGCAGTGAGAGGAAACTCCGATCACGCGCTTGTTCTTTCAGTTTCCTGTCTGTAAAGCTCAGTTTTAGCTGGGAAAATCCCAGCAGCACAATCAGCTGCCTATTCAGGCACTCCCCCATTTATGGGTTGGTTTCGACTGAAACTCCTCTGGAATATATGCTCACTCAGTGAGATCTTTTAGCAAATAAAAAATGAAATCAATATCACTGCCGTTTGAGAATATGTCTGCAAAAAATGACCAAATAAAGTCACAAAACACTTTACACTTTGCTAAAAAAATAAAAAGTATGGCCACATTAACTATAAAGTAAAATAAGAAAATACAGCAGGTTGCCTTCGCAGGTACAGTGTTTCTAAAAAGTATTGATGAATTTTTGGAAAAAAACACCTGCCAGGGCCGGGCCCGGTATTATAAATTTACCAGCAATGTAGCTGCCGGTGATTTGTAATACCCTTAACAAAAGCCCTTGGCCCTCGGGTGGTAACTTACCTTTTCTTCGTGTTCTGCTCCTTTTGCTATGTGGCCCGCCCCTTTTTGCATCACGACCCCTTGGCTCTGCCCCTTTTTAAGTCACGGCCCGCCCATTTAGTTACCGCCCCCACCACTGGCCGGTAAATTGCCCAACGGAAGTACAGATTTTCAGCAGAAGACAAATCTCCATCTTTTAGTGCACTTTTAACCAAGGGATTAAACCAAGTGGCTCTTATTTGCACATTAGAAATACAGAAAAATTCTAGAACCGAGTACAGGTATGGGACCTGTTATACAGAATGCTTGGGACCAGTTTCCTTCATTTGGATCTCCATATTTTAAGTCTACTAACAAATCATTTAAATAAACCGAATAGGCCGGTTTTGCTTCCAATAAAGATGAATGATATCTTAGTTGGGATCAAGTACAAGCTACTGTTTAATTATTACAGGGAAAAAGGAAATCATTTCTAAAAATCTAAAGGATTTGTTTAAAATAAGAGTTTATGGGAGGCAGCCTTTGCATAATTTGGAGCTGTCTGGATAAGGGGTTTCTGGATAACAGATCCTATACCTGTAAAATGAGGTTTGATTAGGTACCTGCATACTTTTATGTGGTGCAGGCTTAATAACCCTTTGTCAAAGTGTTTTATTTACTGTTTTGCGCTCTATTGGGTATATTTATCAAAGAGTGAAGTTAGAGATCACCACAGTCCTCTAGAGTGAAATTCCACCACTCTCCATTCATTTCTATGGGATTTTTAAGAGTATTTATCAATAGGTGAAAGTGAAAATTCATCCTTTGATTTAAGTCATAAATGGGATTTTTAAGAGTATTTATCAATAGGTGAAAGTGAAAATTCATCCTTTGACTTAAGCCATAAATGAAAAAATGCATATATTGAAAAAAGTTAAAAAATGCAGAAAAACACAATGCTTTATAAAACATGATCTTCAGTTCACGCCCTTTATACCCACAGATACTTTAGCTCCACCCCCAAATTAGGAACAAAAATTTTTTAAACGTCAAACAGAACCATAGGAGTCATCATGGTTCATGCCCCATGGTTCTATTGTGATTTAATATAATTTAGCACATATTTTGAGGCACATGTACGATACCCTCTTATTCTATATATTTTGCCTGATTGGGGATGGCTGAAGGTTGATCCTTTAAAGGAACAGGAACGTCAAAAAATAAGTGTTTTAAAGTAATGAAAATATAATGCAGTATTGCCCTGCACTAGTTAAACTGCTGTGTTTGCTTCAGAAACACTAATATTGTTTATATAAATAAGCCGCTGTGTAGCAATGGGGCAGCCATTCAAAGGAGAAATGGCTCAGGTTACACAGCAGATAGCGAATAAGCACTGTCCGTTATCCATTAGTTAACCTGTGCCATATAGCCGTTTTTGAATTTCCGTCATTGCTCCACAGCAGCTTGTTTATATGAACTAACACAGCAGTTTTACCAGTGCAGGGCAACAGTACATGATATTTTCATTACTTTAAAACACTTTCATTTTTTGGTGTTACTTGTACTTTAACAACATTGCCGCATTGTGAACATCCCAAACAGTGATGCATTCCCTCATTTATTTGGGCCAAAGTCATCTAGGTTTCTTTTTTTCATGGTTCCAAAGTCCGCTTTCTTTTATGGGGACTCCTATAGGACGGTGTAGGGGCTTCCTGAAACTCCATCTCATTAGGATAAGCATGTTATAACATGCCCCGATGCTTATTAAAAAGATGTAAAAATTCTTTGTATGTTAAGTTTTTCCTGCTGTGGCTGAAGCAATTGCAGGTTTTTCTCAGAATGACTGTTAACAGTATACTAAGGTTAATTTAAAGATGAACTAACTCTTTAATGGTGTTTTTGCTTCCTAAATAATGAATGTTGTGTATTGTTTTGGCAGTAAGCACCAATGGAAGCGACCCATAAAATGTGAGGTTCAGCTGTTCATATGCAAATGTTATATCCTAGTGAGCTTGCACTTAAGATTCTGATGTTTCCAGCAGAACAGAAGTGTATGCATACATCTAGGGCAACCCTATAGTCCATAATGAGGTTTTTTTTTTATATTTAGAAGAAGCATGAGTTCTGGATTTCTGCACCATAAGGACAATCAATTTAGGGGTGCGTGACAGCCTGCTTCATTACCAATTAATTAGGGAAACCAGTTTTTTTCATACTTAACCATAAAAATATTTTATTTTATCAATATCGATAAATGCTAGCCCGAGACAGAGAATATACACACAATGCTGACATAGAGATGGATAAAATACAAAGCAATGCAGCTTCATTTCAGATATGACTGGGCGAACCCAACTACTTTCCAAGGAAAGATGCCATTGGGTCATCCGGCCTCAGCCTTTTCATTCTGTAAGCTTCCATTTCTTCCTCCGTTGGCTCCCGACTCTCATATACACTGTTATACCCCCTTTTCCTCTCATCCAACTGCATCATTTCTTCTACCTGTTTAAGACGGGCCTCTTCTGCGTTCAATGCCTTCATTTGGAGAGGAGAAAAAAAAAATCTTCCATTTAGTTACTTTTTTCATAGATGAGCATAAAGAACAGCATGCTAAGAGAGGCACGGGTTTGCTTATTTCATTAAATTAACAATGAGCAGCTAATAAAAACATCAATGCAAGGCACAGTGTGCAAAAACAGCCAATTGCACGTACACAAGGCCTACAGTGAAATGAATTCAGCACTAAATTGATCCGGGGGACTGGTCCGATTACCTGGCTGATGGTTGGATGACATTCCATGCAGTAAGGCAAGTGGAACCTGATGCAAGCATATCTGTGTTCAACTTATATTAATGTGTTGGCAAGTCTTTTTTATTGTGAAAAAAAGGCAAAGTGGAATTGATTTAAATCACACCAGCCTAGTTTCATTGGAATGATTTCTTCCTAAATGCACAATATTGTTGCCGTTATACCAGTCTACATGGATTAAGAGAGCCGCCCTCACCTTTTTTAGCTTGTCCTTTTTTTTCTTTTCGTCATTGTCACTATCAGAATCTCCGCTCTTCCTGTGTTTCTTCTTTTTCTTTTTGTCTTTCAGTTTTTCTTGATGAATCTTTAAAAAAAAAAAAAAAAAAAGAGTTACAATAAAACCTATATATTAAGCACAATATTGTAATTATTAATGGTAAACCTGAGTGTAAGCCAAGCACATTTGCAAACATGTTATTGTCACCTGGTTAATCAAGTGTGATTGATCTAAACTTGTGACATGCACTAAGCAGAATTATTATACACTATGCATGTAAGGATCTTCTCAGGTTGTCAGCCCAGAGGACCGTTGCCCAATTCAGCTGATTTGGTACGCCAATCAGAGTCTGTATCTTAAAAGACCAGCCACCTATAATAATTTATGTTCGGTTTATAGAATAAAGAATATCCGCACACCGGTGACTTTTTGGAATGCGCCTTCTCATGAAAAATAAACCAGCCTAGAGAATTTTGTTGCTCTGCAGCACCATGTTAACCTGCCTTTCCCAGGCTTTGCAAATCTGGGTGTATGTTTTACAAGAAAGATCATCGACCTGGGGAAACTAAGCAGTTTAATTCATAACATATTGACACCCGACTGAATCTGGCTTTCCTTGTCCTTTAGGATACAAATGCCATGTAACCATATTCAGTGCTAACCTATTATGGATTATAAATAAAACATCTGTTGCACGTGTTTTCCAGGGAGTCTCCTTCATTTAAGTGTGTGCGTGTGTTTTCAGTCAATTATAGACAAGTTGCTACAATTATACTTGCGTCAGGTGCAGTTACGCAAAAGGAACCAATTATTCACAGAAAAATTCATGCTGCAGCAATGGTGAAAATCTGAATTTATTTATGCCAAAGACCAGGCAACGTTTCAGGCTCCTGCCCTTTCTCAAGCCTGCGTGTGTTTTCAGTACACCAGCTGCAGCTTAGTATATAGATAGATCACACATAACTTATGGAACATTTACAGAAATGTAAGCAGAGATGCAGCTGCAGTTATGAGCAAAATACCTTCCATTAATAGATCACACTATAAAAGCTTATAGGGTAACCGGGTCTCGCTGTATTGTCCAGGGCAATTTGAAATGAATATGAAATGTCAGAGACACAAGTCCAAGAACAATGTATTTTAAAAATGTAACAAAATACAAGGCAACGAGACATGGTATGCACAGATGAGTTAAAGTGTCCGTTTGTGAAAATGAATCATAATGCATATTATATAGAGCATATGACTGCATGGTACATGTGGTCCTACAGGCATTATATAGTATAGTATTTCAATTCAACGATGGTGAAGGGTAATGGTTAGTTAGCATTATAGCCTGAAGTGCGTGATTATTTGGCTCTCCACGATTACCATAAAAGAGCCACATTTAAACTTACCTCTACCAACGTTTTTGGCTTGGTCATTTCCTCTTCTGTGGGCATCAAGTCCTCTTCACAGATGTCCGTATTCTACCAAAAGAGAAAAGATCAAATGTTAACTAACCAGTAACATGGCTCAATAGTACAAAAAATTAACTCATATTATGGAGCAAACAGCCCCAAGTTAATATAGACTTGTTAACTGCAAGAGCATAAGGCTGATCCTGATTAACAGCAGCTCAATATGTGTTCAGAAATAAAAAGTGTTGGCCCTTGTGGGGGGAAAAAAAGCAGAGGGAACAATAAATCCTTCACACTCCGCATCCTGCAGTTAAAGGTTTTCATACAAAATACCTCTGCCTCCATTGCTTGGCAGAAATATTTGCAGGAAATAACAACACTTACATTAATGTCTTTGCCAGCTTCGCCTGTGCAGTAGGACATCTTGACAAAGGAGTGACAGCATTTGTAGCCCCATCTGCCGTCCTTCCAGTACGATCCCCAGATACACTGAAAAAGAAGAACAAATGTTTACCATATTGTGTACAAGTTAAGACTTCAAAGGTACAGAACTGCCCCAGTTTACATTTCTAAACTGAACATAAAATGTTAAAACATATTTTTATGCAGCAAACAGAAGAAAGGAAAAAACTAATGTAAAAAAAAAAAAAGAGAGAGAGAGAGAGACAGCATTCCTTTGCTTAGAATGATGAGCCACAGATTCCTTTTATACAGGTCTTTCTTTTTGGCTTTATGACTTCTGTGCAAATATGTCCTTAGTTCCATTGCCTCTAACGATGGCCATACACACCCGTATTTTATACAATTAAGGCTGTTTCAGCTACACGAGACCTGGTGCAAGGAAGGGCTTTCGCCAAGAGGCTGAACCCCAGTTTGGCCAAAATGGAAGGATAGGTTATACTAACTCAGAGGTCCCCAAAATTTTTTACCCGTGAGCAACATTCAATTGTAAAAACAGTTGGGGAGCAACAAAAGCCCCTGGTTGGGGATCACTGCCCTAACTCTATAACTCACTGGACAAGCACTTCTTTTAGTAATGTAACAAATCAATGTAATCCGTAGCTTTCCATACGAGTGGCCAAAACATACTTACTGTATATCGGGTTATATTTTCTGTTTCAAAATTATTCCTTATCCTTTTTGGAGTTATGGAAACAGGTCTACAAAGATCCCCCCCAAACTTCTAAGCTATTGATACAACACATTAAAGCCCATTATGTATATTACTACCGTCTGTTAATTACTTACTGTGTGATTGTTGATAAGAATGTCTTCTTCATATTTGGATTTGGCAACTGCCTTCTCCTGACCTTTAATGACTGTGCCGTGCCTGGAGTATTCCACATAGTCCTCTGTCTGGGCCAAAAGAAGCTCAACTGGTGGAATATTTAGGTGCTCTTGGCCTCCATACTGCAAAAAGGTGATAGAAACAGTTCAGCAAGTCTAGCAAAAACTGTGATCTCTTTGTGACATATGAATGTACTGCCTTATTTCTTATTGCACTCTCAGAAGTTTTCCCATAGATTAATAGATAATAGATTAATAGATACCTTCTCCAAAATGCTTTTCTTCTGTTCGTGTTCAAAATCTTCCTTTTTAACTTTAAACGATTGTGCCAAAACTTCAAGTTTTGTAGGATCGGCCTGCAGATGAACATCTGAGCCCTTCTCATAGGCTTCCCAGGCAAACACTGTGTGAGATTAAAAGGGGTTTTCAGTGGGATTTAGAACACTCAAACAATCTAACACATTTTGTTGGCACATTAATATAAAAGACTTGTCTAGCCTACAACTCACTTCCTCCTGCTTCTTAAACACACATTTCCATTCTGCAATGTTGTTTAGTGGACTGTGTAGAATTTGCCATCACCCACTATTTCTTTTTTTTTTTACAAAAAAATTCTACTCTAAAACAAAGGCTTTATTTAATATCACAATCTGAAAGCATCCACGCAAAAAGAATACAACATTAAAACAACTTACACTGTGTCTGTGCCATTGAAATCGTATCTCCAGTGTAACGAACAAAGTTATCACCAGCGTAACTAACTCTGTAGAAAAAAACAGAATGGATCAGTTTAAACAATAAGTTATAGAATACAAAATACCATTATGCTCAGCTTTTGCAAAAATAGTTGTGTTCCCTATGTACAGGTATGGGATCCTATACCTAGACTTCTAGGGAGCTGCAACTTGTCTGTGACGTGGAACACCAGTATTAAGATTATTAATAAAACCTATGTATGCTATGTAACCTATGTATAAGTTAGCTTCAAGTACAGGGAAATGTATAACTGTTACAAATAAATAGCAAATAAATAGGACACAATATGAGCCTTCCTGGATAATTAAATGACTTAAAGGAAAACTATACCCCCAAACAAATGTAGACCCTTATAACAATGTATTGTATATAACTTCTCATATGCAAAGCCCTGCCTCATGTAAATAAACCATTTTCATATGAATATACTTTTTTTTAGTAGTATGTGTCACTGGGTAATCCTAAATAGGAAATTGCCATTTTAAAGGGGAACTAGCGCAAGAATGAAAAGTTAATATTAGCTTCAGCACACCGAAATAAGAAACTTTCTAAATAAAACAAATTAAACATTCTGTACTGTTTCTGAAATAATCAAGTTATCTTCACTATTCCTCTCTCCTCATTCTGTCTTTATTCAGGAGTTGGGTGTCAGATGAATGATCCAATATATTTTATAGGGGGGGCTCCTTTTGCCGCCCTAGAAGATGTATTAGAGCTCACTCTATTAAAATCACCAGAAATCCTGTCTCTCTATATACAGCATTTGTGCAAAAGGCAGCTATTTTATTAGATTTTATTTGTACTGGAATCAGCTATTTGAGTGAGTTTTAATACATCTGCTAGGAAAGGGAGCCTCACCCTATAAGATATATCGGATCATTCATCTGACACCCAACTGCTGCATGAAGACAGAATGAAGAGAAGCAGATGCTGAGAGAGGAACATTGAATATAAACTTGATTTTTTCAGAAACCATGCAGAATTTTTAATTGATTGTATTTAGAAAGTTTCTTATTTCAGTATATAGAAGCTTATATAAAATTTTCATTTTTGCTATAGTTCCCCTTTAAGAACTAAAGTTCTGTTTCCTGTTACAGTTAGAGCGGCATTATTTCTTGTCAGGCGATCTCTAAGACAGCACAGATAATATACAATGGGAGCTCATAGGAAAAATGTAAATATTTACTTAAATATAGGAATGCACCGAATCCTCTAACCCCCGAATCCTCAGCGAAAGATTCGGCCGAATACCGAACCAAATCCTAATTTGCATATCCAAATTAGAGGTGGGAAGGGGGAAAACATTTTTTGCTTCCTTGTCTTGTTTCAAAAATCACGAGATTTCCCACCCACCCCTAATTTGCATATGCAAATTAAGGCTAGAATTCGGTTTGGCCATGCATAAGGATTTGGCCAAATCCGATTCCTGCTGAAAAAGGCCAAGTCCTGCCCGAATCCTGGATTCGGTGCATCCCTACTTAAATATATATTTCAGTTTGCTAAGATTCTTTAATATGCCACTTAATATGATATAAAATAACTGTTGCTTAAGTGTTCATTTTGGGGGTAAAGTTTTCCTTTATTGAAATCAAATGGCTAACAGTGCATTTTAGTCACCTGGCACACCTACTTGGCTTGTGAGGTTATGAAGTTAAAAAAAAAACCCCCACATACTATTGGGTGGGTGAGTACTTTAAGATATCAAGGCTTTGCTCAATGAATAATTTCTCTCTCTCATATTACAGCAGTTTAGTACATACTCTTCTGGTGTTTTTCCTGCATCAGCATATGGATTTCCCCTCATGGCTCTTGTTTTGGGATCGTAGTATGCAGAATTAAGGTTCAGATTCCTCAGGTACTACAGGAAGAAACAACAAGTTTTAGAAACAGGTGAAGAACACAAACACCTAAATGACTGATCATCACACTGTCTTATCTTCTCTCAAATGCGGCTCTTACCTTGGCAGTATCTTCACGAATACGCAAGTTTCTGACAGTAATTCGCCTCTTGGAATCAAAGTTCTGCCCTGGCATGTCAATGTCATCTGCATACTTATCTTCATCCTCATCCTCACTGTTACGATCCTTCTCCTGAAAGGCATATTGAAAAAATTTTGTATGCTGTAGTTCCCCCTTCTCTTGCAAAAAAATAATAAGTGTATATACATGTATGGGAAATCAGAACGAGCTATCACAACTAGAATAATGGCTTGCGACCTAATGTATAGTATTTAAATATATTAACGCAGAAACAGAGGTCTTTTAAATGCATTAAAACTGAAAATATATTAGTACTATAGTACCAATATACTATATTAGTACCAAGGAGAATATATATATATATATATATATATATATGGTATATTGCCCAAAAGAATCCAGCAATGAGTGTTCCAAATATGGACACATGATTTTTATGTACTACGGGCATTAGGACTTTGCTACTGAACAGTTGCTCCAATAAATTTCTATTTTACTTCACTCACTGCTGAGCGGAGCAGCTCTAAGAGGGCATTTGGGAAAAGTGACACCCTATGCTAGTGCCGTTTTGAAAAATCTCTCCTTAAAGGAGAACTAAACCCTAAAAAATAATATGGTTAAAAATGCTATATTTCACATACTGAACTGATTGCACCAGCCTAAAGTTTCAGCTTGTCAATAGCAGCAATGATCCAGGACTTCAAACTTATCACAGGGGGTCACCATCTTGGAAAGTGTCTGTGACACTCACATGCTCAGTGGGCTCTGAGCAGCTGTTGAGAAGCTAAGCTTAGGGGTTGCCGCAAATTATCAAGCAGAAAACGAGTTTGGTCTTAAATATAAGCTGTTGCTACAAGGCTGATTATTCAATTCTGATGCTATTTGCACTGGTTTCTGTGCTGCCATGTAGTAATTATATGTATTAATTACTAATCTGCCTTATATTGTGGCATTTATATTCTATGTGTACTGTATATCGTGTGTTGGTCCCTAAGCTCAGTAAGTGACAGCAGCACAGAGCATGTGCAGTGAATCAGCAGAAAAATAGATTTTTGTACTTACCGTTAAATCCTTTTCTCTTGTCCTACATTGGGGGACACAGGCACCATGGGGATGAAGATCCTGTTGCTTGGAGAAAGGACACTAAAAGGTTAAAGTGGCTCCTCCTCCTCCTGCTCTGGGCTTCATCCCCGCCTACCTCCTCAATCCTCAGTTTTCTGACCGAAGAAGAGATGACGAGCCCTACCAATTGCCCATGTGAAGAGAAGGAGCACCTCCCCAATGCAAGCTAAGCACGGTATGAACCACCTGCTGTTTGAAATTGTTGGTATTTGAACAACAAAAATTATATAAGATATTACCTGATCAATATTAACATGAACTAATACAGGGAGGGAAGGCCTGTGTCCCCCAATGTAGGACAAGAGAAAAGGATTTAACGGTAAGTACAAAAATCTATTTTTCTCTTGCCTAGATTGGGGGACACAGGCACCATGGGGACGTCCCAAAGCTACCCATGAGGGCGGGATTTTGTACCCCTAGTGTTCAGGGAATAACCACCTGCAACACTTTCCTGCCGAAGCTCGCTTGGCTGAGGCGAATGTATGCACCTTGTAGAATTTGGAAAAGGTGTGTGTGGATGACCACACTGCAGCCCTACAGACCTGTTCTGCTGAAGCCTGGAGAGGAACCACCCAAGAAGTGCTGAGTGAAGAAGTAGAATGAGCTGAACCCGGAAGGGTGTGGCCTTACCTCGTACCTCATAGGCCTTCAAGATTGTTGACCTAATCCATCTTGCATTGGAGGCCTTAGATGCCTTAAGGCTTTTCCGTGGTCCTTCTGGTAAGACAAAGAGGTTGTCTAGCTTCCTTCTACTCTTGGTAGCCCTGGTGTATGTTCTGAGAGAACGAACCACATCTACGTATGTAACTGTTCCAAATTTGTCTTTTGTTCAGGACAAAATGAAGGAACCAGCAGGTCCTGGTTAAGATGGAACTCCTTAGGAAGAAATCCAAGGTAGGTCTCAACACCGCCTTGTCCTTGTAAAAAATCAAAAATGGTGGACGACAAGATAGAGCTGCTAGTTTTGAAACTAGTCTAGCCAAAGTGATGGCTAATAGAAAACTACCTGAAGAGTCAGCAGAGTTAATGGAATTGAGCCAATGGCTCGAACGGTTGCTCCTGCAATACAGAAGGTACCATATTGAGATCCCAGGGAGGGATTGTATGACGGTATGGAGGTATCATCCTCAATGCTCCCTGTAGGAAGGTCTTGATGTTGGGCAGCATTGCAAGCTGCTGCTGCTGAAAAAGGATAGAGAAGGCCGATACCTGAACATTCAGTGAGCTGAGTGCCAGCCCTTATTTCTAAACCCTCCTGAAGGAATAACAATAGGCTACTTTCGTCCCAGGACTGTGGGTCTTTGGCTTTAGATTTACACCAGGATATGAATGTCCTCCATACCCTGTGGTAGATGCGTGCGAAGACGGGCTTTCTGGCCCTTAGTAAGGTCGGTATGGCCTTTTTTGGAACTCCTGATCTGGCTAGGATTATGGCTGCAAGTGTCATGCCGTTAAATCCAGCCATGGTGAACTCAGGTGGAGGATCAGTCCCTGAGATAACAGATCCATTCTGTCTGGAAGGTGGAATGGTGCGTCCACTGATGAACTTATGAGCTCTTCGAACCAAGTGTGGTGTGGCCAGTAGGGTGCCACTACAACTGTTTCTACCCTTCTTGATTACCCTTGGCAGAAGTGCCAGTGGTGGGAAGACATAGCTAGGTGAAACTGCCACGGAACCACCAGTGTGTCCATGCTAGGGCCAGAGGGTCATTGCTTCTTGTGAAGAACCTCGTAAGCTTGTTGTTGTACCTGGATGCCATTAAGTCTACTTCCGGAGTGCCCCACCTTGCCAGAATCAGTTGAAAAAACCTCTGGGTGTAGGCTCCACTCTCCCTGATCTAAGGTCTCTCGGCTGAGAAAATCTGCTATCCAGTTGTCCACTCCAGGGATACTGCGGAGATAGCTGGTAGGGCAGCTTGACTCCTTGTGCCTCCTTGGTGGTTGATGAAAGCCAACGCTGTCACATTGCCTGACTGTATTCTTACAGGTAGATCTTGAAGTCTGCCTGACCATTGGAGCAATGACAGGTAGATTGCTCTTAATTCCAGGATGTTGATGGGGAGTAGTTCTTTCTGTGACCAACGTCCCTGTACGGTTAGGTCTCCCAATACTTCTCCCCAACCTTGTAGACTGGCAACTGTTGTGATGACTGTCCACTGGTGATTGGGGAAGGGTTTTCCTGACGGAAGTGTTGTTGGTCAATGCCACCAACTGATAGAGGTTCAAACTAGATCTGATAGGGGAATCCTGCAGTTTAGGTTCGCTCAGTTCCTCCTCTGGTGTTGGAGTAAGGCTCTGCATGGCTCTGGTGTGGAGCTGCGCATATGGAATCGCAGGATGACACTATAGTCCCTAGCGCTCTCATGGCAACCTTAAAGGTACCTGATCCATTTTCTGCAGAGATGACAGGAGCCCCTGCATGGAGGTGATCTTGGATTGGGGAAGGAAGGCTCTTCCCAATGAAGAATCAAGCCCTAAATATTCTGTACTCTGGGAAGGTATGAATCGAGATTTTTGGAAGTTTATCTGCCAACCTAACAGCATTAGTGTCTGGAGATGAGTTGTGGCCAGTGCCATGGAACTGGCCTTTACAAGTTGGTCGTCCAGGTATGGTATGACACTCACTCCCTGCAGTCGCAGGTCCTCTAGAGCCGCAGCCATGACCTTTGTGAATAGCCTTTGCGCGGAGGATAGTCTGAAGGGGAGTGCCAGGGATTGCCAATGTTCTCCTGCCACTGAAAAGTGAAGGACCCAGTGGTGGTTGGGATGTATGGGGACATGCAGGTATGCATCTTTGATGTCGATCACCGCCCTGAAATCCTCTATGTCCAGGGACATTAGGACTGACTGGATGGATTCCATCTTGAAGTGGTGCTTCTTTACATGGTCGTTTAGTGCCTTTAGGTCTAGCACCAGGTGAAAAGATCCATAATTTTTGGGTACTATAAACAGGTTTAAGTAGAAACCGAAGCCCCTTTTACCCTTGAGGGAACGCCATTACTCCCGCGGAGGCAGTCAGGGTGTGTGGAAACCACATGGAAAGCTGAGTGCCTGGGTTCTGTGGTAGGGAGCCTTGAGATGGAAAATCACCTCGGAGGTAGCTGAGCGAATTCTATGAGATAGAAATGATCTGTAGGACCCAGGGTTCCACTACTCTATGCCGTCACACCTCCCGAAAGTGACTTAAGCGTCCGCCAAAGGGTTTAGCTTTCAGGGGTGGGCACCTCCTCATGCGGAGGCTGTTTGTCCCGTGCGGGCTTAGGTGCTGCTCTGCTTCCTGACCAAGAAGTGCTCTGCCTTGACTGGAATCTGGGGCGGGTCGGAGCTTGTTGCTTTTCATGTTGGGACCTCTGGCTCTGTAGCTTGAGAATTTTCCTTCTCTGTTCAGCACCAAAAAGTTTTTTTTTTTTTTTTTTTTTTTTTTTTTTTCCGAGAATGGGAGACCAAGCAGAGACCACTTCAAGGTAAGATCTGTTGACCAGTTTTTTAGCCAAAGGAAACGTCTGGCTGCAATGGATTATGCCGAAGCCCTTGTGACGAGCTTAGCCGCGTCCAGGACTGCTACGCAAATTTATGTATTTGTGTCCGCTATCGGAGCTAGAAAGAGGTATGTGGAGGGGTCTTCTGAGCCATGAGTTGGGCCACCTGTTCCACCCAAACTTCCATTGACCTGGATACCCATGGGGTGGCAATAATAGGTCGTAGAGTTCTGCCTGCTGCTGTAAAAATCGACTTGCAGAAACCCTCAAGACGTTTGTCGATAGGATCGTTAAAGGAAGCCGCATCGACTACTGGAATGGTGGTGGTCTTTGACAATTTAGAGACCGGTGGGTCCACTGCTGGGGGTGAAGACCAAGGTCTGTAAAGTAAAAGGATAAGTTTGAGTAAAGAGATGGAAAAATAGATTTTTGTACTTACCGTTAAATCCTTTTCTCTTGTCCTACATTGGGGGACACAGGCACCATGGGGATGAAGATTCTGTTGCTTGGAGAAAGGACACTAAAAGGTTAAAGTGGCTCCTCCTCCTCCTGCTCTGGGCTTCATCCCCGCCTACCTCCTCAATCCTCAGTTTTCTGACCGAAGAAGAGATGACGAGCCCTACCAATTGCCCATGTGAAGAGAAGGAGCTCCTCCCCAATGCAAGCTAAGCACGGTATGAACCACCTGCTGTTTGAAATTGTTGGTATTTGAACAACAAAAATTATATAAGATATTACCTGATCAATATTAACATGAACTAATACAGGGAGGGAAGGCCTGTGTCCCCCAATGTAGGACAAGAGAAAAGGATTTAACGGTAAGTACAAAAATCTATTTTTCTCTTGCCTAGATTGGGGGACACAGGCACCATGGGGACGTCCCAAAGCTACCCATGAGGGCGGGACTTTTTACCCCTAGTGTTCAGGGAATAACCACCTGCAACACTTTCCTGCCGAAGCTCGCTTCGGCTGAGGCGAATGTATGCAGCTTGTAGAATTTGGAAAAGGTGTGTGTGGATGACCACAATGCAGCCCTACAGACCTGTTCTGCTGAAGCCTGGAGAGGAACCACCCAAGAAGTGCTGAGTGAAGAAGTAGAATGAGCTGAACCCGGAAGGGTGTGGCCTTACCTCGTACCTCATAGGCCTTCAAGATTGTTGACCTAATCCATCTTGCATTGGTGGCCTTAGATGCCTTAAGGCTTTTCCGTGGTCCTTCTGGTAAGACAAAGAGGTTGTCTAGCTTCCTTCTACTCTTGGTAGCCCTGGTGTATGTTCTGAGAGAACGAACCACATCTACATATGTAACTGTTCCAAATTAGTTTTTTGTTCAGGACAAAATGAAGGAACCAGCAGGTCCTGGTTAAGATGGAACTCCTTAGGAAGAATCCAAGGTAGGTCTCAACACCGCCTTGTCCTTGTAAAAAATCAAAAATGGTGGACAACAAGATAGAGCTGCTAGTTTTGAAACTAGTCTAGCCAAAGTGATGGCTAATAGAAAACTACCTGAAGAGTCAGCAGAGTTAATAGAATTGAGCCGATGGCTCGAACGGTTGCTCCTGCAATACAGAAGGTACCCTATTGAGATCCCAGGGAGGGATTGTATGACGGTATGGAGGTATCATCCTCAATGCTCCCTGTAGGAAGGTCTTGATGTTGGGCAGCATTGCAAGCTGCTGCTGCTGAAAAAGGATAGATAAGGCGGATACCTGAACATTCAGTAAGCTGTGAGAGACAGCGAGGCTGGAAACGCTCAGTACTGGAGAGAGAGATGCGGATCCAAAATGGCCGCCAGAGAGGTTTCCCGGGCTTTGGTATAGTACTTTAGTAAGATGGCGCCCGTGAGGCGTGTGTGCAGCGACTCGTGCACAATGAAATAGACGCAGCGCCAGATGGTGGCGCGAAAGATCGCTGGGAATGGCACTGAGTTACCAATGCGGGGACTACTTTTAGTGCTGTTGTCCCATTATGATCTACATATATAAAAGCATTGTTAGAATTCTGTTCCATGGAAAATATTACTTAATATTGATTCATGAGAAAATGTATATTGTAACCTTAACATAAATATCAATAAATATCAAATAAAAAGCATGAAACAGGAGGGTGATTTAGACAAACTGTGTGTTGACAGTGTCTTTATATCTACTGATGACCAGCTAAAGGTCTACTGGTAGATCCCATCTACCTTTTGGACATCCCTGGCCTAGGGAAATCTTTGTCAGAGAATAGCAGTGAAAGTGAAACTAAATGCCTAGGAAAATCTCTGTGAGAAAATAGCAGTGAAAGTGAAACTAAATGCCTAGGAAAATCTGTGTGAGAGAATAGCAGTGAAAGTGAAACTAAATGCCTTTCTGCAGAGCTGACAGGCAGCATGTAATGGGGGGAGGGAGGAGGGAATTAACTTACCTCCTCGTGCCAGCCAGGAATGCTCAATAAAAGACATACCCTCCGTCGTGGCTACTGGTGCAGCCTCCGGAGAGCGGGAACCAGTGCCCAGGGTAGTGTGGGGGGGAGCTCCCCAGCCTGCAGCCTCCGTAGAGCGGGAAGGCTATAGAGCATCTTCAGATCAGAAGTCCTTGGCTGGAGGGGTTCTGGAAGAGAAACACTGACCCCCAGTAGTGGCATGATACTGAATAAATCTGTACCATTGCTCCCAGCCACGAAGTGTCCATCCTCCTTCTGAGGACACTAAAAGAAAACTGGGGATTGAGGAGGTAGGCGGGGATGAAGCCCAGAGCAGGAGGAGGAGGAGCCACTTTAACCTTTTAGTGTCCTTTCTCCAAGCAACAGAATCTTCATCCCCATGGTGCCTGTGTCCCCCAATCTAGGCAAGAGAAAATTGGACTCTATGGTCTGGCGTTTTCCATTGTGCTTTAACAATGTCACCCAGCTGTTCATAGGCTGGAAAGACACAAGAAGACTTCTTTTGCCTCTTAAAAATGTTAGTGGTTCGCTCTGCTAAAGGTGGGGTGTGCCTGAATCAGGCTCTCGACCTCTCATTGTGATCTAGGGGTATCCTGATCCTATTCATCTGCGGATAGGATCTGTCCCTCTTCCCAATGCCTCTTCCTGTTCATCAGGCAAAACTGGTGGGGAAAGGGGAGGTCGCTTTGTGGCCGACTGCCGAGTGACCGGTCTGTGAGGCTCTGTAGATAGATGCTGTAGG
Source organism: Xenopus laevis (assembly GCF_017654675.1). Classification (NCBI taxonomy): domain Eukaryota; kingdom Metazoa; phylum Chordata; class Amphibia; order Anura; family Pipidae; genus Xenopus; species Xenopus laevis. The sequence continues at coordinate 32,539,376 of NC_054375.1, read as the reverse complement.
ACCTTATCTAGAGTCTCTGGAACTCTGGCTAGGTTTTGTAGACCCGCTAGAGATAGAGCGTACACCAATTCAGAATCCAAGCTCGTTTGATTAGCCGTAGCTGTCGCAGAGCTGGCTGGTAGGGCTGTGTGGGATTGTAATTGTGCAGTGACTGCTGCAGTCTTACAGGCTTCACATATTGGCTCAGCCAAAACACTAGCAAATTTAGGTCTGCAAGTAGCCCATGCCAAATACTAAATTGCATTGGTGGTACATGCAGTTGCCTGCTTGGGAAGGGACTGGTCATCTGCCCTGCCTGCATGGCTATACTATGTAGTGCAACCCAGTAAGTAAGATATTGGGGAAATATTAGGAGAGTCCAGAGGAGTGAACCACTTCTCCCTTAGAGTGCGATCTGTGGAGACAGAGGGAAGTAGTGAAAAACCCCACAGTAGGTCCCATAGAGAGAGGGAAGTGTTAATCCCCTAGAGAAAGAGTAAGGGAAGTGTAACTACCTGTTCACCAAGGTAGGAAGGAATGGTGCCTTGTTCTTCTCTGTGAGAGACAGTGAGGCTGGAAACGCTCAGTACTGGAGAGAGAGATGCGGACCCAAAATGGCCGCCAGAGAGGTTTCCCGGGCTTTGGTATAGTACCTTAGTAAGATGGCGCCCGTGAGGCGCGTGTGCAGCGACTCGTGCACAATGAAATAGACGCATCGCCAGATGGTGGCGCGAAAGGTCGCTGGGAATGGCACTGAGTTACCAATGCGGGGACTACTTTTAGTGCTGTTGTCCCATTATGATCTACATATATAAAAGCATTGTTAGAATTCTGTTCCATGGAAAATATTACTTAATATTGATTCATGAGAAAATGTATATTGTAACCTTAACATAAATATCAAATAAAAAGCATGAAACAGGAGGGTGATTTAGACAAACTGTGTGTTGACAGTGTCTTTATATCTTCTGATGACCAGCTAAAGGTCTACTGGTAGATCCCATCTACCTTTTGGACATCCCTGGCCTAGGGAAATCTTTGTCAGAGAATAGCAGTCTGTGAGAGAATAGCAGTGAAAGTGAAACTAAATGCCTAGGAAAATCTGTGTGAGAGAGTAGCAGTGAAAGTGAAACTAAATGCCTTTCTGCAGAGCTGACAGGCAGCATGTAATGGGGGGAGGGAGGAGGGAATTGACTTACCTCCTTGTGCCAGCCAGGAATGCTCAATAAAAGACATACCCTCCGTTGTGGCTACTGGTGCAGCCTCCGGAGAGCGGGAACCAGTGCCCAGGGTAGTGTGGGGGGGAGTTCCCCAGCCTGCAGCCTCCGTAGAGCGGGAAGGCTATAGAGCATCTTCAGATCAGAAGTCCTTGGCTGGAGGGGTTCTGGAAGAGAAACACTGACCCCTAGTAGTGGCATGATACTGAATAAATCTGTACCATTGCTCCCAGCCACGAAGTGTCCATCCTCCTTCTGAGGACACTAAAGAAAACTGAGGATTGAGGAGGTAGGCGGGGATGAAGCCCAGAGCAGGAGGAGGAGGAGCCACTTTAACCTTTTAGTGTCCTTTCTCCAAGCAACAGGATCTTCATCCCCATGGTGCCTGTGTCCCCCAATCTAGGCAAGAGAAAAGAAGATGGGGAGCTACTGGGGCATCTTTGGAGACACATCTTTGCTGCTAAAGGGCTGCGGTTGACTTGGGCTGGTACAAAAACTCAAAAACATAATATACAACATTTCTAGCTACTTCTTTAGTTAAGCTTTAGTTCTATTTTAAGACCCATTCTACAGTCAACAGATGATACTATTAGAATAAAGAGATGATTGCTTAATTATACACCCAAGTCAGCAATAGGCGAGGATTAAATAGCCAGTTCTACTAATCAGAACTGTTGTTGGATACCTGTGACTATATAGTATAAAAGCATCAACTCCCTATTTTAAAAGAATAGGTTAGTCTTTTATTAGTGTTTTCAGCAACAGACAGAAATCCCATCTCTCTACAGTGAATATTTGTGCTCAAGTCAGTTATTTTGTTAGATTTTGTTGTGTTGGAATCAGTTAGTAGAGATAGCTGTAATAATCTGTTAGAAATAGGAGCCAACTCCAGCATGGAGAGACAGATCTGCTCTGTTCTGATTTTTTTTCTCTGTTTCTTATTACAGCAAGCTGAGGTTTATATTAAGCTTTCATCTTCGCAACTGTTTTAACCGCGTCGGTCAAGCCAGGCCGGGATAGCAGAGCTGCATACTCCAATAAGTGATAAAGAAGAACCTCATACACTGAAGTAACACTGCATGCAAAACATCCCTTTTTAAAAATGAAATGGAAAGTACCCTCAATGTTCGCTTTGGCCTAGGCATCTTGCACACCGCCCAGAAAACACCATCTAGTGGTGAATAGATGGTACTGGCCAATAGCAGTATGACATGGCAGCTACCGCTAATGTATAAATAAGCAGAAAAAAATCATGCTGTCACCCAGAAAACAGCACATGTTCTGTGAACTAAGATTGCTCAGCAGCAAAAAAAAAAAAAAAAATGCAATATATAAAGGTCTTAATCATGCTGAAACATTCTGTATCAAATAACAAGCTTCTTACGGTCTGCGAGTTCTGCTCATCTTCTCCCCACTGGTGTCTTGGGGAGCTCTAGAGTAAAGAAAGCAATATGGATCACAAAACAGTCACACATTTTACAGAAAGTAATGCTGCATAATGTACACGGAATTATATACCCTAAAAAGAGAATATTTAGGGGGTTATTTATCAAAGGTCGCGTTTTAGAGGTTTGTGTGTTTTTTTTTTTTTTATACCTTGAATGAACGCACGGCTCGAATGTTTTCTAATTTATGAAAAACTTGAACATCATGAAGCCTTTTAGCATCTTCAAATGGTCTTCTATATGACCCTGCCAGGTTTTAGCTGGAATATTTTCGGATTCAAGCTGCGGGTTATAATAAATATAGAAAAATTTGAGGTGCTTTTTAACAGAAAATTCGAGTTTTGACTGAAAAATACCCTCGGAAACTAGAATTTTTAGGGTAACAATCAACTCGACCTTTGATAAATAAACCCCTTACAGTAGTGCACTATGCAAGCTAGATGCATTTGCAGGGCTTTGGAATGTAGATCTCTTTTTGAATACAAACAAAATATACCCCCTTCCTTTTTGCCATAAGCTATTTCAGTTTGACTAATATAGAAAAGGCGCATAAATACTGAATCTGGACTTCCAAAAATAAATCTGAATGCACATTTTTTTTTTATTTTACACAGACCTACACGATTCAACTGATTGAAAGGAAGCCATAATATTCTGCCTGTACTGTAGAAAGTCGTTTTGTATTCACTGCTTACCACTTGCTCCGACAGCTTTCCTGAGGCCAACTCTTCCTGCAGTTTTTGAGCTTTTAGTGTGCGTTTTGCCTACAAGAAAGCAATACAAATACTTAATCAACAGCTTTCAAGGCTCAATTCTCAAATCGAAGAGACGCAAAATGAAGAATCTATAATTTCTTAAATATGGCAGATTCATGAAGTTGATAAAAATAAAAATCAACATACCAAGTCCACCTTAGAATGCTCCTCCACAATCCTCGTGTGTTCCTCTGGGTTATAGCCATTCCACCGATCCCTCTTGCCATCATAGTCTAACATCAGCTGTGGCTGCTCATATTCATCTGGTGCTATACTTACCCCTGTAAATCTTGCACCAACTCTTCTGGGCCTCTGTTAAATAAATATGTAACGGATTGTAGAACTACAGAACAATATAACACAGTCTTTGGTATTGAACCTTTAAAGGGGAACCGTCACCCAAAAAAATTATTCAAAATCCTATTTTATCACATGAATCAAGCAAAATTAACTTTAATTACACTATATAAATTATTTGAATCTTGTTTCTTTCAGTCTGGGAATTCATAATTATAGCAAGCAGGCAGGAGCCATTTTGTGGACACTGTTATTAAGACAAGCCTTGTATCATCTCAGAATCTTGTTTGTGCACCAGAAGGGTACACCCTATGTCCATCTCCATGCCATGGCTACACAATTAAATGGTTAACAGAATGGGGGAATGTTGGGAGAGCAGTGACATCTAGGAAGTGCTGAATGGAAAGTGAAAGTAATTGTCTGCCCCGCCTCTATGCCCAAGGCATAGAGGAGGGGCAGACAATATTTGATTGACAGCTGATATTTTTAAATGAGCTTACAACAGCTATAAATGCTTTAATAAAAAAATAGAAATTGGATTTCGTGCTTAATTTGAAAATGACTTTTATTATACAGATTCTTGTGTCTGGGTGACAGGTCCACTTTAAATGATTAATTAACCGCCTGATAATATGCAGTATTCTTTAAATTTGCATTCGAAAAAAAAAAAAAAAAACTTACTTCAAAGCAATCTTTCTTTTTATGTGTCAATGATCCGCAGTTCTCACATGCCCCCTGCCGATATTTTGTTGTGATAGAACCCTACAAATGGGTAAAATATACAAAATAAAAAAAAATAATATAGGATATAGTTCATGTATAAAAGTCCATCAACAAAAAAAAGTAGAGTTACTCATTTGCACTGATAACATATATTAAGAAACAGTAAATTTTCCCTGCAGGGTTGAAGACCTGATTTGTATAACATAGTGCAATTACAGAAAAACGTCCTATTTGCCTAGCGAGCATCCTCTTTTTCTTAGAACGCATCTGACTATTTTTAAATAATCCTGTTAAAACAAAACGTACCTCCTTGACTCCTTTTTTGTACCATTCATCCATTTGTGAGAAATATTTCTGCTTCTCATCCTGAGGCCTTTGGTGTTTTAATGTTGGTCTCTTCGAAGGATCCACGTACCATGGAACAGAGGAAATGTACTGTGGAATGTGAGGGTTGATATCTCTGGTAGAAGACAAATATTTAGCAGAACATTCTTCATAAAATTAAATCAGATGTGCAGCAGATATTTTCTTTTACAAAGCCTAGCAATATTTAAAAAAATAATATCAGGAAGGAAAAGTCTAAACACCTAGAGGCACATTTATCAACATTCGAATTTCAAATACATGTAAGTTTTTTTTAACTCACATGAATAAGATTTTATTTGAAAATCGATTGTGCCAAATTTGAACAAAATCCATTTGGGGTTTTTCTCCCAAAAAAAATGTCAAGAAGGATCCAAACATCTCCAAATTGATCACTGCACCTCTCTTATTGACTCATACAGTAATTCGGCAGGTTTTAGGAGGCAAATAGTCAAATTCTTAAAGGGCCAGAGTTTGATAAATCTTGAAAATCTAATTAAATTTTTTTCAAAAACTCAAATCAACTTTTGATAATTCCCTCATCGAATTTGACAGTTTTGACCCTTAATAAATCTGCCCCCTACTGTACATTTTTTTTTATTAACTAAAGGGGTGAAAACAGAATTACAGACAGCTATTATATTGTGATCAACAGACATGTATATTTTACTACAACACCAGAGTAGTACACCATTTCTATTGCATTTTAAATAAAGGGGGGGGGGGGTGTTACAAATATGCAACAGGAAGCTTATAAACAATGATAAAAATCAGGAAGCTGGGTGACTGTCCCAGCATGCATCCCACAGATCCATCACAGCACTACAGAACACTAAGCATAGTCTTAAACTTACTTTCCTTCTTCATCCACTTCAGCTGGGGCATTACCCAACTTTCTCTGTTCTTCCAGTTCCTTCTTTTTCCTCCAATCTTCTCTTGTCATTTTTTTGGGCTCCTCCAGCCCACCTGGCTCACCTCCCTGGGGAGTCGCCATGATATCTGTTCCCCCAAGCATATCCAAATGTTACACTGTAATACAAAAACATTATACTTGTCATGTCTATTGATAGAATTTAAAAAGGTGTTGTAAGACATATATATTTTGACAAAGAGGACAGCAAACTGAAGATTGGTCATGAGCCAATGTGGGATTATAATTTTCTACTATGCTGTCTGTCCTCTCTGTTTTATATCACTAATCCTTCATATAGCACTATACAGCGCTATATACACCAAAGTGTATTAATTTAAAGTTAAATTGTCAACAGATCATGGCCCAAAGTGATAGGGGCATTTACAAAGTTATGGTATACCAGTGGAAAGCAGTTCCTTCTCCACAACCATAATATGCTGGTAAGGAGACTGTGTGATATGCACAGCAGTTTGGACAGTATATCCCTTTTCAACATGCAATGTTAGTGTAATGAATAAAACTTGGGCTGATCATAATTTTGCCTATTGTTTTAATCATGAAAAATGTATGGTTTTTGTTATCTCCTCAGCTAAAAAGGGCAAGCGGGGAAAAAGAAGTTACTCCATGTTTAGTCTTGAGAAGTATTCTAATTATATTACCAGAACACTGATATTTGCCTATGCAGAATGGTCTTCTATTTATCTATTTTACCCATGTAACTAATATGGGCCTCTAGCACAAGAAAACAGGCTTGTCAATGGAAAAATCATTAGGAAAAAATCATTTAACATCTTTAGAATCTTAAGAAAAATGTAAAAAATAAATATTAGGATAAGACTTGGAGCCTATTAACTTATATGTATCTTGAGGGTTTGTCCCTTCGCTGCTTACTAGACGGTAGCAACTCTAAACAGCAAAGCAAATTGTTTCTACTTAAAGGAGAAGGAAAGCTCCAAGACAGTTTTTTGGCAACAGATTAGCCACAATAATGCAAGCTAGAATGCTATATTTATTCTGCAGAATGCTTTACCTTACCTGAGTAAACATCTCTAGACACTGTCTCTGTTTGTTTAGGATAGAAGCTGCCATATAAGATTGGTGTGACATCATTTACTGCCTGAGTCTCTCCCTGCTCACTTACAGCTGTGAGCTCAGATTACAGCAGGGATGGGAGGGGGAGAGGAGCAAACTGAGCATGCTCAAGCCCTGCCCTGGAGGTTTATGCTGAAAACAAGTCTGATACAGAAGCCCATATGTACACCATAGAAGGAAAGAAATGTGGTGTTTCTTTTGACAGAGGACTCAGAGCAGCATTACTTTGAGGGTTTACTGCCGTATTTATATAGACCTTTCTGATAAAGCTAACTTCTCCTTTAACGAGAAAAAAAAACACCAAGACACTTTTAACTTTAAATTCGCAAAGTCTTTATTAAGAAATAACTTACAGATTCTCCTCTTTAGAAACGGATTTCTCCTCCCTGCCTTCTATAGGAGATAGCCAGGGAGGAGAAATCAAGTGTCACGTGATGGACCATTGCCCTGTCACCTTTTCTGAAGAGGAGCGCAAGGGGAGAATCGGTTATTTCTTAATGAAGACTTTGCAAATTTAAAGTTAAAAGTGTCTCGTGTTTGTTTTTCGTTAAGTGGAAACAAATTTTTTTTTAAATATTTTTTATGCTACTGGTCACACATTTTTCTTAAAATGTTTTAGACATTTTCTACTTTAATAAGTAAATATAGAGCAGCAGTGTCAAAACAGAACAGCATCTCTCAGCACACATCCTAGTGGGTTCTATCCTCAGGCTCAGGATTCCAAGGTGTCATTGTCACAACCACAGTGTCTCCAGCAGCAAGGCAAAAGTGCAACTATTGAACCCCGGCCCCTATTATGACAGCACAAACAGGCAGCTTTGCATATCTCGGAATGGGAGCACAGAGCAATCAGTACAGTATAAAGTAGTACAAAGAGAACAAATCACATTATGCTCGGGTCATTTATTGAAAGACAGCAATCATACAAAAGTTATGTCCAACAAATAGTAGCGACCGACTCCCATTGATATCGGCAGATAGGCAATACATGCAGAGATATTAGTAGTAGCCGATATAAATCTTTCAACCCGTCTGATCGACTGAACCACCGATTGCCATGGCAAGAAAAACGACGGAACAATCCACACACAGTCAGAAAATCGTGCAAATATTTGTTTTGTACGATAGTATCTTTGTGTCTATGGCCAGTTTTTAGTTTTTAATAAGGAGAAACAAACCCCTTATTAAAAAAAAAAACCCTACCCCCATAGACCCCCCTCCCTATTCTCCCCCCAGCCTAGCTGTTACCCCGGGCAAATGGCCCTAACTTTTTACTTACACCTCGGTGCAGATTAAGGTATCGGAGTTCACGGCAGCCATCTTCCGGGCCTGGTGTCTTTTTCCAGCGTTTCGGGCAATTTCCGTCAATTTCGGTGTCTGCACAGTTGTCACTCCGGGATCCGGTAAATTGCTCCAACTGCGCATGCGCCGCCACGTCGGTCTCATTTCTCAGATTAACGAAGACCCGGAAGATGGCTGCCGTGAACTCCGATCCCTGAATCTGCACCGAGGGGTAAGTAAAAAGTTAGGGGCATTTGCCCGGTATAGCATCTAGGCGGGGGGGTCTATGTGGGGTAGGGTTTTTTTTTAATAAGGGGTTTGTTTCTCCTTTAACAAGGGAACTGTGTACAGGCAGCATGGGAGCCTTTTGTGAGGGAAAAGGCACAGTAACCATGGCATTATCAAGCCTGGTAACAAAAGAACAAGCACAACAATGTACAGCCTTTGGGTAAAAATAAAAAGCAGATCCCATCAACTGACAACCATTATAAGAGATTTATGTCAGGGGGTAATAAAATGGAGACAGATCGTTCTCCGTGCGTGTCATATCTGAGATACAAAAGCTTAGGTCAGTCTCCTTATGGGTAGCAGTAGCATTGGATTTGCAATCTGATCCCCCTACTTTTTGATGCGCCACTAAATTCACCCCCATCCAAGCAGCACTTCTGTCCAAATCTACAAAGCAACAAGCTCCCTCATTACCACCAGCAGCACCGCAGATAAACATAGACCACCATCCTTTACCTTTTCCGCAAACGATATCCACTAGGAAAGGAATAGGTTCCTTCCGTCGCACAAAGCTCGCGTCTATTTCCGGCTCGCGGACCTCACACTGACATCACGTGACTACATAGTTTCGCAAAAAAAACAAAAAAACCGCAACGTGAACTTCCTGTTGTGAAACGTAGCGGTGACATCAAATCACACCATGTGATCACAAAGCAAAAACAAAAAAAAAACAATCTGTAGTTTATTGCCTATACGTGCCTGGGATAGCTTACGGCTGTTAATTATTTAATATAAATACATAAAATAAGGATCTGCTGTATTGATATACCAGTCCTGTAAGTTGCCACAGGCAACCCAGCTGGTCGTTAGCAACTTCGGTCCCCACCACAGCTGTACGGCGCGCAACCGAGGACGCGCGCGCGTAATTGTGCGCAATCGAGGACGCGCATGCGTAATTGTGCGTAATCGTGCGCAATCGAGGACGCGCATGCGTAATTGTGCGTAACCGTGCGTAACCAAGGACGCGCGCGTAATTGTGCGTAACCGTGCGCAATCGACGACGCGCGTGCACAACTGCGCGCAGCCGAGGGCGCGCGTGCGTGGTCGTGCGCTAAAGCACTTCGACTTTACGCAGCGCACCCACTTTTCAATATGGGAACACTTGCCAGACTAGGGGTAAGCTGCACATAAGGTAAGTGCCTGGCGCCCCCAAACTTTGCGCCCTAGGCACGTGCCTCTTGTGCCTACCCCTAGTCACGGTGGCTGCTACTGGCTGAGTTTATTGTGTCTGTGTGTTGTCTTACACTCTGCTGACCTGACTCCAATAGTAGCAGGGCTGGGGAACGTCAGGCTTAAATCAGACTGTCCTAAAACAACAACAAGCTGCCACCTCCAGAGCTTCAACACTGACGAAGCAGCCAACAAAAATAATAAATTAGCTAAACGAGGGAACTACACTGCTAGATCATTTCGTTAAAAGGGCAAAAAATGAAAAAACTTGATATTTCTGATTAAAACAGCAACTAAACTAAAATATGCCGAACTTTGGAGATTCACAGCTGCATGCAAATTCTGCATGAAACGTGTGCAAATCCCTAGGGTTGCCACCTTTTCTGGAAAAAAAATCCTATATATTTATCTTTTTTCCCTATTAATAATATTGGGTTTAACCAGGTGGTGGCAACCCTAATTACAATAGGGTTGCCATCTGGCCGTTAATAATGTTGGTTGATCCCAATGTTATTAATACCGAAAAAAGATAAATATATATCAAAGCTGTTTTTTTTTTTACAGAAAAAGCAACAACCCAAATCCCAACTAGTGTTGCCACCTTTTTCTGGAAAAAAATACCGGCCTTCCTATGTATTTATCTTTTTTCCCTATTAATAACATTGGGATCAGCCATCATCAGGGCCATTCCTGCCATGAGGCAAGGTGAGTACTTTGCCTCAGGCGGCAGAGAACGGCCAGTTACAAGGGGAGGCAAAAAGCCGCCTCCTGTAACTTTAAGAGCCGAATTTCCGGTTTTTAAACCGGAAATTTGGCTCTCCTAGTGCAGAAAGCGCAGTACATGCTCGCTGTGCTAGCGATGCAGCCCCCTTTGACCTGCTCTGACGTTAAACTTTTAAGCACAGAGCAGGAGAGGGGGCGGCATCGGGGGTTGCTGCCTCAGGCGGCAGCAGCCTGCGGATTGCCCCTGGCCATCATTTATACCGGCCAGGCTGGTAAAATAGCAGCCAGGTAGCAACCCTAATCCCAGCCTCACCTCCCAGACTCTCCTAATCGAGTCCTCCCAACTGTCCCGTTTTTAGAGGGACAGTCCCTCTTTTGACAGCTCAACCCGCAGTCCCTTGTTTGTACTGAAAAGTCCAGTTTTTCTCTGCACTGAACAGCCAGAAAAAGAAACAAAGTTTCTAACTTAATTGGCTTTTGGTAGAGAGCCCAGAACAGCCACAGCAGAAGATGAGATACTTTTGTAACAATTTCAAGATGAGCAAATAAGTAATTGTAACAATATAAGATAACAGGTCGCTTGGGAAAAGTTAGACTCACAGCTTAAAGGGCAATTCACCCTCATTAGCAAAACTGTAATAACTGAAATAAAAACACAGAAATATGTTCAAACTTTCATAACCTGCCAAATTTTGTAAAATGAACATGGTAATTAGGGGCTGTGGCCACAAAAGGGGCGCAATCAAAAAAAATTTTGCTGCGCTATGTGCGTCACGTTTTTTGTCCCTCTTTTTATTTCCAAAATGTTGGGAGGTATGGCTATCCTCAGAAACTCTCCATTATCAGAGCACTACAAATGTTTCCAGGGGGTGACAGAGGACAGTGAGTGTGACAAAGAAGGCTGATGTCAAACTGTGGTGACCCCCTCTGGCTAGATTATATGAACTCTAGAAAATAACCAAACTTCAAGGTTACTGCCTGTGCTTATTTACAATTCACAGACTCAAGCAACAGGGTACATTTTTATCCAATATATAATCAGCAGAAAAGAACCACCTCGTTCACCATAACTAGATCAATAACTAGGGTTGGAAAAAAATACCGGCCATTCTATATATTTATCCTTTTCCCCTATTAATAACATTGGGATCAACCAAAATTTATACCGGCCAGGTGGCAACCCTATCAATAACATGCTGACAAATGTAAGAGAGTTGGTCAGTCTGGACAGAACATATAGAATAACCTTGCTTAATATTCTTAAATCAGTACATTACTAGAAAAAAATATAAAAATAAAAGCAGAGAATTGTCATGATAGTGTTATTTACTGATTCTCCTTATACCGTAGTGCCAATTGTTCAAATTCTGCCACTAGTCATATAGGCTCACTTGAAATTCTACTCAGGTGCAAGTGTGGTCCAGTCAAGTTGCTCCCTTTGTCGTTTTCATAAAAACTTGCCATTCAATCTATGAAATGGAAGTAGACTCAGTTGGTTTATTTCGACCCAGTTTAGCCAGGTTTTATGAAAGTGTAAACATAGAATATCCCTTGCAGAATAAAAATTATTTTTTTGTCTTCTTGTCATGCTGTGCCTGTCCAAAGTGGAAGAGCTCCTAGTGGGGCAATTCTTCCACAGTAGTGGGAAAAAAACTTAAAGCAATTTAAAAGCTTAAAACTAGACTTTTGAAATAGTACTTTGAAGAGCGAGGTTGTCAACAAGAGCATGAAGTGTATATGGTGCATGGTAATATGTTTTTAGTTCCAATGTGACATTATACAGGCACTTTGCATTATCATTTCCTTGGGAATGGAGTCTGGATATATGCTTTGGAGAGATGTCTATCACTGAAACCCCTATTTAATTTATTCTGATCAGGGCTGCGATCAGTAAGCAAGGGGCCCATGTTATTAATTAACAGGGCTCTCCCACCAGAGGGCCTCAATTATTTGGGCATCACTCTGCCAACAAATAAAATGAGGCCTCAATAGAGAATAAATCCCACCCAGATATAGTGAGACTTGAAATGAAGAGCTTTCAAACCTTTCAAATATATCTGATGAAGAATGTGACTCAAGTCTATGTTTAAGTAGTTGGAAATGTAGTTGTTTGTCATATGTAAGTTCCCAGTTTAGAGATGTGTGCAGTGATTCACTTAGACCTGGAACTCAACATTATTTTGTTAATACAGCAAATGGGAAGAGAACTAAAATGACTGACCACCTGAACAATTAGTTTAGAGAAAGTTCTAATGGTGCATATTGTAATTCTAAGAGAAACCACCAAGACTATTATGAAAACCTCACAGACATTGCTAATGTTAAATTATGATCATAATATTACATTATCATCCATGTTTTTCTTGCTGTTCAGTCCATCTGAATAATGTGAAAAAGTTTGGCTTAAACAAGTTGTCTATTAGTCCCCCTAGTATCTTCTCTTAGGCAAAATGTTAGTGAGAAAAAAACACTTTTTTTCCTGAAGAATACCTAAATAGCAAACTTAAGGCATTATTTCACCACCACAAACATGATCTATAGCCAAGGTGCTGATCCATATGTACAGTACATCAGCAATTCACCACAGTATGTTAAACCGTTGCCAATATTCAATAGCAAAGCTTTATTAGATCACATAGAAAATTCCAACAGCACCGATGGGGGCCACTGACACCAGTAGCCAAAAAACTATTGCTCTGTGAGACTACAATGCTGTTGTTATTCATCTTCCAGTCTATCATTTAAACCACTGCCTCGTTCTTAGTGTAAACTAGCAGATAGATGTTGAAATTCCACACTGGAGAGCTGCTGAATAAATAACGAAATACTTTATTAGCCAGAAAAAAATGAGAAGCAGTTGCAGGTAGGGTTGCCACCTGGCCAGTATTTTACCGGCTTAGCTGGTAAAAATGATGGTTGATCCAATGTTATTAATAGGGAAAAAAATATATAGGAAGGCCGGTATTATTTTCCAGAAAAGATGGCAACCTTGTTGCAGGTCTTACATTATAAGTAAACGTTGAACCACCCCTTTAAACCATTCTTGTGTAGTCCTCTCCAGTCTCCCAGATTTCTCTATAGTCACCCAAAACACACTTTGGCCTCTACTGATTGCTGATGGGACAGAGAACTGAAATACATTATAGTTTTTTTATTTCTAAGGACAATGATCTTTCTATTTTTTAATGATCTCAACTTGTTCCCATGAGCAACCAAGACTTTCTAACAGAATGTTGAGCAATTAAATGGACCTATTATCAAAAAATCAAGTTTCTATTTGTGTAGTGTTTAAGGGATGAAAAATAATTCACTAAAAATGAAAAATGCACTTGAAAATTATAGTCACATTTTGTTTGTGCATTGAAGTTTAAGCAAATAGTTAAGAAATCTTCCTTTATCTCTCAAAGCAGCAACTCTGTCATATTTTATTACTGAGTTCCAGCTATATTTATAACAGACATCTGCTATGACTTTTCCCCATAATTTATCAAATCAGATGATTATCTCAATGTAATCTTAAATTGCCAGAATGTGTTCCACAGCTCTCAACTGCTCTATGGTGTTTAGAGCTCAAACGGAAATGTTTTGTTCTTAATCTTCTTAATCATTAATCCCCGAGGCAAATTGGCAAGGATTGTAAGGATTTTAGGAATCATTTTCTTTGTGGAAAAGAGAGAGTTAAATCTGGAAAGATCTGTAAATATCTTGGTTCTTTAAATCATATTTTTCAAATATGTCTATACTAGGGATGTACTGAATGCATTATTTTGGATTCGGCCCAACCCCAAAATTGTGAAAGATTTGGCCGAATACCAAACCGAATCCTAATTTGCAAATGCAAATTAGGGTTGGGAAGGGGAAAACCTTTTTTTACTTGTTTTGGGACAAAAAGCCACGCAATTTCCCTCTCCGCCCCTAATTTGCATATGCAAGTTAGGATTTCGTTCACTGGCCAGAAGGATTCGGCCGAATCCGCATCCTGCTGAAAAAGGCCGAATCCTGGATTTGGTGCATCCCTAGTCTATACTGGCAGTGGGTGGTCCCAGTATATACAACTGGATATGTATACTGGTAAAGCTCTGTACAGGTTTATGCAGTTTTATTGGCTTTAGGGCAGAGACACACACTCAGATTTGGGGAGATTAGTCACCCGGCGTGCTTCGTTTTCCGAAGTTGCCAGAAGTTTCCTAGTGAGGCAACTTCGGCGACTTCGGAAAACTCCAAATGCCATCCCACCGGCGATTTACATTCTAGCCGGCGGGAAGGCAAGGGAGGCTCGGGGTGATTAGTAGTCCCGAAGAAGAAGAGATTTGTCGCCGGGCGACTAATCTCCCCAAATCTGAGCGTGTGTCTCTGCCCTTAAGGCCTAAGATTTTGTGAGATAATTTTTGTTCTACCTGCATGTCAGTAGCACAGGTTTCAGACTTTTTTTTGTTGAAGCCCCATTCTAATGTCCAACATTTGTGGAGACGGCACAGACAGGTACAGGTATGGGATCCATTATCTGGAAACCCATTACCCAGAAAACTCTGAAACTTTTTCTCTGTAATAATAAGACAGTACCCTGTACTGCATCCAAACTATATATATATAGATATAATTAGTCCTTATTAAAGGCAAAACAGGTCTATTGGGTTTATTTAATGGCCAAATGATTTTTTAGTAGATTTTAGGTATGGAGATCCAAATAACGGAAAGATCCCTTATCCGAAAAAAAAACAAGTTCTGTGCATTTTGATAACAGGTCCCATACTTGTATGTAAAAATTTTACTGTTACAGACATTCTCTGTTTCCCAGCAGGTTCCCCTACTGACTTGCAGTGCCTTAATAAATGGTGTCAGAAAAGTGTTATAAAACATAGCACCCATATCATTTTAGCACCGGCAAGGATATATATTTCTAGAACATTTGTTTAGAAATTTGATTTGCTTTGTTACGTATCTTTAAAAAGAAAAAAAAATCTGAAAGAGAGAAGGTCTGAACCAATGACAACACTGGAAAAATATGCTCTGGCAAGTAGAGTGAAAAAGTTCAGGCTGAGGGGAAGCTGAGAGCAGGATTGTATGGGAATGATTTCCATATATCTTACAAGGCGCTTCCTCTGAAAATGCTGGACTCTCTTATGAGCTGAAGCTTTTTATCAAGTATCAGAAGGACTTATCCAGCCGTTCCACCTTTCTGTTTCGTGGGTGAGTTAACAGATACAACTGATTATTGCTGCTTACAAACAAAACTTCCATTGAGTGAATGGCATATTCTGGGTAACCTAGCTATCTCTGCTGTGCTGTAGTGTAAAGATAAACTAAAACATCTGGAAAAAATTATCTTCCATTCACTGCACGTTTTTCTTGATAAAAAAAAAAAACAATTGTAGCTATCACTTTTAGTATGATTAACTGTACTGTATTGTACTTTTAGTATGATTGCACAAGATTTTTGTTATTATTCAACTTTTGCTTCTGGAACCTCTCCAGTCTGGGGCTCAAAATGGTTGCTAGGCTCCATTAACTTATAGAATAAACACATACACACCCAGCACTTGACTCTTGTATTGGCTGCTGGCAGGAATGTAGGACCCCACCTATCACACAAATATACATTAGACATCAACAACAGTTGTGGAGAAGAACCTAGTTTCTAGGCTCAATTAACTTGTGTTAATGTAGCTTAAATGGGAGATAAATATAGTAGATAGAGGCAATAAAAATAGCAATAACCACAACACTATAACCCAATTTGCTTTTTGGTTGCTGGGGTCTCTGACCATAAAACAAGATCAGATTTAAAGTTCTGGATTCAAGAGAAGAGAGAGACAAAGGCAAGTATTTAAAAAATAAACAGTGCTTGTATTTCATTTATTTGCTACACAATCTAGGCAAGAACTTCCCATTTATCCCTTTACCTGCCTGTGATATAGAATTGGCATTGCTGACACTAGTCCCAGACAACATAGATGCTGTGTTTTCAGGTTATCTGCTGTTCTTTAGGAATTGTGAGTTGCTATTAGTAGCTGGTCAGTAAAGGGTTAATTAACATTGTGGATAATTAATGGAAGAACAGACTGGAAAAACTGGCTTGCGTGTGCATGTTTAAGCTTTAGTAATAAAGGAAATATTTATTTTGCAAGACGTATAAAGCACAAAATGGGTATTTGTTATATGATGTCTATCTCCCAGGTTATTTATGTATTACTTCTTCATTAAAGGGGACCCGTCACCCAAAAAAATTATTCAAAATCTTATTTTATCACATTAGTCAAGCAAAATGAGTTTTAATTACACTATATAAATTATTTGAGACTTGCTTCCTTCAGTCTGGGATTTCAAAATTATAGCAAGCAAACAGGAGCCATTTTGTGGACACTGTTATTAAGGCAAGCCTTGCATCATCTCAGAATCTTGTTTGTGCACCAGAATGGGGGACCCGATGTCAATCCCCATGCACTGGTTACACAATTAAATTGTAAAGAGAGCAGAGTAATGTGTGGAGAGCAGTGACATCTAGGAAGTAATGAATGGAAAGTGAAATAATTGCCTGCCCCGCCTCTATGCCTAAGGCATAGAGGAGTGGCAGACAATATTTGATTGACAGCTGAGATTTTTACAACAGCTATGAATGCTTTAATAAAAAATAGAAATTGGATTTCATGTTTAATTTGAAAAGGACTTTTATTATACAGATTTTTGTGTCTGGATGAAAGGTCCACTGGGGGTTATTGACTATACCTAAAATGTATCTGGTTGGGCTTTTTAGAGTAAAACTAAAATTTTTGGTGGGAAAAACTAGAATTGGGATATTGTAGTCTGTGCTGGATTTAGCACAATAGAACTTGAAAAAATCTAGCTATTCGGGGGAAAAAATCATACAATTTGTGTTTTTGCTCTATTTTATTGAGTTTCTTACCGATCTGTTTAATCCTAGTTATTTTATTACCAAATAAGGCAAATTCGGGGATGGCAATTTGGTCAACCTTTTTTTTATTGAAACAATGAGATTAATTTGGATTTTAGTAAATAACCCCCTAAAATTCAAATGCAATGGGCAGCTGGAGACCATAGTTTCATACACTGCAAAATAATCTAGAGGAGCACTTATTTATCTGTGGACCACCACGCTACTCAAAAATTACACTAGATATCATATGACTTCCATACACGACATGCTTAATGGTTAGAAGTAAATTACTACTAATAATGAATTAATTAATTTGGGTTTAACTTGATTTTTTATTAACAGTAGATTATAGAGTGACAGCAGGCACAGACAACTGAATTATGATTATAAGAACATTGAAATTCTTCTGTGCAATTGATCATATTAAAAACCAAGGGCAGGGACAGATAGTCATAACTTCTTGATTTTCCTTATATGTGCATGTTCACAGCTATGTAGATATGTTGCATAGAAAAGTATGATATTCAATTAGAGTGAATAAAGGGTGAGCAATATAGAGGGAGATTAAGTTGCCTTACAGGGTAGAGAGTACAGGGCAGACATTATAGTGGGAGATGAAGTTCTAGAGTGCTTAAAAGGTGGGAGTTTTAGATGAGTGATATGTTCACTTTGGAGTGATTACAAGTAAATGTATTAGGCTAAGGTAAAGAGTAGCTCTTTTAGAGGGAAATGTACTAACTTGCAGTGATTATAGGGTAGGAGTTAAAGAGGGAGAAGTAGTTGCTTTAGTCCAAGCAAAGGGACAGGTGTTATATCAGGAGATGGATAGGCTTGAATGAGAGCCACCGAAGCTCACGAAAGGTTAATCCATGAACAACTGTGTTCCAGACTTATACATTTGGGTGCCAAAATCTCTCCCACAGCTGGCGAAGCCAAGAGGAACCAGAAGCTCAGAGATTCTCCTAAGCTGACCCCGATAGCAACCTTAATAAAATCAAATAATCGGTTTAACTATATCAGACTTACCAGGGAAACTAATCAATATTGAATCCAAAGGAAAGTAATCCTGAAGTAGTTTTAATGAATGCAGGTTTGCTATCCAGAGCTGTGCAAATAACAGGCTTGGAAACTAGACACTGTAGGACGCTACAGAGCAGCAGCTTTAGGTAAAAGTGTGGGGGATACCAGGATAGTAGGTTAAGATGGTGACAGTAGCCCAAATGGCAACAAAAACTATTATTATGAGCTTTTCTCCAGCTACTTAGTTAGTGAACTACCAGTCCCATAGTACAGATACAGACACAATTTAATAGCTACATACTGTGCAAAGCTTATATGTTGGATAATCATAGTTTACATGAATAATATGGCTCCTGCGAGTTCACCACAACTACAAACAGCACTGTTGCTATCTGTATTGAAAACCATGTTAGAATATTGCTCTTTTCCTGGAGAATTTGCTATATAAATACCCTGCACTTAGACCAAATACTCCAGTACCAGTGTGATGTAATTTTTACCCAGAATACAGGCCAATGCTTCTTAAAGAACAACTCCTAAAACAAGATTGGGCAATATGGGTCACATTACTTGTGCTGAGTGGCAACATTCACATGGCACACCCTCCAGGGTATGTATCATCTCTACCATTGCTTGATACATACACTTAAACCCCAGTTCTTTATCTGAATGCAGATTACCCCTTTATAACTCTGGGAGTCCTCTCCAGTATTATTGTAGCAAACTTTTCCTGAGAACTTCCATTCTGCTTCTACTGAGATAATATTCAATACCTTATTAGTTTACCAAACAATTTCACTTGAATAATAAATATCCGGTTGTTAATAAAATTTTGACTTATTTCCTTGTCCCAACATTGTTCAGAGCCTGCTCCCTTTATAAACAGAAATGTACAAGTAGTGACTAAACCACAAACATGTAAAGGCCCTCAACAAAATATGTCCAGAGTATCCCTGGACCCTTGAGAGGCCTGAGTATGCATGTGAGCCGCCAAATAAAAAGCAAATATATAAACAGACATTAATAGAAGCCTACAGCTCATCGTAAAAAATGAAAATTAAATTGAATTTTTTTTTTTATAAATAATATTTTTATTTTGTTTTGTAATAACATACACAAAAGAAAAAATTGAAAACTAAAATGACATATGACAGTATTAAAGCATTTTACACTGTACTGTATTAAACATATATCATTTTACATCCGCAGCATATTGTTATTTCTTTTGCATTTGCTATCTACAAAATGTGAAGTATATATTATGTCATTAAAAAGAAAAATGTAGAAGGAATAAAAGAATAGAAAAGATATGTAATAAAGTACGAAAAAAAAAGTCCCAGACTGGTATTTACTGTAACAGGATATATTTGGATAGAGTTAATTTTAGTAGTTCATAATAAAGGGGCCTCCATGATTCCACAGCCCTTCTGTTATTCAATAACGTCATTTTTCTTTTCTCAAATATGCCTGCACACAGTAAAAAGAGGACACGTCTGTGCCTCTGCTTCCAATCTGCTTGCTGGAACACAAAGGAAATATGCTTTCAGTTATGACTGAAGTTTCTGCAAGAATTCTTCAGGGGCAGAATAAATGAGATCAGCGATTCCAGATGTTGCTGTAGAAGATTCTTATTGTGGAATACAAAAGTTCAAATCGTTTATTTGTCATGTTAGGTGCTTTTTATAAGTATTAATTCATAATGTCTAATAGTGTCATTAGATTGTCTGTAAAGTTTGTTCATCACTACTGTCCAGTAGTAGTAAGAAATGGTGCCTATTGTAGCAGTGGGATAATAGTCTCTGGGAAGGGAGTGTGACTGTGGGATAGCAGGTATAGTAGGGAGAGATTGTGTCTATAGTAGCAGTGGGATAATAGTCTCTGGGAAGGGACTGTGTCTGTGAGATTTTAAGTATAGTAGGGATAGATTGTGCCTATAGTATCAGTGGGATAATAGCCTCTGGGAAGGGACTGTGTCTGTGGGATAGTAGGGAGATATGGTGCCTATAGTAACAGTGGGATAATAGTCTCTGGGAAGGGAGTGTGTCTGTGGGATAGCAGGTATAGTAGGGAGATATGGTGCCTATAGTAACAGTGGGATAATAGTCTCTGGGAAGGGACTGTGTCCATGGGATAGCCGGTATAGTAGGGGGAGATGGTGCCTATAGTAGCAGTGGGGATAATAGTCCGTTGGAAGGGAGTGTGGCTGTGAGATAGCAGGTAAAATAGGGAGAGATGGTGCCTATATTAACAGTGAGATAATAGTCTCTGGGAGGGGAGTGTGACTGTGAGATAGCAGGTATAGTAGGGAGATATGGTGCCTATAGTAACAGTGGGATAATAGTCTCTGGGAAGGGACTGTGTCCATGAGATAGCCGGTATAGTAGGGGGAGATGGTGCCTATAGTAGCAGTGGGGATAATAGTCTGTTGGAAGGGAGTGTGGCTGTGAGATAGCAGGTATAGTAGGGAGAAATGGGGGCCTTTAGTAACAGTGGGATAATAGTCTCTGGGAAGGGAGAGATGGTGCCTATAGTAACAGTGGGATAATAGTCGCTGGGAAGGGACTGTGGCTGTGGGATAGTAGGGATAGATTGTGCCTATAGTAGCAGTGGGATAATAGTCTCTGGGAAGGGACTGTGACTGTGGGAAAGCAGCAGGCCCAGACTGGCAATCTGTGGGTTCTGGCAAATGCCAGAGGGGCTGCTGTAAGATGCCATAGACAGTCACTATATATATATATATATATATATATATATATATATATATATATATATATATATATATATATATATATATATATATATATATATATATATATATATATATATATATACCTGAAATGCCAGGGTCTATTTTAAATCTCAGTCCAGACGTGGATAGCAGGCATAGTAGGGAGAGATGGTACCTATAGTAGTAGTGGGATAATATTTTTGGAAGGGCCCATGGCTGTGGGATAGCAGGTATAGTAAGGAAAGATAGTACTGTACTTAGAGTAGCAATGGATAGCATGTTATCAGATAAATATGCACTCACTGCATGTACACTTTAAAGGGGGAAAAAACTTTTACTGGTGAGATGCCTCATGGTTATATTGTGTTTCATATACAAGAGTGTGAACTCTTTCATCCCACTAAACATATACTTTGGGGTATATTTATCAAAGAGTGAAGTTAGAGGTCATCACGGTCCGCTAGAGTGGAATCCTGCCACTCTCCATTCATTTCTATCAGATTTTGAAAGGCATATTTATCAAAGGATACATTTTCACTTTGAACCATTGATAAATACTCTTTTAAAAATCCCATAGAAATGAATGGAGAGAGTCTGTATTTCACTCTAGAGGACTGTGGTGACCTCTAACTTCACTCTTTGATAAATATACTGCTTTATGTACAGCAAATTTATGTGAGGACAAAAAACCCTGGCATGCTTCTGTATAGCAATGAGGACTTATAGACCTTAAATGCATGGGATCTGTTATCCAAAATGCTTGACACACAGAGTTTCCAGTAAATTGGATCTCCATACCTTAAGTCTACTAAAATATAATCTAAACATCAATTAGACCCAAAAGGATTGTTTTCCCTTTAATAAGGATTAATTATATCTTAGTTGGGATCAACTACACATTACTTTCTTATTATTACAGAGAAA
The DNA here is from genome assembly GCF_017654675.1 of Xenopus laevis. Classification (NCBI taxonomy): domain Eukaryota; kingdom Metazoa; phylum Chordata; class Amphibia; order Anura; family Pipidae; genus Xenopus; species Xenopus laevis. The sequence continues at coordinate 32,517,563 of NC_054375.1, read as the reverse complement.
AATGAAGTCATTTTTACAAATGTGAATTATTTGCCTGTATTTCAGAACTTCTGGATAATGGGTTTCCAGATAACAGATCTTATACTTGTAACAGGAAAACAAGCCACATTTCCATGGGTCAACAATCATTTCTTTTTACTGTGTTGAGCAATTGAGGATTGTAATTTTTAATGCACAGATTCACATACCAGTTTATGGGTATGGGATCCGTTATCTAGAAACCTGGTATCCAGAAAGCTCTGACTTATGGGATAACCGTCCCCCATAGACTCCATTATAATTAAATAATAAAAAATTTTAACAATTGTTTCCTTTTTCTCTGTAATAATAAAACAGTACCTAGTATTTGATCCAAACTAAGGGGCACATTTACTAAGCTTGAGTGAAGGATTCGAAGTAAAAAAAACATTGAATTTCGAAGGTCTTGTTTGGGTACTTGACCATCGAATAGGCTACTTCGACCTTTGACTACGACTTCGAATCGAACGATTCGATCTAAAAATCGTTCGACTATTCGACTTTGACTACCTACTTCGGCACTTTAAACCTACCGAGCATCAATGTTAGCCTATGGGGACCTTCCCCATAAGGTTACTGTGCTTTTTTTGATTGAAGGAAAATCCTTCGATCGATGGATTAAAATCCTTCGAATCATTTTTCGAACGATTTTTCATTCGATCAAAGTATTTGCGGTAAATCTTTCGACTTCGATATTCGAGGTCGAAGGATTTTACTTCGATGGTCGAATATCGAGGGTTAATTAACCCTTGATATTCGACCCTTAGTAAATGTGCCCCTAAGAGTTTGATATTGGGTTTATTTAATGTTTACATTATCTTTAGTGTGGACCAGGTATGGAGATCCAAACCCTACGCCCTGAGTATTCTGGATAACAGGTCCCATACCTGTATACCTTTAACATAAAGCAGCTGGTTTTTAGTTTTATATTAAAATATTTAGTAGACTTCTAATGGATTCTGCGGGCCCAAAAGGTGACTTATGCAGTTCTAAAATGAATAATTGAATAAAATATGGGATCTGTTATCCATACAGCTCCAAATTATGGAAAGGCCATCTCCCATAGACTCCATTTACCCAAATAATCCAAATTTTTAATAATGTTATCCTTTTTTTCTGTACAGGTATGGGATCCACTATGTGGAAACCCAGTATCCAGAAAGCATAGAATTACTGAAAGGCCATCTCACGTAGACTCCATTTTATCCAAATAATCTAAATCTGGCCATTTCAAAAGTTGGGATGCATTATTATACATTAGAAATATATGCAGCCAGGCATGTAAGCCATGTATAAATTGAAGACATATGTAGCGTATTGCTCTTGTTTGTAGGTCCCACTTGAACTGACATATATTTTTGCTGTTTATTTATAGAGAATCCCATTATGATCAACTTAATTCTCCTTCTTTGGACTGTATCTTGCTCCGCTGATAATCTGCTGAGTAGTCCTGCTAAAGGAGACTCTCACTTCCCGACAGAAAATTCCCAGCTGTTCTGCAGTTTACCAGGCCCACCCGGTCCACCTGGGGTCCCGGGGCATCCCGGATCTCCTGGAACTATAGGAAGAATAGGGTTTCCAGGAAAAGATGGGAAAGACGGAAAAGATGGAGACAAAGGAGAGAAAGGAGATGAAGGTAAAGCAAGTAAATACGGTTGTACTATTATGCTTGCCCATTGTTGTACAGGTATGGGACCTGTTATCCAGATGGCTCAAGACCCGGGGTTTCCTGATAAGGGATCTTTCTGTTCCTTAAGTCTACACAAAATTTATTTAAAAATGAATTAAACCCTTAGGATGGTTTTGCCTCCAATAAGGGTAAATTATAGGGCAAATTCACAGTGCGAATTGACGTCATGTTGCCACTTCGCCGATTTACTAAGGGTCCCTGGCAAATTTTTGCTCTGGTGAATGGACATAAATATGCAAATTCACTAAGATGCGGATTTTTCTGAACGTTACCTCTTGAGCCAGAGTTTACTTCAACCAGCTCAGACCAGCCAAAGTGCAATAGAGTACATAGGAGTATTTTCAAAAATAGTTGAAAATTTTTCTAAGTCACAAAAAACGCTGGCGTCTTTTACTTTTTACAGGGTGATAGGCTGAAAAAGATCATACATTTTTTTTGGGGTACCCTCCTTCCCCCCTACATTTCCTTACATATGACACCTAAACGATACAGTGGGCACATGTATAGGGCAATATAACACGTCTATTTTATTTTATTAAGGTTCCCTGGCCCTGTGTAGTGTAATGTAGTTGCTGCTACATACAGTATACTTCTATTGTACTTTAACTGCACGCCGTATGCTAATAAGGCATCGCTAGCGTAACTTCGAACTGCTTATTATATTATCGCTAGCGCAACTTCGCTAGCTTTTGGAACCCTGGACACAACTTCTGATTTTCGTGAATTAGCGTTGTCCTGGTCGAATCTACGCCTGGCAAAGTGTGGCGATGTGAGTGAAGCCGTCTTAGGCAAATTTCCGCAGGTTAGTGAATTTGCCCCCTTAGTTGGGATCAAGTACAAGCTACTGTTTTATTATTACAAATAAAAAGGAAATCATTATCAAAAATTTAAATTAATGAATTAAAGGGAGTCTATGGGAGATGGATTTCTGTAATATGGAGCCTTCTGTATAACGTGTTTCCAGGTAGCTGATCCCATACCCGCATTCTATGGGTAGGTTTATTTTATAATGTGTATTATTATTTTATAACTAAGGGTGACCTCAATGAACAATAAAGACCTACTTTTGGAAATGAATTAATAAGCAGTAATTAAAAGCAGAGTGGCACGGCCTGGGAACAAGAATTACTTTCAGAACATCCATTTTCCATTAGAAAGCATAAGAACAATGAACTGCATACGAATAATTAACTTAACTGAAGTTTAATTGATGTAAATGTTTTAATGTGAATGGAATGTTTCTGGAGGAAATGTTTGCTTCTTGGTGGGACAGATCCCTTTGACTTTTGACTGTACAAGGATGGGACCTGAAACCACGTTACGGGAAGGCCATCTCCCATAGTCTCCATTTTATTCAAATAATTTAAATTTTTAACAATAATTTCCTTTTTCTTTGCAGTAGTAAAACAGTACCTTGTACTTGATTCAAACTAAGATTTTATTAATCCTTATTGGAGGCAAAACAATCCTATTGGGTTTAATTCATTTTTCATTTATTTTTAATATACTAGAGATCCAAATTACGGGTCCCATACCTGTACTAACATTTAATTGTCTGCTGGAAGCCCATACAAATAAAGAAGATGGTCTGGAGAGTTGCTTGACCTATGACTATCCTGTGTCTGAGTACAAAATGGACAAACCACTATTTTTCATACAGCCTGCTTATGAGTATCTTTAAGTGACTGCTTGATTCTTTATATTAATTGTTTGGTAGACCAGGCTTTAAATTAGTAAATTGCAGAATTATTGGGGTCACAGTGGGAGCAAATGTAACAGGTTCTGGGCACCTTACACCTTTATCCCCACCAAGCCCATGTGGGATATGTAAATGGACCTGCAGTAGTAATGCAACCTGGTAAATATGGAGGAATGACCTGTTGTCACAGTTGTCCCTGATCTGTCCATCCAAAATGGAAGAGTTGATAAAGTTATATCTGTATTGGAGTGTGCATCAGTAAACCTGAGATTGCTGACTGTTTATTAGAAATATTTCTGTTGGCTGTGTTAAGAAGTACGGAAATGTATCCACATATTCAGGATATTGTGCAGAGGTATGGGATCCGTTAACCGGAAACTCATTATTTAGAAAGCTTCGAATTACAGAAAGGCAGTGTCCCATAGACCTAGGGTCATATTTGTCAAGGGTCGAATTTCGAATTGAAAAAACTTTGAAATTCGAATTCAAAAAGACCAACCGAAATTAAGTCATAGTTTTTTTTTTTTGATCGAATAGGACCATTTTTGATCAAATAGGTCCATATTCGGCCAAATTCAAATCGTACGAATCGAAGGAATATGGCTTTCAATTAAATTTGAAAAAAGTTGATTTTTCAAAGTCCACCAATTGACTCCAAATAAGTTCTAAGAGGTCCCCGTAGGCTAAAACAGCAATTCGGCAGGTTTTAGATGGCGAAGGGTCAATGTCGGATTTTTAAAGAGACAGTACATGATAAAATTCGATATTCAATTTTTTTACATTTTTTTCGAATCAAATTTGGACTATTCTCTAGTCGAAGTACACAAAAAATCGAAATTCAAATTTTTTTCAATCGAAAATTGTATCCAGTCTTTATCCAACGCAAATACAAAAAAACAGGGAGCGTTTTTTCACAATTCTAGTTCAAATAACTGGTACCAGTAAGCAAATCGGACTTAAAATTTCCTAATATACGTCTTACCAATTACATACCGCCCCAAACCCCACGCTTAGGAGGGGAAGCAGTCTCTGCTATAACAAACTTATTCACACAGTAGATTGATTTCTTACGAGATTAGTGCTTTGACCCAGGTGCAGCTGCCCCGAGTCCGTCACCAAGGGATCACGGTATAATTGATAGTCAGTCTGTACGGCAGCGCACTCTGGACCTCACCGAAGTCAAAATTCCAAGTTAAAAAGATATAAATTTTATTTGAACATTTGACATGCACACAAGCGTCTGAGGTCTGACGCGTTTTGTGTCTACGCACCTCTCTTTCAATCGAAAATTTACCTTGAACTTTGATAAATCTGCCCCTTAATTTTATCTTCTCATTCTCTGTAACAATAAAACAGTACCTTGTATTTGATCCAAACTAAGATATAATTAATCCTTATTGGAGACAAAATAAGCCTGTCCGGTTTAGTTAATGATTAAATTATTTTCTAGTAGAGTTAGGGTATGGAGATCCAAATTATGGAATGATCTGTTATCTGGAAAAGCCCAGGTCCCGAGCATTCTGGATAACAGGTCCCATACCTTCTGTGTATTTTGTTTTTTGCAGTTTGTTTTACCTCAATACAATACTTTTATTCCACAGCTGCACATGGTAGAACTGGGAATCCAGGTAAACCAGGAATAAAGGGAAAACCAGGAGCCATTGGAAGAGCTGGCCCTAGAGGGCCAAATGGAATTCGGGGAGATCAAGGAAAGGCTGGGGAGTCTGGAACACAAGGATTTAAGGGCAAGAAAGGAGATACTGGCATGCCAGGACCATGCAGGTGTGGCTCGAAGAAAGCCAAGTCAGCTTTCTCTGTTGCAGTTACAAAAAGTTACCCAAAGGAAAGATTGCCTATTAAATTCGACAAAGTCCTTATGAATGAAGGTGGCCATTATAATGTTTCCAGTGGGAAATATGTCTGTAAAATACCTGGAATTTATTTCTTCACGTATGATATCACCTTGGCCAACAAACACTTAGCCATCGGACTGGTGCACAATGGACAATACAGGATAAAGACTTTTGACGCCAACACTGGAAACCATGACATTGCATCAGGCTCCACGATCCTTCCATTGAAACGTGGAGATGAAGTATGGCTGCAGATATTCTACTCAGAACAGAATGGACTCTTTTATGACCCGTACTGGACAGATAGTCTATTTACGGGTTTCCTCATTTACCCAGATCAAGAATACATTGATGATCGAAAGAGTAAAGGTGAAAGCAGCAGCCTTAAGGAAATATCGGATGTCAGCTGAGACCTGTTCTATCTTCTCATATTCTTATAGGCTTGTGCTCAATACAATAAAATACTTGTACATATGCTGTCTTAGTTTTATGGTATGTCTTTGTTTAGCTTGGGCTGCTAGGCCATGACAATTCTGGCTTTTTTTCTGGAGATCGTAACACAATTTTACCAAAATGACATTGACTTATGGCCAGCAGGAGCCAATAATTGACTCTCCAAGTGTGATGAACTACGTATCCCAAGTGATAAATGGCTGGAAAACTTTCATATACGACTGATAATTGATAGTGTTCTAAGGCTGTATTTATATATTTTTTATATATGCTCTAGGACATTTTTATATAGTTGATATGTTGCAACTGGACACCATTGCATTTCAGTTTCAGTTATAAACAGACAGTGAGTATGTTTGCAAATACAATTATTATATGATCTAGTTTTTATAATGACCTTTCTATTAATCTTTTAGGGTAATGGCAAAACACAGGTGCCATGCTGCTTGATCTTTGTTGACTACCGATGTATCTGGTTGTTATACAGTAAGCTCTTGCTCCACCAAACTGCTTTTCTGGGTTAATATGGCCCCCAGAGTTCAGCTCAATGTGGAAATCCTGATATTTGTCATTTGTTGGCACCAAGATTTCCCCCCTAGCCAGGGTTGGACTGTGCAGATGGGACCCCTCAGGCCCAGACCCGCTCCCCTTGGCTGGCAGAGTCGATTCCTACCTGGCCTCCCCTTGCTCTACTGCAGCTGAAATAACGAGCATCAGCGCACAAAGAAGGTATTTGCTGGGGGAGGGGAGAAGGGAGATTTGCTCCTGGGGTAGGGGCCCCATTTTAGGGCCCCTCCGATGCCCTAAAATGGAACAAGAGCAGCCCAGAACTTAGAAGAGAAAACAGCTCTATAGGCATATGGGATCTGTTATGTGGAAACCCCAATAACGGGATGGGTGTCTCCCATAGACCCCATTTTATACAAATAATCCAAAAATTATTTCCTTTTTCTCTGTAATAAGAAATGATCCAAACGAAGATATCATGGGGCAGATCAACTAAAGGGTGAAGTGGCCAATGCTAGCAACAATTTGCCAGAAATCCCATTGGCAGGGACATCGCCAATTCACGAACAGGCGTAGAGGACAATTCGCTAGCGAACGAGACCGTCTTTAGCATTCATTCACACTCTATTGCTAGACGACTTTTCGCTCTGTCAACCGATCGTTACTCTGCAAATTCAGTTAAGTGCGAATTTTACTGAGCGTTACCTCTTTCACCAGCGTTTACTTCGCCACCTCAGACCAGGTGAACTGATTAAACAAAGCTACATCTTCCTCAATCTTATGTCAGTGACATCATATCCTGTATGCCGGAAATGCATTAAAGTTGTAAAAAACGCTGGCAACTTGCCTTCAAAAGTCTTAACTATTAAAGACTTATGTGTGAACAAATTTTTTAAACTAAAATGGCACATTTGTTTTAGGGTGGGCTCATGTCTAGGGCATTAGAGGATCTCCTCTGTCTTTATTATGGCTCATTGGACATGTGTTTGAAAAAGTGGCCACTTGAAGCTTTGCACCATCACTAATAAAGACGACCATATGACTTTTAGGCACCCGTCCTATTCAAATTGACTTAAGCACAAGAATGCTAGCGAAGTATCGTTAGGCAGAAATGAACGCTAATGGAAATTCACTATGAAATGCTCACACTACACGATAGCGATAATTTGCCAGCGTTTGGCTGCTGAAACACAACTTTGCATTTAAGAGAATAAGCAAAGTGTAACGAATTTGCTTCTGGCTTAGTGGCACGGAGTGTGCCAAAGCGCTCTCTGGCGAAAATTCACCCTTTAGTGAATCTGCCCCATTGAAACCTTATTGGAAGCAAAACCAGCCTATTGGGGTTATTTAATGTTTAAATGTTTTTCTAGTAGACTTAAGGTATGAAGATCCAAATTACGGAAAGATCTGTTATCCAGAAAAGGCCAGGTCCCGAGGTTTCAGGATAACAGGTCCCATACCTGTATATCAGTAAGTGCTGCAGTAAGCCTGGGGCTAGATTCAGATTTAGAAGTTACGATTAAAGGGGACGAATTGTCTAAAATTAAAATCCCCCTTTGCCTTTGGGGAATGGATATAAGCCTTTTTCTAATTGCAATCCATTATTTTTTATCAGCCGGTTTTCATTCAGTTTAAAGTTGAGCACAATCCGTTCCCCCACATACCTGCTCTTTCAGCTGTGAGCAAAACCTTCACGGCCGTGGCCGTCTTTGTTGTTCGACCCGCTCTTCTGCTGTTCCCGCCCACCTACCAATGAAAAACGAGTAGGTAGTCAAGCAACGGTGGGAGTGACGGTCTGCAAACAAGACCGCCTACTCGTTTTTCATTGGTAGGTGGGCGGGAACAGCAGAAGAGATGGGCGGGTCAAACAGCAGAGATGGCAACGTTTGCTCACAGCTGAAAGTGCAGGTATGTGGGGGAACAGATTGCGCTCAACTTTAAACTAAAGCGCAATGAAAACTGGCTGATAAAAAATAATGGATTGCAATTAGAAAAAGGCTTATATCGGTTCCCAAAGCAGGATTTTAATTTTAGACAATACACCCCCTTTAAAATAATCAATAACGCCAGTTTTGGATAATGATGTTGATCTTCGTTGCGATATAAAGAAGGTATCATACAAGTCTGATGTCTTCATAAACTGCATTGTGATCACCCCTAATGCGAGACAAAAATCTTGGAAATTCAGATGTTGAAGTTGGAGGAGTTTCACCAGTTCTGTTGTCACAGGAATGTTGGAAGTTGTATTTGTGCAACATATGGTTGCCATTCCCGGCAGCACGGAGGCCCCGATTACCCTGAAAAACAAACAGAGCATCACAGCCTACTAACAGTATGTGATGGAACTTAATGGAAACATTGTAGATTACGTAAAACTGAAAATTTTAATAAAATCCAAGTAGAACAAACATTTGAATATATTAAAAGTATAAAGAACTTGAAAATATGCTGGAAAAGGAAGACGCCGTTGTTCATGCAGGAAAGTTCTTCTATGTATAATACTGCTTTTGGAAAGCAAATGTTCTAATTGTCCTGCTTAAGAGTGGAGTCCAAGCCGTCCCCAGATGCTTGATTTGTTCTAAGCGATGCTGCCTCTGGTAAGTTCCTTGCTTCAGCTATCAAGCGTTTCACTCCCACCATCCACTGGCTGACTTCATTTACATGATCCACCATCAGGGACCTGTGGATTTCATCTGCAGAATCCCAGTTCTGTCTCTGAAGTTCTAAAATATAACAGAATATACAGGCTGTCATTTTTTTTTTTTTTTTTTGCAAGGTAAATTTTTTTAATCTTTTGTTGCAAAAACAAAATAAACAAGATAAACTGTGATTTCTGCATTTGTTTAGCAACAATGAGGACAGGAGTCATCAGATTTCCTTCCCATTTTAAAGTGTTTAATAGGAGTGATAAATATAAGCTGTCATTTTTAAACATTTTATGCATGACTTTGAAAGTATAGTTTCCTACGGCTATGGGATCCATTATCTGGAAACCCGTTATCCAGAAACCTCCGAAATTATAAGCCTTCTCCCATAGACTCCATTTTAAGGGAATAATTACAATTTTTAAAAATGATTTCCCTTTTCTCTGCAATAAGAGGATAGTGCCTTGTACTTGACCCAAACGAAGATAATGTTTAACCCTTACTGGGAGCAAAAACAACTCTATTAGGTTTAATTCGTGTTTAAATGGTTTTTGGTAGTCCTAAATTATGGACATTGAAGTAACAGAAAGACCCCTCTCATTTGGAAAACCCCAGGTCCTGATCATTGTGGATAACAGTTACCAAACCTGTACTCTAGAACTATGTTTACCCCATGAACACAGCGCTGCCATGTAATTGGAAGAAAATAATTCAAAAGACTATAAAAAATATATACTGAAGACCATTTGAAGGGTTGCTTAGAATAATAATTAATAGTTAACTAAAATGTGAACCGCCATTTTAAACAAGCTGGTTTTTTTTTTTATTAGTGCATTGATAACTGCTAGAATCAGCCAGTAAGAGTTGGTTAAATCTGTCAGCAACTCACAGCATGAGTGTGTTAGCTGCAGCAGCAAAAACAGGCTGGGATGCGAAGTCACAAATAGATAGACTGTATTAGTTATTTCTTTCTGTTTATTTATTAAACACAGTGTATTTGTGAAACAGATTTACTTAATATCCACTACTGTTCAATGTTTTTTTTTATGTGAGCATCTGCTCTTTAAGGTTCTCTTGTATTTACCTTTTACAAGTACACTCATTCTCTTACGCACAGATGCTGAGAGTTTGCCACTGCTCCACATGTCTTCAAGCATAGTCAGCCGCCTACTGATCTCATTGAAAACTTGTTTCTGGAAGGAAACAAAATACAAGACACGTGTTAGCCCTTAGCACTACTCTTCTAATTCTCAATTTTATTTTTCCTATAGTGAAGTCATAGTACACTCATTGGTTCCTGCTGAATTTTGCTCTGTACAGGGGAATAAAAATGTTGGTATATTTCTAGGATACCTTTCTATATAGCGTATCAGAAAATGTAGGGATTACCTACAGTTATGGAGACTGCCATTCGTGCCTTTCATGATGGAAGATAAAGTCCATTGGTAGCTAGACCACACAGTTCTGGCAAATAATAACAAAATAGAAGGCTAATGGGACGTGTAAGCAAGGCTGTAGCCTTACAATGTTTGGGCCAATCATACAAATGATCGGAACAGCAGGATGTGAAGAGAAGTCCTTAAGATGCAGGTCCGTCAGGACCAATAATCCTCTATCCATCATATACGCCCATGGTTGGAAAGTTTGGTCAAAATCAATTGATCTACGTATTAAATCTGGACACATATGAACAGCTTAAAAGGTTGCTATAGACGCACAGATATTTTTGTACACTATTTGGTGCGTGTATGGTGGGAGATGAGCCGACCAATATCGGCAGAAGACTTGGATATCAGTCGGCTTGTCGATTGGGCCGGCTGGAAAGTTTTGATAGGACGCCTTGGAAGGCACCCCAACATCGGCCATTGTTAGTGCTGAATCGTCAGATACAGGTAGAACTCTATTGTTTCTATCTGTATATCGGACGATTCAGCTCTACATGTGTGTACTGGAACAAACAATCTTTTCCAGGAAAGACCGTTATTTTAATGTCTATGGCCACTGTAACCGCTTAGGTAATACAGGACTGCTCAGAGATTTTTGAGAGAAGACATCTATGTGACGCTATATAAATAAATTGTATAACTATCTCCTGCAGAAGTACTTTTGAGGAGGTTCTCCTCAAAGGCCACCTAGCCCTCTTGTCTCACTAGACAACATCCAAGAGGTAATAATAATAATAATCTCTAAAAGCAGTAGTAAAGATAAAAGACCCTTTCTATAGACATGGTGGCTGACTGATTTGGCTGTAGTGTGACATAGACAGCAGTTACCGTGACTGAATCTCTGCAGACTTCCAAGGTTTGGTGGAGAGGCGACAAAACATCCTTTATGTCAACATCACACTCTGGTTCTGGTTCTTTGTTAGTCTTCCTTATTACGTCAGAGCTAGGAGGTGGAACACCCATTCCTAAGGGAGGTGGAACACCCATTCCTACGGGAGGTAGAACACCCATTCCTACGGGAGGTAGAACACCCATTCCTACGGGAGGTAGAACACCCATTCCTACGGGAGGTAGAACACCCATTCCTACGGGAGGTAGAACACCCATTCCTACGGGAGGTAGAACACCCATTCCTACGGGAGGTAGAACACCCATTCCTACGGAAGGTGAAACACCCATTCCTACGGAAGGTGAAACACCCATTCCTACGGAAGGTGAAACACCCATTCCTACGGAAGGTGAAACACCCATTCCTACGGAAGGTGAAACACCCATTCCTACGGGAGGTGGAACACCCATTCCTACGTGAGGTGGAACACCCATTCCTACGTGAGGTGGAACACCCATTCCTACGTGAGGTAGAACACCCATTCCTACGGGAGGTGGAACACCCATTCCTAAGGGAGGTGGAACACCCATTCCTAAGGGAGGTGGAACACCCATTCCTAAGGGAGGTGGAACACCCATTCCTAAGGGAGGTGGAACACCCATTCCTAAGGGAGGTGGAACACCCATTCCTAATGGAGGAGGAACACCCATTCCTAAGGGAGGTGGAACACCCATTCCTAAGGGAGGAGCTCCAGTTGTGCGTGGAGGACAGGCTGGAGGCATATTTGGTGGCATTGAAGATGGCAGGGACTGTGAAATGGGAGCTAAAACAAAGGAAAAAAAGAAAGATATCAGTTGTTTGTTTAAGCGGCCAACACGATGATTAGTCATTTGTAGTAGTATATATAGTGCATCTATATTCTTCAAGCCCTGCCTGCTGCTGTAGCTGTCATTTTCTGGGAGATACTTCATTCAAAAATTCAGGTAGAAACATTAGTTTTGTCTGAAGGATGATCGCAGCCTTCGGTCCTTGCATGTGCAGGCGTCAGCAGAATATTAAGCCTGTACAGTTCACAATGTAGCTTACCTGGCAGAGGGCCTTGTAACTGGGCAGGTACCCTCTTATTAAGCAGAGTGCGTTTGCCAGCTCCAGACTGAGTTTGCAGCCCGTATGAAAACTGTGGTGGGTCGTTCCATCCTCTCTCTCGGTTGCCTGTAAACAGGGGAAAGGAAAATAATTCTGATCACAAAGGTCTCCGTTAGTCATGTGCACTCGCTGTGTATTGAATGTGTACAAATCACTCATTTTTCAAATGAGATTTGGGGAGGGGGGGCTCCATCAGTTTTCTAATAACAATTATTTAGTAACAATCATTTAATTCTAACTGGCAAAAGAACGGGCAGAGCCAAAAAGCATTCAAGGGACTGGTTAGTGAGAAGTTAGAACATATATCATGCAGCGCTTGTTTTCAATGTCCTGGGCAAATATCACCATGATTCTATTATAGAACTCCAGCATATTCATATAATCTTATGTATTTCCACCACTGTCATCGTTCTCTACTCCATCCCACTCAGTACTCATCAAACTTCTTCTCCTGATCTAATGCCCACTTTTTTTTCTTACTGTATTTCCCCAGAACTGGGGGGTCGGGGCCCACCGGGACTGCTGTTCAGGGCCCCCCTCGCTACCTTCTTTGAGGCGAAGCAACTGTTTGGGAAAGGGGGTCTTGCCCGGTGTCCTGCCGGGCCAGTCCACACTGTTCCTTGAAGATCACTATGATGTGATGGAAATGCTGGAATTTCGTTTGCGGTATTGCTATATATATATATATATATATATATATATATATATATATATATATATATATATATATATATAGTGAATAAAGTACCCCCTCTTGTAAAATATAAGGATATTATAAGTTACCGAGGAGTTTCATGACCATTTAAAAACACGAGGCCGAATATTAGCAATTTGAGTGAATATATTTTCACTCAAATTTGAGTGAAAATTTGAGTGAATATAATATCCTCATAAATATCCTCATAAATCCAAAATAAAAGTGCAAACCAGGAACCTTTTAAAAGTAATTAAAAATCTATAATTTTATTTAATACATTAAAAACAAGTGGTCTTGAAAAAGGTCTTAGGAACAGACTGAAACGTTGACCACCTGTTTTTAATGTATTAACTAAAATTATAGATTTTTAATTACTTTTTAAAGGTTCCCCATGTGCACCTTTATTTTGGATTTTTGTAAAATGTTACAATAGGTAGCACCTTGGGTCTATATATATATATATATATATATATATATATATATATATATATATATATATATATATATATATATATATATATATATATATATATATATATATATATATATATATATATATATATATAGTGAATAAAGTACCCCCTCTTGTAAAATATAAGGATATTATAAGTTACCGAGGAGTTCCATGACCATATAAAAACACGAGGCCAAAAGGCCGAGTGTTTTTATACAGGTCATGGAACTCCGAGGTAACTTCTAATATCCTCATATTTTGCTGGGGTACTTTATTAATTATAATACACAAATTTTAGTGAGTCATGTGACAGAAATGACATCACTACTCACCGTTTATAACTGATGACATCAGAACTCACCGTTTATAAGGATATAATTTACAAGATATTCATGGCTTTTGTGTATTATATATATATATATATATATATATATATATATATATATATATATATATATATATATATATATATATATATATATATATATATATATATATATATATATATATATATATATATATATATATATATATATATACAAGGAGGTTAGTAACAGCACTCAAGCTTAGAAAAATGTAGATGTGGTGCTCGTCCTTGGGGATGCTCCGGTTAGCTTCCCATAGTATGTAAAGTCAAAAGATGGACAGCACTCACTTGTTAATGCTTAAATTCTGTATTAAAAGATAAAAAACTTTACATCACCATATATGTGCACATATCATTCGGCGACGTTTCGAGCCATGTTGGCCCTTTCTCAAGCCATGTGTATCAATGGTATAAAGGCATAATCCGTAATCAAAATGGAATTTAAAGTCCAGAGAAGGAAGTGACATGCAATGTGAATGGCTATTACGTGCTAGTGTACAGTATCCAGACGAACAAATTGAATTTTTTCTTGAGGCCTTGGAAATCATATTGAGAATGAATTATTTTATTTTTCAAGAAAATTTCTATTTACAGTTACGTGGAACCGCGATGGGATCTAATGTCGCCCCCGTCATACGCCAATACCTTCATGGTTTGGCTTGAAGAACTGTTTGTGTATCGCGATGATCTCTATCAGACACACGCAGTGGCCTGGTGGAGATATATCGACGATATATTCGTAGTGTGGCGGGGTGACGTTGACTCCCTATCGCGGTTCCACGAACGTCTGAATGGGTTCCATCCGTCCATCAAATTTTCACATGTGTTTAGTATTAATGAAATTTCTTTTTTGGATGTTCTGATTTATAGAGACCATGGCCTGCAGACTAGGCTATATTCAAAGCCCACTGATCGAAACCAAATATTACACTTTGGGAGTAATCATCCGATGCATACTAAACAATCTATACCGATCAGCCAAATGTTGCGGGTGCAGAGAGTAGTGAGTAATCCCACAGTGAGAGAGGTACAAGTTGGACAGATGAGAGATAAATTCAGACAGAGAGGTTACCCTTCACAGGTTCTCGAAAGAGCGGAGAAAATAATTAAAAACAAAAGAACAAGGAGAACTAGGGAACCAAGGACCACTTTTATTAGTGAATATGGACCAATGAGCAATAGGGTTAATGTGATTTTGCGTAAACACTGGTACATACTACGTAGAGCATATCCCACAATAAGGGAGTTCGCCTTACCTCCCATGACCTCGTATAAAAGGGGCAAAACAATTGGTTCAGTGTTATCTAGGAACAAGACATCTAAAGAAGATGTTGGTACTAATACTTTTTTGGGTATCAGAAATACGGGTATGTACCAGTGTTTAAATTGTGTACAATGCAAACATGTAATCCGAGGAAAGAACTTTATACATCCTGATACTGGGGAGACAATCCAAATTAGGGGCTACCACACTTGTTTGTCACAGTATGTGGTTTACGTGATTGTGTGCCCATGCAACAAATTATATGTTGGGGAAACTGTGCAGAAAGTGAAGTCACGGATTTCCCAACATAAATCAACAATCAAATCAGGTAATCTAGCATTGCCACTTTCTAGGCATTTTCGTGAGCATGGACACACCAGTGACCAGCTACGATATATGGTGCTAGAAACTGTACCCCCACTGAAAAGAGGGGGGGATCGGGAGCTAAGATTGAAACAGCGGGAGGTGTGGTGGATCAATAAACTACACACACTTCACCCTCACGGCCTTAATAAAGATTATGATTTGTATTTATTTTTATAATTAATTTGCTACATTTTTGCAAAGTATGTGTGAGTAATAATTGCTGTTACTATACTAAATATGTACTATGTATCTTTGATTCCATTCAGGTTATGGGGTGGAAGCCCCGCACTATGTGTGAAAAATACATTGCATGTCACTTCCTTCTCTGGACTTTAAATTCCATTTTGATTACGGATTATGCCTTTATACCATTGATACACATGGCTTGAGAAAGGGCCAACATGGCTCGAAACGTCGCCGAATGATATGTGCACATATATGGTGATGTAAAGTTTTTTATCTTTTAATACAGAATTTAAGCATTAACAAGTGAGTGCTGTCCATCTTTTGACTTTATATATATATATATATTTCAGTGAGTCATGTGACAGAAATGACATCACCAAGCTCCGATTATATTTGATGAATTGTGCAATAATATATATATATATATATATATATATATATATATATAGTTAGTATATCAAAAGACCAGCAACACCGGGATTTTGAGCTAACTAATAAAACATTAAGGCACACTTATAACATTTAAATACATATTGTCTGTGCAATAACAACTAGCCTGCTATGCTACAGAACAGACACCTACGTGTAATGTGTGTGCCCTTTAACTTCTTGCAGTAGGAACCACTAACGTCCCCCAGATAATACGTCACAGCACCAAGCAATGCTGGGAATTGTAGTTCATAAATCGCATGCGAAGATTCCCAGGCGCTCACCCCTTACTACTCTATTGCGGAATAACCCTACATTCCCCTGGCCAAGTCCTGTGTTTCCTCGCTCTGTTAATAAAACAGCTTCCACCCCAGTTCCAGCACAGCTTACCCGGCTTCACGTACAGCTCAGCCATATCACCTTCCTGTTTCTGTGTCGCTGCTCCCTCTACAGGCCAACCAGCATTGAGATCTCCGAGTCAGTGCAGTGTTGGAAGGGGCGGGGCCAGGGATTGGGCGCGGTGTTATTTCGTGGCAGAAAGGCTGTGAGTGGGAGGGGCGGGAGAAGAGCAGTGGGAGGAGCGGGAGGGCGGGAGAAGAGCAGCGGGAGGGGCGGGAGAAGAGCAGCGGGAGGGGCGGGAGAAGAGCAGTGGGAGGGGTGGGAGGGGCGGGAGAAGAGCGGTGGGAGGGGCGGGAGAAGAGCGGTGGGAGGGGCGGGAGAAGAGCAGTGGGAGTGGAGATAAGTGGTCTCAGTCAGTACAGAACTGTGTCTTGCTGTAGCTGTGATTATATTAATTAAAATATACTACAAATGTCAGAGTCTGTGGTAAGATGAGAAACCATTTAGAGGGAATTCACAAAATTGGTGATATTGAGCCAAAATAAATTCATGAACCTCTATCTCCACTTTGGTAAATTTGACCTTTAAACCGACGCTTTTCAGATTTTGTCTTTTGCGCAACATTTTAAAGTAATTTTTTCCTGAATTTTGTCTTTAGCTCTTACTACACCTGTCAGTCAGCCAACAAATTGGAATTATTGGGGGAGGGGGTTTATATTACCCAGGACAACTATACATTCTTTATTTCAGGATAACCTGGGCTTTCTAAATCTGCCTACATGTTTGTGTAATGCCACTTCTGTAACAAGATATAACGGTCTAAATACAATAAATTATATTTTGCATAATACAGGTATGGGACCTGTTATCCAGAATGGTCGGGACCTGGGGCTTTCCGGATAAGGGATCTTTACGTAATTTGGATCTTCATACCTTAAGTCAACTAGAAAATCATATAAACATTAAATAAACCCAAGAGGCTGGTTTTGCTTCCAATAAGGATTCATTATATCTTAGTTTGTGCCAAGTACAAGCTACTGTTTTATTATTACAGAGAAAAAGGAAATCATTTTTAAAGATTTGGATTATTTGATTATAAGGGCATCTATGGGAGATGGTCTTTCCTTAATTCTGAGCTTTCTGGATAACGGATCCTATACCTGTATAGGGATTTGTATCAGCAATATGTTTTATTATCTTAGGCCGATGGTCTACTTGCTGCTAAAACTAAAAAAAATGGTTGGGAGGCTGAACTTTTCCTTTAGAAAATATATTCACTCAAATTGCTAATATTGCCTCATTCATTAAGCTAAAACTAGTAAAAAAGTGCAAGTGTGAGTTAAAAACATTTTACATATCAAATTGTATAAAATACACTTGTTTTGTTTAATCAGTGTTTTACTTGTTTTGTTAATGAGGCTTTTACACCTATAGGGTTAGACAGAAACTTGTTTCCTGACTATAAAATGCTAATCCCCATTAATATGATAATTCTTCCCCAACGGGGCATCTACAAGAGGTGTGAAATGAATATTGGCTGAACCAAAGGCAGAGCAAGTTATTTTAGAATTGATCTGACACATGGGGAAGGGTTATACCGAGCTTTAATCCATTTTTAAAATGTCATTTGACAAATATGAAACATGGCGGCTGATTTTTGTTTGTGACTATGGAGAAAGTATTTTACCCAAGTTTACCACCACTTTTACTCCAAAAATGGTCTCTCTCCCCTCTATTAGAGTCCTGTGTTTTTCTGTGGTTTGGGAAAACATTTACCTGCCAATGCTTTATCCTCAGTGTGCCTCTCAGCTGTTATCTATTAGGAGCAACTTTATCCCTGATTGACATCCAAGGACAAGAAGAGGGATACATAATATGTTGGATTGCATGAAAAGCTAGCTAGATCTCAGTGTTCCAGCACACAGTCTTTTAACTGTACAGAAATAAAGTGCATATACTGTATATATGAATCACAAATGTTACAACACAGAAATGGTTAGAAGAAAGTATATTTTAAACCACCAGAGCAGTTCTTATTATACTCCCATAATAATACCACCATAGCAGAGTATAATGCTCTCATATTAATAATAATACTACCACCAGAACAATCAGTATAATAATCCCATAATAATAATAATAATAATAATACCGCCAGAACAATCAGTATAATACTCACATAATAATAATACAACCAGAGCAATCAGTATACTACTCCCATAATAATAATAATGCCACCAGCGCAGTCAGTATAATACTCCCATAATAATAATAATAATATCACCAGAGCAGTTAGTATAATACTCCCATAATAATAATAATACCACCAGAACAGTCAGTATAATACTCCCATAATAATAATAATACCACCAGAGCAGTCGGTATAATACTCCCATAATAATAATAATACCACCAGAACAGTCAGTATAATACTCCCATGGAAGGGAATCCAGGGGGAGTCTCCTAATATTTGGTTGTGCAGCATAATTGCCTACTTACAGACCCACAGCAATGGGAAAGCATCAATCCCAACCAGCAGGTGCCGAAACTCCTCTTCTATAAAAACAATTAAATAGCAGGGGCAGCACCCATAGTGCAATTTGTTTTATTATCGTAAAAAGTAAAGCAAAGTATTGCACTTACATATAAAAGAAAAAAGAAAGTCACTTAGTGGTGTGGTTTAGTTCAGGGTGCAGTGGAACATTCCTTTGCTTTTAGAGTAAAGGAGTAGATGGCATCTCTATTCACATCTATTCCACCTTATGTTCCACCTGCTGGTGAATGGATGTCACACCTGATGCATTTCGTTATCCAAACTTCCTCAGAGGGGCCTTTCCACTGCATCAAGGAGTATGTGACTTTCTAATTTGCTCAAGGGTCTTTTATATGTAAGTGCAATACTTTTTACAATAATAAAACAAATTACACTTGGGCTCTGCCCCTGCTGTTTAACTGTTTTTTATATAAAAGGAGTTTTGGCACCTGCTGTTTAGGATTGGCCTGATAGGCTTTCCCGTTGCTAGGGGTCTGTAAGTAGGCATTTATGCTGCACAACCAAAAATTCGGAAACTCCACCCGGTTTCCCTTGCATGCAGTTTCTGTTGGGAGTATTATACTGACTGCTATGGTGGTTTAAAAGACACACTTTCTTCTAACCATTTGTGTGTTGGAACATTTGAGATTAATTAATTCAAATATATATATATATATATATATATATATATATATATATATATATATATATATATATATATATGCACTTTTATTTCTGCACAGTTAACTCTCTGTGTGCTGGAACACTGAGAACTATCTATCTTTATTTTTCACAATAAAATCCAACATATTGCGTATTTGTATTCCCTCTCTCTGTAGCCTCTAGCGCTGACCATTGTGATCTGAAATTATTTCTATAAATACGATATAGTCTGCCAGATATAGACTATCATAGTTAGCAGGACTCTGCGTCACAGACAGAGTTGATCTGTTCATGAGGGGAATAAAAGCTGGGGTGCGGGCGCACTAGGTGCTCTTTATTCTGGTGTAGAAATGTTAAAATATTTCACAGGCACACCCTTTTCCCCCCAAGTTTGCAGTGCTCTTTTTTAACTGCTAAATCGGGCTTATTTATGTATCTTTGTCTTGCTCAGCCCAGCTTTAACCCTTTAAGTTCCACAGAACGTAGAATCTAGGTTCTGTGGAAAAGTAACTTGAAAAGCCACAGAACCTAGATTCTACATTCTGCAGCACTTCCGGGTTCTGGTTCGGAGTGGCTGTTAGAGCCGCTCGCTTCGTTCCTCTTTGATCCCCTGCCCCTAGGAGATCGAGTGGCCCCTGGGGCGTGATCGCCCAGGGGCCCAAAGCAGTAGCAGGCACGTGTTACTTACGTGTCCTGCTGCTGCAGCCTGCACTGCGCCGCCCCACAGCACAGGGACACAGATGACATCGCAGATCTCTTCCTGGAGCCCCTCCAGATCGTCTGCAACAATCTCCAGTGACTTTTTCAGGTTAGTGCAACAATTACACACACAAACACACCAACACACACTTATTACAGTAATACACACTTAGATTCACACTTACACATACATTTTTGGGGATTGGGGGGTCTCTTACACTCACTGCACTCACACGCGCACATAACATGTAATTTACCAATTGTGCACACGCACATACATGGCATTGTGGCTTTTTTTTTTCTTATCGCATCGTCTCTGTTTTGGCTGAAAAAAATGTTTTATTGCCATTGCGAATAGCGTATTCGCTAACCGTACTGTGCAATACCTTTTATATGTTATTTCGGTGATCATATTGCAATTTTGGGCATTTTGGTGCATTTATATCAATTTTATTGCATTTTCAGCTCTGCATATGTCGTGTTCACTTGTTTCTAACCGTATAACCTATTTGGCCCAGCTAAAATATTCAAACTGTGATTCTGACGGCCGATTTCACTAGTCTGGAAAAAAAACATTGATTTTTGTGGTTTTATTGTATTTTTTTGCATCTCACTCTTTACTGCCTTATTTTGTTTTGCCTTGTACATTTTATCTACTATATATCCATTTGGGGTTCTCTGTGCGCCACATAGTTTGGTATATCTATGCACTTTGGGCATCAAAGTGATCAGTAGACTCCTGGCGCTCATATTTAGGATGTTTTATGCTGATACGTTACGAAATGTGGGGCATATAATGGGGTAAAATTCAAGCTTTGTGACGATTTTCAGAAATTTGATAAAAACCGTTATGTTCAGCATTGCTTTGTAGTTTGGCAGTTTGCAGTAGAAACACATATTTACCCATATTGGATTCGTCAGAATGTGTACTTTCTGAAAATATATGGTTTTCTAGGGTCTCTGTACTGTTAGGGGGTCTTATGTCACATAATACACTAACCAGGTGCTTATATTGCAGCAGCCAGCACGTCAGCAGTGAAAATTGATATACATTATTGTCATTTAGGGGTCTCTATGTGCCACATAGTGTGGTATATCTATGCATATTGGGCATCAAACTGTTTAGTAGACCCCTGTGTTTATATTTAGGATGCTTTATGCTGGTAATGATACATGGACAATACGTTCAGTGTTGGACTGGCCCACAGGGATATCAGGAAAAGTCCCGGTGGGCCCAGGTGTCAGTGGGCCCTCCTGCTTCAAAACATTTGGCATATTTCATGGCCATTACCTATTTCTATGAGAATAAAGAGACTAAATAGATTTAATAATAGTTTATAGCATGTAAAGAAAAGTGACTAGCAGAATAGAGGTTGCGTGAGGAGAGGAATTATAAAGTACTGAGAGTGGCCCCTGGTCTAAGGTCTTTTGGTGGGCCCCTGGTCTGAGATTTTTGGGTGGGCCCCTGGTGTCCTAGTCCAACACTGAATACGATGCTGGAAAGTTGAAGCTTTGAAGCAATTTTCAGGTATTTCACCAAAACCGCCAAATTTTGAAAAACCTTGCGACTCAGTAGTTTGGAGCTAAAGGCATGGGCACCCATTTTAGATTCTGTAGAATGTGTACTGTCCAAAAATATATGGTTTTGGGGGGTAAACATATATTTCTGTGTTTTTACCCCACAAAAATGCAGTCAATGTGTTTTCATAAGCTGAAGTTACCCACAGGACTATTTGTAAGCGCTAACTTCAAACACAGTGGTAAACCTATGCACAGTGGGCACCAAACTGTTTGAAGGACCCCTGGCAATCATATTTAGGGTGCTTTTTCTTGGTACGTAATGATACATGGGCGATATGATGCTGGAAAGTTGAAGCATTGGGGAAATTTTCAGATATTTCACCAAAAACAACAAATTTGGGAATGCCTTGCGACTTAGTAGTTTGGAGCTGAAAGGATTGGGTACCCATTTTAGATTCAATTGAATGTGTACTTTCCAAAAATATATAGTTTTTGGGGGTAAACATATATTTCTGTGTTTTTGCCCCACAAAAATGCAGTCAATGTGTTGATTTTTTATTAGCTGAAGTTACCCACAGGACTATTTGTATGCGCTAACTTCATTTTGGGGCCTCTAAATGCAATATACTTTGGTAAACCTATGAACAATGGCCACCAAACTGTTTGGAGAACGCCTGGCAATCATATTTAGGGAGCTTTTTCTTGGTATGTAATGATACATGGGCGATATGATGCTGGAAAGTTGAAGCATTGAGGCAATTTTCAGATATTTCACCAAAACCGTCAATTTTGGGAAAGCCTTGCGACTTTAGTTTGGAGTAGAAAGGCACGGGTACCTATTTTAGATTCAGTAGAATGTGTACTTTCCAAAAATGGGTTATGGGTTTGGGGGGTAAACATATATTTCTGTGTTTTTACCCCACAAAAATGCAGTCAATGTGTTGATTTTTCAGTAGCTGAAGTAAAATCCTGAACAATTTGGATGTGCTAACTTCATATTGGTGTCTCTAAATGCCAGATACTTTGGTAAACCTATGCATAATGGGTATCAAACTGTTCAGTGGACCCCTGGCAATAATATTTCAGGTGCTTTTTCTTGGTACCTAATATAGTGTGGGATATGCTGAGCAGTAAAATAAAACCTTTGAAGTGATTTTTCTGAATTTTGATTTTTTTTTATAAAAATCACTATGTTCAGACAAGCTTTGATGTTTGGTAGTTGGGAGTACAGAGAGATAAGTGGGTTGGGGCTGTGATGATGCAATGAATAATAGTTTAGTAAGCTTTAGTTTACCTTTGGTATTTAGTTTTCCTGTCATATGCTCTAGATGATTCAATTGGTTGTTGACTTTTAGGTTAACTTTTAGTATGTTATATGCTAATTCTGAGCAACTTTTCAATTGGCTTTCATTTTTCTTTTCTTATAGTTTTTGAATTGTTTGCCTTCTTCTGACTCATTCCAGTTTTTAAATGGGGGGGGGGTCACTGACTCCATCTAAAAACAGATCCCCCGTAATGAAAAAGAAATATTGTTATTGCTACTTTTTTATTACTCATATTTCTATTCAGGGCCTCTCCTTTTCATATTAAAGTCTCTTATTCAAACCAATGCATGGCTATTAGAGAAATTTGGACTCAAGCAACCAGATTGTTGACATTGCAACCTGGAGATCTGCTGAATAAAATGCTAAATAACTCAAAACTACAATTAATTAGTAATGGGCGAAATCGGGGCATTTCGCTTCGCTGAATTTGCACCTGGCGAATAAATTCGCCCATTACTACGAATAATAAAAAATGAAAACCAATTGCAAATTGTCTCAGAACTCCACTCTCTAGTTTGCACTTACTTAAAGTTAATTTCAGGAGAAACAACCCCTTCAAATTTAAAGCCAGCAGTGTATTTATGTGCTGTGTGTTCTGGGGCATTAAACATAAAGCCAGCATTGTATTCATCATTCCACGTGTTCTGGGGCATTTAATGTAAAACATGCACTGTATTTATCCTATTTATCTGCATTGGCTACCCTGTGTCCTGTAGATATTTAGTTGCTGACTAGTACTGGTGATTGGTAGAGACACAATGGCAGTTATGTTAAGGCTTCCCTAGACTCTTGCTATGGTATTTCCCATATAGAATAAAATAAAATATTTTACAGCTTTACTAATGCTTTATCTACTACTAAGTCCTTCCATTTTGCAAGAGGGCACTCACATCTTTTAGGTTATAATGAGGATGGGCAACCTGGACAAATTAGGGATAGAAATAAACATCAGAAAACAAAGAGAATCCCTTTTGTTAATCAGTTTAACTTATTGAGTGGTGAAATCTCCAAAATTATAAAAAAAAAAAAAAAGACTGGAGTTTATTAACAAATAATTTCCCAAATAAGGGTATATTCAAATCTCCACTGGTCATGTCATATACGAGAGCAGAAACAATTGGGGCAAAACTGGTCAAGGCAGATCTGGGTCCCTCTGTATGCTATAAACAAACCAAAAATGGAACCTTTCCATGCTGCGGATGTAACCATTGCAGCAATGTACTAAAAGGTGAATGGATACACCATCCACTAAAGGGCTCCCGCATCCCAATTAGAGGCTTTTATACGTGTGCATCCACATATGTAGTCTATAGTATAAAATACCCATGTGGCAAAACATATGTGGGAAAAACTATACGTTGTATAAGGGATAGACTTAATGAACATAAGTCAGCTATCAGAAATAAATGAAATCAGCCAGTTGCAAAACATTTTAATGAAAATGGCCACACCATCAGTCAGTTGCGCTTTCAAATTCTTCATTCAGTACCAAGAAAGAGACGTGGAGGAGCTATGCATCCTTGTGGTCTGCATCAAGAATTTGATTTGAGTAGTTTTTATTGAAATAATACGTTTTTTTAAAAAAAAAAAAAGTGTATGTTTTACAGGTATCATTCAAACATGTTGTTGTTTCTGCCCGGGAGCGGGTTATTATCTTGAATTCCCTTTATGGCTATACTTTGTGGATAACTAACTCAAACAATCAAAAGGAAACTGCTTTGAAACTTTGTTGATATATTTGTATCTGAAATGTACGTTTGTAATGACACATTGTTATACTTTGTAATAATATGTTATAACACTAGGGGGCACGGTACTTCAGGCTATTTAAGGTCATGTGCTCGTGTGGTTTTTATGCTTGACAAAGAGTGGAGTGCCACTCGAAACGTTGCATCGTGTTGCTGTTCTGCTATGCAAATAACTGCAAATATTAAAGGCGGTTTTAATGAAATTGGAGTGCTGTCAATGGATATATATTTGTGTAGGATGCAGTGAATTGTAGTTTAGTAAACTTGATAATTGCCAGCACCTATGATATTTAGTATTCCTGTCGTGCTCTAGATCAGGGCTTTCCAACTGGCCCTCCACATCAAAGTCTGCCTGCAGTGTCTGTTTAACATATGTAAACTCTAAAAGGTATCACTACAGATATTGACTGGCCCCTGCATTGTTTAAACCTCAAATTCACACTGTAATCCCCTGTATTGTTCACACCTGTGATCCCCCTGCATTGTTCACACTTGTGACACCTCTATTGTTTATATCCTAAAGCCTGTACTGTTCACACCTGAGACCCAGACTGAAACTGCCCACATTGTTCACCTGTTCACACCTTATACGAAATGATAATGGGGCACCAGCACTGTGTCACTGTATGTAGTACATATTAGACTGCTCCTGATTCCTGTCTCCTGCTCTGTTCTGCCTTCCCTATGCTCCTGTGTGTGTCATACTTTGGTATTTGTTCTGGGGGTTTGTTAGCATTTGAAAATTATTGTTAGGGGCGCCTAAGGTGTTTAATCGTATGCTGGGGTACTGTATTATACACAGGGGACGAGGAGGCATATGGATTTATGGGTATATCTTATATGACTTAACTTTTTCACATATGAGTGACATCTTTGCCAGGGCAGGCACAATGTAGTTTGGCACCCTAGGCAAGAGCTTCAATCAGGGCCCCCTGTCCTGCATTACCATTTCCCTCCTTACCATGATGGTTTTTACATAAAGAGAGCAAGAAAATGTACAACATTTTTTCATTTATATTACTGCTCCCTATACCTGTACCAGTAAGCCCAGCAGCCATCCATAATACACCCCACACGTACCTGTACCAGCAAGCTCAGCAGCCATTCATCATACAGCCCTCCAGCAGCCATCATATTGCACCCAATCTTTACCTGTGCCAGCAGCAGCCAAAAATAAATCTGATCACATCATATTGCCCCCAAGTATTTATGTATCTGTGCCAGCGCCCACCCCAGCAGCAACAGCAAACATATGGGCCCCAAATCTGTACCTGGCTGTGCCAGCAGGAAGCTTCACACTTTACAGTAATAGAAAGAAAGTCTTCAGTTCAGTGCAACTGTGCAAGGCTGAGAGCAGCGAGAGCCACACCAAGCAGGCCGCCTTTCTCTGTCACCCAACACATCAGTGATGTCATTGACGCGTGTACGCACGTCGCGCTGCACCGCACAGAAGGAGCTATTACTTGCCAGCAAGAGGGAAAAGGAGATGGATTCCACCCAACTGGGTGACCATGATTACTGAAACAAATTATTAAATAAACGCTTGAAAAAAACAAAAAAATTAAAAAACTAAAAAAATCCCCTTAAAAGTGCGCCCCTCAATAATGGCGCCCTAGACAGGCGCCTACTCTGCCTACCCCTAATTCCAGCCCTGATCCCTGCAGTGAGCACCAACCATTTGGTTTTTTGGTGTGCTATTAATATGGACATGGTCTTGCGGTAACATGGGTGTGGTTTAACATGGGTGTGGTCTAAAACAGGAGTGGCTAACACTGGCTTCCATTATCGGCCCTCCACCACGTAGATTAGAAAAATTCCGGCCCTCTGTACCATAGAAGTTGGACAGCACTGCTCTAGATGATTAAAGTGGTTGTTGACCTTTAGGTTAACTTTTAGTATGTTATAGAAGAGCAACTTTTCAAATGGTCTTTATTTTTACTTTCTAACAAGTTTTTTGAATTATTTGCCTACTTCTGACTCTTTCAAGTTTTTAAATGGGGGGTCACTGACTCTATTTAAAAAGAGTTGCTAATGAAAAAAAATGTATTGTCATTGCTACTTTTATTACTCATCTTTCTATTCAGGGCCTGTCCTTTTCATATTAACTATTATCTTTTACAAATAATAAAAAATGAAAACCAATTGCAAATTGTCTCAGAACTTTATACTTCATTATACTAAAATTTAATTTTGGGAGAAACAACCCTTCAAAATTAAAGCCAGCAGTGTATTTATCTGCTGTGTGTTCTGTGCATTAAACGTAAAGCCAGCATTGTATTCATCCTTCCATGTGTTCTGGGGCATTTAATGTAAAGCCTGCACTTTATTTATCCTATTTATCTACATTGGCTACCCTGCGTCTTGTAGATATTTAGTCCCTGACTAGTACTGGTGGTTGGTAAAGACACAATGGCAGTTATGTTAAGGCTTCCCTAGACTCTTTCTTTGGTATTTCCCATTAATCACTTCAAAATAAAATAGTTTATAGCTTTACTAATGCTTTATCTACCACTAAGTCCTTCCATCTGGCAAGAGGGCACCCATTCCGATTAGGAAAAAGGAGGTTCCGTGAAGATGCTGTGAAGATGTGGAATTCTCTTCTTGAATCATTAGATAGCTTTAAGAAGGGGTTGGATGGCTTTTTAGCAAGTGAGGGAATACAGGATTATGGAAGATACTTACTACGTACTTACTACGTACCTGACCTTTTCCCTATCTGTCATCCTGAGCTGAATACCCACTCTTCACTGTCATCCTGCCACCAGTCAAATAATTTCTTCCAAGCTTTTGGGAGATTCTAATGACAAATAACCCTTATAATCCACAAGATTATATTATATCCTTATAATACAAAAGAGCCATGCATATCCTTAAAAACGGTGCTTAGTGATGTCACCGGTTATAATCGTAACTAGTAATGTAATTTCTGTCATATGACTCACTGAAACTTGTGTATTATAATAAATAAAGTACCCCTGTTGCAAAATATATAAGTCGCTTCCGAGTTCCATGACTTCTGCCTTGTGTTTTTATATAGTCGTGTAACTCCTCAGTAATTTATAATAGCCTTATATTTTACAAGAGGGGGTACTTTATTTACTATATAAACAGGGCTGTTTATATCATGTTGAGAATATTAGAAGTCACCTCAGAGCTACATGACCTTTATATATGACTTTTGGCCTCGTCCTTATTTATGATCATGGTACTCATCGGTGACTTGTAATACCATTATGTTTTACAGGTATTTTATTCACCATATACTCTGAATTATATATTCTGAATTAGCATGGGTTGGAAATTCACGTAATGCTTTTATTTACAATTCTTCCTGACTCCAACAGGGAATCCCCTTCCTCTATCTTTCCTTTAGTGATTCTACTGCTCATCATTCATTCAAAACACTGCCTGCTTGGATGGTACAGTGATTCTACTTTCCACTCATTGGTTTAACTCAAGATTGACTCTGCCTTTCTATGCAGATAGGCTACATGGCTGACCTCAGATAAAGTGTTCCCCAAAATAATTAAACCAACTAGACTTATATTTCCCAGACCCTGTTTTTTGCAACTCTAAACTCACATTTTGGTAAATCTGCCCATTAGAGCTTAAATAAAAACTCACCCACATTTTATTCATTCCTATTGGATTTCTAGAACTGTATTTATCAAACGGCAAGTTCTAACTTTCACCAATTGCTAAATACACTTCTAAAAATCACATAGGAATAAATATAATGTTGGTGAGTTTTTATTTAAGCTCTGAACTCTACAGGGTCCTATTTATCATGCTGTGTAAAACATTGGAGAAAAACATCACTAGTTATGTTGCCCATAGCAACCAATCAGCAATTAGCTTTCAACAGTCACCTACAGGTTAGAAAACAAAATCAAATATGTGATTGGCTTCTGTGGGCAACATCACAAGTGATGCTTGTCTCCAATGTTTTACACAGGATGATAAATTGGCCCATTAGCATATGAGTGTGAAAGTATAGTAACCAATAATTCACGAGCTGCTGCTTTCTGGAAAAAAAATTGTATTTAACATAATGGTTGGTCTACTTTCATTAACTTGGTATTTGTTAGAGCATTAGTAAAGTATGTAAGAAGGTGATTGGATTGTGTGCATGAGAAAATGTATTGAATGTGTAAAGTGAATGTGAGTGCTGTAAAAATGTTAAAGTAATGTTAAAGTAATGTTAAAGTGATTGAAAGTGTTAAATGTGTTGGAAGACTGTAATGTGTAAAATGTACCACAAGATGGCAGTGTTGTCATGTAAATGAATGGTAAAGGTTCCATGCTGGATAACAGAGGGAAAGCACATGTACAGTATTGAGAATAGCACATGAACAGTAAGTGTTAGGGTAGTGTTTAATTGAAGAAGGTATTTAAAGGGGAGACACACCCAAAGGGTTGTTCACATGCATTTGGATTAAGATAGAGAGAGGGCACAAGTGTGAAATACTAGGTATTTCAGATAGTCGGGACTATTTAGCATGGGTAGTTAAGACCCCAACGAGGAGGTAGTGGCATATGTGCCAAGGCTAAGCCAGTGAGGGTGCAAGTGGAAGTTGTAGGAAAAAGGACATCCTGAAGGAGGGGGAAAAGAAAAGTCCTATCCGGAGTAGGCCAGAGGGGCATAGGTCGTATGCCGGACTGGTAGGACCGGAAGGTGTCACAAGAAAAGTCCTACCCTGAAAGGTCAGTGGTGCACTGGCGTGGTGTCAGCCCGGCTGAAGCAGGGAGGTGGTGAGTAACCCTGGAAAGGGATGTCCTTCGGAAGGTTTCGGGGAAAAACCTTTGTGTATTTGGAGTGTCGGCTTAGCCAGCAAAGGAGAAGTGTATCATTGCCGTGGATTGTATATCTGTATGCCCTGATGTGTGGAAGAGTCATCTGATGAAAGAAAGTGTACCAAATAAACAGTTCAAGTTTGTTTTATCATCAAGAGTGTGGACTTCAATCATTGGATCAAGTTGGGTTTCCATGGTGACAGTGTTAACCCCTTCCTACCCTTACAAGTAGATTAAAGAGAATGCAAGCTTACTTTTATTCCTGTATTTTGCCTGTTCCTTTTTTCAGTCCACAGATTATTCATTACAATAAAAACACAAACTCTTGCACTATTATCTGTCGGTAATTTATTATTAAGCCAGTTTTCAGAAGATAGCAGTTTTGTTGTCTCTCTAATTACGTCACTTCTGTACAGGCTGCATGTTCACCAACTTCTCAAGTTCACACTTCTCTAATGATGAAGATGTAAACATGCAAGTTATGTGTAAGGTGATGTCTCAGAACCAAACAGCTTGTTCAAATATTCCAGGCTCCCAAAATCATTTTGACAGAATTTCCCCTGTTTCTTATGAAACCAAAATGAGTCATCAATTCTGTCCTGTTTCCCGTCTTTTGAAATCTAAGATAATTTAAACAGCTGTAGCGAAGTTTGGGAATCCAATGTTTAAATATATTTGACATAAAGGAGTGGAACTGTTGCACCCTGGTATTATTATTATTATTAACATGTATTTATATAGCGCCAACATATTGCGTAGCACTGTAAAGTAAATGTGATTATACAACTACATCACATGAATTATATACATAGAATATATGGAGTAACAAACATCACAATCAATACAGGTACAAAAAGGTGAGGAAGGCCCTATGCATAGGCATACAGTCTAAAGGGAAGGGAGTAATACACAATGTGTGGGAGTGGGCAAGATCGAATTAAGTGGGTGAGAAATGTGTTATTGTATGTGGTGTTGTGTTTGGTAGTTAAGCAGAGTGAGGGTAGGCTTCTCGAAAGAAGAAGTGTGTGAGATTTTTTGAAAGCAGAAAGGTTGGGAGAAAGTCGGACAGACCGTGGGAGAGCGTTCCAGAGGAGGGGTGCAGCCCTTGCAAAGTCTTGAATGTGAGCGTGAGAGAAGAGTTGAGTAGCAGGTCAGTAGAGGAGCGTAGTAAGCGAGTGGGTGAGTATATAGAGATGAGTTCAGAGATGTAGGGTTGGGCAGAGTTATGAAGTGCTTTGAAAGTCAGTGTCATTAATTTGAATTTGATTCCGAAAGGTAACGGAAGCCAGTGCAGGGATTGACAGAATGGCGAGGCAGAGGAGGAGCAGTTGCTGAGGTGTATGGGCCTCGCAGCAGTGTTCATTATGGACTGGAGAGGTGACAGTCTCTGGAGGGGGAGGCCGATTAAAAGAGAGTTACAGTAGTCTAGACGCGATATGATGAGAGAGTGAATAAGAATTTTGGCAGCGTCTTGGGTGATAAATGATCGTATTTTGGATATGTTCCTTAGGTGGAAGTGACATGATTTAATAAGTGACTGGATATGAGGAGTGAATGACAGGGCAGAATCTAGGATAACCCCAAGGCACCGGACCTGGGGAGAGGGGGTGATAGTGGAATTGTTAACTATGATGGATACTTCGGGGATGCTACTGGTGTTATTTGGAGGAAAGAGAACCATTTCAGTTTTAGAGAGGTTTAATTTAAGGTAGCGTTGCGACATCCAGGTAGAGATAGCGGACAGGCAGGAGGAGACGCGAGTTAGGAGTTCTGGGTTGAGATCAGGAGATGAGAGATAGATCTGAGTATCGTCAGCATAGAGGTGGTAGTGGAAACCATACGAATTTATTAATTTGCCAAGGGAGGAAGTATAGAGGGAGAATAGTAATGGTCCCAGGACAGAGCCTTGAGGAACTCCAACAGAAAGAGGTAGGGGAGAAGATGATACTCCATTGTAGGAGACACTGAAGGAACGATTGGTGATGTAAGAAGAGAACCAGGACAGGGCTGTGTCACGAAGGCCAAGCGACTGGAGGGACTGGAGGAGGAGAGGGTGATCTACAGTGTCAAATGCGGCTGAGAGATCAAGCAGTATTAGTAGTGAGTAGTAGAGTGATAGTTATAATACTTAGGGGCTTATTTACTAAAATCTGAATTTATCTCATATTTTATTAAAAAAAAATACATGACCAAACTGCCATGCCGGATTTTAGCTTATATATTAATAAAAAAAAACTCTATTTCGGATTGTGGAAAAACTTGAGAAGAATTTGTCAGGATTTTTCCTGAATTGCTGGAAATTTTGGGGCTTTTCTTCCAAATTGCTAGAATCTTTTGAGTTTTTGGCTGAAAAAAAACGAAAAAGTTGGAATTTCAGCAGGCTTCGCCAATGAGGCCTCAGGCGGCATCGCCCCATTAGGTACCGGGCGCGGCGAAAATGCCGCTTCTGGTAATTTAAGAGCAGAATTTCCTGTTTTCAGACCAGAAATTTGGCTCTTCTAGAGCAGAGAGCACAGTTAGGCTCTCTGCGCTAGCGTACTGGCCCTCTCTGCCGCCCTCGTGGACCCCCTCAGGCGCAAAAAGGTAAGGGGAGGGGAGGGGCGGCGGAGGGGCCAGGATCGCTTCTGATTTTCAGGCTAAACCCAGAGCAGACAACGAAAACTTAAAATTGAGATAGGTGCCTCTTTCATTGACTTATACAGGACCTCAGCAGTTCTGAGATGGCCGATTTTTGGATTCTGGCTTTTTGCAGCATCGGGGTACAATAAATCTCAAAAAAGTGTACTTTTTTTCCCTCTAAAAATTAGATTTTTCAGAGAAATTTGATTTTAATAAATAACCCCCTTATAGTGTCCTGTTAGCGCTTACTAAAATTCCACATTATCTCCTTCTTCTTCTTCTTTATACTGCAGAAAATACATTTGCTAGTCAAAACGCAGTCATTCTACAGCTTCAAAAACACTCCGCCAACAGGTTGGAACATGAAGGAGAACCCTAAGCCCTGGTGAGCAACACCAAAACAAGCTTTAAATGCTCTTACATTTTTTGTTCTGCATAAAAATAAATTGAAAAACCTTCAAAGCTTAGGGTTTTCATTGCATGGCTGCTGTATTATGTAAAACATGGCGGTTGTAGCTTGTCCTACTAAGATTGGGTGCCTTACAAATTTTTTATTGAGGATTTGTGACATTTATATCTAGTTGGAAACTATTTAACATATACATTAGCTGATTCAGTAGGCCTGTCAGATTCTTTATAAACATTTAATGTAATCTTTCTGTAACTGCACAAGTTGGACTGAAATACAAGCAAAAATAACTTTCATTTGCCCTTATTATTGGCATCTGTGACAATGGCACAAGAATTTTCCTGCATTTCTTTTACAGCACATCAAACAGGTTCCGGCACATTTTGTTCTGCCAAGATGTATTTTACTTGCTCTTTGAATCATGAAATAATGTTATATTGTGCTTACTTCCACAGTTTAAGGACCAAGCTATCTAAGCTGTGATGGTTCTGTACCTCATGAAGTCAGTTCTGTTGTTGCGCCCATCTTGCTCCTCACTCTGAGATGGTGTCAAATCACTTGTTGTTAACTAACTGTTTAATTAATTCAGGCTTGTTATATTTTATATACAAATAAAGTGTATACATATTTCTCTGTTCCATGAGTAGGGAACAGTAGAGATGGGAAAAACAGCACCATGAGACTGTGCTGGATACACGGGGGTTACAGAGTATAGTATATGCAAAATTGCATTACAAGTAGGTACATAAAACAATATGCTTATAGCCACAATATCTTGGGAAAATAACTCCTTACAGACCATGTTTGATGGCTTTATGTTTACAGCCCCAGCTGTTTGCTCCCCTATTGTTTCACAAACCAAATTATCATGCAGTGGCAATTCGGTTATTTGTGATAGGTTTGCATTGTTGTGTTGCTTCCTTATAATCGCTTTGCTTTTTTGTTTTTTATACTTAGCCAGCAATATTTCCTATATTTCATATATTTGAGAGTGTCTGTAAAGTTCTATACAGACACATGCTCACCCTTAAACTCTGCTACAGAAAAATGAAAAATAAAGCTGCCCACCTTCTTGCTATGCAGTGTCCTTCTACTATGCATTGTATGTGTCTTTTACTTTGGAGCCAGTGATTCCTGCAGTTCCTATACCATTTCCTAACCCTTGCTGAGGCACGGCCGATACTTCCATGGGTGCTTGGAGCTGTCACTCAAGGTGCTGACGTTTCCTTCTTCTGACTCCTATCAATTGCTTCTTTCAGGACAACTCTAAAAGCTACTCATTTTTTTCTGCCCAAACCTTATCTCACACTAGTCCCAAATATTATTGCTGTATTCTCACTATTGGCAGGCCTTAGCCATCTGCCTTCCATATATTCCCTCCTCCCCCCAGCCCTAAGGGTTACGCCGGGTAAGTCTTTACTTACCCCTCTGTGCAGATTCTGTCCAGCGGATTTCACGGGCACCATGGGGCCCACCCAAAAATCTCAGACCAGGGGCCCACCAAAAGACCTTAGACCAGGGGCCACTCTCAGTACTATTATAATTCCTCTCCTCACGCAACCTCTATTCTGCTAGTCACTTTTCTTTACATGCTATAAACTATTATTAAATCTATTTAGTCTCTTTATTCTCATAGAAATAGGTAATGGCCATGAAATATGCCAAATGTTTTGAAGCAGGAGGGCCCACTGACACCTGGGCCCATTGGGACTTTTCCTGGTATCCCTGTGGGCCAGTCCGACACTGGAAAGCTCGTTGAAGCTCAATGAAATCCATCAAGCTTGCTTGGCTCTTATTAAAGAATGAAGTGAGGCAGGAAACATAGGAACAACAGACTTATTTACAATTGATTGCAGGCCAGTGCAGCAGGCTCCAGTTATTTCTGCACATACACATTATGGTGGGCCCGTGTTTGCTCTTCAGTGCTTTTAAATAATTCCCTTCCTTTTAAAGTAATAATTTTGTTTTTTTTCTGTGCTATGGATTTTAAGTCTCTGACTGTAATCCTTGATAGTTCTTCGCTCTGATCGTGCTTATAATAGCCGTGTTTGTCCAGTCAATTGCATGAAGCTAAATGTCAGCTAACAGTTTGCAAGAGAAATCTTCTGTGCAAAAACCTCTCTCTTTGAATCTCTATTCTTTTTTTTTTTTTTTTTACCCAGAGACTTGTGGTTTTGATCAGCAGTTTCACACTCAACTGTAACCATGGTGATTTCTGATTTAACTGCAGTGCTGCAATTGGAGATGTATAAAAACACTGGAATAATGGTACGTTTTGCAGAATAGAATTTGGGACGCAGGGAAACCATTTTGGTTAATTTTCATTGTTTGCATGAAACATATTTAACTTCTGTGGAATTATTGGGGGGGGGGGGAAGCCATTTTGTGTACATAGGGTTGTTTGTAATATATTTATAAATATATTAAACCCCTTTCCTATAAGCAACAATTCTCCCAAATGATTCTGGCTGTGCAAATGTGGTAGATCAATTTATTGCTGAGAGCAATTGGTTGGCAGGCTCAAATCAGTACAGAATCTTGTACAGGTTTGGGACCTGTTATCCAGAATGCACAGGGCATGGATTTTTCCAGTCTTTCTGTAATATGGATCTCAATACCTTAAATCTACTAAATTAATTAAACCCAATAGAATTTGTTTTACCTCCAACTGTAGGGGGGAACAAATACAAGGTACAGGTATAAGACATGTTATGCAGAATGCTCGGGAGCTGGGGTTTTCCAGATAGCGGATCTTTCTGTAATTTAGATCTTCATACCTTAAGTCTGCTAGGAAATTGAGTGAAAATTGAATAAACCCAATAGGCTGATTTTGCATCCAATAAGGACGAATTACTTCTTAGTTGGGATCAACTACAAGGAACTGTTTTATTATTACATATAAAAAGGAAATAATTTAAAAAAAATGTAAATTATTTGAATAAAATGGAGTCTAGGGGAATGGCCCGTCTGTAATTTGTAGCTTTGTAGTTTCCAGATAACAGATCCCATACCTGTATCTTGTCTCAGGAGTGAGAATTAAACTAGTAATGCTAGTTTAGTTACTAGTATTAATACTAGTATAGGATCCGTTATGCAGAAAGCTCCGAATTACAGGATGGTCGTCTCCCATAGACTCCATTTTATCCAAATGTTTTAAAAATGATTTCCTTTTTCTCAGTAATAATAAAACAGTACCTTGTACTTTATCCAAACTAAGGTATAATGATTCCTTATTGGAAACAAAACCAGCCTATTGGGTTTATTAAATGTTTAAATGATTTTCAAGTAGACTTAAGGTATGAAGATCTAAATTATGGAAAGATCTGTTATCCGGATGACCCCAGGTCCCGAGCATTCTGGAGAAAAGGTCCGATACCGGTGGTAATAATTCCCTGTTAAGTATAAAAATAATTTAGTAACTAACATACATTATATTGCATGTTTAGTACAGAAATAATGGATATCCTGCTGGTAGTTTAAACATAAAATAAAAAAAAGAAGCAAGCGTAAAACTGGCAAAGCAATATATTTCCAGAGCTTTTAACACTGGGACATTAAACAGTCTCTCCCAACAAGGGAAAATGCTGTAGGAAATATTTGGCAGCATCTGTCATTTATTCGGTAGCTGCCATCAACTGGACTTTTTTTTTTCTTTTTCTGACGGCGAAAGAAAAATGTTTCAGATTTCATTTTTCAATAAACTGGCATGTGTAACTTTTTGATGTATGGGAAGCAATGCAGTAGCAGATTAGCCTGCTGTGAGCAAAGAAATTGTACGGCCACTGGATGGCAGCAGAGATCCAGCGAATGTGTTAGAGCCTTGATAATGGCCTTTTACATCTGCAAGGATGGAGATAGGCAATTGAAGTGATTATGGATAGGCAGGATGCCATAGCTCTGTACCGACCGCAGCTGATACTGTATCTAAGTGTAGGACTTCATTCTTCTATTAAGTCCCCTGTCCTCTTCCATGGATTTATGAATTGATGAGTTTTGCAGCAGATAAATCTTATAGGCAGCCGCATGGCTGATTAAACATTACAGCAAGGTACTTCTAAAATTACTATTCCGTACTTCTGCACTGTATGTAAAATAATTCCACTTCGCCTTATATTATTAGTATTGTAGTTCTTCGTCATGGTGTCATGGCTCCGCAAAGACACAAGCCTTAAAATATATTCTATGAAGGATTTCAATTCAATGTGGGTCTACAAAGTAAGTGAGGCCGCATTGCAAAGGAATATATAAAGCGGCTCTGGTCGGCAGAACATGTAATCTGTTGTCATGAATGAAGCACACGGAATAACATACATGATTCTTATTTCAAGCACAGAGGAACCCTAAATACATATCCGTGTGACTTGTGAGAAGCAAAGAGGACACAGCTTTGCATAGGTTTGAATGTGTGACTAATAATAATGAATGCTAACAGGGGTCCCTTCAAATTCATTGTCCCATTTTCAGCACGACACAGACTTTTGTCATTTCTACACTGGTGCAATATACTGGCATTGAACAAGTCTTGGTGTATTTTATAGGCAGAGGCCGAGTACCTGGAAAACACCAAAGGCTTAACAAGCTCTAATTCTGTCCACACTTATATCTCATCATTATTACAGCAGAGGTCCCTCTGCCCTTGATCTGAAGTGGATATCCAGCTTTGTCTATGTTTTTCCCCATTGCTAATGTACCGTCCTGTGTTATTGTGGGGCTCCCACAAGGTATTGGGTCTTTCATTCCCTTTCTCATTTGATTTAAGTAGCCAGTAGAACGAATATATGTTTGCGGCCCATTAGCCAGGCATCCAAATTGGATGTTACCTTTTAATAAGAACAAAGTGATTGATGTCTATTAAAGGAGTACTAAACCCTAAAAATGAATATGGATATAGATTCCATATTTTTATACTGAACCAGCCTAAAAGTTCAGCATCTCTCTAAGGGTGGGACTACATGGACCTTTTCAGCGAGATCCGACGTGCTGCGACAAAACGCCTGCGACAAGTCACATGCAACAAATATAAGGTAAGTGAATGCATTGTCGCATGGTGTTGCAGCGTTGATCCGCTGCGACACCATGCGACAATGCATTCACTTACCTTATTTTTGTCACAAGCGATTTGTAAATGAGGTTTGTCTGTCATAAAATCTGATGCTACAGGGCTGATTATTAAATTCTGTTGCTAATTGAGCTGCTTTCTGAGCAGCTATGTACCAATAGTACTCTTTAGTACTCCTTTAATATACAACTAATCAGCCTTATATTGTTATATAGAGAACAAACAAACATGTTTGTTCTCTGCTTCTGACAAAGATCCCTGTGGGGGATCGAAATGTTGAGGCTAATAAAACATATTTGTTTTTTCACTACAAACCCTGTGAGTGCCGCAATTTCTCTTCTATTATATATATATATGAGCAAAAAGAAGACCAGCAACACCGAGATCTCTTGTGATATAGTCAAATCTGTATTGTGAAATCACATGCAAGCCGACGTGACGTTTCGGTCCACACAGGGACCTTTATCAAGACAACCAAATTTTTATTACACAATTTATACTGTGGGATTCTTGGTCACTTTTATTGAAATTTTAACACTTGACACATACCTCTTATGAGGCTTTTTTATGACGCTGATGTCACTTCCTGTTCTTTGACCTTGGTTTTATGGGTATTTAAATGCATTTGGGGTTAAACATGGTTGCCTTGATAAAGGTCCCTGTGTGGACCGAAACGTCACGTCGGCTTGCATGTGATTTCACAATACAGATTTGACTATATCACAAGAGATCTCGGTGTTGCTGGTCTTCTTTTTGCTTATACTATACATTACCGTGCACCCGAGGGATGCTGCAAAGGCGGAGTGCTGCCCTTACCAAGTAATTATATATATATATATATATATATATATATATATATATATATATATATA
Source organism: Xenopus laevis (assembly GCF_017654675.1). Taxonomy (NCBI): domain Eukaryota; kingdom Metazoa; phylum Chordata; class Amphibia; order Anura; family Pipidae; genus Xenopus; species Xenopus laevis. The sequence goes on along the minus strand of NC_054375.1, from coordinate 32,478,934 downwards.
TATATTATATATCTTTATGACTATGAAGATTCTCATTTATCCAGGTCATGGTATATCTAGTATAAGTAATTCTAGAGAAACTGGACTTGCTGAGTAATCCTTGAAGACGTTTCACTACTCATCTGAGCAGCTTCTTCAGTTCAGAGCATGTGCAGTGAATCAGTAGAAAGGAAGATGGTGAGCTAAAGGGGCATCTTTGGAGGGACAGATCTTTACTGCTAAAAGGCTGTGGTTGCCTTGGGCTGGTATAGAAGCCCATAAAATAATGTACAGCATCTTAACCCACTTCTTTGGTAAAGCTTTAGTTCTTTAATACAGACAGAGGGGCATGGTCACTTTGGAGGTTCCCATATCAGGTACCGAAGTGTGTTGTTTGTGCTGTGCATTAGTCTTGGTGACTAATTTTCATTATGCAGGTATTGACCTGTTATCCAAAATGCTAGCGACAATGGATCTTTCTGTGATTTGAATCTTCAAACCTTAAAGAAAAGTAACATCAAAAATATTAAGTGTTTTAAAGTAATACATATATAATGTAGTGTTGCCCTGCACTGGTACAACTGCTATGTTTGCTTCAGAGACACTACAATTGTTTATATAAATAAGCTGCTGTGTAGCTATGGGGGCAGCCATTCAAAGGGGAAAAAGCTCACACCATTGTAGAAAATGATGGTGTTACCTGTTATCCACTATTTAACATGTAAATATAATTCAGCCTTATTTCCATTTCCGCTATTGCTACACAGCAGATGGTTTTTCTGCAAACAGATACATTTTACCAGTGCAGGGCAACACTACATGATATTTTCATTACTTTAAAACACTTTCATTTTTTTTTGGTGTCACTGTTCCTTTAAGTCTACTAGAAAAAAATCATGTAAACATTAAATAAACCCAATAGGCTGGTTTTGTTTACAGTAAGGATTAATTATATCTCAGTTGGGATCAAGTACAAGGTACTGTTTTATTATTACAGAGAAAAAGGCGATTATTTTAAAATTGTTTGATTATTTAGATAAAATTGAGTATACGGGAGTCTTTTTCCATAATTCGGAGCTTGCCAGACAGGTTTCTGGATAACAGATCCTATACCTATAGTATTTCTCTTGTAGACAGCTGGCATGTTGTGCATTGTTATACATAAGGGCAGTGAACAAATGAGTGAGTCAGATAGAGACTGCAGATAGGAAGACCACATTGAAAAGGCAGTCCCACAGAGTCGGTAAGGGTTGCTTATCCATACAGGCAGCTTTGCAACACGTATCATTAATGCAGATCTTCCATATTATAAAAAGACATAAAAAGGCCAAAAGCAGAATTAAGATTTTTAGGTATGTGTCCTGATGCCACATCAAGTGTAGAAACCATTCCTTATCTGTCTCCTTGGAAGAGAAAATTGTATTCTGCACATTATCTAGATACACTCAAAATACAGCCAATACAGATAATAAGTTTAGATTTTGATTTTAGTTAAACTCTGCCATTTTTCTGCCATACATTGTTCTCAGCGGATGGGGCTTTTGTTTGCCGCTAGATCTTTTGTTAGCAGAAGGAACTCAACAGAATCCTCCAGGTTGATTTAAATGCAGCTCAGTCTCCTCTGCAAAAGAAATCGCGTGAAACAAGGGACAATAGGAAAAACCCCTTATCTGATGTAGACAAGGTTCAGCTTTTATTGTTGCTACATGTACGCATTAATACTTTTTTTTTTCCTTTCAGATATTAGTTATGTCAGAAAAGAAAGTATTGCACTTTTAACTCTTTTGTAGAGAATGGTGAACCCCCTTATTCTGAAACCTCTTTTGCTCTCGGCCTAGACAGAAATAAAGGATTCATTGTGAATGGTTTTCTCTCTTGAAATGGGTTGTCTGAATGACTTACCCAGAAAAATGATGGGGAATGTTGTTTAACATTGTGTATTTTATGAAATATTGTTTTGTGTTAAGGTTTGTTTGGTTGACATGAGTTAGTCCTAGGTGAATAATGATGGGTAATAGTGTGTAAAATTGTGTATTTTATGAAATATAGTTTTGCGTCAAGGTTTGTTTGATTGACATGAGGAAGTCTTAGGTGAATAAACGGGACTATAGCAATACTCGTCATTATCCTGTACTCCAATGCAATCTTCAATATTTGGAAAAATAATTGAATGTGCTTGATAAAGGTTATCACATGTTGGGTATTTACAGTATGTAGGTTAGTTTATTTGCTTAAGATGGATACATTCCTCATAAGATCTGGTTCCGCCTTAGGTATCCGACTAGACAGGACTGCCCCCCATTCCTTTCCAATAAGTGCATGTGCAGTACAGTTTGCATACTGCTGCTGGAAGCCTGAAAACTGGACAAGACTCTACCCTTATTGACATGTTGTTCGGCTAATCACAGGCTATAATCACAGGAATTGTGTAATAAACCCGCCCCAATGCCAGCCCTTTAGCAGGGAAGATCTGTGCATCCAAAGTTGCCCCAGTAGCTCCCCATCTTCTTTTCTAATGATTCACTGCACATGCTCTGTGCTGCTGTCACCAAGATAAGGGACCCACTCTCGATATACAGCACACAAAGAATATAAATGTCACAATATAAGGCCGATTAGTAATTAATACAGAGCAGCAAAGCAACCAGTGCAATTAGTATCAGAATTTAAAAATCAGCCCTGTAGCTTATATTACAGGCCAACCTCATTTTCTGCTTAATAATTTGCGACAACCCCTAAGCTTAGCTTCTCAACAGCTGCTCAGAGCCCACTGAGCATGTGAGTGTCACAGACACTTTCCAAGATGGTGACCCCCTGTGACAAGTTTGAACTGCTGGATCATTGCTGCTATTGAGAAGCTGAAACTTTAGGCTGGTGCAATATATTAGGGTTTAGTTCTCCTTTTAAATATCATCTCTTCTCCCCTTACAGCACCCGCTTTGCCCCTGTGCAGACAGTTCACCCATGAAAGGTAGTAAACCTAGCTGCAGCCCTAGGCATGGGTGCCCCTAGGCCGCGTGATCCAATCGCCCGTCTGCAACCCCCTCCCCGCCACCGCTGCGAGCACATACGTGAAAGCGCCAGCAAACTGGGCTGCCTGACAGCTACAACTGCTTGTCTCGGTTTTGCATTAGGCAAAAGTTTTCCATGCCTGCTTGAGTTCTGAAAGTTTTATGTTAATGCATTTCACAATGTTTCCAGGTTTTCACACTCATTACATTTTTTTAAAATGTTTTAAATCTTAAGCTTCTGTATTAGTGAAAACTAGGGGGAAAAGGAAAACATTGTTTTTTCCCTTAAATTCCTGGAAGTTAAACCATATAGAACATAAGCACCTTTAATGTGTTTCTCCAATAGATTATGTACTTATTTTATATTGAACTTATTAAAAGAGAGGGAAAGTTATATTTACAAAACATAGCCTGTCTATTTAGCCCAGTGTTCTAAACTGAGCTGCAAGGTTTGTCGCTAAATAATTGTAATACTACTTTACTTCTACACTGAGTTGTTGCCCATCTTTACAACTGTGACCTTCATTTTTCTTTTATCCATTGTCACTTTCCACAAGTAATAGCTAGGAATGTCTATTTACATATTTACCCTATTTTTTTGGGAGTGGCTCATTGAATACGTCGCCTTGTAAAAAGCACTCTTGTTTCCCATCAGTGAGACACATTTGAAAACCAATGCTCCATGGGTCACTGATACATGTACTGTACATGTGACCGGCGTGTCTTCCGTTCCATTTTAAAATTAAAAAAAATCAAGGGGAACATACAGTGGTGTGAAAAACTATTTGCCCCCTTCCTGATTTCTTATTCTTTTGCATGTTTGTCACACTTAAATGTTTCTGCTCATCAAAAACCGTTAACTATTAGTCAAAGATAACATAATTGAACACAAAATGCAGTTTTTAAATGAAGGTTTACGTTATTAAGGGAGAAAAAAAACTCCAAATCTACATGGGCCTGTGTGAAAAAGTGATTGCCCCCCTTGTTAAAAAATAACTTAACTGTGGTTTATCACACCTGAGTTCAATTTCAAAGGTTATAAAGCCGTTTCTAAAGATTTGGGACTCCAGCGAACCACAGTGAGAGCCATTATCCACAAATGGCAAAAACATGGAACAGTGGTGAACCTTCCCAGGAGTGGCCGGCCGACCAAAATTACCCCAAGAGCGCAGAGACAACTCATCCGAGAGGCCACAAAAGACCCCAGGACAACATCTAAAGAACTGCAGGCCTCACTTGCCTCAATTAAGGTCAGTGTTCACGACTCCACCATAAGAAAGAGACTGGGCAAAAACGGCCTGCATGGCAGATTTCCAAGGCGCAAACCACTTTTAAGCAAAAAGAACATTAAGGCTCGTCTCAATTTTGCTAAAAAACATCTCAATGATTGCCAAGACTTTTGGGAAAATACCTTGTGGACCGACGAGACAAAAGTTGAACTTTTTGGAAGGTGCGCGTCCCGTTACATCTGGCGTAAAAGTAACACAGCATTTCAGAAAAAGAACATCATACCAACAGTAAAATATGGTGGTGGTAGTGTGATGGTCTGGGGTTGTTTTGCTGCTTCAGGACCTGGAAGACTTGCTGTGATAGATGGAACCATGAATTCTACTGTCTACCAAAAAATCCGGAAGGAGAATGTCCGGCCATCTGTTCGTCAACTCAAGCTGAAGCGATCTTGGGTGCTGCAGCAGGACAATGACCCAAAACACACCAGCAAATCCACCTCTGAATGGCTGAAGAAAAACAAAATGAAGACTTTGGAGTGGCCTAGTCAAAGTCCTGACCTGAATCCTATTGAGATGTTGTGGCATGACCTTAAAAAGGCGGTTCATGCTAGAAAACCCTCAAATAAAGCTGAATTACAACAATTCTGCAAAGATGAGTGGGCCAAAATTCCTCCAGAGCGCTGTAAAAGACTCGTTGCAAGTTATCGCAAACGCTTGATTGCAGTTATTGCTGCTAAGGGTGGCCCAACCAGTTTTTAGGTTCAGGGGGCAATTACTTTTTCACACAGGTTTGGATTTATTTTCTCCCTAAATAATAAAAACCCTCATTTAAAAACTGCATTTTGTGTTTACTTGTGTTATCTTTGACTAATAGTTAAATGTGTTTGATGATCAGAAACATTTTGTGTGACAAACATGCAAAAGAATAAGAAATCAGGAAGGGGGCAAATAGTTTTTCACACCACTGTATGGCTGAACTTTTGTGGACTGAGCATGCAGTCCGGGGGGCCTTGACCACTATACTTCTTCTATAGTTGCTTTAGCCGATGAAAATTTGAGAACCCAAACTATCTGCAGCAAAGATTTTTTGTCATATTGTTACCTTGCTGTGCCTAAGGCCAGTTTATTCTGAGCTTTACTTCTCCTTTAACATCTCGGTGTGTACAAGCAGGCTTTATTATAAAAGACTAGAGAAGTCTGAAATATACAATAGCCTTTCCATAACTTCGAGTAACTCCTTTAGCTTGCCGGATCTGCTTTTCCTAATAATGGGTGATTAAAAAAATGACTTGCAGTTGATTTCTGTGATTTACTCTCAGAGCAATTAAGTACAGTTACGTGCTGGCTATTTTTATCTTGCCGAGCCTGTAACACATGCGTTATCATTTGTTCCTTTTGTTGCAGTGATACAGAAATAGAAGGGAATAAGAAGCCCTCTTGATGGGAATAAGTTAATCTGTATCAAGTAAAAGTCAAGTCTATAAAGAAAAGCTCTGGGTTTCAGCAAGATTTCTTTGCTTCCAATCAAGTCCTGCATCTGCTAATTTGGACAAAGCAGGCAATCTGCCCTCTATTGATTTTCAAATCAAATCGCTGTTACTCACATCAATACTCCCGGCCACAATCTGCAAACAGCAAAAAGTTTAGTTGCTGAATAACAGAAAAGATGTGCAAAGCTCAGTTTCTCCATGCAGTATAAAGGCAGAGCTAATTTGTACTGCTGATTACACAATTACATAAGAAAAAAAACAAGAATTCTATTGAAAATTTAGCACCTGCCTCTTTGTATGGGGAATCAAACCTGCCTGTGTGTCCTCCGTAACTTCAGCATGTTTCATTTGTGTACATATTGTGTTAAAGTGTGGATAATAGACAAGGAGTTTAGCTGCCCCTGTTAGCTTCCAGATGCAGTATATATAAACCCAATACCACACTGGCCTGTATGTTTCTTACTTTTATTCAGTTCTCTAGTAAGTTGATCTTTTATATGTCATATATTTACACACTCCCAACATCTGTAGAAATTGGACATTTTAGACAGTGGCCTTGTACCTGTCCTGGGCATATATGGGCCATCTCATAGTTTAATCAAATAATCAATTAAAAAAAAAGAAAAAAAAAAAAAAAAGAAATTAGAGTCTTTTCTCCAGTAAAAATAAAATTGTTCCATGTACATGGTCCCAACTAAGATATAGATAAAATGGTACCTTGTCCCTTATCCCAAGTAAGATAGAATGAATCCTCATTGGTTTCAAAACAATCCTATTGGGTTCATTTAATGTTTTTATTATTTTATTCAGTATCATGGAGATCCAAGTTATGGAAACATCTCATATCCAGAAAACCCCAGACATTCTGGACATCAGGTCCCATGCCTGTGGCTTTCTAGAGAGCAAGCAATAAAGGGCTTATTAATGTAGCTCCATGCACATTTAACTACATCTCAGATTATGTTGCACATGAAAATTTGAGATTTGAGTTTGATAAATGGGTTTCACCACCTGTTCCTTTATTGCCTTATTTAACTCAAGCTTATGTGTTATGATTGGTATCCCGAACCTAGAACAAACCCCTAGGTCCCAGTCACGGCTCACTCTTCCTCCTTTAGCAACCACCTTTGGCTTTCTGAAGGAGCCCTCCGCTTCTCGGGTACCGCCAGGTCTTACTATGAGAGGACTCACGATGGGGGTTCTAGGCAAGCAAGGGAACCGAACGTTAAAGTGACTAGGAAAACAAGGAACGTAGTTGGGGTCATAGGTCAGGTCAATACACCAGATTAGCTGAGCAGAACAATAACAGAAGACGGTAGCGTAATTGGAGTCACAAGCCGGGTCAGTTTATCAAATGGGCAGCGCAGTACAAAACGAGTCAGAAGCATCGGGTCACAGAGATACCAGAGAATTTCAAGATCCGGAGAATGGTCAAAACACAGGCAGGAGTCAAAGCAGGGTTGGACTTGCATGGCGGGGCACTGGGAAAAAAACCTGGTGGGCCCCAAACCTCATGGACCCGCGCCGGGCCAGACCCCCCTCTACAGATATTCAGGTTTAAAAAAAATAAAATTTTCTGTGCATCACAGTAGGGGAGAGGGAGGGCCTTGGACAGCAGTCCCAGTGGGCCCCGCCACCCCCAGTCTTACCCTGGGTCAAAGACAGGCAGCAGACAGGACTAATAAAAAAACAAAAAATCTCACAAGGAACAAATAAATAGACCTTTAAGTAGCGCAATGAAAACTACACGGAGAGCCCTTTAGAGCCCTTTAGATATTTGAATGTCACACCACCGATGATGTCACATTCGGCACTTTCCGAATAGATCTGGAAATAGCTGAGCAGCTCGAAACCCGGGAAGTAGCGCACCCCCACAAGACCACCAGGGTAAGTCCTCACATTATGTCTTGGTGCACCCAAAAGATCAACCGCATCACAAGGAATTTTAACTGCGTGTCCTTGGTTGATGTTGAAAATGTGGCCTAATATAGCTAGCTGTGTCCCAGCCATAAAATAATGACATTTCAGTATTGTATTATGGACATTCTACATGACAGAAATAGGACAAATGTTTTAAATATCTCTGCAAGTTTTTATTTTACAATATATATTATGTAATGTGAGATGTGGAGTACGGTGCTTTTTTTTTTGTTTCAATATTTTTTTATTGAAGACATTGTGCATTACAACATATCAATATTATTATTGCCATTATCTTTCATATACATACAATAGTCAGGGCATCTCTTTGTCCAACAATGCATTGGTTAAATCTGAACGTAATAGTATAACACGTCAGATGTTATTACAACAAAGCATATTTCATGCCAACATTTTGTAGAAGATAGTCATTGCACATTTTCCTTTTATACATAAAATTCAACAAAAGAAAAAAACCTGGAAATTGTATATTAGAGGGGAAAGATATGAAAAAAGAGAAAGGGACAGAATAGTAAGAAATAAAACAAAATAAAATTAAAATAAATTGCCAATGCCTTATTAATCTATAGCTTTATAAGTCAGGAACCAGCACTCCTCTGCCTTTTCCCAATGAGATCAGCAACAATGTTGACCGCTCCTCAATACCCTAATGCTGACTAGTCAAATTCGCTTGGATAGCGGTATGTAATCCAGGGGTCCCAAACCTTTGTGAATTGTTCCTGTTTATCTAACGCTATACTTGTCAACTTTTCCATAGTAAACACTCTGTCTATCCTGGTTTTCACATCAGAGAAGACCAATTTCGGAGTCAACCAGGATTTTGCTATTACCTGTTTTGTAGCCGTAAAAATATGTGTAATTAAAGTATGTTGCGCCTTAGAGATGGCATCAATTTTTTTGTGTAGGAGAGCCTCCTCTGGCCGTTTGGGTATACTGTATTTACCTGCAATACTGTATATATTAGATCATATACCCGAATCCATAGGCATTGTGCTCTGTTACAGTACCAAAATATATGTGCCATTGTTCCAGTCACTGAACAGCCTCTGAAACAATTAGGGCTTGTTTGGGGATTCCACTTGGCTATACGATTTGGAACTAAATACCAACTACTAATGTCTTTGTATACTGTTTCTTGTGCTTAAATATTGGTGGAAGCACGCTTGGCACTTAAAAAAATTTCTTGCCAGTATTGGTATTGCAATTTTAATGTAAGTTCCATATTCCACCTTTGCACGTATTTTAAAAAAGCTATAGGTTGTGTGTTAGTACTCTGATAATAAATATAATTAAGAGATCCTTTCATGAGCGGTCGATGTACACATAATGATTCGAAAAAAGTATTAGAGCTAAAGGAAAATTTCTTCTTAACTGAAATTAAAAAATGTCGTATTTGATTGTATCTATACATTTCTCGTTCTGGGATGTTATATCTATCTTTTAAGATTGACCAGCTTATTATGTTCCCATGTAGTATATAATGTATATATGTGTGAGGTTATTATTACTCCACCAGTCCTGGCAAGAAATTCGGATTATTGAATAAAGGTGCTACTGGTTGTTGCTTGGATATCCAATTAGGGTTATCTTTGATCCTATGCCATATAGAAAGGGTATGTTTTATTGTTGGAAAAGTCTCAGATCTATGAGAGAGCTTATGCGTCCAAAGAAAATCTCCCAAAAATTCACATTGACTAATAGTTTGTGCTAGTATGACCCATTTGGGAGGCTGAGATGGAACAAACCAGTTTAACATTTGAGCCACTTGGGCTGCTACATAGTATTCTCAAAGGTTTGGGACACTCAGTCCCCCCATAGTTCTATGCCTACATAGGAGGCTCCGAGCTATTCGTGGCCTTTTATTGCTCCAAATGAACCTAAAACATGCATTTTGTAACCGAGATAACCAGTCTACTGGGGGGGGGGGGTAAAGGAAGGGTACGAAACAAATAAAGAATTCGAGGCAATATACTCATTTTTATGTTAACCAAAACCAAACATTTACCAAACCACGAAACTGGAAAATTTTGCCAAGACTTCAAATCATCTATCAGATGTTTAACGAAGGTTTTATAATTAATTTCACATAGCGTACTATAAGAATCTGTTAAGCGAATCCCTAGATACGTTATAAATGTATTTGTCCATTCAAAAGCGAAATTAAGTTTCAACAGTTTTATCATACTGGGGGCAATATTAAGTGGTAAGGCCTCAGATTTTGACACATTTATCTTCAGACCTGAAATCCAGTAAAACTTATCTAGAACATTAAATAAGTTTGCAAAGAAATCATAGGCTTCGGCAAAGTTAGTAACAAATCATCAGCATAAAAACAGCAATAATATTCTTGATTCCCCACAGTTATTCCACTGACATCCTGATTTTTGTCTTATTAATGCTGCCAAATATTCCATTGCCATTACAAATACAATTGGTGACAGTGGGTCCCCTGTCTTGTGCCTCTTTCAATTATAATGGGAGAAGTAAGAAATCCATGATGTTTTACCTGTGCCGTGGGGTTAATCATATAAAGCTTGAATGTGTGAGAGAAAGGTCTCCGGAAACCCATATCTATGCAGGACATATTTAAGAAAGTCCCAGGACAGTGAGTCAAAGGCTTTCTCTATATCCAGTGAGAGGAGCACTGCAGGGGTGCCCCTCTCCCTGGGCCATAAAATCAGATCAACCGCCCTGCGGATGTTATCAATAGGCAGCCTGATCACTGTCAAGGAGAGTAGACAAAAATGTGTTAATTCGCTTTGCTAATATTTTCCCAATTAACTTCATGTCATGATTCAATAAAGTGATCGGTCTGTGGTTCTCAACTAGATTGCTGTCCTTATTAGGTTTGGGAATAGCTGATATAAATGCTGTGACAAACCTTTCCCCTGCACCTATTGAATTAAATAAATTCACAATATGGGGAGTCAATTCTTTAGTGAAGGCCTTGTAGTATGGGGCTGTGAACCCATCAGGTCCTGGGGCCTTTTATGCTTTCAATGATTTAATAGCCCATTGTACTTCCTCAGTGGTAATAGCCTGATCCATAAAAGCCTTCTGCTCAAGAGTTAATGTAGGGAGCCCTATATCTTGGAAATGTAAGTCCGCTTTATGTTTATCAAAGTTCGTGTGATGCTTATATAATTGGGAATAAAATTTCTGGAATGTCTCTGCTATCTTCTGGGGATTGGCTGTAATGGCCCCTGTTTTAGTTAGTATGCTATGTGTAGGGGGTACTTTATTTATATTCCGTAGTTTATTCACTAACATAGTGTAAATTTTATTGTCTTTTGTGTAAAATCTTTGCTTCATCCATCCAAGTTGTTTCTCTGTATCCTCCATAAGGTATAGATTTAATTCCGCTTTGAGTTGTCTGATATGGCGGCAACCTCTCTTACTAGGGTTTGTTTTAAACATTTGCTCCACCTGTTCCAGTTGGTGTGTCAATTTGTGAACTTGTTTTTTTTTTTCTTTTTTCTTTCTGGAACATATTTTAATAAGAATACGCCGAATATAAATTTTATTTGCTTCCCAAATTACTGATTGCCTAAGGTCTGGGGTGTCATTGATCTGAAAATAAGAAGTTAACTCCCCCCCCTTCAAGTTGTGTGCGTACTTGTGGGTTCGTAAGAATGGCCTCATTCAGTCTCCATATAGGAGCTTGTTTGGGGAATTGTAAGTTTTGTAATGTTACCCTCACAGGGTTATGATCTGACCAAGAACATACAGGAATTTTTGCGGAAACAACATTTGTGGTCAAAGAGACACTGAACAACACATAATCTATTCTAGAATATGTTCCCTTAGGGCTAGAGTAGAAAGTATAGACATTTTTAAAGGGGTTGCGTTCCCTCCAAGCATCAACCAGTCCCATAGACTTTAGTTTAGTTATATAAATTTAGATATAGGTTCAACATATTTTTTGTTGGGATTTAGAGGATCAAATCTATCTCGTCTAACATTTAATGTTGCATTTAGATCACCTCCAATTATAATTTGCCCCTGGTGGTGTTTAGACAGTGATGTGAAGAACCTATTATAAAATTTACCCTGTTTGCTATTGGGACTCTATACCGATGCCAAGGTATAGAGCGCCTCCCCTATGGTACATACAATGAATACACAATGACCATGTGGGTCTGGTACACATTTCAATAACTTAAAAGGCAAATTTTTGTTTATAAAAATTCCGACTCCTTTCTGCTTTTTTTCTGCATTAGCTAGAAAAACATGTGGAAATTGAGTATGAAAATACGCAGGTTGCGATGCTTTGGAGATATGTATTTCCTGGAGAAACAGTACCTGTATTCCCATGGATATATAATAACGAAATGCCGTTGAGCTTTCGTGAGGGCTATTAAGACCCTTTACGTTATGAGTAAGAAATGTAGCCATCTTAAATAGGAGGAGTCACTCTCAAAAATCTTATGCAGTTTCCAATTGTGGTAGGAAATGTTGTCCCTGGCCAAATTAAAATCATTCAGAACAGTGGTCAAGTCAAAAAAAATTAAAAACAAGAGAAGTAAAAAGTAGAAAGGCTAAAGAGCCATAGTGAAAGAGAAAAAAATATTTAACTGTACTAGCAAACAAATCCAAACTGGAATCCATGTAGATCCAAGACTTGGCCATGATGTATAGGCCACGAAATTGCATCCCGCCATCTTGTGGAAAATCTTCCCTAGTGGCGGCATCACCGATGGTGTGGTGTAAGCTGCGAAGGAGAGACGTCCTCCCGTCCAAGGGGTTGTCTCGTGAAGAATAATTAAATTTTCTTAAAGCTCCCGTGTATCTTGTGTAGTATGCCTTTATGGTTATATCCTCTTCCATGCTCTGTTTTCGGGTCGTCCTCGGCGGTGTCTTTTCCCACAAGGTGGTCAATGGGCTTCTTGGCGATGTACTCGTCGTGGTAGCCTGTAGTCTCGGGCTATTAGAAGTGCTTCTGTCCTCAGTAATCTGTAACGCCTGAAGTAGGGCCTGTCCTTCCTCTGATGATTTCATTACATGCTGTTTATTGCTGTAACGGAAAACACCCTGCGGTATAAGATTTTTTTGCTGCCGAAGAAGTTGTGTAATAGGGCGCAAGGCTGTCCGCCATTGTATTGTTACACTCGCCAAATCAGAGAAAATTTGATACCGGTGTGAGTTATAGCTCAGTTCAGCAACATCTCTTACTGCCACCATTACAGCTTCCTTAGTAGTGTAATAATGGAATCTGAGAATAATGTCCCATTTTCTCTCCTGGGACCCACTGCTCTATGCACTGTATCCAGCTCTAATCGAGCCTTAGGCACTTCATGAACCAATGTGGCCAGTAATGTAGGGATTTCATTATGCAAGTCTTTGATATTTTCACTAAGCCCCCTAATGCGAATATTGTTTCTGCGGGACCTATTCTCAAAATCTTCCAGCCTCTCTAGTATTTCCTCATGCTGGGCGGATAGTCGGGCTATAGAGATATCGTGTTCATTAACTTGAATAATAACTTCGTCTAGCTTCTGTTCAACCTGATCTGTACCATGTCCCAACTCCCACATCTCTCGCGTAAGCTGCGCAGTTATGTTGGCAGACATTTCCTCTAGTTCAGTATGCAATAACGTCTTAAATTTGTGGAGGAGAGTTATGTCGCTAATGTGTGGGGAGTCTTGAACTGTGCCCGAATAAGTGCTTACCGGACTATCCGCCGGACCATCCTCCGATTGCGCAGGTGAAGTTGGGCTTGCCTATGCCATCTTGGGTGCACTCACCGCCGCACCTTGCGAGTCAAAGAAATCCGTTAGCGGTTTCTGCAAGGCTTTCTTTTTTTTTTACCAGATCCGGGCATACTTCTCCGGTTTCCTAGTACTCTGAGGCAGTCTGTAAGAGCAGTCTGAGGAAGCTTTGGGTGCTATTTCCTCGGTCCGGGACGGAGCGATGTGCCTGCACGTCTGCTCACGTTCGCATCACGTGACGTCTCTCTGTACGGTGCTTTTTTAGCCATTTTATGGATTGTTGTCAAGATTATTATGATTGCGATAAAAATTTTGCCCCATCCCCTGTTTGTTTGTTCACAACAGTATGCACTTGTAAATTCCATTTCCAGAGTAGTTTGAAAAGCTTTTTGAAAGCTGTTTTTTTTTTCTAAGGACACAGATGAAATTTATGACTGCAGTTGTTCAACATGAAAAGCTGTTATATATTTAGACATTGTGTCCATGAAGCTGTAGATACAATACCTGGATGAATAACCAAGGCTGTCACATTGGCCATGTCCTGCTAAGAACACAGCATGAACTTTTATTCTATATACATATATTGTTGTTGCGTTGAAGAATCCAGTGATAATTAACTGTTGGTAATCGGAACAACTTTTGATATCTGTAAATATGTGGACTTTACTAGGCCCTTAATACCAATCATATTGGACATGTTAGAGACTTTTTTAAACTCTGATTCACTCATGACTATTGGTTATGACAACTATTGGTAGTTTTCCCTTTTCTCATAATCTTCCATTAGAGCATTTATTGCAAGAAAAGAGTCTGTTACATTTTCTCAATTTTTTGCTATTACGGCACCACAAAAGGACCTTGCTTTAAATGCCACTGACAGTAATAAAGAATATAAGCACTATTCAAAGACTATAGGGGTCATTTAAAGACATACGTGCAGTTGCACTCCCAAAGTTTTCCCCACTCGCATCAAAATGTTTGCACCCAGCTGTGCTTGGTGTTGCATGGTCCTTCCTGCCTTCTGTTACAAATTTAGCACTGCTGTGCCTATTGACACATGAGAACCCTTGAGCTACCACCACCACCTGACCAGGAAGTGGAAAAACAAACCCCTTATTTAAAAAAAATGCTACCCCCCACCCCACATAGACCGCATCCCCCAGCCTAGCTGCTACCCCAGGCAAATGCCCCTAACTTTTTACTTACCCCACGGTGCAGATTCAGGGATCGGAGTTCACGGCAGCCATCTTCCGGGTCTTCAGTCATCTGAGAATGAGACCGGTGGAGCAGTGCATGCGCAGGTGGAGCTATTTACCAGTTTGCAACAACTGCAAATGCGCCGAAATGGATGGAAATTGCCTTAGAGCCGGAAGAAGACACAAAGACCCGGAAGATGGCTGCAGTGAACTCAGATTCCTGAATCTGCACCATTCGCTGTTTCTGCAGATAGAAATATTTTTCTTCTTTTTCGTCTTGACATTTTAGAAACATTACAGATGGAGTGGATGATTGTGGGTTACATATTTATATTAAAGGGGTTGTCACCTTTTTGTTAACTAGAAATATAATAGAGACTTTGCTTTACATGGGGTCAGTGACTCCCATTTGAAAGATGGAAAGAGTCAGAAGACGAAGGCAAATAATTACAGTAAAAGTCTATACAAAAGAAATACTTAAGACCAATTGAAAAGTTGCTTAGAACTGGCCATTCGGTAACACATTAAAAGTTAACTTAAAAGTGAACCACTCCTTTAATACAATATCTGCCATGTGGGTAAACAGTTTGTGAAGAATTGCTGTCAGTTACAGTACAGGTGGCAGAAGAACTAACATCACGCTAAGGGCCAGATTTTAATCAATGAGAAAGTATTAATTTATAGTACATTATATGAAATCTTATGAGCGAGATTCAATTTTAGGAGAAAATAACCTTTCAGAGAGACCATTTCGGAGACTCTATTTGGTAGAATTCAGAGCAGCAGTAGAGACGGCTTCAGAAATAGGATTACAACAGTTTGCCTATTTTGGTTCCTGTAACATCACGTACAGTATTTCATTATTCTCTTGCATAAGTAAATAACTTTCTTGAACAATACTGTTTGGTTCTCAGAGAATCTGCCCTGATTACAAATCTCTAACAGATACTGATTAAACACACTAAGGTTAACCTCATTTCAGTGAGTCTAAAATGCATATACCATATCATTATAAATCATCAAGAGATCAGGACAATTGCTTGTATCTCAGAGACCATCTCAAATGTACTTTTTTGTACTTAATCAGCAGCAGTAGGTATATTACGATGGGTACTCACATTACTAAAACAGAATTCGTAGAGGACGGAGCACCAGTGGAAGCCAAGAAGGTACGTTAAAACAGTTGAAGTTTATTCAGCATATTAAAATCGTAGTACAGCGTGCCCAAAACACAATAGGGGCCATGCACTCAACGCGTTTCATGGCTTCACGCCACTTCCTCAGGAGCTACTGGCCACCATCCCCCAACATCCTTAAATCACCCACAGTGTTAACCCCACCCCTAAAAACATTATTAACCCGTGAAGGGTAATTACATCACAATAAGAATGATTAAAAGGGGAACACACATTAAGAATTAATTCCAAAATTAACAACTAAGGATGAAGTATATAAAAAATTGTATATAAATATATACTTTAATATAGGTATTATAAATACTATCCCAGGAGACTCTCAGAATTTATCCTAGATAAATCACATCAGGAAAAACCCTAGTGCATAACTATAACATTAATGCACACATATAAAAAATCAGTCAACAACAAGACCTTACAAAAAATATATACAAAAAATATATGTATATAATAGCAAAACAAAATTCTGAAAAAATATAGAGAACCAATGTAGCTCAGAAAAAACACGACACTTCCCATTCTTTATTCATACCCCCATAAAAAGCTTCTCTCATCAAAAGTTTCCGATCTCTATCACCCTTACGTATGTCAAATTTTGGTTCATCAATAATTTGGAACTGTATCCTCATATCCCCATCGTGTTTCTCCATTATATGATAAGCTATAGCGGATTTATACTCTTTCCTATTAAGGGACGAAACATGTTCCAAAATACGCGTTCCCACTTTCCTGATCGTTTTTCCCACATGTTGTGCACTGCAGGCACATGTCACAATCCCAGTTGAAATGCAATTATAATTTTTTTTTATCTCATAACTTTTCCCTGTTTAGGTGGCCTTAAAGTCTTTGGATACTTTGAGCAAACTACATGTCTTACACCTTGACCTTCCACATCTATAGTTGCCTTTGGCTATAAGCCAAGAACTCCGATCTTCCATAGGTTTAGAATTATATAAACTCCTTGAAACCCATGATGCAATATTTCAGTTTTTCCTAAATACAAAAGAAGGATTATTGTCAAGGACTCGTGCCATATGCCTCGTGCCTTGCCATATGTAGTACAAAACCATATAGGGGAGTCCCTTATCCCTTCACTAATGTGTTGGTTCCTCCCCAATCATAGTTGGGATCTATCCATTCCCACTGCTTTGTCATAGGCTGATTTAACAACCTCCAAGGGGTAGCCGAGTTCCACAAAGCGTTCCCATAGGAGCATCGCCTGTTAATGAAATGCATCCCAGGACAAGCAAATGCGTCTAAGATGCATGAACTGCCCCACAGGGATGCCCCTCAAACAACTCTTGGGGTGTGCACTCTCCGAATGTAATAGGGTATTACGGGTGATGGGTTTTCAGTATAGATCCATACAAATACATCCCTCATTCGCCTTGAATAAAACATCAAGGAAAGGAATCTGCGTAACATCGGTATAAATGGTGAAAGTCAAGCCCTCGACCTTACTGTTACAGTGGGTGACAAACCTCCCTAAGGATACCTCATCACCATCCCAAATACCTATACAATCGTCGATGTAGCGAAAAAACCTCACTAAACTAGTCCTGTATGGATTGCTACCATCAAAAATGTGTAGCCGCTCAAACCAACCCATGAATAGGTTGGCATAAGTGTGAGCGAAGGATGCCCCCATTACGGCTCCACATTTTTGTAAATAGAATCGCCCATCAAACAGAAAATAGTTAGATCTCAATAGAAAATCAATGGGCCGACTGTTCTTCCCCAAAGATGTGTTCCGTGTCCAACCAATACCGGATTGCCTCCAAACCCCGTTCATGACTAATAGATGAATAAAGTGCCACCACATCCATAATGAACCACCTATAGGTCGATTTCCACCTTGTGTCCTGGATTTTGGTAATACACATCGTCGTATCCCTTAAATAGGTGGGCAGCTGTTCAACCAGGGGGCGTAGGAGTTTATCCACATAACTGGACAGTCCTTCACCCATGGAACCTATCCCTGCCACAATAGGTCTTCCTTTTACATCCGTGATGGATTTATGCACTTTAGGCAGTACATGAAATATTGGTATAACAGGAGCTACTCGTTTAATGCATTCCCACTCATTGAGGGATACAATTCCTCTAACAAAACCATCCGATAGTAAGTTTTCCAAGTCATGTTGGAAAATGGTGGTGGGATTCCTATCTAAGGGGGTGTAGGTGGTTCGATCATTCAGTTTGCGCATAACCTCATTCGCGTAGGACCCAGCGTCCAACACCACCACCGAACCCCTTTTGTCTGCCTGTTTGATGACAACACTTTTATCCTTACTCAGGTCCAGAAGAGCTTTATATTCACCATTAGTCAAATTCCCACATCTACTGTTGCTCCTTCTATCTCCTCACCTTTCAATGTCAGCTTGTACCAATTTATGAAACATTGTTATCTGTGGGCTCTTAGAATTAATTGGATAAAAATCCGACTTCCTTTCATCCCCGAGTGCACTATTCCTATTCCCATCTCATTTATATTCTCATTCTGGAGATCTCGTAAATCATTTAACCCACATAAATCCTGAAATTCGTATAAAGGGGTGAATGTGCATTCCCCTCCTTCAGCCATGCCGGAGGGGGCCAAAGCATTGTCATTATCTAAATCTTGTTCCCCCATCAAATCCAAAGAGCTAACATTCAATTCAATTGGCTCAGATGCATCATTAGCAAAATGGCGTTTTAAAGTCAATGTCCACTCACATAACTAAAACATTCCTTAATTTTTGGCATTGTCCTTTCTATTATATTATAGTTTATAGATGGCAACTATACTTGTCAAAATAGCTACTATGGTGTAACCCATTCATCCCAACCAGTGGTTTGCAAACAACATTTTATTCACCAACCCCTTCGGATGTTGCCCCCAGTGGCATCAAAGCATTTGCTTATTTTTGAATTCCAGGCTTGGAGCTAAGTTTTGGTTGCATAAAAACCAGGTGTACAACAAAATACACTGATAATGACATCGTTGTACACTGTGAAAGGGACACTCTGTTTACCCATAACATGCAATGTTTTATTATGCAACTAATGTAAACTTGATTTTATCCAATAAAAATCGAAGTTAGAAAAAAAAACAGGTGTACTGCCAAATAGAGCCTCCTATATGCTGCCAGTACACATACGGGCTACCAAATAGCCAACCAATACTCTCATTTGGCATTCCCAGTGACTTTATTTTTGTGTTGCTCCTTAACTCTATTTACATTGAATGTGGTTCATGGGTAAAAAATGTTGGGTACCCCTGATCTGAATAAACCCATAAACCCAAAAACATGGGACTGTCTATGGCATCTTACAGCAACCCCTTTGGCATTTGCCAGAATATACAGACAGCCAGTCTGGGCCTGATTATGCTTATTGTAAATTTATGAAAAATAGTAATAAAGCCTGTCTCTGTGCTTTATTCAGACGTAATTTTATTTTCTCCTTTGCATTGAAATTGACCTACTTTCATGTATTGTGGCATGAAAAGATCTTATTCTAAAATTCATCTTTATCATTTGTATCAAAAACATTTAATAAAAATTTCTAGGAGGCATAAAATATATTTGTTTTTTTATCCTGTGTGTTGGTTTGATTTGGAATTTAGAGCCTCCAGCAAGACAATGTGATTGTGGAGCATTCATCATTTTTTATTTATAATGCATGGTACATAAAGGAAAATAGGAGAACATTTAACTAACATATTCGAATAAGGTTTCCAATAACAAGCTGTCATTAAGCTGAGCAATTATCTCTACTGATAAAACTAAACTGGAATGTTTATGTTTGCGGTTTACATTATTGTAGTCTCACGGCAGGTAGAATGGGAGTCCATTAGAAAACAACCCATGTTGCCTTTGTTAAAAATGCAGGTACGCTTGTATTACGTTAAATTGTACAGGTAAAGGACCTGTTATCCAGAACGTTTGGGACCTGGGTTTGCGGATAATAGATCTTTCCATAATTTGGATTGCCATATCATGTGTACTGTAAGATTTTGCATTCAATGAGGATTCACAATTAGAAACCTTTTTCAAATTTTTCCTTATCAGAAGAACATCAGATCAACCTTATTTCTTTCTCCTGACAACTTTCTTGACTACTTAGTGGTCACACTGGTCAGAAAATGGCCAGCAAGTGGCGCAATTGTAACAAAATAAATTCATGTTAACAGTACATGTATCCTTTAATATCTTGGAATTTAAAATAAATATTAAATGTACATTGCAAAAGTGCTTAGAATAGCACCCTCATCAATTTTACATTCACTTGTTTTTAAGGTTCACTTATCCTTTAATACGTTTGAATTATGAAACAGGGCTGCAATGAGGCAGTGACCCAATAATTCATGTAGAAACCTTATATTTTTAAACATGTCTTTATATTTTACACATCAACATATTTTATATATAACATCCAAAGTTGTATAATGATTAGTATTCAGTATTTGGTCATGTATCCCTTCAGGTATATTAGTTAGCATAATATAGTATAAATGAAATTGATCAGAGCTGTGCATAAAGTTGGGATTTAATTATTCACTTACTGCAGGCAAAGTACCCAACACATCAAGTTAACTGTCTGCGGCCCCATTTAGCTGAATTCACTGCCTCCGTACAATCGCACTTGTTTAAGTTGCTCATTCAACAGCATTGCGGGTACCAATTTCAGGTCTACAAATTGGTTCAGTTTATGTTAGAGGACTATAAATATGATTTTTATTTCCTAGTCATTTGTCTAAGCCTTTATTAATTATTCATTATGCAGTTAACCCTAAGGACTTGCTATGCCTGGTAAGGAGAATGTATCTCACTTTATTTCTAGTTTACTAGCCTGAGGCATGTGCTTACTTTTTTAGCTCCATAGGTTTAATGCATGCAGGCATTCAACAATAGAAATGTACCTAGTGACCCACACAGGGTTAAAGGAGAAAAACGCACAGACCAGAAATGATTTTGCACAGGAGTTGTTACCCATAGTAACCAATCAAGCAATTCGTTCCACTGGAAATTTAAGCTAATATAAAAGTTCTAATTCAGAATATACATAAATACCAATGACAATGCAGTATGACATTGTGTAATATGCTTATGTGTATATCAGTTGATAAAAAGTTATACCACAATTCCTTTATCTATCTATCTATCTATCTATCTATCTATCTATCTATCTATCTATCTATCTATCTATCTATCTATCTATCTAGAAAAGATGACAGCAGGTGACTGCAGTTATGGAATAAACCAGAGCTGCCCCCCATGAACCACTCTTAAGTTTCCAAAAAAATCCTAATAGCTGCTTTTGTGTTCTAAAACTAACAGGAATCTTACAATAACCCACCAGTGTTGGACTGGGGTGGTCCAGGCCCACTGGAACTTCCACATCAAAATCACATCAAAAATACAGTATGTAGCTGTAGCAAAGCAAGCAGGTAGCATAATTCAAATGCTGCAGGTGGCATAACATAGAAGCATATACAAGTATGGCATCCATTATCCAGATACCTGTTATGGAGAAAACTCTGTATTATGGGAAGGTCATCTTTCATAGACACATAAACTTAATTTTAATGAAATTAATCAGATTTTCACTGTAATAATAAAACAGTACCGTGTATTTGATCCAAGCTGAGATATAATGAATTCTTATTGGAAGCAAAACAATCTTATTGGGTTTAATTAATGTTTAAGGTATTTTAAGTAGACTTAAGGTATTGAGATCCAAATTGCAATAAAGTCCCCTTATCCAGAAAACCTGGGTCCTGAACATTCTGGATAACAGATCCCATACCTGTAATGTATTTTGTTGCATGTACTGTATTCTGTTGAATATACAATACTGTATTCTGCTGCTCAGACTGTATTCCATTGCACAGAGTTGCTTGTCATAGGAAGACAAATCACTGATTTTGTAATAAGAGAGAGAGAGAGAGAGAGAGAGTTTTTAGTAGACTTAAGGTATTAAGATCAAAATTGCGAAAAAGACCCCTTATCCAGAAAACCTGGGTCCTGAACATTCTGGATAACAGATCCCATACCTGTAATGTATTTTATTGCATGTACTGTATTCTGTTGAGTATACAATACTGTATTCTGCTGCTCAGACTGTATTCCATTGCACAGAGTTGCTTGTCATAGGAAGACTAAATCACTGATTTTGTAATAAGAGAGAGAGTTATGTTATTGGGTTATAATACACAAAAGCCATGAATATCATGTAAATGATATCCTTATTAACGGCGAGTACTGATGTCATCAGTTATAAACGGTGAGTAGTGATGTCATCAGTTATAAACGGTGAGTAGTGATGTCAATTTTGACATCACATGACTCACTAAAACTTGTATATTATAATTAATAAAGAACCCCCGTTGCAAAATATGAGGATATTAGAAGTTACCTCGGAGTTCCATAACCTGTATAAAAAGACTCAGACTTCGGCCTCGTGTTTTTATATGGTCATGAAACTCCTCAGTGACTAATAATATCCTTATATTTTACAAAAGGGGGTACTTTCTCTATATACTTCACTATATATTATCCTTTTTCTTACCTTTTCCTTTTTAAACACAGGTCACAGGAAAGACTATAAAGAGATATCAGAACACATGGCTTGTATCACACAATGATAAGATAATAATGGAGTGTTATAATAAATGCCAATCTTCTTGAGACTTCTTGGGAAAAGAACCACAAATCCACGGATGATTTGGATACTTTAATCTATATTAAGGGTAAGTTGCAGCCTTTGACACTTTAACTGTTATGTAGTACATCACCGATTATCTACACACATTCATGTTGGGAATAGTGGTTCTGCAGCAGCTGGGGTTCTAACTACAGATACGTGATCTGTTATCTGGAAACCCATTATCCAGAAATCTCTGAATTACAGGATGGCCATTTCCAATAGACTCCCATTTTAATCAAATGATTTCTATTTTTTTTTTTAAAAAAAAAAAAACAATTTCCCTGTATCTGTAATACCAAAACAATACAATCCTTAGTGGAGGAAAAACAATCCTATTGGATTAATGTTTTAATGATTTTTTTTTTAGCAGACTCAAGGTACAGAGATCCAAATTACAGAAATACCCCTTATCTGGAAAACCCCAGATCGTGAGCATTCCGGATAACAGGTCCCATGCCTGTATTACTTACTAACTTGATGTTAATTACTTTCAAAAGCTGGAACATAAATATTCATAGGCAAACTTTCCTTGTCTCAAAAAGTTCCTGAAACTTTGAAGGGACTTGATGATTATAATATAACGTTATATCCTCCGTGGGCAGAGCTGTTTTTTTTTTAATGAAGAAATTTTGATTTTCAGATTTCCTCTTGGCTACAATTTACAATAAAAACATGACATAAAATAGACTACACTATCATAAAGGTAAAATGAATACCGAGCTTGAATTTTTTTCTGCTCTTCAGAATGATTCCTGCATGTGTATGGCTTAAAGCAAAAAACGGGGAATGGAATTGGCCAGGGAAGTAAATCATTCTGTGCAAAAACAAAAATCCTCTATAATAAGTAATTGTATTGCAGAAGGTATCTAGATGGAATCAGAAATACTATAACATCTTACCAGTTTACATATGTAGGATTATGCCACAGTGACTTTCTACCCTACCTGATCCCCCCCAAAAAAACTGTTCACATGATGCAGTCTAATGGATAACAAAGATCCCACATTGCCCAGCACCAGAAGCCTCATTTTCTATAATGAAAAAAAAATAGAATCAGATTGTCATGTTTTGCATCCACAAGGTACTTATTTCCTATTACAGGTATGGGATCTGTTATCCAGAAAGCTCTGAATTACTAAAAGACCCATAGTCTCCCATAGACTCCATTCTATCATCATAATCCAAAAATAAAACAGTAGCTTGTACTTGATCCAAACTAAGATATGATTCATCCTTATTGGAAGCAAACCCAGCCTTTTGGGTTTATTTAATGTTTACATGGTTTCCTAGTAGACTTAAGGTACAAAGATCAAAATTACGGAAAGATCTGTTATCCGGAAAACCTCAGGTCCCAAGCATTCTGTATAACAGGTCCCATACCTGTATTCAAAGTAATTGTGCCTCCAATTTGTTCAATGTTGGTCTTAAAGGGGTGGTTCACCTTTGAGATAACTTTTAATATGATGTAGAGAGTGTTATTCTGAGACAATTTGCAATTGGTTTTTATTTTTTATTATTTAAGGTTTATGAGTTATTTAGCTTTTTATTCAGCAGCTCCTAAATTTGCATTTTAAGTAATCTGGTAGCTAGGGCCCTAGCAACCATGCATTGATTTTGAATAAGAGACTGGAATATGAATAGGAGAGGCCTGAAGAGAAAGATGAGTAATAAAAAGTAGCAATAACAATACATGTGTAGCCTTACAGAGCATTTGCTTTATAGAAGGGGTCAGCGAAGCCCATTTGAAAGCTGCACAGAGACAGTAGAAAAAGGCAAATAACTATAAAACTATACAAAATAAATTATGAAAACCAATTGAAAATTTGCTTAGAATTGGCCATTCTATAACATACTAAAAGTTACATTAAAGGTGAACCACCCCTTTAAGTACAGGATTCACCTGTATGGGATTCAAATGCAAGCACATCAAGTACAATGGTGCAGCACTTTTCTTTGTGGGAGTGAAGGTAGGTGCAAGTGCCAGCTAAATATCATTTAATGGGTACTTAAATATGTCTGTGCTTATGAATGTGCCATAAACTTACAACTAACAGGAAATGACGGACAAGATAAGTGTCAACAGGGTCCTTGGATTATAACGCTAGACTAGCCAATTAGAGCAATCTATTCAACATCTTTTGGTATAACAGCATAACTTTTGGATATAGTGGGGGCACTACAATTAATTTGCTATGGGGCCCAGTAACACCTAGTTATGCCACTGGGCTCCAGAATCAGTATGCATGGTTGTTACTCTTACCAGGTATTAGAAGATATTAATAGACTATATAACAGTATCCTAACCATTTCATCTCAATCCTAAAGGATATTGATATGTAGTTGGTGTCAGGACATGCCCTGACTCAACTAACTAATGACCTTTTAACCGCTAAAGCCAACAATCATTTCTCACTACTAATACTGCTTGATCTCTCAGCTGCATTTGACACTGTAGACCACCCTCTCCTCCTCCAGTCCCTCCATTCGCTTGGCCTTCGTGACACAGCCCTGTCCTGGTTCTCTTCTTACATCACCAATCGTTCCTTCAGTGTCTCCTACAACTGAGTAGCATCTTCTCCCCTACCTCTTTCTGTTGGGGTTCCTCAAGGCTCTGTCCTGGGACCATTACTATTCTCCCTCATTACTTCCTCCCTCGGCAAATTAATCAACTCGTATGGTTTCCACTACCACCTCTATGCTGACGATACTCAGATCGATCTCTCATCTCCTGATCTCAACCCAGAACTCCTAACTCGCGTCTCCTCCTAGCTGTCAGCTATCTCTACCTGGATGTCGCAATGCTACCGTAAATTAAACCTCTCTAAAACTGAAATGGTTCTCTTTCCTCCAGCTAACACCAGTAACATCCCGGAAGTATCCATCATAGCTAACAATTCCACTATCACCCCCTCTCCCCAGGCCCGGTGCCTTGGGGTTATCCTAGATTCTGTCCTGTCATTCACTCCTCATATCCAGTCACTTATTAAATCATGTCACTTCCACCTAAGGAACATATCCAAAATACGATCATTTATCACCCAAGATGCTGCCAAAATTCTTATTCACTCTCTGCTGACTTTGCAAGGGCTGCACCCCTCCTCTGGAACTCTGTCCCACGGTTTGTCCGATTTTCTCCCAACCTCTCTGCTTTCAAGAAATCTCTTAAAACACACTTCTTTCGAGAAGCCTACCCTCACTCTGCTTAACTACCAAACGCAACACCACATACAGTACCACATTTCTCACCCACATACAGTACCACAATTCGATCTTGCCCACTCCCACACCTTGTGTATTATTCCCTTCCCTTTAGAGTGTATGCTCTTTTACATAGGGCCTTCCTCACCTTTTGTACCGGTATTGATTGTGATGTATGTAACTTCATATGTTCTATGTATATAATTCATGTGATTTAGTTGTATAATCACATTTACTTTACAGTGCTACGCAATATGTTGGCACTATATAAATACATGTTAATAATAATTGTGGCTCTAGTAGTTTTGAGTTGGGACCAAGAAGGAAGCTAGAGAGCAGACTGACAGAAATAGTCCAGTTCACGGTACACAATGAGTTAAGCAATTCAAGGTCAATTTCTATGCTGAGAAGTCAGAGGCAGGCAGCAAACAGCTTAGCCAGGAATCAAAGTAGAAGGGTCTTAAACCAGAAATCAGTGAAATAGCAGTTATAGCACATCCAGGAACTCTCTGAAGCAGAACCTATATTCAGGCATTGAATCCGGGTCTTTGTCATAAATCTTCGAATTTCATGCAAATTGCGATGACATCACACACTAGTGTTGTGGCCACGGGCTCCACCATCAATTTTTATTAAAGATTTTTATTTTGCATTTTCAAAACAACACAGAAAAAAAAAACCCACAAATAAATCAACCAGCAGGCTTGACACTTACATGACTACTGTTTTCAATTACTTTGTCGTTTAGTGACAGTTTCAATACGTAAAGGAGCATGTAACATATTCACCAGTTATTGGCATATACAGTCCTATACAATCCTGCTTGGGGGTTGACATCTAACCAAGGTTCCCATATTTTCTCAAATTTCCGAGGTGTTCCCCTAGCATTATACAGGCAATGTGCCATTTATTAGGTCAATCCATTGTTGAAGTGTTCGGGGGTTGGGGTTCATCCATTCATTATTACTAGCTTCTTTGCATAGAACAAAATAGATCATAGCAATGTTCTGGATTTTTGTAAGGGTACTGCCTCATCTATAATACCCAATAAACAAGTCTCGAAGGGACTTACCGTATATACTCGAGTATAAGCCGACCCGAGTATAAGCCGAGGTACCTAATTTTACCTATGAAAACTGGGAAAACTTATTGACTCTAGTATAAGCCTAGACACAACTACAGCCCTGTCTCCCAGCAGCGCACATTCTGCCAGAGCGACCCCCCCAGCGATCAACCGGACTTCTTTGGAAAGTTGATGGTGACAGAGAATTGCCAAACGGATTACTGTGTGCATTGTCCCACTACCATGTGCAGAGGGTGCTGTTTGATATTGCCATCACTGTTAATCTTTCGTATAACCAACAGAGGGTGCTGTGTGATATTGCAGTCACTGTTATTCTTTCATATAACCAACAGAGGGCGCTGTGTGATATTGCAGTCACTGTTAATCTTTCATATAACCAACAGAGGGCACTGTGTGATATTGCAGTCACTGTTATTCTTCCATATAACCAACAGATGACACTGTGTGATATTGCAGTCACTGTTATTCTTTCATATAACCAACAGAAGGTGCCGTGTGATATTGCAGTCACTGTTATTCTTTCATATAACCAACAGAGGGCGCACTGTTATTCTTTCATATAACCAACAGAGGGTGCTGTGTGATATTGCAGTCACTGTTATTCTTTAATATAACCAACAGAGGGCGCTGTGTGATATTGCAGTCACTGTTAATCTTTTATATAACCAACAGAGGGTGCACTGTTATTCTTTCATACAACCAACAGATGGCGCTGTGTGATATTGCAGTCACTGTTATTCTTTCATATAACCAACAGATGGCGCTGTGTGATATTGCAGTCACTGTTATTCTTTCATATAACCAACAGAGGGCGCACTGTTATTCTTTCATATAACCAACAGAGGGCATTGTGGGATATTGCAGTCTCTCCCCAAGTGTACTGTTGGTATAGGAATGATTAAAAGTCACTGCAATCTCAGCTACTCAGGTCGGGTACCGCTGACCTGAGTATAAGCTGAGGTACACTTTTTCAGCACATTTTGGATGCTGAAAAACTCGGCTTATACTCGGGTATATACGGTAATTCCAGGAAAGAATAGAAATATATTAGAGTATTGGATTACTTTTGACCTATATGCTGCCACTCTAGGACAACTCCATATCAAGTGGAGGAATCCAGCTTCTCCCCTGCTGCATTTTATGCATTTGGCTCCCTCTGATCTACCCATAGCTTCAAGCCTTAGGGGGGTAATGTAAATTTGGTGGATCATTTTGAATTGAACCATTCGGTCCCTAAGTGATATTAGGTATGGGTACAAGTTATCCGTAGCCTCTTCCTACTGGTCTTCCTCTAGTGAAGGAATGAGTGTCATCCATTTTTGTTTGGCTTTGTTGAATGGGGAGGGTTGGTAAGATTTAATTATATTGTAAAGTTGAGATAGTATTTTGGTGGGGTCTAGAGTCCACAGTCTGGCTTCCCATGCCAGATGTATGGGTGTAAATTGAAATGACCTGAACTGTGCATGAAAGACATGTCTCAGCTGGAAGTATCTAAATAGTTGTATGTCTTGTCGATTCAATTTCATTTTTAATTGGTCTAGGCAGACGAAATTACCTCCCACCAATAGATCCCCTAGATGTCTAATACCCATTTGTGGCCAATATTGAAAATCTGTCAGCATTCTCATGTGAGGCAGGTTAGAGTTCCTCCAGAGTGGAGCCTTGCCAGATATTTTAGGTAGAGGGGTACATACTTTGGATTGTAGTCTTGCCCATACTTTAATGGGGGTAATGATCACTCCTGGGAATGGGGGGAGGTCACACATCCGCCTATAGGGCGAATTACGAATGGCCCCAGAATTGTAGCATGCAGGTTTGTTAGGGAGTTGCTGTCTTCTGGATTAAACCAGTTATGTATATAGGATAGTTAGGAGGCAAAGTAGTAGTGTTGCAAGTGGGGGAGGACAAGCCCTCCTTTGTCCTTAGGGGCAGTTAGTGTAATCCATGATATTCTTGCAGCTTTTTTGGCCCATATGAAGAAAATTATCTCACTATTTATTTTCTTAAAGAAAAGGTTAGTGATATAGAGTGGTGAGTTCCATAATGGGTATAAAAATCTAGGCAGATATAGCATTTTAAATAAGTTAACTGTACCCCACAGAGTTAACTGTTATTTAATGCAGTGTGGAATTGCATTTTTAAACCTTGCAAGGATGTGGTCTAAATTCTCAGTTACTTATGCAGAGGTGTCCTAAATAGTGGAATCTAGTAACCAAGGTGAGTGCTGATGACTCCTCTGTGACAGCCAGGCTCCCCAGAGGAAACAAAATGTATTTGTTCTTATGAATCCATAAGCCACTTAATGCCCCAAACTTCTCAAGAGTTGGCTCCACCATCTTTCTTTTTGCAGTTTCTATTCTTCTGGGAAGTCTTCCACTTCATGTTGGAGCAATAGTTCCTGGATTTTTTTCCATTCAGCCACAACCCAATCCCATCAGTGATAAGGCCTGGCTCATAGTTGGCATGCCAATTCATCCCAGAGGTGTTCATTTGGACTTGAGGTCATGGCTTTGTGCAGGCCAGTCAAGTTCTTTTACTCTTATATCAACAATCCCATTCTGTGCAGACCTTGATTCATACGGGGTGACATTATTGTGCTGAAACAGAAATGAGCCTTCCCCAAACTGTTGCCAAAAAGTTGCAAACATGGAATTATCAAGAATATCAACTGTATGATTCAGGTTGTTTTCAGTGGAACCAGGGGCCCCAATTCAAACCATGAGCAGCCTCTGACCCTTATTTCTCCTATCAACCTGTCAGATGTCAAAGTTTGATTAATCAGTCAAGAGAATGTGTTTCTATTATTGGCATTGCATATGGACAGTTTGGAACAAGGCAGTGAGTGTTCCAACTGAGAACATAATTTTAGACAGTGTATGGCTACTTTTGGTTATAGAGTATATTTTCCCTTACTCATTCTAAAAATATCACTTTGCAACTTAGCAACGTAGGTGGTTCTTCACAATCAGGACAGTGAGGTTGTGGAATGCACTGCCGGGTGATGTTGGGATGGCTGATTCAGTTAATGCCTTTAAGAATGGCTTGGATGATTTTTTGGACAGACATAATATCAAAGGCTATTGTGATACTAAGCTCTATAGTTAGTATAGGTATGGGTATATAGAATTTAATTAAAAGTAGGGAGGGGTGTGTGTATGGATGCTGGGTTTTCATTTGGAGGGGTTGAACTTTGTCTTTTTTCAACCCAGTTTAACTATGTAAATAGGTTGGGGCTAGTGAGGTGCCAGACCCTAACCCGCCCCCTGGCAGTGAAAGGTGGCAGGCAGGGAGAGCAGGAAGAAGAGCTCAACCCGGACCTGTCCGCCACCCGCAACCAGAGGTGCGCGGTCAGCCCGAACCCATCCGAACCACGGGCATCAGGCCAACCCGCACATCACTAGTTAGGGCATTTGCCCCAATGCTTATCACAGTGTGTCCTTACTAACTTGCTGTAAGAAAGTATAAAATGTGCTTTTTTTATTCTCCACTCTCTGCTTTGCCTTCACTAAAGCAAGGAGCTGAGTCTCTGTGGAGGCACCTTCAGGCATCCATATCACCCTTTTATCAAAAGTAAAGCAAAGACACTCCAACAAGGTTCAGAATTCACTTTATAGGTTCTTCTATGAGTTTTCCACCTTTACTCTAGAAGTGAAATCTGGGATACAAAATGTATGTATTGCATTATTAAATAAATAGGGGGTAGTTCTACAACAGATGCACATCACTAATTTGACAGGCCAAGATTAGTATTGCCCATGCTGCAATCCAGTTGGGATAGTAATTATTGGCTAGTTAAAAGCATTTCATTAATTTTCTTTAATTAATTAAAATAAGCAGATCAAAAAGTGCATGAGTTCTCTTCCAATAAAAAGAAAAGATTGATTTTAATTCTATTTTACGTACTTATTTTCTATAGAGTGACTTTGATAAATGATTCCCTAAGTGAGTATTTACTTGTAGAGGCAATCATGAAACAAACTGTCAGAATATTGGAACAGGCGTAGTCTTGTGATTTGCTCTCTGACTTTATTCTATTATTCTTCCCATTAGAGTGCTAAAGTAAATTAAATGCTTTGTGCTGACAGACTTTATTAACACGCTGCACTCTGTCTTCAGCCTGTGTTGTGGGTAAAAGACTGGGTTAATTAGGCTAATGATTTCATTTGAGATAAAGTCAAAACAGTTTCATTTTGTTTTTTTGTTTTTTGTGGAATTCTTTTTTTTCACTCTTATAGACATATAGTTGGCTTAAGACAATACATGAAAATGCAATGGTCTATCTAGGGGTGCAGGGTTGTGATTGTACTGTAGCCTACCCCCAACGGAGGCTGCTGGATAGATAATGGTGCTGAGGGGAGAAGCCTGCCTTAGCCCTAAGGTTATATATATATATATATATATATATATATATATATATATATATATATATATATATATATATATATATATATATATATATATATATATATATATATATATATATTGTAATATATATATATATTGTATATCTTGACAAAGGCTTGGGATGTGAGCCGAAATGTTGATTCTGTACGATGATGATGAAACAATAAAATAATTAATTTTTTAAAGAAATCCCAGGAGTGCGCTACCACATGTGTTTCAATGAATAAATTCCCAGGAGCAGCACCCACGGACTTGCAAGAACAGATACCCTTAGGAATGTGGATCCCAGTAACAAGTATACAAGTATCTATCTATCTATCTATCTATCTATCTATCTATCTATCTATCTATCTATCTATCTATCTATCTATCTAGATATATATATAATTCTTAGTGCAACTAAGATTTTATTTAGTGCAAACAAAATTTTGGCTCACAACTCAAGCCGTCATCAGGAAGTGCACAATAAAATGTAATTCTGTAAGGCTACAAATGTTGTTATTACAACTTTTTATTACTCTTCTTTTTATTCAGTCCAGGCTCTTATTTAAATCAATGCATGGTTGCTGGGGTACTTTGAACCCTAGCAACACGATTGCTGAAATTGCAAACTGGAGAGCTGCTGAATAAAAAGCTAAATAACTTCAAAACCACAAATAATTAAAATTATTTGCAGATTCTCTGAGAATATCATTTATGATCTCACGAATGCCATAATGTACCCAGGGTTTACACTTCAATCCATTTGCCAGTGGATCACATCTTTACCAACCTACTGTAAGGAAGACTTACCTGGCATCCCAAGGGATACATCATCACCCGCCTGACTGGAAAAGCCCTAGAATGGGCATCCCCTCTGTGGGAGAAGGAGGATCCGTTGATTGACAATTCTAAAGCCTTTATCCAGGATCTGCGAACAGTGTTTGACGCCCCCGGCCGGGCAGCGCCCCCCTCCTCGCGGTTGTTGCAGATTCGTCAGGGGACTCATATTGTGCTAGAATACACCATAGAGTTCCGCACGTTGGTCCCAGAGACAGGTTGGAACAACGAGGCCTACCACGCCGCTTTTTACAACGGGCTCTCTATACGCCTGAAGGATGACTTGGTCTCCCGTGAGCTGCCTACGCGTTGGGAAGATCTTATCGCTTTGGCTGTCAAGGTGGATACTTCCCACCAACATCCTGGAGAATCTTCAAAGAGGTTTCATCAATCCCTCTTCGTCTCCAGCGGGAGCATGGTTCTTCTTCGTCCAGAAAAAAGACGGTAGTCTACGTCCCTGTATTGATTACAAGATTACCTCCAAAAACCGTTACCCTCTTCCTCTCATCTCTGAGTTATTCGATCAACTCAAGGGAGCTAGTCACTTCACAAAGTTAGATCTGCGTGGAGCCTATAATTTGATCCGCATTCGTGAGGGCGATGAGTGGAAAACTGCTTTTAACACTTGTGATGTACATTACGAAAACCTTGTCATGCCATTCGGGCTCTGCAACGCGCACGCAGTTTTCCAGGCGTTAGTAAACAATAACTTCAGAGTACTTCTTGTGTTGTTGTCTATTTGGATGATATCCTTATTTTCTCCAAATCCTTGGAAGAACTTTGGATTCAAGTACGTGAGGTCCTCTCCCGTAAATTAGAGAAATGTTCTTTTGAAACCTCTAAAATACCTTTCTTAGGTTCTATCATCTCCCAAAGAGGCTTCGAGATGGACCAAGCCAAGACATCTGCCATACAAGATTTGCATCTTCCGACCAGTACAAAATCCATTCAATGTTTCATCGGCTTTGCCAACTATTACCGGCAGTTTATCAAACGTTTTTCTTCCAAGTTTCTCTCATTTGTAAGGGCGGAAGACCAAACTACTGGCCTCCACAGGCACTGGAAGCCTTTCAAAATCTAAAAGACTCTTTTTCCTCGGCTCTAATTCTAAGACATCCTGACCCTCTTCTGACGTTTTTTTAATTGAAGTAGATGGCTTGGATGTGGGGACTGGAGCAGTCCTGTCTCAGAGGTCCTCAAGTGATGGAAAATTACACCCCTGTGCCTTTTTCTCCAAAAAATTCTCTCCCCCTGAACAGAACTACGATGTGGGGAATTGTGAAATTTTGGCTGCAAAACTGGCCTTAGAAGAATGGAGGCATTTGTTGCAGGGTTCTTCTGTCCAGGTGACCATCTTTACTGATCATAAGAACTTGGAATATATTCAGACCCTGAAACTTTAAAACCGAGACAAGCTCGGTGGGCACTCTCCTTTACAGGTTCAACTTTGTCTTGACTTTTCGTCCTGGTTCCAGAAATAAGAAGGCCGATGCTTTGTCTAGGAGTTTTCTTCCAGAAGAAACCAGTTGTGGGGCCGCTGAACCTATTGTGCCTTCTACCAAAATTGTGGCTGCTCTGACTTTTTCTGTGGCTTCCCAACTGCTCTCTGCACAGTCTTCAGCACCGTCAGATACTCCCCTAGGGGTAGCATTTGTTCCTCCTGAACTCGTCAGTCTATCTTTAAACAATCTCATAGTTCCAAGCAGGCTTGCCATCCTGGGATTCGGAAGACGACAGACCTGCTATCCCGCCTTGTTTGGTGGCCTTCTCTTTGGAAGGATGTTAAAGACTTTGTCTCTTCCTGTGCTAACTGTGCGGCTTCCAAGTCGGGACATTTTCTTCTTCTTCTCTTGCCCATTCCCTCTCGACCCTGGACCCATCTGGCCATGGACTTTATTGTTGACCTCCCTGTTTCCCTGGGTCATACAGTTATTTGGTGGTGGTGGATAGGTTTAAGCAAGATGGCTCATTTCGTTCCCCTTCACAAGTTGCCCTCTGCTCCAGAACTCTCAAGACTTTTCATTCAGCACATTTTCCGTCTTCATGGATTTCCAGCAGAGATAGTGTCTGACAGAGGCTCTCAGTTTGTTTCCAAGTTTTGGAGATCCTTGTGCAAAGCACTTCACATCTCTCTTCAATTTTCTTCTGCATATCATCCACAGTCCAATGGTGCAGCAGAACGAATCAACCAAGCACTTGAACAGTTCCTGCGCTGTCATGTATCTTTATGCCACGATGACTGGGCAGATCTTCTTCTGTGGGCTGAGTTTGCGCACAATAACGCCTTGCATGCCTCTTCTGAAAAGTCTCCTTTTTTCTGTGTGTTTGGTCAACATCCTATGGCCTTTCCTCAAGATCTTCTTCTCTCCAATGACCTAGCAGCCAATGATCAAGTCGCTCATATGTCTGCTATCTGGCATGCAACCAAGGCCAACCTGGAGAAGAGTTCTTTGTCTCAAAAACATTTTGCCGACAGAAGACGGTTTCCTACTCCTCAATATACTCTTGGAGACAGAGTTTGGCTTTCCACAAGAAATATTCGCCTCAAGATTCCTACCCCCAAGCTTGGTCCCAAATTCATCGGTCCTTTCTGTTGTCGAGGTCATCAATCCTGTTGCTGTTTGCCTTCAATTACCTGCAGAGATGTGGATCCCCAATGTCTTCCATGTGCCCCTTCTTAAACCAGCATCTTCCTCTGAGTCTTCTTCTTTCTGTTATTGTGGATGGTTTCTAGGAGTTCGAAGTTAAAATAGTTTTCGATTCTTGTGTCTCCAAGGGCACATTGCAGTACTTGATCGAGTGGAAGGGTTTCAGTCCTGAGGAATGTTCCTGGGTGAGATGTTCTGATGTTCATGCCCCTGCACTTGTTCGGAAATGCCACAGTTTCCTTCCAAGCCAAGTTGTGGTCGTCCTGAGGCCCCCCATAAGGAGGGGGTACTGTAAGGAAGACTTACCTGGCGTCCCAAGATGGCGGTGTCTTCCATGCGGTTCCTCCTGGGCGCAGCTCTGTGACATCACGCCAGCATCAGACTAGTCGCCGGCGTCGGATTGGATGTCAGCGTTGAAACATCAGCGTCAGATTGGACGCCAGAGTGAGGACGCCAGCGTCATGACATCACTGCGTCCGTTTTTGCCGCCAAAGGAGGCCTATAAAAGACGCTGGAGCACTTCTGACTTTGCCCTACAATAGGTTCTTCCTTGTGAGTTCCTGGGTGCACTACTAGTGATTCTAATTTTTGATCCTGTGTTTTGACCCTTGCCTGTTACCGTATACTGAACCTTTACTGCCTGAACCGACCATATTGCCTGAACTCGACTACTCTTCTGTTTAATCCTTATCTGTACCTCGAACTGTTAGACTGTGCTTCCTCCTAAGTCCGCTACTCCTGGCTGAGCCTTTGGGCCCCCTACACCTACTACACACCATGAAGCTAAAGCTGCTCTTGAAAGGGGTTGTTCACCTTTGCAATAACTTGTAGTATTATGTAGAAAGTGATATTATGAGACAATTTGCAACAGGTTTAATTTTTTATTATTTATGGGTTTTGAGTTATTTAACTTTTTATATAGCAATCCAGTTGCTTGGGTCCACATTACTTTAGCAATCATATATTGATTTGAATACAAGACTGGAATATGAGTAGGGGATGGCCTGAATAGAAAAATGAGTAATAAAAAGTAGTTATAACAGAAAATGTGTAGCTTTATAGAGCATTAGTTTTGTAGATGTGACCCCCATTTGAAATCTGGAAAGAAGGCAAATAATTTAAAAACTAAATAAAATAATGATAAAATAATGACAACTGATGAAAGTTGCTTAGAATTAGCCATTCTATAACATACTAAAAGTTAACTTAAAGGTGAATCACTCCTTGTAATACTTTCAGTCTCATGTTCCTGTAGTAAGTATGCCAGGATCTTCTTCTAATCCCACACACAAATAAGTCTCAGGTTCCTACTGTGCATTTAAAATTCAGGTTAGCACTTGTCCACAAAACACTCATGTACTTTATTAGAATTGACCTCCTTGGTGTTTATTAATTCCTATGAATTACAAGCTTTACAAAAATGGTACATTTAGTTCACAGAATAGTTTTTTTATTTTTTTCCGTCCATAAAATTAGGCCATACACCAAAACTCCTTCTGAACAGAACCAGGCCCAGGGCCAAGCAGACATGGCGCCCTAGGCACCCGGTCGCTACCCCCACCCCCAAGAATTAGGGGAGGGGAGAGTAATGAAGGGGAAGGGCAGGGGAGGGAGGTAGGGGGAGTAACGGAGGTAGGGGAGAGTGATAGAGTGGAGGAGAGAGGAAAGAGGTGATAGCAGCAGGGGAGCAAACCACCCAGACTAGGGGTAGGCAGAAGACTTTTGAACAGGTACCTGCCCAGAGCCCCCACATCTTTGCAACCTAGGCAGGTGTCTCTTCTGCCTACCCCTAGTTCTGGCCCTGAACAGAACTAATTGCTACATATAACACTACCTCATTTTACTTAGATCCCAAAAAGGATTATTTTCTGATGGCATACATATAGTCATTTTCACCGTATACTTTAACAAGGTGAATTAATTGCTAAATGTGTCAGTGGATTCCATTAATTATCTTTGTTTTATATATTTCACATTGAAGGGAGATAATTATCCTGAACACAATTTCTAAGCAAATTAAGTCTTATACCTTTCTTTCATTTTCATATTACTGTCATATTTTTACTCCAACAAGATGGTTTGGGTTTCAGAAATATATTCTACTATAATGAGAGCATGGAGAATGCTACAGCAGGAGTATTCACTGTTGTCATGCCATTTCTTCTGCTGTATATATGTGCAGTATTTTAACCTTGGCATTTTTCAAACACAAAAAAATAAGCTATTCTGGGATTTCCAACATCTTCAGAATACTAAAATCACATTGATTTTTCCATGATATACATGAATATATATAATTTAAATTATAATGCTGTACATGAAATACCAATCTTTACAAATAGAACAATAAAAATGCTCTTGTAAAAATATATTACGGCGATAACATAGTCAATTTACTGGAATTGTTATAGAGAAATGGCTTTGTTATAAAAACGTCAAGGAGCTGTATTCTGCAGTCAATGCAAAGCCATGGGGTTAAAAGCCATCACTATTTTATAGTAGGGAAAGGGAACCAAAGTGCATTTTAACCATCAAGCCAGACATCATAAATGCATTAAATATGGCCAGATATTTCAGATAAAGTGACTTGTCTGGGGTCACAAGGAGGGGACATAATAATTTGTACCAGGATTTAGTATTTGAGGCACACTTCTATACAAAAAATCATCTTAAGATTTAATGCAGTGTTGCACCAGAGCCTAATTTGCCATCTTACTACCCAGAGGGTATGCAAGTTGTGTATCATAATGGGAACATACAGGAACATATAAAAAATAAAATGGTATGGTCCATTGGATGCTTTTATTTAGTTGAAAGGGTAAATCAAATGATTAGACCTGTTAGCATAATGGTTGTTGAATACATGATCATGTGTGCCCCATCTTACTTTTCCGTTTTTTCTTTACTTTTTAGGCACTCCCCTAATTTACTGACCACTAGTGCACCTGTGCTTCTGTTCGGAATTGTGCAGAGTTGTGTCTATTAACGCAGGGGAACCCTGGAGCTACCACCAGACCAGGTATTTAACAATACTCACCAGCACATCCTAACCTTTCCTTATTCCTTCTGCTCAGTCCTCAGTACACCAATCCTGTACACATAAGGCAAAAAACTTACCAAGACAACAGGGCAAATCCAAGTAGGGATTCCCCCTGCGTGTTTATTAAGAATGTAATGTTTCGGGCAAGCCCCATCATCAGACATAGTAACCAGTAAAGAAGCGAAGTTGTGCTCCTGTTCAGAATTGTGGACAGTTTTGTCTATTGACCCAGGGAAACCATTGAACAGGTGGTAGCTCCAGAGCTCCCTCAGTTTGCTGCGTTAATGTAAGACGCACACTTGTGTCCAAAGAATAGAGCACATAGTAACATTGTAAGTTAGGTTTAAAAAAGACGCACGTCCATCAAGTTCAATCTTTTAAGCCTATATATATAACTTGCCTAACTGCTAGTTGATCCAGCGGAAGGCATTTCGCATGCCAAACACCAGCAATTATGCCAATCAGACTTAAAAAATATTGGCTGCAATTATGTCAGGCGCAACCATGGTGAAATTCTAGGGAAAAATCCAATTGCACATGAAATTTGCACTTTGCTCACTTGCTAGTTCCCACTGGAGCACTAGGGATTACACTCGCAGGAGAGTTAAAGAGCTGTGCATTCCCATTGCTCTTAAAAAAAATTCTAATGTGGCTGGATGGCATGCCACCCCTAAAATCTTGGCACCCTAGGTCCGTGTCTTTGTGACCTTGACACAGATCTGGGCCTAGTCGTAAATTACCCTTATAGTCTTATTTATATAATGCATAATTCTATATGTGGGATCCTCCACTCTGTTTCTACTATACAGAGTATAGAAAGAGATCTCCAGGTTGCAAAATTAGGAAACATTTTTCTGAAGCAATTGGTCATATTTTAATGAAAAGTAATAAAATACACGTTTGACCACAAAAGAATGATAGAACATTCTGCTACGGGCAAAATTAAATATTAAATAAAATATTTTAACAGCCTGTGCAGAGAGAAGCCATGAAACAATCCCAACACATATGTTCCTGCTAATAAGCGCAGCATTTGGTTTGAGTCAAAATATATTTAATATTTTCCCCCATTTATCACAGTTTCAGGAAATCTGTAACTATGTTGCCTTGGGCCTTATCAAAATATGACAAGCTCCACTGCATTAGCTGACACAAAAAGAACGATGGTTTAATTAATGGGAAGATAAATTCTGACCTTGCTGGAGTAGCCCTGCTATTTTATCTAGTTTATGGCTTTAGCAATCCTGTTGGAGAGGAAGAAAATCCCTTCTCTGTTTAAGTTGCTTTAAATAAACTTTCCGAAGCCCTGGGAGGCTTTGTTGTAGCAAGGTGTAATTGATTGCACTGCAGTTATGATTAATTTTAAGGTTGATTCTGATAATGGTTGTTTATATAATAGATTTCACATTAACTCTCCATTATAAATGGCTGTGCTTACGGATAATTTGGAGAAAGTGAAATTTCGGCTTAATAAAGCTTTGATAAGAAAGTTTATTTTGAAGAATGCCTTACGAGGCCCTAGAAACAGCTCAAAATATAAATAACATTTGACTGTGCTGGCCTACTCTGAAACTATGATGGGGGTAAAAGCATAGAAAGCTTCAATATCCAAGTATGCTCGGAAGTTCATCCAAAATGTAGCAGCACTGTGCCAGTCCACCATGCCACATGTTACACATCGCTGCTTCTTTGTGGGGCAACCCTTGGAGGTATTCGCTGAGCTGACCGACTGGCATCTGGGCTGCTTATGATAAGGTGCAAAGACAAATCTATAGGACCTGCTATATATCCAGGGAATACGAACAACCTTCTGCATTGCCCTGTGCATTGTACACAACTGTCAGGAACAAATTTGGTAACAAGGCAATAGATTTATTCCACATGTGTAAACTCACAGAGCAGCTGCTGTATCATATAGCAATAATATGTATAGCAAAACAAGATGGTGACAGTCTATTGTATATGAATTGTGGCCAAACGATATACCTTTAGCTATTGGTGGAATACAATTCTTAGTACTTGTAATATTTAAGACCTACTATAGATACATGCGGCTGGTGTTCCTTTCATATATGTGTCCCTGTGTGTGCGCTTGTCTGATGTCTGATTGGCATAGCCCCTTAATGGGAAGCCTAACAATACGCATATACTGTATACTGTATATATATATGTATACAGTGAAGCAGTGTGGGGCTAGTGTTGCCATGGCTCAATGACTTGTTGAGCATTGCACAGATGTGCAGCCATTACAGTTTATTTCATTGAGGCACAAACTTTGTAAGCTGTGTGTTTATCTATAATATCTTTTCGCTTATATCAATGCCCAAAAACTAAGCAGCATGGTAAAAGCTAGGCCAAATCAATCTCTAAGGCCCTGGAAACACATGCAGATTTACACAGCATTTCGGCGTGGTTCACGCCGCGTTTTTTTGAAAAAGCAGACCGCAGGGTGGAGGTAAGGGTGCTGTGCCCAGGGCAGTGAGCAGGTGTGGGTCAGCGGGGCCTACAAGGACCAGGGGCCCAGTCCGACCCTGCAAATAGTTTTATTATTTTGTCTTACAGTTAATGCACAGTTACTCATACTTTATTTAACTTTAATGATAGTGTGGGTATTCAGCAGAGATGTCATGAGTGGCACCATCAGAGAATGGATATGATCCAACAGAGCAAGATTGTGGTAGGTAACTTGCACTAAGAATTCCGATTTCTCTTGTGGTAAGTCATTTTGTTGCTTGTTCTCATTCCCATTATATAGACATCAAACCGCAGAAACCGCAGAAATTCTCGTGCAAGAAGCCGATTTGACATGATTTAAATCCTAATGATGTAACCAGTGATCTATGGCTTACATTAATTTTACACATTCTTAGTGGCTGACTTCAGTTTAATCAATATCAGAGAATACTAATTTATCACACCAGTTAACAGATTATAGATTAATAATAAATTTTGCCATTTTCTTGTAGGAA
This sequence comes from Xenopus laevis, assembly GCF_017654675.1. Taxonomy (NCBI): domain Eukaryota; kingdom Metazoa; phylum Chordata; class Amphibia; order Anura; family Pipidae; genus Xenopus; species Xenopus laevis. The sequence continues at coordinate 32,438,332 of NC_054375.1, read as the reverse complement.
TACAACAAATAAAGATCTGTTGACATACTAAAGTCAAATGCATTAATGAGAGTAGTAATTACATCGAGTTTATTTTATATTTTGAGCTGGTAAGCATTTTGTAGTGTTTCCTTTGCGTTTATTCATTTCAGTGCACATTATAAACTGAGCAACGTGTTTTATCAATCAGGAGCTAACTTCAGCTGGATAGATACTATAGTTTGAAGATGGGGGTTTTATATATAAATATATATGTAGAGACCCTGAGATTTGGGTGTATTTATTTCAGGCATTTCCCCTTGGTAAAAGGACACCTAAGGGCCCTTTAGTTAACTCAGGCAGCTATGTCCCTTGCTGGGTCCACATTAGTTCATGGAGTTTGTCCACTAGATGGCACTGTTTGTCAATATAAAAGGGTTTAGCACCATGCGGTCTGGGTCTGTCCTGGGACTTTGCCTCAGTGTGAGGTACTACAGGTCCAGGTCTGCCGGGAAAGTTAGTTAAGTGTAAGATAGTGATAGTAATACAGTAATAGTCGTTCTAGGAGTGAAAGTCAGCACAGGATAGCTAGTGAGCAGATGTGGCTCCAACGAGGAGAAATAGTGGGGTTAAGACCCCGTGGTATTTGAACCACTAGTGCAAGGACTACAGTGGGTGAGTTGAGGACCAGATAGGATACCAAGACCCAAGACCCCAGGCTGAATACAGTGGGTGAGGTGAGGATCAAGTTTGGTGCCAAGATACAAGACCTCAGGCTGAGAAACCCATGCCTTAGTGCTTCACCAGAGGGATAGTGCCCAGTGAGAGTGGTAACTATTCCCCAAGTCTATTGTTGCTGTAACTTTGATATATATTGAATATTAGCCGTCTGTTGCACCTTGCCCCCCCCCTGGAGGGAATACTACTGTTTGAAGCTACTCTATGGTTACTGTGAACATCAAAGTGCTTGTGAACTACGACCTTGCCATTGTTATCTGTTAATAAACAAGTTATCGTTTACTGCAAAAAAACTGTCTGGCTGAATATCCTACCGCATTGATCTACATCAGGTACCGGGAGTTGCAGGGAGTTGCATGGGTACACTGGGGGTTCAGGGCACACTACAACGGGTTTTAGCCTGGTCATACACAGCCTTAATACACAGCAAAAGCTACACCTACGGGTGCGCTACATATATGTAGAATGAGTCTGGAAGCCAGCACAACTCGTGTAGTAGTCGATTTTTTTTAATAATCACCTATATTTTCACCGCTAAGACCTGTGAGTGCAAGCTTTTTTCCTGTTCTAAATATATATATATATATATATATATATATATATATATACATTTTTTGGGGGGTTCCGTCCCAATCAGACCAGTGCTGTCCAGGTTCCTGTTGCACCCTCTGTCCACCGCCACACAAACCAGGGGAGGGTGTAAAAAAATTATACACTCAAATTTCTCAAAAATGTTTTGAAGGGCAGAGGGTTGGACAGGGCATGCAGTGTTGTGGAGGTGGGGGGTCTTTGTGATGGACAGTATGTGTGGCATGGGGGTTGTGGGAGAGTATGAGTGTTGGCCCTTCAGGTGGGGTTCTTTCGATGGGCCCTAGTTACCCCAGTCCAAATTGTGATGCATTTGATACAATAGGATAGTGGTGCAAATAAGCAGAAACTGTTCTCACAGGAAATACAGATGTTCCAGCAGAATGGCACCAACCTAGATTACATTTTATTTCTGATCTTGTTTTCTGCTTTTGAGGTCTCAAAGGTGTTTGCTAAACAGAATGCTGTAATTGCATACAAAATATAACAAGATTCATTTCTTCCAGGGGCTGACACAGATGAGAAAGCTAAGGGTATACAAAGCTTATTTCACAGGTGTATCTACCCTAAGAATACCCTGTAGTTGCTCGGGTGCCCAGCATTGTAGGGGGAAGGCCGTAAGCAGTTAACAATTTTAATATATCTTGGCAGAATAGGTCAACTAACCAATGCTTTGGGACCATAAATTGAAATGACTGTGGGGCCCAGTAAAATCGAGTTACCCGCTGGATAATATCGTGGTGCCTGATTTTATATGACTAGAAATCCTTAAAAGGCAGTGCCCCGTGCCGATTTTATTATCTTTAGGACAAGGGCACAAGGAGAGTAGGCTTCATGTCATAGCGTCAATCATTTGAATTAATGCTTGCGTACAGTCACACACAGCGAAGGTCAGCCTGGAAACATCTCCTTTCACGTTTTTCCAGCTGACCTCGACACTGCTCTTAGCAGTGATCTTATAAAAATCAATAGAGATGGGGTACAGAGATGGTCTGCAAAAAAAACGCAGATTGAGAGCAGCGGAGCTTACAGTCTGTGTGCCTTAGCCCTTACACGATGAGAACAAGTCTAGTAGTAGCGAAATGGGGTTGGTGTAAAATCAAATAACTGTTTGCAGAAACTGAGCATGTGCAGAGGAAGCCAGGTCCAGATCAGTTTAACATACGTGTGCTCAGTGTAGATGTAATGAGGCTGCTGACAAACACCACTAGATTTCTGAAGTGGCTGCAACTCCTCTGCAGTTCTTCAAAGTAAGGGATCTGCAACCTTGGCTCTCCAGCTGTTAAGGAACTACAAGTCCCACAATGCAATGAAGGAGCCTTTTGAAGGAGTCTAAAGGCATTGTGGGACTTGTAGTTCCTTAACAGCTGGAGAGCCAAGGTTGCCTTCTGGAACCTGTAACTGCCAAATTTTAAAAGTTTCCAATGAACACCAATGATCTTTTTTTTCTTTGAAAGCCCTGACCACCAATGTTTTTTTTAAATTTTAATGGGGAACCCTGACCACCATTTTTTTTTTACTTGGGGGTCCGGCCACCAATGTTTGTTTTAACTTGGAGGGAGAGGGCCACCATTGTTTTTTTAAATGGGGGGGCTGTTCACCAAATTTTTTTTTCTTTTTATCGGAGGCCCTGACCACCTTTTTTCCTCTCATTTTATTGGGGGGCCCTGACCACCAATGTTTTCTTTTTAGCTTGTGTGGGTGGGGGAGCTTTGTCACCAATGTCACACATGTATACAGGTATGGGACCTGTTTTTCAGAATGCTCGAGACCTGGGGGTAAATTTATCAAAGAGTGAAGTTTGCCACTAGAGTGAAATTCCGCAGCTCTCAATTAATTTCTATGGGATTTTGAAAGGCGTATTTATCAATGGGTGAAAGTGAAAGTTCACCCATTGATGAATATGCCTTTAAAAATTTCCATAGAAATGAATGGGGAGTGGCGGCATTTCACTCTAGTGGCGAAACTTCACTATTAACTTCACTCTTTGATAAATATACCCCCTGGTGTTTTCTGGATAACGGATCTTTCCAAAATTTCTTCATACTTTAAGTCTACTAGAAAATCATGCAACCATTAAATAAACCCAATAATCTGATTTATAAAGACTAATTATATCTTGGTTCACTTTCCTCCAACTTACACCAGTAACATCCTGGAAGTATCCATCATAGCTAACAATTCCACAATCACTCCATTGGGGTTATCCTAGATTCTGCCCTGGAACATATCCAAAATACGATCATTTATCACCCAAGATGCTGACAAAATTCTTATTCACTCTCTTGTCATATCACGTCTAGACTACTGTAACTCTCTTTTAATTGGCCTTCCCCACCAGAGACTGTCACCTTTCCAGTCCATAATGAACACTGCTGCAAGGCTTATACACCTCAGCAACCGCTCCTCCTCTGCTATGCCATTCTGTCAATCCCTGCACTGGCTTTCACTACTCTTCAGAATTAAATTCAAATTATTGACCCTGATATTCAAAGCACTTCATAACTCTGCCCCACCCTACATCTCTGAACTCATCTCTATATACTCACCAAACCACTTACTACACTCCTCTACTGACCTGCTACTCAACTCTTCTCTCATTACTTCCTCACATGATTGCATTCAAGACTTTGCAAGGGCTGCACCCCTCTGGAATTCTCACCCACGGACTTTCTCCCAACATTTCTGCTTTCAAGCAATCTCTTAAAACGCACTTATTTAGAGAAGCCTACCCTCACTCTTAACTACCAAATGCAACACCACATATAGTTCCACATTTCTCACCCACTTAATTCTGATCTTGCCCACTCCCACACCTTGTGTATTATTCCCTTCCCTTTAGATTGTAAGCTCTTTCTGCACAGGGCCTTCCTCACCTTTTGTACTGGTATTGATTGTGATGTATGCAACTCCATATATTCTCTGTATGTAATTCATGTGATTTATTTGTATAAACACAGCGCTACGAAATATGTTGGCGCTATATAAATACATGTTGTTAATAATAATAATAATAATAATAATAATAGTTTGGCTCAAGGACAAGTATTTGTTTTATTATTACAGAGAAAATTTGGATTGTTTGATTATAATGAAGTCTGTGGGAGATGGGATTTCTGTAATTTGGTGCGTTCTGGATAATGGGTTTCCAGATAACCAATCCCATGCCCAGTGCCTGGCCAAGTCATTCAGGCGCCCAAGGCAACCCTGCTTGGTAGTGGACTGGTGGAGTCTAAACTCTTTCGTTTTATAACATTTTCCAGTCTGGTGAACATCAATAACTGGATTTTGGAGGTCCTCAGAAATCTCCTTTGTTAGAACAATGACACACAAATCTGTGTTGTTAGGATCAAACTTGGATAGTAGAAGAAGAGGAGCCTGGTTTCTATTCTTTAAATAAGGCAGGGCCTCCCACATTCACAACCAATTTCCATCCCATTGATTGAAACTCCTGACTTCCCCTTGAGAAATAAGAATCCAAGACTTAGTTCCTATATTTTTCCCCACACAGATTTGTCACTTTTTTTTATAGCTTTTTATATAACAAATGAACTAGTATTGCTCATACTTTACTCTATAAACCAGAATAAGTTTGTGATAGGACATGGCTTTTGCAATGATACTGTTTGAGGTAAGAAAACTATAGATATATATATTTATGTTGCACTACTTTGTTTTCTATGCTTAGCTTGTCCTGGTATATAATGGTAAAACAGAAAGTGAAGATGAACAAGCTTTACTTGTTTCCTGTGCTATAAACAGTTCAATGGCGGACTGTCTACGCTGTGGTTGGTATGCTGTGTTTGTGATGTGCAAAATTTTCCATTGCTTAGTCTCTTGTTGGTCAGGAGGTATGGTGCTGTGGGGTGGGATGTTTTCTGTAATTTCTGACAACTCTGCTTTTTAAAGACATATTGGAAACAAAATAATGCTGAAGTTTGGGCTTTACAATCAACTTGGATAAAAATAGCTTTTTTGTGTGTTTGTCCTTTGAAGTGGGTAGAAAGCAACCGCCTTGCAGCAAAACCAGCATCCAGAGAGCTCATTACTAGCATCTTGAAATTTAATTTGATGAAATGTAAGGGGCAGATTTATCAAGGGTCGAATTTCGAAGTAAAACATACTTAGAAATTGGACCATTGAATTGAAATACTTCAACTTCGAATATCGAAGTCGAAGTATTTTTCACCGAATTTGATTAACGAACGATTAAATAGTTGGAATGGAACAATTCAACGATTTTAGCGTACGAACAAACGATTTTAGTTCGTTTTGTGAAGACTTAGAAAATGGTTGTAGAAGGTCACTATAGGCTAACATAGGACTTCGGCAGGTTTAATTTGGGGAAGTATTGAAGTCGAAGTATTTTTAAAGAGCCAGTACTTAGATTATCGAATGGTCGAATATTGGAACGATTTTTATTTTGAATCAAAGTAAATTCGAAGTCGAAGTATCCAAAAAATTACTTAAAATGTAGAATTTTTTTACTTCGAAAATTCCCTCGAATTCACTTCGACCCTTGATAAATCTGCCCGTAAATGTGGTTAAGGTTAGTTTTGTTATATGTAGTGGTCAGTTGCTTGATAAACACAGAGTTCCCTATGGGACAGCATACTTGAGAAGTCAACAATAATGTCAAAGGGACATGCTGAGTAGCCACCCAGTCTTCTACTTACGCATTTTAAACCATCATCTTTTAGGCTAAAGCAGATAGGGCCACATAAATCAGATTAGATTTGAACTTTAAATACAGGGCCAGAAATAGGGGTAGGCAGAAGACGCACCTTCCTAGGGCACAATGATAGGGAGGAGTTGGGTAGTTACCTGTTAATGGGTCTTCTGCCCACACCTAGAAGCTCCCCTTTGCCACTCCCCCCTTCACGATCCTCTGTCACTCTTCTCTCCCTCCCCTTACCTCCCCTCTGTCACTCTCCTCTCTGCCACTCTTCCCTTCCTTCCCATGTCTTCCCCTCTGTCGCTATTCCCTTATTTGCAATGCATGTGATGCACACGGAGGGGGGGGGGAGCATGGCGCCCGGCCCTGCTTTAAATGTTCTATGCCACAATTTGTTGTCACTGCAACACAAATATTTCCATCTAACCAATGAATCCTACTAATTAAGTAACCAGAATGAACACCAAAACTTGTGGAAAAATAAGAGAGACTAGAGGGTTCTTAGCATATTAAGTCCCCTTCACCAAATGTGGCCCAGTTGACATCACATGTTAAATTTTAGGAGCATCCACCAAGGAGAAGCCCAGAGCCCTTTTCCCTGCTCTTCCTGTTTTCTCTCTTCTCAGTACGCCCCATGGTGGTCCATACCACAGGTTTCCACACAAGCCTAAGCGTACCATCACAACCTGCTAGCCTGGGCATAGCCCCTACCCTCTGGTGCTTTCACTGATGCTAATCTCATACCTGCCTTGATCCAAGCGGATGAGGTTAAATACCAACCAATTAAAGTGACCCTACCCCTTCCAACTGGCAACACCTAACCTAGGGGACTAGGTCTACTAGAAAATCATGTAAATCATGTAAACAAAACCAAACAGGCTGGTTTTGCTTCCAGTAGGTATTCATTATATCGTAGATTGGCTCAAGTATAAGGTACTATTTTATTATTACAAAGAAAATAATTTTCAAAAATTTGGATTATTTAGATAAAATGAAGTCTATGGTAGCCTTTCCGTCATTTGGAGCTTTCTGGATAATGGTTTTCTGGATAACGCATCCCATACCTGTATTAAAGTTTATCAGATGCACCGTGTTTCAGTTAGTTAACCTAAAATGTGAATCATTTTGCCCCTGAGAAGTACATGTGACTTTGGTCCATTCAGCCTCTGGTAGAGTCCTGCATTGGGTCGGGTACACATGGGTGCCTGCAGGTTACCCTAAAAGAAATGTAGCAGGTAGGATATGTGGGCTGTGAAGTACTTTTAATTTAATTTAAAACTTTAAGTTTAAAATGTATATGATTTGAAAACAGGGATGAAATATTCAATGGTAGATTAAATATAAATAGGCAGATATAATACAGCTAATTTACAAATCTGTGATTTTGTTCTTCTGTGAGTATCCTGTGTTACCTTTTGAGCAAAAGCTGAGAAGTACCACATCCCGTATAAATGACAAGTACCAGATGTTCTTTTGGATTAGTACTTTAGGACAAGCACCTTGAATTCTTTATGTAGCAGACATCTCTGTAAAATGCTGATGTCTTGATTTTTTCAGAACTAAGGCAAAAGTTTCTGTACAAGAATACTGTATATAATTATATCTACAAACCAAAGCCCTAGGCCAGGATGGAAAGCTATTATGAATTGTGGTGACATACTGTTTATGGATCCCAGGGTCACATTGATAATGATGAAGGATCCATTGATATTACTATTATCAAAAATGAATTAGAACTTCAGCAACAAGTTGTTAAACCTTGGGCAGTGAACTGCAATACAGTATAGAGATGCTCAAAATTTTCACCCTACAGATTCCTATTTGGCTCTTCCATTTTTTTATTTTCTTTCCATGCTCCCTTCTCTTTGGTCTGTCCTTTTTTTCCTCATTGTTCTTCTATTGTTTCTTCTGTTTTTGTTCCTTTCTAAAACAAAAATTCCAGCCACTGCACTCTCAACAATGTTGTCCTGATAAAGTGTTCCCAACTTCTTCCTATACAGACACAGGGTAGTAATTTCTAATACTTGCTCTCATCCAGTAAATGGAGTGTGAGCTCCATTACAATCTATAGCATGTGTAAGCCATGTGGCCCAAATGTCCATCTGTAGCACCTTCTGAACATACATACAGTACATAAGTTATGTGTTACACACAAGTTGCCAAATCATTGTTGCCTTTAAATTCTTCCAATAGAGACAGAGAATTGATATTTTAAGTTTGTTACTGTTTGTCTTACAGCCTGCTGTATCAAATCACAATTTGAAAAATGGTGACACTTTATAAGTAATTCAACCAACTAGGCAATGTAAGCTGGTGTCAGGAGGTGTAAAAAATGGGTTGAAGACTAGCAGAATGAAAAAGCATTTTTTTTTACTATTTTCAATACAGGATCCAGGCATATTAATAATTCAGTATCACCATTTTTCATCCTGAGACATTATTTATCTTTATTGAAGTAATAAACTTCCATTTCCTTTTATTTTTGATTGTTTAATTAATCTACAGTTCTATAGAAAATGGATTTACTAGTACAAGACCATGGCAGATATATCAGTTAAGTTCTCTAACAAAAGCTTTAGTATTTTGGGTCAACTTTACTGTTAATAATTCAGATTACCAGAACAACAAAAAAATATTTATTAAAAAAATAAAAATATAATACAGCGTTGTCCTGCACTGGTAAAACTGCTGTGTTTGCTTCAGAAACACTACTATTGTTTGTATAAATAAGCTGCCTTTCAAAGGAGAAAAGGCTCAGGTTACACAGCAGATAGCAAATAAGCTCTGTAGAACACAATTGCATTTGCTGTTATCCACTATTTAACCTGTGCCATAACAGGAGCAACAGTACATGATATTTTCATTACTTTAAACCACTTTAATTTTTTTGTTGTTACTGTTCCTTTAAGGCAACTATTCTTAAACTACTCTGTAGGAGGTGTTTCCTGCTTCAGGCAACAGAGGTAGTAGCAATGCCTTCTTACACAGGCCTGTAACTCCCATTTTTTTGTACATTCCCACACTGCCTAGAAAATACATTAAATGAAACAAGGGCAATTTTTCCATAACCATCATTTTGATAGAGTTGCTCTTGCAACGAAATACATGTTTTGTGATTTTTTCCTAGCACAGTTACGCATCCCCAGTGTTTATAGGCAGCTTTAATAGATCCATAAATAACAATAATTTTATTTTGCATACATTTTGTCATGCCACACTATAATGGTGAATTTCATTTGTTTTATAAAATTGGTATATCACTTTTATGTCACCATTCATGGTAATGGCAAATTCCTTGGCTTCATAGCCTGCTAATACCAATGGATGAACCTGTGATTGGTTCATTTGCTAAATAGGTCCATGCAGCCACAGACCTTTTATTCGCAATACACCTCCGCTGATAATGGCCATCAAGCAATGCAAGTTTGTACATAAACTACAGTCACACGCTACCATACAAACCTAATCTCAATGAAAAGCATGTCATTCGATGCTGTAAAAAAGCTCAGGTGTAAGTCAGGTGCCCCAATTTTAAGGCTTCTAGATTAAAACACATCTAGAATGATAACTATTAAATTGAAGAGATAGGGACATCACTTTGTTTCAGGCAGTGAAAATATTCTTTATCTTCTGTAAATAATTAAACAATTACTTATGACAGGTAATTTTTTTAGAAGTAAAATGTTTTTAGCCATGTTTTATGTTAGATTTTAAAGTAATTGTCTATGCAGCTAATGTTTGCTTTTAAATGTTCTGCTTTAGCTAACCTTGTCTTTGTTGGTATATATCATCTTATACTGTAAGCCTAGTAATGCAACAATGAGTAATGCATTCTATTGTATGAATGAAGGTGGTGTAACGAAGCACAAACTGTCTACCAATATTGCTTTAAGTGATCTAAATTGTATATATTACTGCAGAACTGTGAAAAAAATCCCTTTTTGTTTACCAAATGCTGTTCAGACAGGAAGTGGCTTGGTCTGCTCTGATAACTGCACAAAGGTTACGTGCCATTCATATTAGGCTACCTTCACAGATTAAAAAAAGAAAATCCATAAAAGATAAGAATTGTTTGTTTAAATAGAACTGTGTGCCAGTGTCAATGCTTTAATATGGCACTTTCATAATATTGTTTTTCCAGATAATTACTGCAATAGTAATTTATTTATTGTTATTAATTAATATGTAAAATACTTATTCTTGCCATTCTAAAATAAAAATAATTTAGAGGTAGTCTTTATTTGAAGGCATACATTTTAGTAAAAACCAGTACAGATTTTTGACATTTGCGTAAAATCTCATGAAAGATTCCCCACAAGAAGGTAAAATTGCTTAGTTACCATATATGATATAAAAATTATTAATCAAGATTTACTGTTTTTTTTGACGCACGCCGCCATACAAGTCTATGGGCGTCATTTTTTTGGCGAAACGAGGCCCATCCCTAGCGACGATCCAAAAGAATGTTAATATGTGTGTATGTTATATAAATATTTAAGATAAATATTTAAATACTCAATTTAAATTATATTTCTAAATATTTACTGTACTTTTCAATTATCTCATGTAGAGCTCTATCATTTCCCCAAACATATCATTAAGGACAAAAAAATGTATTGTAGTGCATGTCACCCCTCAAGCCTAGTTTTCAGTAAATTCTGGTTTTGACATTTTAATATTTTTCTTGGTCTGGAAATAGGTTGGTAAATGCTATTCCCCCTGTGTTGTTCACACATGTAATCCCCACTTTATTGTTCACACATGTAATCCTCCCATGCTGTTCATACATGTAATCCCCCCCATGTTTTTCACACAACCCTGTGTTGTTTGACTATGACCTCTCTATTCATATCCCGAAAGCCCTGTACTGTTCACACCTCAGAACCAGACTAAAAGTGCCCACATTGTTCACCTTTTCACACCTCATATGAAGGGGCACTTTTCATCTTTGAGTGGTCTTGATAGGTTTCCCTGTCTCCTGCTGTATTCTGCTTGCCCTATGCTCTCTGTGTATCCAAATCTGCCTGCCCTATGCTCCCTGTGTGTGTGTCATACTCTGTCTTTTCTATGCTCCGTGTGTGTGTGTCATACTCTGGCTGTCCTATGCTCCCTGTGTGTGCCATACTCGGACTGCCCTATGCTCCCTGTGTGTGTTTGTCATACTCTGTCTGTCCTTTGCTCCCTGTGTGAGTGTGTCATATTCTGACTGTCCTATGCTCCCTGTGTGTGTATGTGTGTCATACTCTGTCTGTCCTATGCTCCCTGTGTGTGTCATACTCTGGCTGTCCTATGCTCCCTGTGTGTGTCATACTCTGCCTGTTCTATATTCCCTGTGTGTGTGTCATACTCTGCCTGCCCTATGGTCCATGAACCTTGTAGGGTTTGTTCTGGGGGAACCTTATAGGGTCCATGAACCTTGTAGGGTTTGTTCTGGGGGAACCTTGTAGGGTTTGTTCTGGGGGTTTGTTAGCATATGGCAATTGTTAGGGGCTCCTAAGGTTTTTAATTATGTATCATCCACAGGGGGAGGCATATGGATTTAAGGGTATGTTTTAACATGACTTAAATGTTTCTTATATCTGCAGTGGCACCAACCATTGCTACCACCATTAATGTGGATATGGTCTTAAAAGTTCTCCTGGGACAGCAATGACAGGTTTGTATTGTAATGTATGCAAGGATATATATATATATATATATATATATATATATATATATATATATATATATATATATTCATATATTCCATATCCCCGTAGCATCGTTTTATGTGTTGGATATATATAATTATGGTAGTGACAGATATTTTCAAGTGGCAGGTTTTCCTAATTTGAATAGGGTATGTTGTCCCTTATGTGGTGAACTGAAGAACAATAGAACAGAAAGTATTATGTGGAGGTGATGAGCCATACTAGAAACTGTTATGTTTTGGTAGCCGAGGATGAGTAGAGTATAACAGTGCTTTATTAGTTACACTTCAACTGTAATACTTTAAAACAGTCTAGAAAGTACTATGTACACAGTATAACTCTTGTGCACAGTGACACCTACAGGCCCTTTGTATAAGCTTTGTATAAGCTGTCCGTAGAAGCCTTGCATTTGGCTTGTTGACGTTTGACAATGTCAGCAGTAGACGATTTTGTAGGCACAGTATTTTGCGGAAGTTTGATGTCTGCGACATGTAAATTAGTGCTCATCTGTCTGCCACATAATAATTCAGATGGAGATGATTGGGATTGTAGTTATGTAGGAACTCTGTTGTAAATATTTTCCAAGATTTCCCAGTATGATTTGCTGTCTGTAGTGCTTCTTTCAGACTTCTGTTGAATCGCTCGATTTCTCCATTTGCTTGTGGGTAATACACTGAAAATTTCCGATGCAACATCATTTCTCTCTCTCAGAAAGAATTCAAACTCAGATGAGACAAACTGTGGTCTGTTGTCTGATATTAACCTTTGGATTACCTTCTCTGCTGAAGACTGTAGACAGAAATGTTATTGCTGTAGCTGATGTTATATGAGAAACAAATGCAATTTCAGGCCATTTACTGTAATAGTCCATCAAGGTTATAGCAAATCTACAGTTCATAGGAGCATCTGTAAAAGGACCCACAATATCAATAGCAAGTTTTCCCATGCTGAATCAGGAAATGGTACTGGCTGAAGTGGTGGTGTATGTGTGATAGCTGTTTTGTCATGATTCTGACAAGTAACACAAGAATGAATGGCAATTACCACATCGACATCCATTGCTGCCCACCAGTATAGTTCTCGTAGTCTTTGTTTTGTACGTACGATTCCCTGTTGACTCTCATGGGCAAGTTGTATGAACGTTTCTCGCAAGGTCTCTGGTATTAGTAAGCGGCGAGCTCCACGGACAACATAGCCATCTACTAAGGACAGTTTATGTCTAATCCTGTAGTAAGGTTGAAGATCAGGTCTGAGTTTCTTCTCAGCATTTGGCCATTTGCTTTGTAAGATGTCCCGTAGTTTTACTTGAGTTGTACATGTGAGGCAAGCTTGCTTAAAATCAGCAGCTGTAACTGTAGATGATAGTAAATCAATCAATGCTACAACTTCTATCGGTGGTGGGCAAATTATTTGAATGCTTGTTAAGGGATCACATTCAAAATGTTGTCCTGGTGAATGGCATTATGAGTAGCAATCAGCGTGGCTTTATGAAGGATAGGTCATGTCAGACAAATTTGATTGCTTTTTAATGATAAGGTAAGTAAGATGCTGGACAGTGGGAGGGCAGTAGATGTGATCTATTTGGATTTTGCCAAAGCGTTTGATACCGTGCCCCACAAACGACTGCTTTCTAAACTAAGGTCTGTTGGGCTTAATGAAGCTGTTTGCACATTTGATAGGAAACTGGCTACAGGATCAGGTACAGAGGGTGGTTGTTAATGGGACATTCTCTGCATGGAGTAAGGTTCTTAGTGGGTTCCCTCAGGGCTCGGTATTGGGTCCACTTTTATTTAACTTGTTCATTAATGACTTAGGGGAGGGTATTGTAAGTCATGTATCAGTGTTTGCAGATGACACAAAACTATCCAGCTCAATACATCCCATCCAGGATGTGGAATCCTTGCAACAGGATCTTGACAAACTGGCAATCTGGGCATCTAAGTGAGATTCAATGTTGATAAATGTAAAGTCATGCACCTGGGATGTAAAAATATCCAAGCTACTTATACCCTTAATGGGACTGCACTAGGCAAATCCATTATAGAAAAGGACATTGGAGTCCTTGTAGATGATAAACTTGGCTGTAGCAAGCAATGCCAGTCAGCAGCATCAAGGGCAAATAAGGTCTTGAGCTGTATTAAAAGGGGCATAGATTCACGGGAGGAAGCGGTCATTTTTCCACTTTATAGAGCACTGGTAAGGCCCCGTTTAGAATATGCCATACAGAGTTAGTCCCCATCACTCAAACAGGACATTATTGTATTAGAGAGGGTGCAGAAAAGGGCAACTAAGCTGGTAAAAGGTATGGAAAATCTTAGCTATGAAGAAAGACTGGCTAAATTGTGGATGTTCATGCTGGAGAAGAGGCGCTTAAGGGGTGATATGATAAATATGTATAAAAATATAAGGGGATCATGTAATAATCTCTCTAATGATTTATTTACCAGTAGGTCTTTCCAGCTGACACAAGGTCACCCATTCCGATTAGAAGAAAAGAGATTCCTCCTAAATATTCGGAAGGGGTTTTTTACAGTGAGAGCTGTGAAGATGTGGAATTCTCTCCCTGAACCAGTTGTACAGGCTGATGCATTAGATAGCTTTAAGAAGGGGTTGGATGGCTTTTACGCAAGTGAGTGAATACAGGGTTATGGAAGATAGCTCATAGTACAAGTTGATCCAGGGACTAGTCCGATTGCCATTTTGGAGTCAGAAAGAATTTTTTCCCCCTCTGAGGCAAATTGGAGAGGCTTCAGATTGCGTTTTTTGCCTTCCTCTGCAACTGGCAGATAGGCAAGTTAAAAAAAGTAAAAAGGTTGAACTTGATGGACGTGTGTCTTTTTTCAACCTAACTTACTATGTTACTATGTTACTATGTATGTTGTCATCCGGTGTATCAGAAGCTGCAGGTAAAAGTAAACGTGACAAACAACTAGCAGTAACATTTTTCAAACCTGGTTTGTATTGCATTTTGTAGTTGAAATTCCGTAGCCTTGCTTACCATCTAGCTATATGCATGCCAGCTCTTCCTAGTCCCTTTGTTGTAAGCAGTTAGTTAAAGGGCTATGATCGCTGCATAAGGTAAATTCTCTACCCCATAGGTAGGTTCTCCATTTTTCTGTTGCCCAAACACATGCTAGAGCTTCTTTTTCAACAGTTGAATACTTATGCTCTGCCTCTGTAAGTGTTCTGGATGTGAAGATTTTCTCTGTATGATCAGCATGGATCTGTGTGAGAACTGCACCAACGCCATAGTCTGAAGCATCTGTAGTAACCATAGTGGGTAGTGCAGGATCAAATAAAGCTAGTGCTGGACTGTTCACAATTAGCTGTTTCACTATTTCAAAGTTATGTTGAGCAGACTCTGACCACACCAGACTTAAAGTTCGATGTAGTAGTGCTCTAAGTGGCTCCACAACTGAAGCATAGTTGGGAATAAACTTAGACTACCATGAAGTAAGACCTAAGAAAGCTCATAAGGTCTGGAAATTAGATGGAGTAGGTGCTTCTGTAACAGCGTTGACATGGTCAGGGTCAGGCAGTAATCCATCTTGTGAAATTATATGACCCAGAAATGACAGCTGAGTTTGTCTGAAGTGACATTTGGAAAGGTTCATTTTCAGGTATGTCATGGATTATAGAAGACATCAGTCTTTGAAAACAACTCAGTGCTGAAGCCAGTCCATAAAGTACACGATTGAACCGAAACAAACCATGATGGGTGATAAATGCAGTGAGGTCTCTGCTTTTCTCGTGCATTAATACTTGATGATAAGCACTCTGAAGATCCAGGGTAGAAAAGAATTTTGCTCCTCGGAGTTCTGAAAATATTTCCTCTATGTGTAGCAAGGGATGATTATCCATAACAACTGCTTTATTAGGTTCACGGAGATGAACACACAATCGAATACCTCCAGTTTTCTTCATTGTTACAACAATTGGTGAAACCCATTCGGAGGATTCTGATTTTTCAATCACACCTTGCTCTACCAGTTTCTTTAGTTCCCGTGAGACAGTCTTAGGGCAATGGCCTCAATTTCTGGCGTACTGGTTTTACATCTGGTCTCAACTTAACTTAACTGGGTACAAAGTTCTTTGCACAACCCAGTGAAGTGTTGCTTTGTGGTGAAATTTTAGACACTGGCTGTGTGGCAGGCACTGGTGCTGTAGTATTGAGACTATCAACTAATTGTAGGCTTAATGCAGCAAAGAGATCCCTTCCAAGTATAGCAGTACCCTTATTCACAATGTAAAAGTCACATTTTGCAATATTTGATTGAAATTGTACAGTCACTGGCAGGAAACCAAGCACAGGGATTGGATCCTTTAAGTAACTGACAGGACAGGTGCAAAAAGTTTATCTTTTGCACAGTATTTCAAGAAAATATCATTTGGTAGTATAGAAACAGCTGAACCTGTATCAAGCATCAGGTTAATGGAGTGTCCTTTGTCAGTAGAAGCAGTACTGACACTGACAGTGCATATAAACTTGTCTGAAATAAATGTACCAGCTTTATAAACACTTAATACTGTGACATTTGTAGTAGTGACTTCATGAACATCTTTAGCAGAACTACGGCAGATCTAAGCAAAATGTCCTACTTTTGTGCAGTTGTGGCACCGTTTAGCTTTGACAGGACATATAACATGACTTGCAGTGTGTTGTGTTGAACCACAGCGAAAGCAGTATTTTCTATTTGTATTTGCTGCACGGTGTTGCAGTGTAGGTGAATCCCTTTCCTTAGCAATGTATTTTGCCTGTGACTGTGCATTATTAGGCTACAGTATTGGATTCACAATCTGTACATTCCCAGCAGTTCCCTGACTGAGAGTTTTAGACTTTGCCACTGCTGTTTCAATTTGGCTAGCAACTGTAATAGCCTTTGCAAGGGTTAAATCCTGCTCTAGGAGCAGTCTCTCTCTAATGCGAGGTGAGTTTGTTTTTTCCACTATTTGGTCTCTTAGCATTTCATTTGTTAGATTCCCAAAATCACAGGTAAGAACCAGCTCTCTCAAAGCTGCTACAAATTGTTCTGTGGATTTGCCATTACGTTGTCAACGTTGGTGGAATTTATATCTTTCAGCACTTTTACTCTTGGCACAAAAAAGTTCTTTATAGCAGTAAGAGCAGTTTCATAAGTATCATCAGGTAATGGTAATGTATAGAATATACACTGTCCCTCTGCTCCCAGGCAGTGAATAAGTAAAGCAGCTTTCTAGCAGCAGAAATCTCCCCTTGGTCAGCAGCAATATTGTAATTTTCAAACATATGGATCCAAGCAGTAAAAAGGTATGGTAGGCTCACCAAGGTTTGTGAGAAAAGCTGCAGGCTGCTGCAGAGGTAGAAGAGACATCTCGTTGCCAATTTATGTTTTGGTAGCCGAGGATGAGTAGAGTATAACAGTGCTTTATTAGCAGGTTCATGCAGCCATTACACTTCAGCTCTAATACTTTAAAACAGTCTAGTACAAAGTACACAGTATAACTCTTGTGCACAGTGACACCTATATTATATTTTATATAATTTATGTGAAAGTAGGGAGGGGTGTGTGAATGGATGCTGGGTTTTCATTTGGCGGGGTTGAACTTGATGGACTTTTGTCTTTTTTCAACCCAATTTAACTATGTAACTATGTAACCTACAGGCCATTTGTATAAACACCACAGACAAGTTTTAATGTAAGCAGTGGTATACTACAGCTGTAATATACCTTCCAATTACCGTTTCATATGAGATAGTCATATCATGAGATTATTTGTAATTGGTTATTATTTTTTATCAGTGGTTTTAGGGGTGTTTAGCTGTTAGCAGCAGTTCTCCAGTATGAAATTCCTGGTATCTAGGGTCCAAATTACCATAGCAACCATGCTCTGATTTGAATGAGTAACTGAAATAGGAGAACCAGATCCTTAAAGGCCCACCAGCCAAGCCCTAAAACATTCTATTCTTGCTGAAAAAAATACAGGTTTGAGACATTCATTGTTCAAATGTAACTGAATGATATAGCCAAGACTGTATAGTTTTTTATTTTGTTTGTTTTCTAGATGCCAGTTCATGTTAGTCTATAGATAGTATTTTATCCATAGAGATATTGCAGTAGCCATTGTGGTGGCCCCCAAAAATACACATATTGCAGTAGCCATTGTGGTGGCCCCCAAAAATACACATTCAAAATGAATTGTTTGGGCAGCTTTGCTCCCCTGTGTATTCTGTCACGCAGAGGTTACAGTCTAGAATATTTAGGTGATTTCATTGTTGCAACAGTAGAGAGTGCAAACTTCATAGACTGACTGGGTGCAGGTGAAAGCTCTATCTCTATTTTGGGGAATCTATTGTGCTGTAGCATAAAAAAACACTGCCACTATCTTAAAAGTTTTCTTTTAAGAAAGGATAAAGTGTAAAAAAAAATTCTGCTGTCCTTTGTGAAACCAATATAACTGCACTGATTATTTTATGTCCTAACCTAGTGTTCATTGTAAAAGCCACTCAGATGGTGCTGTGAATCCTTTCCTCCTATAAAGTTTACTTGCCCTTCTGTTTCAGCAGAGATTGTCCTCCAGTTGCTACTTACCAGAAATCAGTTACACTGGCAATATGCTGAAAACACAAAGGCAGAAAATGTAAAGGGGATTGGAAACAGATGAAAAGTTCTGTATAAGGGGATCATATCTCATACATAAGGCATCTTAATGCTATATTTTTTTATTTTAAATGGGTGGTTTACTTTTAATATAGATTTTAGTATGTTATGAAATGGCTAATTCTGAGCAATTTTTTAATTGGTCTCAAATTTTTTTCTCAGTTTTTGAATTATTTGCCCTTTTCTGCTGACTTTTTCTAGCTGTTAAATTGGGGTCACCAACCCCCATCCATCTAAAAACAGATGCTGCGTAAGGCTACAAATGTATGTCATTAAGGAATATAGGGAAAATATTAAGCTATTTATACAGTAAAGGGTGGAATGTTGCTTAGAATTAAATTTGCTTTTAATTAGCAAAATGTTTTTAACAAATTGTTTTCACAGTATACTATCAAAAACGTCTTGGGTTGCTTTGGGTTACTGCATTTATACATAAATTGTCCCCAGTGTATACAGTAAATGTCGCAGTTTTAGGATTACTGAAGTAGTGGAAGTCGGTGGCCTTTGCTCTCCCATTAGGATCCTAAATCAGTATTTTCTGAATTTGGATTAACTGCAACAGAAGAGATCAATGCCAATCCATAAACAGTTAGCTGTTGATCAGATATTCATTACAATATCCTCCCATAGGTATAATTAATCCTGCAGGTTTAGTGACCTAACATTCAATGTATTCATGGAATACATGCTGCTTTAAACAGTTTCCTCCACTGGTGACTTTTCCAGCACACAATGGCCCTCAAAGTGTCCTTTCCAGCCAGCCAGCCGGGAAACTGACCTTCCACTAACATCTAAGGCTCAAAACAAATCCTTGGACTGTGTGTTCAAAATCCTTACAGCTGGAATGCTGACAAAAAGGAAACTGGATAGTGCTTGTTTGGATTTCTTTGAGATCTTTGGTTTATGTTTATATGACTGAAGGGATACAAATACATTAACGTCATAGCTGCACTGATGGCTCAGCTCAATCTAGTCAGTGGCTGACTCAGGATATGATCCATAAAGCTTTAATAAAAATGTATGTAAACAAGGCTCCAGGGCCTGATGGCATACACCCCCTGGGTTCTAAGAGAGCTTAGTTCAGTTTTAGACCTGCCCCTATTTCTGATATTCTCAGATTCGCTTTCATCTGGTATGGTAACTATGGATTGGAGAAAAGCTGATGTCATTCCAATATTTAAAAAGGGATTACGATTTTAGCCTGGCAATTATAGGCCAGTAAGTTTGACAACTGTGGTGGGCAAATTATTTGAAGGCTTGTTAAGGGATCACATTCAAAATTTTGTCCTAATGAATGGCATTATGAGCAGCAATCAGCATGGCTATGTGAAGGATATGTAATGTCAGACAAGTTTGATTGCTTTTTATGCGGTAAGTAAGATGCTGGACAGTGGGGGGGCAGTAGATGTGATCTATTTGGATTTTGCCAAAGCGTTTGATACCGTGCCCCACAAACGACTGCTTTCTAAACTAAGCTGTTTGCACATAGATAGGAAACTGGCTACAGGATCAGGTACAGAGGGTGGTTGTTAATGGTACATTCTCTGCTTGGAGTAAGGTTCTTAGTGGGGTCCCTCAAGGCTCGGTATTGGGTCCACTTTTATTTAACTTGTTCATTAATGACTTAGGGGAGGGTATTGTAAGTAATGTATCAGTGTTTGCAGATGACACAAAACTATCCAGCCCAATTTATTCCATCCAGGATGTGTCATATATATATTATACCCTTAATGGGACTGCATTAGGCAAATCCATTATGGAAAAGGACCTTGGAGTACTTGTAGATGATAAACTTGGCTGTAGCAAGCAATGCCAGTCAGCAGCATCAAGGGCAAATAAGGTCTTGAGCTGTATTAAAAGGGGCATTGGGTCATGGCAGGAAGCGGTGATTCTTCCACTTTATAGAGCACTTGTAAGGCCCCATCTAGAATATGCCGTACAGTTTTGGTCCCCATCAGTCAAACAGGACATATTGTATTAGAGAGGGTACAGAGAAGGGCAACTAAGCTGGTAAAAGGTAAGGAAAATCTTAGCTATGAGGAAAGACTGGCCAAATTGGGGATGTTCACGCTGGATAAGAGGCATTTAAGGGGTGATATGATAACTATGTATAAATATATAAGGGGATCATATAATAATCTCACTAATGCTTTATTTACCAGTAGGTCTTTCCAGCTGACACAAGGTCACCCATTCCGATTAGAAGAAAAGAGGTTCCGCCTAAATATTCGGAAGGGGTTGTTTTACAGTGAGAGCTGTGAAGATGTGGAATTCTCTCCCTGAATCAGTTGTACAGGCTGATACATTAGATAGCTTTAAGAAGGGGTTGGATGGCTTTTTTTTAGCAAGTGAAGGAATACAGGGTTATGGGAGATAGCTCATAGTACAAGTTGATTGAAGGACTAGTCCGATTGCCATTTTGGAGTCAGGAAGGAATTTTTTTCCATATCTGAGGCAAATTGGAGAGGCTTCATATGTTTTTTTTTTTTTGCCTTCCTCTAAATCAACTGGCAGATAGGCAGGTTAAAAAAAGTAAAAAGGTTGAACTTGATGGACATGTCTTTTTTTCAACCTAACTTACTATGTATGTTACTATGTTAAAAGTTTGCATAGCAGGTAGTTTAGTCAGCACGCTCCATGAATTTAGCTTTAGCTTCAATTAAGTCATACAATGTCCACCTCACACTGTTCTCTTGAACCAGTATACTCACAGACAGCTCCAGCCCCAGGATTCTTTGGTTTAAAATGCCTTAAATATCTGGGTCAGAGCCCATGTTCCAATAAAGGCGTTTTAAACCAAAATATCCTGTGGCTGGTGCCGTCTGTGAGTATACTGCTAAAAGTTTGCATATACAGACAAACATTTCACCAGACTAGATGCAGTCACAATTGCATATTGTTGGCAGACAACAGGGGGATGGTCCTGCTTGCCAGAGCTTCAATCTTGAGATGAAATGAGGTATATGGTGATGGTAACCAGTGTGGGTGCAGCGTTCTTGTTGGTTAGGATATTAATGGTAATGGCAATTGCATAGTGATGCAAAACCACTCATTGCTGTGTGGGAGGAAAGAGTAAAAGGGGATAGGTGGGATAGTCAAGTTACTTAGGATGGGGATCCCCAACATTTGCAACATGTTGCTCACGAGCCAATTGTTGTTGATCACAGGTTTAGGTTATAGGCTCGGATGAAAGAGTTTTAAGGGGTTGTTTGAAAGCCTGGAGGTTCTAAGAGTGTCTAATGGAGACCAGCCTTAGTGTTTCAGATAATGGGTACAACGTGTTAAAAGTTATGTATATGGGGTCGCATGCGCGCAGCTAAACAGACAGGATGTGTTTGTGAGTGCTCCGCTCCTGCTTCACACTAAATAGCTAACATTAGCGAGGAACATAGTTCCTACTATCCAGCTTGGACATACCGGATTACACAACGAATCGACAGATTCTGACTATGGGTCCACTGGCCACGAAAAAGAAACCACAGCTGAACACGCCGCCCATGTTTCACAAGCGCGCCACAAAAACGACACGGCCGCCATCTTTATCAGTAATCGCAGATCAAGAGACAGAGACGGAGGCACCAACGCTTACGCTGGAGACCCAAGCTGCTTTGCAAGCAGTTCAAACTTTGTTCAAAACCGAACTGGGACAGCAGTCACAGACTTTGCCCGTCAAATTAACCATCGAGGCGACAGCGTTGACAAACTGGAACAGATCTCATATAACGCAATTAATGGCAGGAGTTCTACAACAACTACTCCCCGACCTTTCAGAAGAACAACTCCATATTGAGCGTATACACAGGGCCTTGGGCCGCCCACGCAATCCAAATATTCCAAGAGACATAGTATTAAAACTGCATCATGTGGAGATGAGAGACCTAGCTTTACAAGCGGCCAGGGAATTAAGCGGTGACACACTACCCCACAATATGCAGCTTTTTGCAGACATTGCCCCGATCACTCTACAGAAGAGACGGCAAATGAAGCCTGTAACGACATTGCTTTTGCAGCATAAGGTGAAATATAAATGGGGCTTTCCGTTCTCACTACAATTTGCCTGGAAGGGCCATACCCACACAATTTATACATCAGAGGCAGGACTGGCAATACTGGAAGAGGAAGCAAACACCTCCAACAGGGATAATCAACCACCCTTAGGATCACCTCGAGCGGACACGGAATGGTCAGTCGTGCCCTCTTCCAAGCAGCAGAAACGTCAGCCATCGCACTCCCCACCCAGGGAAAGACGGATCACCTGCTCCAGGCCTAATGCAGACCCTAAAATGTTCAGTTAGGATGCTAGGAAAGAAGGATACAGGATGCTAGGAAAGTTACCGTACAAGGGTGGGGGTAAGCAAAATCTACCCACCGACCCTGGCTTAAAATGCTTAATGTCCACTTCAACAGTAATAACTTTTTTGGACTATGTTCCCCCTCAACACCATCTATTGCTGGGGATGCGGGATATTGCCCCCCCCACACAGAGCGCCTCTCTTCTACTCCCCCTCCGAAATCAGGAGGTGACTAGAGAAGTCACAGCGCTCACCTGAAGTGTTTACACACTAAGTTTATTTCTTCAAGTTAATATTCATGTCTATACTCTTTTCAGTATTTTTTACTTTGCTTTTATGCCTTACTATGATTCTGTACTTATGTTTTACCCAGGCTGTGGGGATCATATACTTTGTATTAATGCATATACAATGTTGGGAATGGTGTGGGTTGAGATGGAGACTTGGGACCCTCAAGACGTTATACAATTATAACATTGATAGACAAATTTTCAAAGTTATCAATAGCAATATTGCAATAACTCTTAAGTCTACTAATGTCAATTAAAATTATATCGCATAACGCACAGGGTCTCAACTCCCCAATGAAATGACGGGCAGCATTTCAGACTTATGATAGGCTATCACCACATTTATTATGTTTACAGGAAATGCACTTTACTTCGACCTCCTTCCCTAAATACTACCACAACATTTTTTCTAGATTCTTTCTCTCCTCCACAATGAGTAAACATAGAGTAGCCATATTTCTGCATAACAAGTTTCCATTTAACATCACGAAAACCATCCTTGACAATCAAGCTCAATAAATCATACTCTTGGGAACACTGTACGGCATACCTTATACTATTGTCTCCACTTATGCTCCTAATGATTTACCACTTCCCTTCTTTGAAAACATTTTGAATAAGCTAGCAAACCTCCCAAAAGCGAGACTTGTGTGGGCAGGAGACTTTAATTTATCTTTTAACTATACCTTAGATAGGACCTCACAGATCGCTACAGCAAAACACAAAAAAATTACAAAACAGGTTGAGAGTCTCCTGCACACACATGGCATGACAGACTCGTGGAGAGAGGCTAATGATAACAAAAGAGGATATACACACTTTTCGCATGTACACCATAGTTACGCCAGGATAGACTATATTTTAATTAACAATCAAGATGCCTCTAAGATAATGCACTCCAAGATACTTCACTGTACTTGGTCAGATCATGACCTTATGATGACAATACTGGATTTGCAGACCTCCTCTTCTATACGACCAAACTGGAGACTAAACAAGAGTTTATTAGCCGATTCTGACTGCATCAATCATATAACACAAGAATTAAAGCACTTTATGAAAGAGAACTCGACACCTGAGTCATCTCCAACTTGGGTATGGGTAGCACATAAGGCGTATGTTAGGGGATGTCTGATCCAGTATGCAGCTAAGAGAAAGCATGAACGCTTACAAACATTGACCCTCCTTGAAAAGGACTTAGATACCCTCGAAAAATCTAATAGAGCCCACCCCACCCCAAAATTAGACGGCTTAAAGAGGAAACTAAGCAAAAAATAAAAGCATGCCAAATCTATTCCGCCGAACAGTCCATTCGCAAGACCAATCACAAATTTTATCTATATGCTAACAAACCCGATAGAATGCTGGCGAATCTATTAAAAGCCCATAACAAACGAAACTCCATCCATAAAATTAAGCACCCAGACGGTCGCATCACCTCTGATCCAGATGCTATTGCCTCAATCTTTCAGTCTTATTATCAACGGTTATATGACTCCCCACACCAATTAGACAGTAAAGCTTTACAAATGTATATTGAGAAACATGCCCCAGCACCTTTAACACAAGAGATGAAATCTGTACTGGAGGAAGATATCACATACCAAGAAATTGAAAACACAGTTAAACATCTAAAATCAAATAAAGCCCCAGGCCCTGATGGATTCTCTTCCCTTTATTATAAAAAATTTAAAACCCAATTAATCCCTCATTTACATAAACTTTTAAACACATCACAATTGGCCAACCTTTACCCCCAGAAATGAATGAAGCCAAAGTAACAGTGATACCGAAACCAAATAAGGACCATTTATCCCCAAAAAACTATAAGCCAATATCACTCTTAAATTTGGATATAAAAATATTAGCAACCATACTAGCACACAGATTAAACAAAATTTTAAGTTCCATGATCCATAAAGATCCGATATGCTTTATTCCCTCCCGTCAGGCCCCTGATAATATACGGAAGATCCTTAACATTATAACTCATGCAAATAAATATAAAACCTATTAGCCTATTAGCGTTCGATATTGAAAAGGCGTTCATTACCTTAAACTTGCAATACCTCTTTACACTATTAGAAACAATAGGAATAGGCCCAAACTTTTTGAATACTCTTAAGACATACTACCATAACCCAAAAGCACACCTGAACCTCCCAACTACTTACATACAAAGACCTATCAATATCCGAAGAGGTACGAGGCAGGGGTGCCCACTTTCTCCAGCATTGTTTGCCCTAGCAATGGAACCACTAGCAAGGGACATCAGAAGCCAGATGGCTATTCAAGGCCTGAAAATTAAAGACCGAGAGAATAAGATTTCAATGTTTGCAGATGATATATTTGTACATGTGATAAACCCCCTAAAATCCCTACCCAACTTGTTGAATTCTTTAACAAAATTTGCTAGAGTTTCTGGTTTAAATATAAAACCGGATAAGTCTGAGATGCTGCCCTGTAACATGCTGAAACATACTGTTAAGTTACTGGAACTAAATTTTGGTTTCAGGATACAACCAGAATGCTTACAATATTTGGGAGTTAAGTCTGCGATCATTGACTAGACATGGTTAGCCTTTAACACCCCAACAACTACGGGACCTCTACGACCCCCCCATACTAGAGATCTTTCGGTCAACACAGTTGGCCCACTTTGCGCACCAACAAGTAAGACTTGCCAAAGACAACAGCTTAAAGTCCACGGCCTTGGAGACCATCTGTAGACAAAACCCACTACAACCAGGCATACTCAGCACACTTTACAAAATGTTATACCAAACTCCGCCACATTCCCCAAAATTGGGATATATGCTGAAATGGGAAAATGACTTAAATACCACACTTTCAACCCAACAATGGGCCCACTGCCGCCTTACAGAGCACAAAGGGAGCACTTGTGTGACCATAAGAGAGACATCTATTAAATTACTCCATAGGACTTACCTAGTCCCCACAAGACTGAACAAATTATATCCTACGTGCAGTCCACAATGCTTTCGAGGCTGCTCAGACCCAGGAAAGCTGCTGCATATATGGTGGACCTGCAAGGCTGTATCACAATTTTGGAATGCAGTACTCAACCTTCTGTCCAGAGTTTTCCACACTAAATTCCCAAAAGATCCTATGGTACAATTATTGGGAAAAAAGCCACACAACTATACCAACTGGGCCCACAGATTAAGTCAACATATTTTGATGGCGGCAAAGCTCATTATAGCAGCCAATTGGAAAAAACAGGAATACATCTGGGATCTCTTAAGGCAAAAATAATCTGCATTGCCACCAATGAAAAGCTCACTTATGCCTTAAAAAATGATATGGCGGCCTATGACAAAATATGGCTCCCATGGCTAGCTCATGAGAATGACTCTCAACTTTTCCAGGCCCTGCACGCATAATAAAGGAACTGTCCCAGTTGACAACCAGTAACTCCTACATCCAGACTTCAACTTAAATGTATTAATATTGATACCCCACCGCCTTATGACTAATGTTTTTTTTTTTTTTTTTTTTTACATTATATGCCAACAGAATACTTTTCCTCCCTTACCTCCTCTCTCTCATTCTCCTCCCCTCCCTTTTATTTATTTATTTTTTTTCTCTTTCCTCTTTCTCTGTCTTCCCATCTTCTTTACCCCTCCCTTTTTTATATAATGTTCATTACCGGTTATGTGATTACATGTAACCATTGATAACAGGGTACCGTGTGACACGGATGACCCGCTCTATGTATAATTGAACTCAATAAAACAGTTTAAAAAAAAACGTTATGTATTTGGAAGTAAGGAGTAGAGAAGGAGCTCAGTTGAATTGAAAGTTAAATTGGGGGTGTACTTGGTAGTTAAAGAGGTGATGTATGGTGGTGTGGCATTGTTATGGGCTTTAGTATGGGAGTACAAAAATGTTACAGTACCTTGTACATGATCCAAACTAAGATAATTAATCCTTATTGGGAGGAAAATATATTTGTTTTAAATGATTTCCTATTAGACTTAAAATATAAGGATCCAAATTATGGATAAGATCCATTGTCTGGATAACAGGTCCCATAGCTGTACTAGAGGGAGGAAAAACCATTGTTTTACATGATTTTCTAACACATGAAAATATAATATAACGTATATACTCGAGTATAAGCCGACCCGAGTATAAGCCAAGGTACCTAATTTTACCTACGAAAACTGGGAAAACGTATTGACTCAAGTATAAGTCTAGACACAACTACAGCCCTGTCTCCCAGCAGCGCACATTCTGCCAAAGCAACCCCCCAGTGATCAACCGGACTTTGCAAAGTTGATGGTGACAGAGAATTGCCAAACGGATTACTGTGTGCATTGTCCCACTGTCCCACTACCATGTGCAGAGGGTGCTGTGTGATATTGCCATCACTGTTAATCTTTTGTATAACCAACATAGGGCGCTGTGTAATATTGCAGTCACTGTTATTCTTTAATATAACCAACAGAGGGCGCTGTGTGATATTGCAGTCACTGTTATTCTTTAATATAACCAACAGAGGGCGCTGTGTGATATTGCAGTCACTGTTATTCTTTCATATAACTAACAGAGGGCATTGTGTGATATTGCAGTCACTGTTAATCTTTCATATAACCAACAGAGGGTGCTGTGTGATATTGCAGTCACTGTTATTCTTTCATATAACCAACAGAGGGCGCACTGTTCTTTCATATAACCAACAGAGGGCGCTGTGTGATATTGCAGTCACTGTTAATCTTTCATATAACCAACAGATGGCACTGTGTGATTTTGCAGTCACTGTTATTCTTTCATATAACCAACAGAGGGCGCAGTGTTATTCTTTCATATAACCAACAGAGGGCATTGTAGGATATTGCAGTCTCTCCCCAAGTGAACTGTTGGTATAGGAATGATTAAAAGTGACTGCAATCTCAGCTACTGCCCGCTGACTCGAGTACAAGCCGAGGTAGACTTTTTCAGCACATTTTGGATGCTGAAAAACTCGGCTTATACTCGAGTATATATTCCCTTCCCCCCAGCTGCTGCAGGAGACTTACAGCTTAAATCCAGCAGCAGAGCTGGGGTTGTGAGGGGTACAGTGCCTGACATTCTGCACATTCGGGGATGGTGACTAGGATGGCAGTGGGCACAAGGGAGGGTTGTGTCCCTCAAACGTTGATACATAGGTTGTCACCATAAAAGGGGTAAGCTCCCATCTGCATATATTAGGGTGTTGTGCAGTTCCTTAAGTTTTCCTACAGCTGTGCAAACAGGTCATGAAGCTGCATTACAAATTAGTAAACGATTGTGATGGAAATGTACAAATGTGCAACTCTATTAAGTGAATTGAACTTGTTGAGGTACAAAGAATGTATTTTTGCTAGAGAGGACTAGGATATTGTTTAACTCAGAAATAAAGATATTGTTTTGTTTTTACACATTGGCATTTATTTTTCTTACACCGGGAGAAAAGACCATTTTACTGACCGACTCTATGCAGAAAGGTAGGCAATCTCAGTTTACCTTTTTATTAAGAACATGAAGCATTCCTTTTATTTTCTATCAATTTAGGGAAGAAATGCAATGAAACATGGACCCTAGGTAAATAAGCCTGAAATTTCTACTGAAGACCAAAACTTAGAAAGTGGTATAACATGACGTTGTATTTACCATTTTACTACATATCCAATGCTTCTCCTTTATGCCTCCAATCTTTTGTTTCTATTTTCTGCCCCACCAAATACATTTTTTTAAAAAAAAATTTCAACCCATATAGTTTAGATTAGAAGAAATGCAGTCAGAGGAAAACTAGGGTGGCATAACGTTATGCGTACTGAAGGTAAATCCTTTCAAATTTAACTTAAAACTGACAGTTTATTAAGCACGGGGAAAGTAATAAGCACTAATGTACTCTGCACCACATACAATATAGCAGTACATATTGCTATGTATTACTATGTGTCAGGGAGCCGGGAGCTCCCTCCAGGGAGGTAGTCTGGATCAAGGAGGAAGCCCTCTTCAGGGAGCAAGGTCGCGGTATCCAAATAGGGATGTAGCGAACGGCGGAAAAAATGTTCGCGAACATATTCGCAAACTTGCGTCAAAAATGCGAACGGTTCGCGAACGACGCGAACCCCATAGACTTCAATGGGAAGGCGAATTTTAAAAGCTAGAAAAGACATTTCTGGCCAGAAAAATGATTTTAAAGTTGTTTAAAGGGTGCAACGACCTGGACAGTGGCATGCCAGAGGGGGATCAAGGGCAAAAATGTATCTGAAAAATACATTGTTGACACAGCGCTGCGTTTTGTGCTGTAAAGGGCAGAAATCACACTACGTCACTCAGGTTATGTTTCTGGACACGGAATGTGAAAAAGCTCATACAGCTAGGTGGCACTTGGTTAAAGACTGGGCAAACAATGCCTGCAAGGGCAACGTATACAGTAGTGGGTATGGAATATATTATTGCTGCTGTAAAAACATCACTCAGGTGATGTTTACGGACACGGAATTATTATTGTTATTTAGACAGAATGTGAAAAAGCTCACACAGCTAGGTGGCACTTGCATACCTCCCAACTGTCCCTCTTTTGACCACTCAACCCCCTGTCCCTCTTTTGTACTGGAAAGTCCCTCTTTTCTCTGAACTGAACAGCCAGAAAAAAAACAGTTTCTAACTTAATTAGCTTTTGGCAGAGAGCTCAGAACAGCTAACAGGTGCAAATAAGATACTTTGTAACAATTTTAACTCTGGTTGGTGCTGGTAGTGGTGAACTACTAGGAGGAGCAGCACACCAGTCCCACTCCCCAACACAGCTAGACTAATAGCACTGGGCTCTTACAGTAGCAAAGTAAAAAAAACAAAAAAGAAAATAAAAGCAGTCCTTACAAGGACTATTGGGTTACAGGCAGCAGTCAGCAGATGAGAGATCAGCAGCAGGACAGCTGCCCACAGCAGCTACATACAGAGCACTGCAGTAGAAGGTAGATTACTAGCCAGCAAAGCTACCTAACCTAAAATGTCCCTCAAATCCCTGCAGAGTTCTGTCCCTACAATACAGAGCAGTATCAAGTAGATTACTAGCCAGCAAAGTTACTATCAACTGTCCCTCAAATCACTAAACAGCTCTCTCCCTACACTAGCTCTTCCAAGCACACACAGGCAGAATGAAAAAACGCTGCAGGGCTTCAGTTTGTATATGGAAGGGGAGTGGTCCAGGGGGTGTGGGGGTGGTCCAGGAGGGAGAGCTTCCTGATTGGCTGCCATGTATCTGCTGCTCTGGGGTGAGAGGGCAAAAATAAGCACCAGCTAAGGCGAACCCAAATTGGCGAACGTCGCGTGACGTTCGCGAACATTCGGCGGACGCGAACGGTCGATGTTCGCGCGAATTAGTTCGCGGGCGAACAGTCCGCGACATCCCTATATCCAAAGGGTTAAGCAGAATCAAGGTCAAAGTCCAGGCAAGAGTTCAATGGCAGGCAGATCAGGATCAAATAACAAGAGTCCAGGCAGGGGGTCAAAACCAAGGCAGGAGCAGGAATCAGGATACAAGAAACACAAACAGGAACCCAGGATTAATGGCAGCAAATCCTATTCTTGGGCGCCGTCACAGTGTTTTGGGCGCCCTTTTATGATGAGATCCCGGCACCAGAGATGACATCATCATACAGCGACGCTGCAGCCATGTGTTCAGCATGGGTGCCGCCATCTTGGATCTTCACTGTGACCGCCGGGAATGTAAACAGCGCCGTCTGATACTTCTGGGTCGGGTACGTCTGGCA
This sequence comes from Xenopus laevis, assembly GCF_017654675.1. NCBI lineage: Eukaryota > Metazoa > Chordata > Amphibia > Anura > Pipidae > Xenopus > Xenopus laevis. The sequence continues at coordinate 32,407,697 of NC_054375.1, read as the reverse complement.
GTCCTGACACTATGTAGATCGCTTGTGATCTTGATATATTATGTATTGGGGTTAACGCACAAAATTACAATTTTCAGATGCATTACTGTGATTGCCACACTAAATGAATTACCATCTGTTTATGGGAAACTGATATCTGAATCAAAAGGCAAATCTATCGACACTGTTATTTGGCCTTTTTACGTGTTCTCCTAACAGGTAATAGATCCAGGCGAAGATAGGCAGGATCTATTTAGGCTTATGGATGCCTTGGTAATTCTTGGTGTTGGTCAGCAAAGGGTTAAAAATACCGCATATGGATTGTCTGTCTACAAAATAAAGTATCAATTATACCAAAAGGGCTGTAACTAAACCAGCATTGAATAGGCAGAACGTGATGGCTTTAGGTATTACTTGAAACTTGTATTTGTGGAGCTTTTAAAAAAATGTTAACAATAAAATTCTGATTGGCTTATAGTCAAGTACCAGTCAAATTAAAAACTATATATATATATATTTTTTTTGGGGGGACTATAAAAGTTTGTCCATCTGCACCTGCAAATACCTGCGGACACTAATTTGGCCACAAAAATCCTATTTTGAGATGGGTTTTTATTCCATAGTCCTGTATAGATCCAGGAATGGCCCCTGTTTTTCATTCAAGTGCTAAATTATATTCTACTCTTCCTTCTCTGGAAATGACTAGATAAAATTAGATGTATTGGTACTCTCCCTTAAAAAGGTGACCTGGCTTCAGGTTAACTTCTAGTATATTATAAAATCACCTATTCTTAGCATCTTTTCGAATGGTCGTTTTTCAGTTGCTCCTTTTATCACTTAATGTTTTTTTGGCAGGTACCACATTTGTATGACCTGCATGATTTGATTTAACAAATGTAAAAAGCCACATCTATAGTAGTTTGAGTCTCTGTGCCATATTTAAAGAAGTCGAATGAGACCCATACAGTTTAACATCTGCTGCTTAATTATTGGGCTAGTGTTATTGTACTGTTGAACTCTGATAAATAGTGGAAAAGAATGTGTGGAGTCATAAGCGATGAACAGAACCATAAAACGATACATTATTAATTAAAAGACGATGGTTTTGTTAAACAGAATCCTGCCAACTGATTGCGGAACAGATGGAGAGCTTCAGATTACATAGAAAACAAAGCATTTGGCAGTTATTTGCCTGTGGGTTTCCACAGCTCATATGCAGAGTAATGCTCCACTTTACTTTATGTGTCGAACCTTTACATTCTAGAATGGCACTATATGTTCACATAGGAATACATGTCTATTTATATAACATTTATACCAGGCATCAAAGAGGCACATGTCTTACTTGCAAAGGATTTTTAGGGCCATTCAGTTGCAAACTTTAATAACTATGCCCCTGAATAAAAACCCCATACAAATGAAGTCGTATAGCCACCCACTCCCCCTTGGCGAACTGTGCTTAGTGTCTATTTTCACCCTTTAGTAAATGTTCCATTGTTTGTGTATAATGCCAGATATTTTTTTACTTTTAACAACCACCTCTGCCCCGGAATATGATAGACCGGTGAGATGTTATATTGGTGGTATGGCACAGAAGGAGTCCTTTATTCAATGCAGTGCAGGGTGTTATAGAACAGGCACAACCTGCCATGTCTTTTACACTTTGTGCTTTGCACTGTAAAATGAACACTTAAAATGAGAGTGCAGAGAACTGCATTCTCCTGATGAACAGTGATCTGCCTTCAACCAGTGCCAGTCACTTGTGCATCATTCAGATGTGCAGGACATGAGAGCCTTTAAAAGTTTGCCTTGCATTCTGCCATATGTCCAAAGGAATAGGCAGACAACAGATGGGTGTGCTTTTGCTTACCCTCCATGCTCTTGCTTTTGAACCTGGCGTCTCTAAATAGCCAAATATTGTGATTTTTACATTGATTTTGACTCTTGTTTTCCCATGTATCTCCACAAATTCCCTCTGCAACATCCACTTGCATTCTCCATGCTCTTTACCCCTGAGCACAAATGGATTACTTTCCAAAGAACTATAGATTAGAGGGACTGATCCTTAAATTTCCATGAAGCTACCTTTGTATGGATGTGCATATGGGGGTGGTGATCATCCGTTGCAAACTACTGAGTCCTTAATTGAATTTTGAACTGGGAGACATGGGTCTCTAACTGAACATCATCCGTGTGATTAAGGAGACATTTTAAGCAATGTGAGGCTTGAGCCAATTTATATGAACAGCAGTATTTGTTACAGGAACATAAGAAAACCTAATAAACTATACAGATCTGAAGAAAATAGAAAGTGTTGAAAATCATTTGTTTTGCCCGCAGCAAGATTATTTTTTCATATCAAATCTGTTCCCACTAAAAAAGGTTCATTCATTTATATACCCTCGAACAAATGTGATGGCTGTTGACATTAAGTGTAATATTAAAGCCGAAACTATTTAACTGTATTTACAGTTCCATTGTAATATCATTTAGAAAATGTCTAATGCTAGCCCTGCCATGATATTGTTCCTGTGGGGAACATTACCAGAAGCATTTTTATATCATAAAACTGCAATAGGCTGCTTTGCAGATTTTATGCTCTGCATCTTACTAAATGAGCACTAGAGGACAAAAATGCTGCCTGTGATGACTTATTTTAGCCACAGATGTCTTTATATATTTACTGGCTACTGCGCCAGGAAAACAATACAGAAGGCAGGATGGATTAAGAGAACTGCAGTGACAAATAGCTTAACCTGAAGAAACCTGCTATAGAGAATTCAGGACTTTCAACATTCAGTTAGAATTTGATATTGGAGAGACTGAATAGGGGGAGAAGAAGAAGTGAGACATGTGACAAGAGGTAACTAGCGATGTTAAGATAGCAATGGTTATTGCACAATAAAAAAAAAGGGAAACTGGTACAGTAGGTAGTGTGTGTGAATGAAGAAAGGGGTTTAGGTGGGTGGATAAGTTGCTGATGGCTTAGGTCAGGAGTCCCCAACCTTTTTCACCTGTGAGCCACATTCAAATGTAAAAAGAGTTGGGTTGCAACACAAACATGAAAAAGTCCCTTGGGTTGCCAAATAAGAGCTGTAATTGGTTATTTGGTAGCCCCTATGTGGAATAGCAGTCTACAGGAGGCTCTTCTTGGCACAATAACTTTTTTTATGTAAATAAAACTTGCTTCCAAGCCTGGAATTCATAAATAACTACCTGCTTTGAGGACACTGACAGCAACATCCAAGGGGTTGGAGAGCAACATGTTGCTCGCGAGCTACTGGTTGGAGATCACTGGCTTAGGTTATAGGTTTAATGAAAAGGTGGGTATAGTAACAACACAAAGCTGTGAGAGGATGTTGGCATGGGGTAGGACTCCCACACACCATGCCTTTAGGGAATGAGTATTACTGTTGATCCATTGTTACAATTACAAGTTCCCCAGGGTTCCTAAGGTAGCTAGCCAGCATTTAGTGGTTGTGCCTGCAAGCAATGCCAGGGTTGGCACAGTTACTGCTGGTCACTGGAACATGGGTACACCTGTAATTGTTTACAGCTGGGCAGTGTCTGATCTTCCACTTGTAATTCTCGGAAGCCAACTTTGTAAGCTAGAAAGGGAACAGCCCCTGTCGTAAATGCAGAACAGGCTTTGATTCTTTCTGGCAACCACAAAGGCAGTATCCAGAGGTGCCAATTACATTATATTCTGGGTGGGCCATTACAGTGACCAAACCAGCCCTAAATTGTGATTGTGCCAATTACAGCTAATACTGATGGGCCAATGGCATACTATTTGGGGAACATGCCCAGTTTAGTTGAAGTATAGGTTGCAGACAGTGCACAGTTTCCACAAGGGGCCCTGGGGCCATCTATGTGTATTGTATCACAGAGGGCTTTGTTTGTCTCACAGTTGGGGTCAAAAACCTTGGAATGTGGACTCGCTACACTTTACATTTAGGGCAGGGGCACACGGGCAGTCGCCTGGCGACTAATCACCTCTTGTTCGGGGCGACAATTTTCCCGAACTGCCTTCCGCCTGCTATAATCAGAAATGGCACTGTTCTTTGGTCTGTTTGGGGCAGGGGCACACGGGCAGATTCGGGGAGATTTAGTCGCCTGACGACTAAATCTCCTCTTCTTCGGGGCGACAATCTCCCGAACTGCCTTCCGCCTGCTAAAATGAAAAATCGCCTGCGGCAATGCACTCAAGGTGCTTTGATTTCCGAAGTTGGCTCACGAGGAAACTTCAGAAATTGAAGCCGCCCAAGGTCAGGTGTTTATTTTTTTTTTTTACATTTTGTCAAACTCACAATTAAGCATCATTAGTATGAACTGCCTAACTGGGACCTAATTAATTTGCATATAACATACTGATCAGTATATTTGTGTGCACTTAAAGTACAGGTATGTTATTCAGAATGTTTGGGATCTGGAGTTTTGTGGATAATGGTTCTTTTCATATCTGTAATTTCCATACCTTACGTCTACTAAAAAAGAATGTTAAGCTTTATAGCATTGTTTTGCTTCCAATAATTATTAATTGTATGTTAGTTGGAACTTTATTACAGAGAAAAATGAAATGTTAACAAATGTGAATTAGATGAAAGAACTTTCTGGATAACCATACCTGTACTCTATAGGTTGCAGCATACAACAAGTCTGTAAAGTTATATTTAGCTTCCCCTGTGTTGCAGCTTTGGGCCAGGGTAAGACTGCAGAGTTGGAATTCAAGGGATGCCAATGTGACTTTACCCGTCTATAACTGGTACCATAAAGGTGGCCATACATGGAGAGATCCGCTCGTTTGGCAATGTCGCCAAATGATATGCCCACCTTAGCCTAACGATGGCTAACGGGTGGTCGGATCGCGGGACCGCATCAACGAACAGGGCCCCATACACGGGCCAATAAGCTGCTGACTCGTTCTGTCGGCAGCTTTTATCGGCCCTTGTATGGCCACCTTTAGACTGCTTCTGAACTGGTTCTAAAAAGCAAACCAGATGCGGGGAGGGGGGGTTAATTTAACTAAAATTTAATGGAGCTGCACTTCTATGCAGTAGGCGAGCTCACCCCATTTATTCAACCACTATAAGTAGAGTCCTGACAAAGGGAGCATTTTACCCCTGAAACGTTGATACTTTGGTTGAATACATAGGGTGAGATCCCCAACTGCATAGAAGTGCACCTGTGTGGCTCCGTTAAAGGATCTAGCTGGCGAAATAGAAAGACTGCACCACCAGTGCAGCTTATAGTTGAATGATGGGTGCAAATTGCCCGTCATTCTAAAATTATTCATTAAATAGAAAAATGTTGTTCATGTATCCCTTTGTGGCTAGGGTTATCATATCCCCCTAGTTTTGAATACCCAACCAAGTGCAATTTGCTAAGGGGCACTGCTTATTTGTGAGCTGTATTCCAAACATTTTTGCCTTTACCATATGCACTTTTTCTGATTGAGTAGCCCTCTTCTTTGCTCGCATAAAGGAACAAAGTTAGAGACAATGCTGAAAAGAGTATAAGAGCTTTAAGGTCCATGGAATGCTGGGGACAGCCACTTATTTTATGTATGCCTCCATATTTGGGGCAGAATTGCTGCCACTAAAGAGATTGTTGGAGCAGTAAGCCTGGATGGCTGTACTAGGGGAAATGTCAAAAAATGGTTGTGCTGGAGTAACTAGGGTTTGCTTATTAGAAGCTGAATGTTTTGGAACGTGCCTGACCTATCCCCTAAAAACCTGCCAAAAAGGATATTTTCTGTTCTCCATAAACGGGACTGTGTATACCTTTGTCTGTTCATGGCTTTGGAATACATTTAAGTGATGTGATAAAACTAGGGGGGTGTGATAATCTGCTGCAGTGATCTTGAATTGCTGCTATATCAGGTTATTGTGCAAGAAAACCTTGAAAATCTTGAAAATTTTGTTGGATTTTTATTGTGGTTTAAGGTATGCATTGTATTTGATTTTATACAAGGAATGGCTCATGGAATATTTTTGTTTAAAGTTTTCTTTTGGTTTCTCTTTTCTGTTTCCCTAATGTGGGAAAGTAATGTACAGGGCTGTTTAGTGGTGGCTTGACCCAGGGGGTTGGTTTAGGGATTACACAGTAAAATGGTGCTTGTACAGTGTTAACCCACAGTCTAGCAGTCTCTTCCTAAAGGCTATTGACCCACTGCTACTATAGGCAACATCTCTCTCTACTATACAGGCTATACCACAGTCCCCTATCCCACAGAGACTATTATTCCCACTGCTACTATAGGCACCATCTCTCCCTACTATACCTGCTATCCCACAGTCACTGTCCCTTCCCAGAGACTATTATTCCACGACTTCTATAGGCACCATGTCTCTATACACTAACGAATTGTTCAGAAGCTTTTGCTGGCATTGGGTTCGCTTCCTTGACGATATTTTTGCAATATGGACAGGGCCCCGTTGGACCCTTGATAAATTCTTTGAGGAGATTAACTCCACATCACCCCATATTAAGTTTACATTGAATGTGCAAACAGACTGTATTTCCTTTTTGGATACTTCAGTAATTTTGAAAGATGGAGTGCTCTTGTCAGATCTGTACATTAAGCCAACTGACAAAAATACCATGTTTCATTATAAATCATTTCATCCGCCACATATTAAGAGATAGTTACCAAAATCTATATTTGCGAGAGTAAAACGTATTGTATCTGACCAGTGCACTCTAAATAAAAGAATGGATGAGAGGACTACTAAATTTCAGGAGAGAGGTTATCGGCTAGAGCTATTAAAGGAACAGCGTTCCCAAGTGGAGGACCCAGGAAAGGACCAAAAGAATTTGAGTAAACCAAAAAAAAGAGGGGGGTCGACTAAAATTTGTGTCTAAATACAATTCTTTAAGTTCGCATATTTCTAAAATTGTCAATTAACACTGGGGGCTCCTTAGTGATGGCATTCCACATGTACAGGAATTTAAGGCACCGCCCATGATGGCATTTAAAAAGAATAACACAATGGGCTCCAGTTTAGTTAGATCAGATATAGGGGGTAATAAGGATACACAGCGGTTATTAAGACCAATTAAAAATGGGACTTTCCCTTGCTTAGTGTGCAACTGTTGTTCTAATTGCCAGCGCGGTGAGGTGATTTATCCCTCACATAAAGGTATTCCCATAAAAATCAAGGGACACTTTACCTGTTCTTCCACATTTGTAGTGCATGTAATAAAGTGCCTGTGTGGCTTGCAATATGTGAGACAGACGTCCCGCATGATTAAAGACCGCATACGCGAACATAAGTCCGCTATCAAAACTAAAAAGATAGAACAGGCTGTGGTCTGTCATTTTATTGAGAAAGGACATGGAGTCCAGCAACTAAAATTTCAAGTGGTTGATGGGGTCCCAATATTGCATAGACCGGGGGACAGATTAAAAGAATTGCTCAAAAGGGAAGCCATGTGGATACGGACGTTAGGTACACTTACACCATCTGGTCTTAATAGGGAGGATGAACTGCATAAAATCTTTCGATGATTTTTGTTTCAAATGTATAGTTCATTATTCTTTTTTTAAAGAGTTGTTCTTATATATACCTTCTGTTTCAGATATTTGGATTGGTCCTGGTGATTTAACAGGATGGACTTGTTTGATACAATGTCATATACTGATGTTGCAACATTGTATACCATTATTGTCATTTTAAGGAAATGTAGCTGTGTTTTTGTATACTAATTGGCCATTAGATGGCACTGTTATAAAGGATATAAAATGTGTTCACTAAAACAAGTTCAGTAGCTTGAGGAAAGGCAATTGTGAGCCTGAAACGTCGCTATTGTATTTCTTTCCAAAGAATAAGCCCTTTTACAATAAAGGCCTTTTAAGATACTACGAACGTGTGGTGCTGTCTGCTTGCTGATTATATCTACGGAACAGGTGGAAGTGGCCACCAAAGACTTGCACACCGGCCATTATACCCTAAGGGTGAGTGCTGACTTCTAATCCTTTCTACCATCTCTCCCTACTATACCTGCTATCCAGGCCTGGACTGGGAGTCAAAATAGACCCTGCCATTCCAAGTACACAGAGGCCCAAACAGCCCCTTACCAGCCCAAACAGCCCCCTACCAGCCTGCCATATGGTAACTTTCTATGGAACCATACAGCAGCCCCTCTGGCATTTGCCAGAACCCACAGATTGCCAGTCCCAGCCTGCTGCTATTCCACAGTCACACTCCCTTCCCAGAGGCTATTATCCCACTGTTACTATGGGCACCATCTCTCCCTACTATACCTGCTATGCCACAGCCACTGTCCCTTCTCAGAGACTATTTTCCCACTGCTACTATAGGTGGCATCTCTTTCTTACTATATATCCCACAGCCAGTCCCTTCCCAGAAACTATTATCTCCATTGCTACTATAGACAACATCTCTCCTTACTATACCTGCTATGCCACAGTCACAGTTTCTTCCCAGAGACTATTATCCCCACTGCTACTATAGGCACCATCTCTCTCTACTATACCTGCTATCCCACAGTCCCTTCCCAGAGACTTTTATCCCCACTGCTACTATAGACGCCATTTGTCCTTACTATACCTGCTATCCCACAGCCACAGTCCTTTCCCAGAGACTATTTTCCCACTGCTACTATAGGCACCATATCTCCCTACTATACCTGTTATCTCACAGTCACACTCCCTTCCCAGAGACTATTATCCCCACTGCTACTATAGACACCATCTCTCCTTACTATACCTGTTATCCCACAGTCTCTTCACAGAGACTATTATCCCCACTGCTACTATAGGCACCATCTGTCTCTACTATACCTGCTATCTCACAGTCCCTTCCCAGAGACTATTATCCCCACTGTTACCAATACCCAGTAAAGTAAATGGATTGTGTTTCTATTGATAGATACAGGTATGGAGAACTATAAGAATCTGATATTTTGTATAGCAACTGGCATGTAAACCCTCCAAAACTTTGCTCTAAACCAGGGGTGTCCAAACTTTTTGCAATGAGGGCCACATTTGGTGAGGTGAAAATGTGTGGGGGCCGACCATTCAGCCTGACATTCTTTGAACCATTAACATCATTAAACTCATTTAAAAAAAGAATCGCGGAGCCGTAGCAGCAATATTTGGGCACATTAGTGAAATGATCTGCCACTTAGTCTATACTGCTGCCTGTGTGCTGACACTATTGGCACGTAATGTCGCACCACTGTCAAATACTTTTTTAGTTTACTATACTGGCACTTTAGTACGTCTATTGACAACTTTAGCCCTAAATAAGTATGTGAAGTGGTGCGTCACTATGTGCCGGTACGTGTCTATTGCTAACACCATCAGCACACAGGCAGCAGTACAGACCAAGTGGCAGATCATTTCACTAATGTGCCCAAATATTACTGCTACCCGATTCCTGATTGCACTGTGCTGTGGGGGGGAACATTATTATTAATTTCATCATGGAGGCTGAGGGCCGGTGTAAATTTGAAAACGGGCCGCAATTTGTCCCCTCCTGTTCACATTTTGCAATATGTAATATGCATCTCCATCATTAGATTGAAATATTTAATAGTTTTGTCATAAATGTTTTCCAAATTATTTTACATACAAGTTATTGTAAAGAACAGTGTTAAATGCACCCAACATGCAAACACAGTCTTGTGAATTTTAACAAAATGACACTTATTATCAAATGCGCTACAGCCGCACATAATGATTCTGTTGATATTTAAATGCCATTTCCTGGGAAACGTTACTAGAAGTCTCAAACCTGATGGTTACATAAAAAACAGTGGATGCTGGGCAGTAGGGGGCACCAGAACACCTTGGGAAAATACAAGCAACCCTTAGTTCCACATTTGCATTTCTCCAAACAAAATAGATTGTGTAATACTTTGCAGGGAAAGGCAAGTGAATACCGTTGTGTTAAATAGGGTTTGTTTCAAATGCTTCTAATTTGTAATGGTTATTTTAAATGAATTGCACCTACTGTAACAGGGAATTGCTTGGGGAAACGACTGGAATAGCTAAGATAAATACAGCTCTATAAACCATGTTGTATTGGTCTGCTTCTTTCATATTCAGTACTGTGTAACTTTCCTAAGCATTAGCAGTATTAGTTTGGGTGTTGTATTAAATGTAAATAATCTGAATCCAAACTTTTAGTAGACCATTAAAGCTGCTTTAATCTCTTTAAATTGATGTGGTCAAGTGAGACTTAAGTGTTTAAGTTAAAGGGATACTGTCATGGGAAAAAAAATGTTTTTCAAAATGAATCAGTTAATAGTGCTGCTCCAGCAGAATTCTGCACTGAAATTCATTTCTCAAAAGAGCAAACAGATTTTTTTATATTCAATTTTGAAATCTGACATGGGGCTAGACATATTGTCAATTTCCCAGCTGCCCCTGGTCATGTGACTTGTGGCTGCACATTAGGAGAGAAATGCTTTCTGGCAGGCTGCTGTTTTTCCTTCTCAATGTAACTGAATGTGTCTCAGTGGGACATGGGTTTTTACTATTGAGTGTTGTTCTTAGATCTACCAGGCACAGCGGCGTAACTACAGCTAACCGGGCCCCCCTGCAAAAAAATATTCAGGGGCCCCGGCTTAGCTGCACGCACGCACGTACCTGCATGCGCATACACGCATCCGCTGACCTCCTTCAGCGCTCGCACATCTCCTGTCCCTTCGGAAAGCCTCCGATCCGCCCCGCCGCTCTGCCGTTAAATTACTTGTGGCGGTCGCCGCACACAGTGTGCAAGGAATTTCAGTTCAGCAGACCCCTTGGTCCGGGCCCCTCTGTCCCCCGGGCCCCCCCCGTATTATAGTTACGCCACTGACCAGGCAGCTGTTATCTTGTGTTAGGGAGCTGTAATCTGGTTACCTTTACCATTGTTCTTTTGTTTGGCTGCTGGGGGGAAAATGGAGGGGGGTGATATCACTCCAACTTGCATTACTGCAGTAAAGAGTGATTGAAGTTTATCAGAGCACAAGTCACATGACTTGGGGCAGCTGGGAAATTGACAATATGTCTAGCCCCATGTCAGATTTCAAAAATGAATATTAAAAAATCTGTTTGCTCTTTTGAGAAATGGATTTCAGTGCAGAATTCTGCTGGAGCAGCACTATTAACTGATTCATTTTGAAAAAAATGTTTTTTCCCATGACAGTATCCCTTTAAGTGTTTTGTATGGACAAATGGTCAAAAATACTGCCATCCTGAATCCAGACACTCATCAAAGGCTATAGGAGGCGTTTATAGGCTGTTACATTTGCAAAGGAGGCTCAATTAAGTATTGATGTAATATCTCTGTTGGGTGCCCCAATGTATGCACCTGTCTAATTTTGTTATGATGCATATTTTCTGTTAATCCAATAAACTTTATGTCACTGCTGAAATACTACCATTTCCATAAGGCATGTTATGTATTAAAAGGAAGTTGCTACTTTGAAAGCTCAGCCAATGATAAACAAAACTCCAAGGAAGGAATTTTTCCTTGACACTGATTTGATGCTAGTTTTTTTTTGCCTTCCTCGGGATCAAACCAGTGGATATATCATATGTATTTTTAATTTTATATGTCACAGCAGTGGTAAGGACCTTGTCAGAGTACTGCACAGGTAAATTTAGAAGAAGGAGAAAGAAGGTTCTCTCCTGTGACTTCACGGTGGGTAGATTGATACAGACGCTATTACTACTTGTGCTAGGTGACAGCCTGCTTGGATTCCCTATGGACTGCTGTACTTCTCTCATGGAAGGAGACGCAGCTCCTGCTGGTAGCACAGTTTGGGGCCATCCTCTCTGTAGGTAGAGGCAGCCTAATATTCAGTAGTGGATATAATGGCATAGTGCTGATGTCACGGTCGGCACCCTAAACCAGAACTAGTGCCAAGCTCCCTGGTCTCGGCTTCACCAGTAGTGTGACCTCCTTTGGCTTCGGGAAGAGCCCTCAGGGTGCTCGGATGCCACCTGGACTTTTCGAGAGGAGCAAGGCGAGGAGTTCTGGCAAGCAAAGGGGCACGACAGTTGTTAAAGTCAGTTAGGCTGAAGGTCGCGGTACAACAGGATAAGACCGATTCGTGGTCAGACTGGCCGGATCGAGGCAGGCAGATAGCTAGAATCGGCAGGCAAGGGTCAAAACCGGGTAATCAATCAGATGGGATGAGTCAGAATCGGAGTCAAATAGCAGGCAGAGGTCAAACCAGAATGTCAATCAGGAGGATTAAGCAGAATCGAGGTCGGTTTCAGGCAAGGGTCAGGTTCCAGAGATCAGAGTAGTCAAACAGCCAGGCAGGGTCAAACACAGAAATCAAACAGACTAAAAGCTTTTCAGCACACAGAACAAGGAACCAGGAACAAAACCTATCACGGACAATGACAAAAGAAAAAAATGTCCCTTTAAATACTTGAATTTCGCGCCATTACGCGCTGACGTAATCACGCCAGCGCGCACTAGGAAGCCGGTATGGAGGGAGCAGGACGGCGCGGCGGGCGTCTCCGCCACACCACCAATAGACCACGAGGGTGAGGATTTGTTACAGCTGATCTCAAGTCTTCACTGAAGAAAGGCAGAGCATAGTAGCAATCTTTTATGGAATTCTGGCTTTCAATATTACCTTGGGGTGAGACTGGCATGGTCCTATTTATTTGATAAAAATAGTAGTATGTTACCCGCCAAGAATTAATGTTGCAGTTGAATGTTCCCATAAAGGCTTTTAAATTTTGGACTAAGCTTCAGAGCATTGTTCACATTGTTCTTTACAGAAGCCGTTTTTCTTTACGGAAGCCTGTTCAACAACGTTCATGCATTTTTACATACAATCTATGCAGACTCCATTCATACTCCATCCGTTCTACATCCTTTTGTATAATAAAGGTACGCTTACCCATGTTTTTATTTCAATAGTGAGATGTATTAAGATCATGAATAAGGATATGGTGTTGATGGGCTTGCCGTAGGAAAGAACATCCATGTCTGTACCTCGATACGTTTTGATGAAGAGAACGGGAAAAACAGGTAAGTTTAAATGAAAGGGGTCGGTCGCTCGCCTTTAAATTAACTTTTACTATGACGTAGAGAGTGATATTCTGAGACAACTTGCAACTGATCATATCAATTTTGATTCTGGTTTTTCAGTTTTTTAGCGGTTTATTCAGCCTCTCTCTAGTTTGTCTAAATGATCCTAACACCATGCATTGATTTGTATAAGAGACTGGAATAGAAACAGGAGTCCTAAAAAATAGCAATAAAAATAAATGTGTGGCCTTACAGAGCATTTGTTTTTTTTAGATGGGATCATCTAAAGTGGAGCCTAACTGTGTCTTCATAACCTGCTAGCCTGGGCATAGCCCCTACCCTCTGGTGCTCTGTCCTGCTGCTAATCTCCTCCCCTCTCATACCTGCCTTGATCCAAGGGGATGGTGTTAAAAAAAAACAACTAAAGAGACCCCCACCCTGGCAGTCAGCAACACCTAACCCCAAGGTATCATGGGCCTCCATTTAATGATTTGCAGCCTTCTTAAATTTCACATGCTTGGTGTTATCTTTCCTACTAAATGTAGCACTTACAATTTAAAATTACTAAATGTACTCACAATTCAAAATTCGATTTTTTTCCATAAAAGTGGAAACAATTAAAAAAAAAACTGGATGTCACTGGATCTCCCCTTGATAAATGTGATGTGTTGACATAGTATGGCATAGATCGTTGCCATTTTTCTTAGTACCGGTAATGCTTTGGTTATTAGAAAACAATGGTGTATGAGTTCAGCAACATTTTTTCTCTACCCCCAATAGCGTTTCACCAGTGATGCATACTTACTTTAGACCACAACCCCTCCCTTTTGCCCACCTAGTCTATATATACCTTGGAACTGTGACTGTGCACTGACCCAGGACTGTGGCGGGAAGTCCGTGAACTAGATTTACCATTTAATGACCCTTGTAATGGAACTTTTTTACTTTTTTTTTTCTTGAAAATTGAGAATTTGTCTTACATCTACTCTACCTCATTCAGCATTTTGATGCCATAAATATGGCCATTATACACGTTAGAAGTATATAAGTCCATTTGTTATACACAAAATATAATGGATGCTTAACTAATTCTGTACATGTATAACTGGAATTATAACTGTATAACTGGAAGCTGAAGCCAACTCCCATAAGGATTTCATATGATGGCATCTCCAAAATATTGAATGTCAGACATGGTCTGTTCAGCCTGGACAGCAGCCACCACATGTATGTACCCTTACAGAATATATTAGGCAGGTAACACTTTGGTTTAATGCAATGAAAGATGCGTAGGTGGTAAGAAATAGCTACTTGTTGATGATTTATATGCCAAAGCTTTGGTTTTTGGAGATGCTCAACCTTACTAGACTCTACTCTTGACAGAACAACACCACAAGTGGTCTTATACAGGTATGGGACCTGCTATCCAGAATGCTCAGGACCTGGGGGTTGCCAGATAATGGATCTTTTCATAATTTGGATCTTCATACCTTGAGTCTACTAGAAACCCATTTAAACAAAACCCAAAAGGCTGGCTTTGCTTCGTGTAAGGATTAATTATAATTTATATTGGCTCAAGTATAACCCAAGTATGAGTTTTCAGATAACTGATTCTATACCTGTACTAAAGTTCATCAGACACACCATGTTTCAGTTCGTTAACAACCTAAAATGCAAATGATTTTGCTCCTGAGAAGTAAATGTGACTTTGTAGATGGTACTCTGGTCCATTCAGCTGTGGTAGGGTCCTGCGTTGGGTCAAGTACACATGGGTGCCTGCAGGTTACCCTAAAAGAACAGTAACAGGTAGGATATGTGGGTTGGGGATCTCAGTATAGGCTCATGTTACACCTTTACTCATTTTTTAAAAGTCATTTCCAATTGGATGGCGTAAAACAGTTGAGGGTTGGATTGGGTAAAAGGTGTGAGTGGATTAATATGTTCGATGATTTAAGGTTCCTGTGTTTGTGGATCAGAATAAATCACCTAATGAATTTACATTTAAAAGCTAATTTATAGGGTTTATCAGTGAGGCTGTGTCATACTTATTGTATGATGAAATATTCAATGTTAGATTAAATATAAATAGGCAGATATAATACTGCTGATTTACATATTTGTGATTTTGTTTTGCCTTGTCTTCTGTGAGTATCGTGTGTTACTCTTACAGTACCAGGCAGAAACCCTGGTGGTCCACTGGTGGTGCAGCGGGGACGCCCGCCGAATCTTCTCCCTGCATGTACCGGCACCTAGTGTCACATATGCATCGGCACTTCTGGGTTTTGACGCAGTGTGGATACTTTAAGGTTCCCAGTGCGGATACTTTAAATTTCTCATTATGAATACTTTAAAGTTCCCAGCGTGGATACGTGGATAGTGGATGACTAGATAAAAACAATTAAAATTAATTTGATTAATTAAACCAATGGATATTTTACCGTTCCCAGTGTGGATACTTTAAAGTTCCCAGTTTGTATACTTTAAAGTTCCCAGTGCGCATACTGTAACGTTCCCAGTGCGGATACTGTAACGTTCCCAGTGTGAATATTTCACCATTCCCAGTGTGGATACTTTAAAGTTCCCAGTTTGTATACTTTAAAGTTCCCAGTGTGGATACTTTAAAGTTCCCAGTTTGGATATTTTAAAGTTCCCAGTTTGGATAGTTTAAAGTTCCCAGCGTGGATACTTTAAAGTTCCAGTGTGGATACTTTAAATTTCCGATTGTGAATACTTTAAAGTTCCCAGCGTGGATAGTGGATGACTAGATAAAAACAATTAAAATGAATTTGATTAATTAAACCAAGGGCATTAAAGTTATACTGGAGCACCAGTATTATTATCAGGTAGGCTCATAACATAGCAGTTCCTGTTTGTTATTAAATAGAGATACATTGTTGCTTTTAACTTTTGTAATCCTTTGTATATTGTTTTTATCTAGTGATCACCCAAGTTTGGTTACAAATTTGCATTTCATATTCACTTTTGGACTATCTACATTGGTTATCACAGAAGAACTAAACTCTATAAGAACTTAAATGAATTGTCATTAATGTGGACTAAAGGGTTAATGACCTCACTTGGAATCTGGTGGATGGAGTTTTTAGTGTGGTGCTATAAATTTGTATGTGATACACTGTTTTAACACACTTGAAAAAGGGCCCGGAACAAGCTACCAGCTCCCCAATGGAGACAACGCCAGCAGCCACGGTTTCCTTCCTACAGAACACAAAGAGGAATGATGTCTGCAAGTAGCGATGAATTAAGCTCCTCATCTCCACCAGACCCTTTTCAGGAACGGGGCTCACAGGAGACGGCGCAAACAATCAGACAAAAAATCCAAGGTCCCCAATCCCACGAGAGGAATACCCGCAGAGGAACCGAGGCGGAGGTTAATAATTTATGCATTAATATTTCTTTCAACATGCTTACAGCATGCGAGACATCAGTATTAAATAAGGGACTAGGATATGTGCCATATTATGAGAACCAACTGGTGAATTGGGAAATTGAATTTCTGAAATTTATAAGAAAACTTAAATTAAAAATTCACTTTCTGGATGCACCGATTTATGATGAGGGTAAGAGTAAAAACAGTAAATTTATACCGATAGTAGAACAGACCCATATTGCAACATTCGAAAATGTAATACTTAAAGAGGTTTCACAAATATGGGATAAACCATATAATAAACAAACAACAAAAAACAAGTATAATCTTACGATCAAGGAAAAACCAGCACTATCGGCACTCCAGAATAATCATAAAATTATAATAAAACCTGTCGATAAAGGCGGAGCCATAGTGATGATGGACAAATGTAAATATGTGGAGGAGGCCAACAGACAGCTAAATATTATTGAGCATTATGAGAGAATTCCATCTGATCCAGTATTTGTTATAAAAAGACATGCAGATGCAATAATACAAGAAGCATTTTTAAATGGGGTAATTTCCAAACAAGAAAAGGACTATTTATGTGCAGAACATCCTCGCACTCCTGTCCTATACTTGTTACCCAAGATACATAAAGCTCTAATGGATCCAGCTGTGCGCCCTATAATATCAGCTTTGGGATCTGTACTGGAACCTCTTTCCAAATTTGTAGACAAGTATCTTCAACCTATTGTCTCTTAAATTCCCACTTGCCTTAAGGATACGACAGATCTATTATGCAAATTACAGGATGTAGTCCTACCATGAAATAAAGCCCTGTTATGCAGTATAGACATACAGAGCTTGTATACCTCTATACCGCAAGAGGAGGGGATTAAATATATAGAGGAAGCACTACTAGAAACTGACCTATCACATCACCTCATATACTTTCTAATTGATTGTTTGACATTGGTTTTGCAAAAAAAACTATTTCAGATTTGAGGGGGAATATTTTTGGCAACGCCAAGGGACCTCAATGGGGGCGGCGGTTGCTCCCTCATTTGCAAATATCTTCGTACATGCTATAGAGAAATCCCTATTTATGGAAGGAGTACACAGTACCCATATAGTAAATTATTGGAAATATGTGGATGATATCCTAGTGATATGGGGTGGAAATGAAATGGAATTTCAAAATATGATTGAGATGGCCAACCAAAAACATCATACGATTAAATTTACAAGTGAAATTTCAGCTACATCTATAAACTTCATGGTTGTAAACATCAGCATTCATAACAAGCAACTATAGGCCAGTTAGTCTGACGTCAGTGGTAGGAAAGCTTTTTGAAGGGTTAATAAAGGATAAGATACTGGACTTCATAGCAAATCATAATACTATGAGTTTGTGCCAGCATGGTTTTATGCGTAATAGATCTTGCCAGACTAACTTAATTTCTTTTTATGAGAAGGTAAGTAGAGAACTCGATTCTGGGATGGCAGTGGATGTGATTTACTTAGACTTTGCTAAAGCATTTGATACAGTGCCACACAAAAGGTTACTGGTTAAATTAAGGAATGTTGGCCTGGAACATAGTATTTGTACCTGGATAGAGAACTGGCTAAAAGATCGACTACAAAGAGTGGTGGTAAATGGGTCATTTTCTAATTGGACCAGTGTTGTTAGTGGAGTACCGCAGGGCTCTGTACTAGGCCCCTTGCTTTTCAACTAGTTTATTAATGACCTGGAGGTGGGCATTGAAAGTACTATTTCTATTTTTGAAGATGATACTAAATTGTGCAGAACTATAGGTTCCATGGAGGATGCTGCCACTTTGCAGAGTGATTTGTCTAAGTTGGGAACTGGGCAGCAAACTGGAAAATGAGGTTCAATGTTGATAAATGCAAGGTTATGCACTTTGGCAAAAATAATATAAATGCAAGTTATACACTAAATGGCAGTGTGTTGGGAGTTTATTGGCCATTTTTACAACAAGATTCAAAATATGGACACTTGTTTAATAACCGCTCTCTATTTTGCTATACTAGAGGCCGTACACTTAGGGATATCCTGTGCCCCTCTGATAGTCAGGTAATGAAAAAAGATAAAATGTTCCTGGGTCAGCCTAAGAACGGCAGCTTTGCGTGCTTAAACTGTATTTGTTGTTCATCCATAATTAACTAATTAAAATTTTGTTACGCGAAATGCCAGACGTTTTTGAAACATTCTGTGCAGACGATGCGATAAAAAAAAGAAGACACAACATAGTGTAAATGTGTATGTGTGTGAACAACTGACCAATTGCATGTTGTGTGCGTCTGCAAGCGTGTGGGGGTGCTGTGAATGTTTGTGACCCTCCTCATCCCTCAAAAATGTATGTGATTGTGTGTAAGTGTGAATGTAAGTGTGTAATGGGAAAATAAGTGTGTGTTTGTGTGTGTGGATGGGCATTAATCTGGGGTTGCAGGGTCCAGATCGTTCAGCAGGGCTAAAGGAAGAAAATGCTGTGTCTCCCATGAAGATCTGTTGTGAGGGGGGCGGAGCTTTGGCCCAGGAAGTGGAAGCAGCAGGGCACGCAGTTTGCACGTGCCTGCTGCTGCATTTGGGGCCTCTGGGCGATCGCGACTCAGAGGCCACTTGTTCCCAGCCCCTGCTCGTTGGCTCGGGGCTGGGGAACAAAAAGCAATGGAGCAAGCGGCTTGAAAAGCCGCTCCTCCGTTCCCTAACCCTGAAATGCTGCAGAACGTAGAACCTACGTTCTGTGGCATTTCAAGTGCCATTCCTGCATAACGTAGATTCTCCGTGGGGTGGCACTTAAAGGGTTAAAGGAAACACTGTTTGTCATCCAACAAAACGGACACAAATAAAACTGAGAGACTATGCCACTTGCGAAACTAAATATGTGATATATCTGTTAAAATGCCCGCGTGGCTTAGCATATATCGGTCAAACTATTAGAGCAACCAATTTTCACTGCCAGCCAATTTGGCCAAGTTGGAACTTCTATTGCCAGACCGTTTTTAAACATTTTTTGCTCTTCCACTTTAGGGGACTTTCCTTGGGGGGTCTTTCAGTTTACCCACGAAAACAAAATATGCTCGAATAAATTGTCATTCCAGTCCTGTAAAAAGATATGGGCTTCTAAGTGTATAAAAAACAAAAAAAACCAAAAAAAAAACCAGTTTCACATGATACAAACTCATATATCAGAAGCATAATTTATTTTATGCATAAGAACATGGCAGATTTGGAAAGTTCTGTGTCTCCTGAACGAGCCAATACTAAATATATATAGTTTTATGGAGATTTCTTACTTCTATAGATCAAAAACTCCGAAGCAGTAAACTACCAAATTTCCAAAGCACCGCTCCACAAAACTGCATACATCTGATTTCAAGGCCAAACATTCCACTAACAGAAGGTTTACCCTAAAAACTACCCCTTATTGGAAAGAACAGATTCTAACGAGTTCGAAATATATATTTGTACTCCAAACTACCAAGTTGCAATTCTTTCCTAAAATTAGCAGTTTTTATAAAAATGTGTGTTTTTTAAAAATTACCTCAAAGTGTCCAATCTACAGCATTGTATCTCCCACATATCATTATATACAAGGATAAACACCCCAAATATGAAAGCCCAGGGTCCGCTGAACAGTTTGATGCCCAATATGCATAGGTGCACCTAAGTATGTGGCGTATAGGGGCCCCAGAACGAAGACGCCCCATATGAGTTATCAGTTCTGGAATTCCAAATACTGCAAAATCAGCACATTTACAGCATTTTTCAAGGGGCAAAAGTACAAAAATATATGTTCACCCCAGAAAACCATATGTTTTTGGAAAGTACACATTCTGACGAATCTAATATGGGTATGCACGTCTTTCTACTCCAAAGTACCAAGCCACAAATCTTTCCTACATTTGGCAATTTTTATGACATTACAGAAAATCACCTCAATATTGCAACTCTGAAGCATCATATCTCCCACATATCATTATATACCAAGAAAAATCACCCTAAATAGGAAAGCCCGGGCTCCGCTGAACAGTTTGACGCCCAATATGCATAGGTATACCTAAGTACTGTATGTAGCATATAGGGGCCATAGAACAAAGACAGTTTTGTAATTCCAAATACTGCAAAATCAGCACATTTACAGCATTTTTCAAGGTACAAAAGTACAAAAATTTATGTTCACCCCAGAAAACCATATATTTTTGGAAAGTACACATTCTGACGAATCTAAAATGGGTATGCACAAATTTCTACTCCAAAGTACCAAGCCGCAAAGCTTTCCTACATTTCGCAATTTTTGACATATACAAAAATCTCCTCAATACTCCCACTCTAAAACATTGTATCTCCTACATATCATTATATACCAAGATAAAACACCATAAACATGAAAGCTTGGAGTCCACTTAACAGTTTGATACCCAATATGCATAGGTACCCCTAACAATGTGGCGTATAGGGGCCCCAGAAAGAAGACACCCCATACGAGTTCTGTAATTCCAGATACTGCATAATCAGCACATATACAGCATTTTGCGACAGGCAAAGGTGCAAAAAAACTATGCTCACCCCAGAAAACCATATATTTTTGGAAAGTACACATTCTGCAGTAAAAATTTTTGCTAAATTTGTCTTTCTACTCCAAACTTACATACTGCAAAGCAACGCTAAAGGCAGCGGGTTTTAGGATATTCCTGAAAATCGCCTAAAAATATTGCAGTTGGTCGCATTTATCTCACCCAATTTCTTACATACAATTAGAAAACACCATAAATATTGACACCAAGGGTCTACTGAACAGTTTGATGCCTAATATGCATAGATATACCAAAGCAGGTGGGCACGTGCAGACCCCAAATAAAAACAGTGCATAAGAATTTTCTCGGCTGTCAGTTCGCCTTCTGTAAACATAGCACTCTGACTGCATATAATGTGCCGTAAGACCCCCTAACAGTACAAAGACCCCCCAAAACCATATATTTTTGGAAAGTACACCTTGTGCCGAATAAAAATTTGCTAAAACTGTCTTTTTACTCCAAACTTACATACTGCAAAACTACGCTAAAGGCAGCGGTTTTTATGATATTTCAGAAAATTGCCTAAAAATATTGCAGTTGGTCGCATTTATCTCACCCAATTTCTTACAAACAATTAGAAAACACCATAAATATTGACACCAAGGGTCTACTGAACAGTTTGATGCCTAATATGCATAGATAAACCAAAGCAGGTCAGCACGTGTGGACCCCAAATAAAAATAGTGCATAAGAATTTTTTGGCTGTCAATTCGACTGACTGCATATAATGTGCCGTAAGACCCCCTAACAGTACAAAGACCCCCCAAAACCATATATTTCTGGAAAGTACACATTCTGACGAACACAGAATTGCCAAAAATGTGTTTCTACCCCAAATTATCAAAGTGTAAATGATGCTAAAAAATTACATAAGGAAAAACAATGCAAGCATAAAACTGCAATAAAAATCACAAGAAATCAAATACAATTAGGAAAATCAACATATTAACAAAATAACTGATCCGACTGCATGGTTAGTGGTCAGAATGCTTGATCCAGTAGTCACGCTGTGAAATCTAAAGTTTTTAGGGAAATAACATAAGGGAAACTAAAAAAAGGAAGTGCGTGGGCGGCGCTGAAACACATGAGCTGCTGGTCCTACGACAAGGAAGCTGTTGCTGCGTCTCTGTGCGACTGTGGAGTGGAGGATCGACAATCTTTTTCAGGTAAGTTCTGCAGCTAACCGCTCCTCTCTGCACGCTGATTTTGCTGTGCGTGCAGAGAGAGCGCTGTTTTAGTACAGAACGTAGCTCCTACATTCTTGGCACTTCAAAAGAACGTAGGAGCTACGTTCTTGGCAGTAAAAAGGTTAAGGACTATAGAGGGAATATCAGGAATTTCAAAACAGGTACTGCAACGGACACCTCAGTCTCCAGACATTTTTATATGGAGGGACATAACCTAAGCCAGCTGAGGTGGATGATATGCGCCAAATCCTTTCACAAAGGGAATTTTATTGGATTAAAAAGATGGATACAATGTCCTCGAGAGGAATGAAGTAGAATTTGTGCCTTATTCCCTTTTAATGAGTTGTACGATTGTGAATTGCTTCTGTTTTTTCCACAGATATTGAAGATTGCCCAATCTAGAATATCATGTTGCTATGCATCCTGTACTGTAGAAACCAACTAATGGTATGAGCTAAATACAAACATAACTAAAATTAATTTAATTAATTAAACCAAGGGCATTAAAGTTATACAGGAGCACCAGGGTTATTATCAGGTAGTCTCATAATAAAGCAGTTCCTGTTTGTTATTAAATGGAGAGACATTGTTTCTTTTAACTTTAGTAACTTTTTTAATCTTTTGTATATTATTTTTATCTAGTGATCACCCAAGTTGGTTACAAATTTACATTTCATATTCACTTTTGGACTTTGTACATCGCTTATCACAGAAGAACTAAACTCTATAAGAACTTAAATGAATTAAGTCATTAATGTAGACTAAAGGGTTAATGACCTCACTTGGAATCTGGTGGATGGAGTTTTTAGTGTGGTGCTATAAATTTGTTTGTTATACACTGTTTTAACACACTTGAAAAATGGTCTTGGTGCCCGAAACATGTCGTGTAGACGCACAATAAAAATGTAATTGCAGTTATTCTGCCTTCAGTACTTGATTCCCATATTCGTATATACACTGTTAATACAGGGTGGAGGACAGTGACGGAGCCTCCAGGGAATCATTAATATGGATTAACATAAATTCAGCTGTGTGTAAACATATTGTTGGAATATTAAAGTATCCGCAGTGGGAACTTTACAGTATCCGCAATGGGAACTTTACAGTATCCGCAGTGAGAACTTTAAAGTATCAAAACTGGGAATGGTGAAGTATCCACACTGGGAACTTTAAAGTATCCACACTAGGAATGGCGAAGTATCCGCACTGGGATCTTTAAAGTATCCACACTGGGAACGGTGAATTATCCAACTGGGAACAGTGAAGTATCCGCACTTAGAACTTTAAAGTATCCACATTGGGTAGGTAAAGTATCCACACTGGTAACTTTAAAGTATCCACACTGGGAAATGTATTCAAATTCAAAGTTTGCAAATTTGAACTTTAAAGTTTTTAACTTTAAAGTTTTAAACTTTGAACTTTAGCATTTTGAACTTTAAAGTTTCAACTTTGAAGCATTCAACTTTGAACTTTTAAGTATTCAACTTTTAACTTTAAAGTTTTCAAATTTAAATTTTTGAACTGGGAACTTTAAAGTATTCAACTTTAAAGTTTTGAAGTTTAAAGTTTCGAACTTTGAACTGTAAAGTTCCAACTTTGAAAGTTTTGAACTTTATACCTTAAAGTATTCAACTTTGATCTTTAAAGTTTTGAACTTTGAACTTTAAAATTCCAACCTTGAACTTTAAAGTATTCAACTTTGAACTTTAATGTATTCAACAAGTTTTGAACTTTGAACTTGAAAGTTTTAAACTTTGAACTTTAAAGTTTAACTTTAGGGCAGAGACACGCACAAAAATTTGAAATTTTGGAATAGGCTCAGTGTCAGAACCATTATCCAAATTTGTGGATGGCTTCTTACAACCCATTGCTCATAACATTGTAACATGCCTAAAAAATACTACAGATCTATTATGTAAATTGATAAGTCCAAATGTACAACTGTTTAGTATAGACATACAAAGTCTAAACACATCCATCCCACAGGAGGAAGGGATACGTTATATGGAAGAAGCCCTTTTAGAAACGAATACCACACCACTTCCTGTATTTTATAATAGATTGCCTCACAATGGTATTAAAGAAAAACTATTTTAGATATGCAGAAACATATTATTGGCAAAAACAGGGTACATCAATGGGAGCAGCGGTCGCTCCTTCGTTTGACAATATTTTTGTTCAGCAACTGGAAAAAAAATTGTTCCTCGAAAGTCCCTTTAAACAACACATAATTTGTTACCACAGGTTTGTGGACGACATTTTAGTAATGTGGGATGGCCCAGTATCAGTATTTGAAGAAATGATCAATGCAGCCAACAAAGCACAACCCACCATCAAATTCACAACTGAAATATGAGGTAATAACATTAACTTCCTAGATGTGGCTATAAATATCAATAACGGGCACAAAGAAGAAAAGAAACAGATAGAAACAATACGCCCCAAAGTGTAATCCGTGCACTACCCAAAGGGCAATTTGTAGGAGCTTGGAGAATCTCATCAATTGAAGCGAGCTACACAAAAGCAGCCAATACCCTAAAGACAAGGTTTCAAACCAGGGGTTTCAGCAACTTTGACATTGAAAATAGTGAGAAAATAGCTAAATATAAATCAAAAGGGACAAACAAAAAAGAGTGCCTACCATTTGTGAGTCAATTTTGTGACCAAAGTAAACAAATTGAAGGTATTGTATCCAAATACTGGCCTCTACTCATATAAGACAAAATATTAAAACAAGAAATTCCCACATCCCCATTGTTTAGCTATACCAAAGGTTTGGGCACCTGGGTGTTTGGGCAAGGTTTTTAGGGGAACCCAAGAAAGGTACATTTGCATGCATGGGATGTGTCTGTTGTTCCTCAATCATTAAAGGGGAAACAGTGAGAGTTACCCCCATAAAAATCAAACACTATGCCACATGTGATACAGAAAATGTTATATATCTTTTAAAATGCCCATGTGGCAAAGGAAATGTTGGGCAGACGAGCAGGAGCATAAAAACCAGGATTAAAGAACATAGGGGAAAAATCCGTAACTATAAGCAAGGCTCTTATACAGACACTACCATATTGAGACACTTCAACAATGCAAACCATAATCAAACACAGTTGAAATGGATGGTTTTAGAGGTGATTCAGCCTCCCACAAAGGGGAGGTAACATGAAACTACAAAAAGAAGGGTTCTGGATTAAAAAATTAGACACCTTACAGCCACTAGGTATGAACAATAGTTGGAATGTAAAATGCTATTTGTAACAGAAAGGTGGCAACAAAATGCATTAAAGGAAAACTATACCCCCCAAACAATGTAGGTCTCTATAAAAAGATATTGCATAAAACCGCTCATATGTAAAATCCTGCTTCATGTAAATAAACCATTTTCATAATAATATACTTTTCTAGTAGTATGTGCCATTGGGTAATCATAAATAGAAAATTGCCATTTTAAAAAATAAGGGCCGCCCCCTGGGATCGTAAGATTCACTGTACTCACAAACATACCAACAAACCATACATGTTAGGTCACATGAGCCAATTAACAGACAGAGTTGTGTCTTTTGCTTCCACACTTCTTCCTGTTACAGTTAGAGTTGAAGTATTTCTGGTCAGGTGATCTCTGAGACAGCACAGAGACCATCACGAAATGGTGGCTCAAGGAAAGACATGTAAAAGGGCAATATTTACTTAAATATATATTCCAGTTTGGTAAGATTCTTTAATATGCCACTAAATATGATATGAACTGTTGCTTAAGTATTCATTTTGGGGGTATAGTTTTCCTTTAAGGTCTATTGCAACAATGTTATTAGTGCACCAATGGTTAGTTACAAAATTGTTAATGTTTACAATATAACCAATGTGTCTCTCTGTTTCCTTTTTCAGATAACTAGCTTGGCCTTATTTGAAACCCTTTATTACTTCCCAAAGAATGCTAGAATACTACGTAATGGTAAGATGGGCCACTGCATACAATTATATTTATATTTATATATCTGGCTAGATGTATAAAAGTACGTTCGCTTACTACAAAGGTACTATTAAAAAGCAACCATTTTAAGTAAATAATGCTTTTTTTTCAGGTGTGAATATGCAAGGTAGGCCAATAAATTGGCAGTACTAGGGTTTTTAATTAATTGATTGAAACACCCACTATGAACTTTTTTCACAATCCCACTGGACTTTATTGGATTAAACAGATTATGATGGATTGGTGCACAACCCCCCTAGGGGGAGGTCTTCTTCACACTAATGTATATAATGTTTGTGTCTTCACTTGTACGGTAAAACACTTGATAAAGGGCATTGAGCCCGAAACATGTTGTGGCAATAAAAAGCACATTTAGCAGCAAGTACTGCATTGTCAGCTCATTCTCTCAGTAACTCTGTATTATTGAGGAAATTTGAACTTTAAAGAACTTTATAACTTTAACGTATTCTATTTTAAATTTTTGAACATTATACTTTCAAATATTTAAATTTGAACTTTAAAGTATCCGGACTGGGAACTTTAAAGTATTTGCACTGGGAAATTTAAAATATTCAACTTCAAAGTTTTCAACTTTAAAGTTTTAAACTTTGAACTTTAACGTTTTGAACGTTAAAGTTTTGAACTTTGAAACATTCAGCTTTGAACTTTAAAGTATTACAATTTTAAGTTTTGTACTGGGAACTTTAAAGTATATGCACTGGGAACTTTAAAGTATCTGGACTGGGAACTTTAAAGTATTCAACTTTAAAAGTTTTAAAATTTGACTATAAAGTTTTGAACTTTGAACTTTAAAGTTCCAACGTTGAGCTTTAAAGTATGCAAATTTAAAGTTTTGAGCTTTAAAGTATGCAAATTTAAAGTTTTGAGCTTTATACTTTAACGTATTTAACTTTAAAGTTTTGAACTTTGAACTTCAATGTGTTGAAATTTGAACTTTAAAGTTTTGAACTTTGAACTTTAATGTGTTGAAATTTGAACTTGAAAGTTTTGAACTTTGAACTTTAAAGTATTCAATTTTAATTTTTGAACTTTGAACTTTAAAGTTCCAACTTTGAACTTTAAAGTTTTTAAATTTGAATTGTAAAGTTTAGAAGTAGAAGATGGCACTTGGAGTGCTTCATTTTCTGAAGTTTCCTTGTCCCTGAATCTTTGTGTGTGTCTCTGCCCTTAAAGTTCAAAGTATGAACATGTTTTTTTTTGCCCTGCTGGAGATGTTATTATGAACTTCCAGACAGGTGGCAGCACTACTCAACAGTTGCAAAGCAACCAATGGATTTCAACTGAGCATGTGCAAGGTTTCAGAGCTGCAGTTGGCTGTGGAGATAGGGGAGATTTTTCATAAGGTATAGTGAGCTGATGATTTACATTATATACCTAACTGTTTTAAAAGTATTGACTTTTCATATAGTATCTTTACTCAGTAAATGATTTTAGTTATGATGTCTGTTAAAGTGTATTTTTTCTTTGCACTCCCATCTGCAGCAAAGGCATACCCATTCCTTACTCATAGAATTATGAAACCTTCATTATCAGTTAAAAACTTTAAAAGATATATATGAAAATGGTTGCATCAAATTCCAGATCTTACATGAGGAAACGATTCACGTTTACAATCGACTTCATTTTCTTTCTGTACCTTAAGGCACTTCCAAGCTGCGTTCCATCTTACACTTCTATATGTGATGTTTTGAGACACAACAAATATCCCAAAGGCAGATAAGACATTAGCAAACATAATCTCTGCTGTTAGCAGAAAGGCAATATTACATTGTTGGATAACAAACTGTTCCCCAACACTGGAATTGATAATAATGAAGTTAAGACATTGTTTATGGCATGAACTTGCCGGAAGCATCCCTAAACAGGGAATGGCAAGTTAAAGCCTTTTTCACAACTTGGTCAGGATATAATACAAACACTATCCCCTAAACATCCACAGAGAATTTCCTATATCTTTTGACATGTCTGAGGAATTGGCAGAGAGAAATCCTATAATGATAAGATCTTCAAAGCAATAGCATTTGGCAACAGTTCAGGTAGCCTTATGTTCAAGTGAAAGTAATTAGAGGTAACCCCACACCAACGTGAAGATACCTGTTACAAGGGATAGGGTGTCTCAATCTGTAAATTATATTGAGGAATGTTATATTGAGGAGTAGGCCTACTTCCTTTTTATTTGTTACCCTATATAAATGCCATATAGTATTATGTTTTCATTGGTGCAAATAAAGATATTAAACAAAACCCCACTTTAAGAAGACTACCTACCATCTGCATGTAGCACATGGATTGTTAAAACTACCATTAAAAGGAGGCGCATGCGCGACGAAACAAGATGGCCGCAATCTGATTGAGCTCCGGTGCCTCGTCCATAGCGAAGTGAACCGGGCATCCCAAGTGTACGGAGCGACGGTCTGAAACTGTTGCCATGGCAGAAAGAAGCCAAAAGACGCAAGTACCTTATCTCCCTTCCTGCACTGCAGACAGCCACGCGGACCGAAGGGGCAGTCCCAAGACTTTTGTGGCTCACAACACTGTGCTGCCAGAGGTGAGCAAACATAGTCAGGCGGAATATGAGGGGGACATGGTGACATCTGCAGATCTTTCAAAGCAGCTAGAGGGGCTCTATGACAGGCTCACTAAAACAATCACGGACAGTATAAGGTCTACCATTACTGACTTACAAAAAGGCATCAGGGACCTGGGGGAGCGCACAGACCAAGTAGAGCAAGCTTCAGATGCGCTGTCACAGCGACAAACTTTACTTGAGGAAGAAAATGCTGAGCTCAAGGAAGAGGTACAAAAATTGCAAACTATGCATGAGGATCTGGAAGGAGGCAAAATCTCCGAATAAGAGGGATTCCAAATAATGTCTCTGCAACAGAAGTGAGACCATACTTAAGATCCCTCTTCTCCACAATTAATCCTGATCTACCCCCAGAGGCCTGGCATTTGGACAGAGCGCATAGAGTCCTAGGCCCAGCAACGCCAATTAACAACACCTCCAAGGATGTTAGCTGTAGACTAAACTACTACGAAAGTAAGGAGTCGATAATTATTAACCTGCGTAATCAATCTTCCTGTACTTTCCAGGGACATAAGTTACAAGTCTTCAATGATTTATCTCCAATAATGCTAGCTTAGAGATGAGCTGTGTGTCCAATTACACAAAAGCTGAGAGATGCACAGATCCCTTACAGATGGGGATATCCCTTCAGGTTAATTGTGGTCAGGAATGGGCAACAATTTATTCTCAGGGACTCGCCCTAGGGCTTCAATTTCTTGCCCAACTGGGTATTCAGGTACAGACAGCTGAAGCATCTACATCACAGCATACATCTCCGAGGAGACCAGACCAGACACCTCTCTGGACAGAGGTACCATCCGAAGGCAGGAGTTCACCCAGAACATCTACCGGGAAGTCTGCTTCTCCACATGGAAGTCCACATCCCTCTCCGAAAAGTTGAACACCAAGTTGATTTGATCTTTATATTTCACCAAGACTAAGGTCTGAATATTGCAGAAGGATCCTACGGTTCACAAGTAACTAAGGGCTCCTCATTTTGATTCAGTATATAACTTATGAACTTCATACCCTCAATCCGATTTGGTCTTTAGTCAACCCATGCTCTCTATTGTAAGGGGACAGACCCCTACATTGGACTTCTCCAGGGTGGGAAGCCGTAAATTGTTTTTTTTTTCTTTTTGCACCTCCATGTTGGAGTATATGGTAAACTAGTTATGCAATGTTGTTTATATTTCAGATAGCTTTTATTGATCAATGAAAACAATCAAGTATACAAGTAATACCAGTAGTCTTTCAGTTAACATGAAATGATTCAGAGGGCTGTCGAGAGAGACAAGAACGAAAAAGAAAGAGAAAAGAGAAAGGAGAGGTGCAAAGAGGTAAGTACATGTTGAATCATGAGGTATCACACTTTCTTACATTTATAAATTTGGTAATGGAGCAAGGTATATCGAGTGGAGGTTTAATATATCGGTCTAACCTAGACACACTTATAGCCTGTTATGAAGATTGAGGTAGGAGACCCAGGGTTGCCAGATGCCCACAAATTTTTCCATTTTCCCCTGATAGGGATGAGGTGAGTTCTTCCATGATGTAAATATCGTTAACACTAGATATCCATTCCTCGAAAGTAGGAGGAGAAATGGTATTAGGAGGTATTAGAATTTTAGCTGCTAATAACAATTGTATCAATAAACTTTGATGAAGTACATAGTCAGAGTTATCAGTATGGAAGAGCAGTATAAGTTGGGGTGTTAGGGTGACCTGGCAACTCAGGATCTCCCTACAAGCATTTTGATCATTCCAGAACCCTTGAATTTTACACATGAATACCAAATATGAGAGATATTTCCAGGTTCCATACGGCATCTCCAACATTTGTTATCGGTGGACAGATGCATTTGGAAAAGCTTAATAGGTGTCCTATACCAATATGAAAGCGTTTTATAGGAGTTTTCCTGAAAAGTATTGCTAATAGAGCATTTTGCTGTCAGTCTAAAGATTTTCTCCCAATCTTCTTCTTGCAGGTTTACTTGGAGTTCTCCTTCCCAGATTCGGGTATAATAAGGTAAGTTGGGGTATTTGTGTCGTAATAATAATTTATAGAGCAGGGAGATCAAGTGGGGTTGGATTGTTTTTTTATCACAGATACTTTCTAGCTCTGTCAAGGGTCTTTTAGCTTGTTGGAGCATGGGATCACTTTGTAGCAGATGTTGTATTTGGAGAAATCTCCAATGGTCTTTGTGATCCCAATCAGATCTGTTTCCTTCTATGAGTGCTGGAGTAGTTACTGATGGAAGTATGTGTCTAATTGTAGGTTCTGAAACCCAAAGGCTGACGACATCCCCTCATCCAATATCCCTGGTATAAAGTCCAAGTTGTGACCCAATGTGGCAATAGGAGAGGAATAAGGTAAAAGCTTGTATTTTTTATTTGTAACAAACCAAAAATTTTCTAGTGCAACAGTCTGAGGATTATCTTTCAATACGATCTCTGAATGTCTCAATTTGTTCCATAAAATTTTTTTAATGGGATATTTTGCCCAATGTTCTTCCCATCGCTTCCATTGTTTCTGAGAGTTAGGATTCACAGTTTGGACAGCAGGCATGCTTGGTAATAGGAATAACAGTCCGGTAGACTCAGACCACCCTTAAGTTTCGGTTGGTGTGGGATAGACCTTCGTAGTCGAGGTGTTTTATTTGACCATACAAATTGCTTAATAATAGTGTTGAGAACCTGAAAAAAGTTGTTAGGAATCCATACTGGGAGGGTTTGAAATAGATAGAGAACTTTAGGAAGGATTGACATTTTTATTATGGATATTCTTCCTGTCCATGTGAAATGACTTTTGTTCCAATCTCCAAGTAATTTGGATATTGTCGCTAACATTGGTTTGTAGTTAAATTGGTATATATCATTTAACCCTTAGGCAAGTATACTGCAAAATATTAATTCTTCTCGTTTTGCCATTGAAATGTATAATTCAGATGAAGTTGACTGAGCAAGTCTTGTTGCATATGGATAGGAAGGGCCTCCGACTTTGTCATGTCAATTTTGTAATTGGAAATATCTCCATAAGTTTTAAGCTCTTTGATAGCATTAGGCATTGAGATATGAGGATTGGTTATGCACAACATTAGATCATCCGCAAAGGCGGCTATTTTATATTCTTTGTCCCTTATAAACATCCCTGAAATATCTTTGTTGCTCCTAATCGCTATTAATAAGTGTTCCATAAAGAGGACATATAACAAAGGGGACAGCGGGCACCCTTGTCTCGTACCATTGTTAATATCAAATGCTTCAGACAATATACCATTTATTATGACCAGAGGTAAATAGTTAGGGACCGCCATATGGGTTTTACCTTGACGTGGTATGGTGGCTTATCAATCTTATGATCATAATTTTGTAACTAAAAAAACCCTGTCTTTGTAAATACATGCATCTGCATAGATTACTGATATGACAGGGGTCCAGGGAATGTGCATTGATCAATTTTTCTTCTTTTTTTCTGTCTGTAGTTAATTTGGCCAGATCAGTAGCACTTCCAATGTATTTTAGTACATTTTTATTAAGCCATGGAGTGCTCTCACAACTTTTCCTTTTTGCAATATACCATTTACCCTGACTTTAGCAGAAGGGGAAGAATAAACAGCCATAATCTTTTCCCTAAATACTTTCTCTAGACCAGCATGTTCTAAAATCAACTTGAAGAAAGTCCAATTAACCCTATCGAAGGCCTTTTCTGCATCTGTGGAAAGGAGCAGGGAATTTATACTTTTATATTGGGCCCAGTGTATCATATGGAGGAGTTTCATTGTGTTTTCTTTTCCCTCCCTCCCTTGTATAAAGCCTACTTGATCGTCATGAATCCATTTTGGTAGTAGAGGATTCAATCTCTGAGCTAGTATTTTAGTATAGATTTTAAGATCTATGTTCAGGAGAGATATAGGTCTATAGTTTTGACATAGGGTAGCATCTTTGCCTGGTTTCCGAATTACTGTAATATAGGCCAGTAGAGCTTCTTTATTTAAGGGGTGAGTTCCATCTATCTCATCAAAGAATCAGAGGAAGAAGGGAGTCAGTAGGGCCGAAAAAGTGTTATAGAACTTCCCTGTATATCCGTCTGGACCTGGGGCTTTGTTTATTTTCAAATGTTTAATAGCATCTTGAATTTCTAGTTCTGAAAAGGGGGAGCTTAACTCCTTAACATCTGTTTCTTTTATAGTAGGTAATGGGTGGGTAGATAAATAGTTACAAATTTTCGTTTCCAGATTTTTTTGGCTGATTGTTTGAGGTATATTATAGAGATCTGTATAGTATTGCTTGAATGTTTCGGCAATTTTCACAGGTAATGTCTGTATGTTACCCTGGGGGTTCTTAATTTTATGTATGTGAGCTAAGGATTGTCTAGTTTTCAACGCTTGGGCTAGCATCTTCCCAGTTTTATTACCATACTCATAATATTTTCGTTTCAGTTTTATCATTTGAGTATTTGGTTTGAACATTCATAGTTTGTCTGAGTTCTGCCCTTTTCTCTGTTAGGGATTTTAAAGTATTTAAATCCATTGTTTCCACATGTGACTGTTCCAATTGTTGGATTTCACTCAGTAATGCCTCAGTTTTGCAATTTTATTGTTTTTTAAGACGAGAGCCATGCTTAAACAGCACTCCTCTAATCATGCATTTGAGCGCTTGCCATTTTATTTGATGTGAAGTAGGGTCATTTACTATATTCAGCTTATAATCAGTTATCATTTGTTTAATTTCTTCGCTACACTCTGTATCATCAAGCAAACTATCATTTAATCTCCAATTCCAGTTTGCTCTCGGTTTATTTGGGATATTAATTAAAATGGACACAGCGGCATGATCGGACCAGGTGATATTGTCCATATCTGCCTTTGCAAGTCAGTGGAGATGGTGGTGGGATAGAAAAATATAATCTATACGGGAGTAGCAATGTCGGGGGGGGTGAGAAGTGGGTAAATTGTTTGGTGCTGGGGTTAAGGAATTGCCACATATCAATCAACCTCATTTTTTGAAAACGTTTAGAGGAGTGAACTATTGATTTGTACGATAAATAAGACTTGCCTGTCGAGTTATCTAGGCTTGGATTGAGAGTCATATTTAAATCCCCCCCCCAATAGTAGCAAACCTTCCGAGAAATTTGTAAATTCAACTGTAAATTTAGAGAAAAATTTGGCTTGATTATGATTTGGGAGGTATATACTGCCTATTGTGCACATCGTATGGTGCAGAAGACCCTTTAGCAGGCTAAATCTCCCATTGGGATCAATTAAAGTATCAATGAGGTGAAAATCAGTATTTTTACTTATAGCAATGGCTACTCCCTTAGTCTTTTGTACAGGATTATTAGTAAAATACCATTGGTTAAATGGCCCCAATTTATGCATAGGGGGAGGTGTATGCTTGAAGTGTGTCTCCTGAATCAAAATTATATCAGCCTTATTTTTCCTCATCATGGTAACTAGTTGTTTTCTCTTCTCAGGGATGTTTAAACCGTTTGCATTAATGGATATAACCTTCAGATTACTCTCCATCATAAATAAGGTAAGTATGCATTTCAATCAACACCTCCATTATCGAGAACATAAATAAACCTCTAAAGGTGCAGATAGAAAAGGTAAGAAAGGTCAGAGAGCAAAGAGTAGAGGCACAGAAGGAGAAAAAGACATGAACCAACATATATGTACTGCTGTAAATCGAATAACAATAGAAATGCATTTTGTTAAGTAGAAAAATAGCATCAAATGGAGCTTGTAAGCATAAACAAATAGACAGATCTACTGTCTTGCCCATCACACTGGGGGGGAGGCGGCTTCCAACAAGGTTATCCGTCTTCAGCTCGAAAAATTAACCATTGAGAAACCTTAGGGGAGAAAAATTCCCAAATGTAATAAACCAGAAACAAAACATTTTTACTTGGTAGCCCAAGGACACTGTCAGCCTTCAACCTGGATTGGTTTGAGTCGGGCTGATCATTGCTTTTCCATAGGACTGTCTTGCTCTATTCCTTTTCGCCTTAGGTGACATAGCCTCTGTCCAGCCTTCTTGTGGTGGTAAGGGCAATGGTTCCGGCAGCTGGATAAAATTCAGCCATTCCGAAAGATCCACTTCAGAAGCTTTGCATGCCTGTAAAAAAGGTTGAACATCTTCCGGCATTGCAAGGGTGTGTAGCCCAATAGTAGCCTGGATGCTAAACGGAAAACCCCATCTGAACATTATTTTCCTTTCCTTGAGGATAGTAGTGAGAGGTTTAAGCATCCGCCTTTGCTGTAATATATACCAGGAAAGGTCTTGCATAATAGTGATCTCTGCATTTTCAAATTGGATCTGTTTCATTTTCTGGCATTGAGTAAGATGTCTTCTTTAACGGTGAAGTCTAGGAGGCAGCATATGACGTCCCTCTGCCGTTCAAGTGGAAGTCCCTTTGGCCTAAGTGCCCTATGTGCCCTTTCCAGGTGTATCACAGTGGTAAGAGGCTGCTGTAGCACCGTGTTGAATAGGGACGTCACGGTTTGTTTAAGGGCGTGGGCCTCCATGGACTCTGGTAGGCCTCTGATGCGTAGGTTGCACCGCCTCCCTCTATTATCCAGATCCTCTACTCTGCGGGTAAGTGAATAAATGGCTTTACCTTGAACTTGTGCCACTTGTATTGGGGAGTCCACAGAGATTTCTGTCTCCTCTGCCCTGGATTCAATGTCTGCTGCTCTATTATGGAGTGACGCAATCTGCGACTTCAGCTCCGCGACCTCTTCCTTGAGCACCATTTTTATCTGCATCGCTAGAGCTTTTAAGTCACGTTTTGTCGGGAGGGATTTCAGGTACGAGATGGTATTGTGCTCTGAGGCCACTGAATCGTCGTTGGAGACTGTCTCGTCACCTTCAGTTCTGTCCGCACTAGGCCCAAACACACGTTGCTCACCTTCATGTTCCGCCGTAGCGAGGAACTTCTTCATAAATTTTTGTGATTCGGTGAGTTTGTGTGCCTTAGGATTCTCTCTTGCAGCATCCTTCGTTTTGCCGTGTTTTCCCATTTTTTTATGGCTTTCTCTCCCCTTTCAATTGTGAGCTGGTGCGGAGACAGAGCTTCATACAGCCATATTGCTAGTCACGGCCCCCATGCAATGTTGTTTAATGTTATCTAATATGCATGACATGTCTTCAGAACTACTAGGCTTAAGCAATCTGAGTCATATTGAGCAATACCATACCCAATACAATCCTTATGTCAGAGATCATGACGGCAAGCCTAAAAAGCTAATAGAATTAGGAGGGAGCCCAAGGAATAGAATGGCTCATTTCAGACCTTGGAGAGATAACATAGACATACCTACCTGTTTCTTACAATGATTAAAATTATTTCTATAAATGTGAATGGATTGAACTCCCCCCTTAAGAGGCAACTTCTAATGAAGGAAATATATACTCTTAAATCAGAAATTGTGCTATTACAAGAGACACACCATAAGAGAGGGGACTCCTGGCGTTTATATCATAAGTTATATCCTAATCATATCTTTGCCTCTGTCCCAAAAAGAACGCTGGAGTAGCGATACTGATACGCAAAGATTCTAGATTTAAGTTTGAAAACATAATACGGGATCCAAAAGGTCATTATATTTTTGCTCGGGGACAGGTAGAGAAGATCCCTCTCTTGATAGCAAATGTCTATGTTCCGACTAAGCGATCTATAACTTTTGCCACTAATTGCTTGCATAAAATTGAGTCTCTCAATTGTTCCAATGTGATTCTAGGGGGAGACTTTAATATGGTGTTATCCCAAGTCAAGGACAAGGCCCAGATGGAACATAGTAGGTTAATCCCAAGTAGCGAACAAATGTCTAATAAGTTTAGGGATCTGTTAAAAGCCCATGCATTCATAGATGTCTGTAGGCTAGGACATTCTAACGCACGAGAATTCATGTTCATAAAGTACATACCAGAATCGATTATTTATTATTATCGTCACAACTATGTACAATGCAGCAATCCTCCAAAATCCATTCTATTATGTGGTCGGGCCACGCCCCCATAGAATTAACAATAGGGCTATTGAAATCCCAGAGGGATAGAAATGTCTGGCGATTGAATGAATCGTTACTGAAAATTCCAACTTTACGAGAAAAGTTAAGGGAGGTACTCGTAGATTATTTTGTGATTAACGAAGGGTCAGTATCCTCTAAAGGGATGTTATGGGAGGCACACAAACCGGTAATACTGGGTCATTGCATTTAGCGGGGCGCAGCATTGAAGAAGTCAACACAAATGCATATACAATTGAAGGAGGTCCTATTGAAGGAGGCTGAGGAGATACAAGCTAGGACTCCCAGTATAGCTAGACTGGCTAAAATAATACAATTACGGAACGAAATTAAAGATTTAAAGATTCACCAAGCAGAAAAAAGTTTGACCTCTTTGAAACAAATATACTATGAGAGAGCTAATTGTTCCCATACACTGTTGGCAAAAAAGCTGTGTCCGGGAAAGGCAATGAACACACCACAGGTACTCCACACTCCTACGGGTCCTACCTCTAACCCCCATAGAATTGTGGAAGAGTTTAGTAAATATTATTATAATTTGTATAACCTGGATCCGACAGGAGCACAGAAAGCTCCACATACTAATAGGATTCATTGTGAGGACTCACATTTAACGACTCTAACAAAAGAGGAGCTGGATATTCTTAACATAGATATAGATGAGGTGGAATTATGGGAAGCGCTGAAGACAATGCCCACCTCTAAAACCCCAGGACCTGACGGCCTTCCCTACGGTTATTATAAGACCTACAAACAAATCCTGTCACCACATTTGTTACGTATGTTCAACAGTTTTCTGAGAGGGGAAATGGTCCCCACCACATTCAAGGAATCCTATATCACACTCATACCGAAAGAAGGCAAGGATTTGACCAGGTGTAGCAATTATCGCCAAATTTCCTTACTTAATTCGGACTTTAAAATTTTAACTAAGATTCTTTCATTAAGGCTAAATAGTTTACTTCCTAAATCTATCCAGATGGATCAAGTGGGCTTTATAATGGGTAGGAAGGCTGGGGATAATACGAGGAGGATCATAGATTTGGTAGATATAGCTAACAAAAGAAGGGACTCCATGCTACTCCTGAGCCTAGACGCGGATCCCACTCTCCACTTGGGACAGAATTTGGGAAAACACAAGGGCGACATCTGTATGTGCCACCATTAAGGAAAATATATATAAGGGTATGATGGGATGGTACCACACCCCACAACTTTTACATAAATGAATTCCTGTTACCACAGATTGCTGGAGATGTGGGGAACATGGGGGCTCACTCCTCCACATGTTTTGGACCTGTAATAAACTGAAACAGTTTTGGGATATGGTCAAAAGTTGGGTTGAGAAGGTAGCTATGATAGTAGTGCATCTGGATCCATTGGTTAATGTGTTAGGCAATAGGATCCCCAAACTAAGGAATCCTATACAAAAAATGGTTAATTGCATACTCACAGTGGCTAGGGGGTTAATAGCAAAGAATTGGAAAGCATTGACCCCCCCATCAGAAAAGGAACTACTGGAAAGAATCCGATATGTCCGAAGGATGGATTATCTAACAGCATTCAAACATGATAAGGTGGATCAGTTTAATAATATCTGGGGTACTTCTTGGGATGCTATAGATGCCATGTTAAACACTTGAAATATGGCAGGGTAATGGGGAAGCAAAGGATGAAGGGATGTCAAACAAAATCAAAGAAGGTACATAGGCTTGAAAGTTGGGGGTACAATATGTATGTATGGTAAAGGAGCAGAATGATAGTGACTTGCCAGTATCACTAGGATAAAAACTTTAACGTCATGCATAAGAAAAGTTCTTTTTTCTATATGTCTGTAATCCAGAAACTCATCTCATGCTGTTTCTTATGTAACTGTGAAAAAATGTCATGGCCCATTGAGGGCAAATTGTTCACTGTTTGTGTGGAAAAATAAATAAAAATTTAAAAAAAAACTACCATTAAAATACACATCCAGATACAGAGAGAGAAAAAATAGTGTTGAACACTTTCAGAAAGCCATGACATAGACCATCCCTACTATATAAACAGCAGAGCACTGATTAGCACTGCCGCTTGCTATTTTTGGCACCTCTGTAGATTCATTGGGCTTAGAATGAGTCGCTTCAATATAACTTAGCAATGTATGACGTGAACTTTAGTTTTAACAGTAATACCAATGACTAAAATGGCTGTATTGTTTGTTAATCCAATTAAATACATTAAAATTCTGGCAGACGCCAAATAAACTTGAGCACTTATTTACTTTTTTTTTTTACCTTTTACAAAAATCAGACAATACATTTAATGAGCAAGGCTTGCCAGTTGTATAGTTCTTAGAGAAATGAGGCTCCTAGAATTTTCTGTTACCATCAAGCCTTTGCCAATGTTATATAGACAAATACAAGTGGTCCTCTGCACTCAAGCCATTATCAATATACTTTGTAAAATGTATAATGAAGCAATAGAATTCTTAATGAATCAGATGAAAATTGAGCGTAGGACTGGCTAGATATGGGATGACTTTGACGTAGTTGGCCAGCTTAAATATATTGCAATATATGGACAAACAATCCCTGTTTTGTTTAAAGGGTAAGGCATTTTTCAGTATCAGTATGCACAAATGTCTCTGTCTTAAATATATTGATAATGGGTTGAGTGCAGAGGACTCTTGTATGTGTCTATATGTATTTTGTGGTCACAGCCTCATTGCTCTCCCGCCTAATGGTTTTAAAAATTAGTGGTGAGCACAACTTGCCCTTTTTTGTTATAACTTTGCCAATGTTACCCATACGTTTGTTTAAAAAGTAGGTGCAATTTAAAATGCAGCCAAATTTTTTAAACCAATTGTTTTCAAACGCCTCCCTCCAGGGTAGTTGAGCCAAAGCTTATCCATGTTACGAATCCTAGTTCGGTAGAAAATGGAGAGATCTAGTGTGGAATAAAATGTGAGAGTCTTCTGCGGTAGCTCCGACCAGGGGACACTTTTTAGCTAACATAAGCTAACAGACAAGCATAGAATCCGCCCTGAGTGAAGCAGGAGGGTCCTAACCTGTTGAGGATGTCTCTGAAATATAAGAAATGGGACCAGCAGAGCTATTTACAACAAGCTCCAGTGCAGCGCAATGGAGACACTTTCCAAGATGGCCCCACGGTTTCATCTCCTGCACAGTCTGATGACTTTGCAAAATGGTCAACGCAGTTACCTCACAGGAGCTGCAGATTCAGCTCGAGCAACTTTACTCCATAATCTCTACTACTGTGTCTGATGCAGTCGGTAAGGCAGTAACCATGCTACAAGCGAACATCACCGATTTGGGCCAACAAACATCGCATTTGGAAACTAAGATGATATATGATGCGGACATAATGTCTTGGTGAAAGAATGCAAACGCTTGTCAAATGACTTTGTAAGGAAATTACCTGTGCGGTGGGGTCGCCCGCCGCATGGTCCTTAGCTCCATCGCCATGTTTCTAGGCCACTTAAAGGCGCAGGCACGCTGGCGTGATTGCGCCAGCATGTTTTGGCGTGAATTTTGAAAGGTATTTAAGGGCCATGCAGTGTACAGCCCCTTGCCCGTGATAGAATCTTGATTCTAGTGGTTCCTGAAGCATTGTGCTGTCTGTTCCTGAAAGCTTTTATCTGTTATTTCCGGTTTTGATCCCTGCCTGTTCCTGACAATTCTGATATCCAAACTCTGACCGTTGCCTGCATCTCTACTACTCTTTCTGCCTGTTCCCATCTGTTTGATTACCCGGTTTTTGACCCTTGCCTGCCTGACGATTCTTGATATCTGCCTGCCTCGACCCAGCCTGTCTGACGATTCTCTTGCCTGCTCCATTTGTACCGTGACCTTCGGCCCAAAAGACTCTGCTACCAGCCGTGCCCCTTTGCCAGCCAGAACATCTCGCCTTGCACCTCTCGTTAAGTCCAGGTGGCACCCAAGTAAGCTGAGGGCTCCTCCCGAAGCCCAACGGTGGTCACACTACTGGTGAAGCCGAGCCAAGACAAGGGTGCTTGGCACTTGTTCTGGTATTGGGTGCCGGTCGTGACAGACTTTTACTCAACACAGCTTCACTTGGAGGATATGGAAAACAGAGATCGAAGACAAAACCTAGGGAGAGTTATTCCTAATAATACAACAGCAACTGAACTACCTGTATATTTACAGGTCCTATTTAAAACTATAGCCCCTGCATTTCCAATTTGGGACCGGCGGCTAGATAGGGCTCACAGGGCCTTAGGTCATAATAATGATTCTACTGATTTTCCAAAGGATGTGGTTCTCCTACTCCATTATTATTCTAGCAAGGAAGCAATAATCCAAGCAACTCGCAACAAAACTAAAATTATTTTCCAAGACTACAGATTTATTTGGATTTAGCACCCTAAACCTTGGCCAAGAGACACGCGTTGAAAGGCTTAACAACTTAACAGCTAAGAGAAAGAGGGATCCGCTACAAATGGGGCTTCCCGTTTAAATTGATGGTCACTCACAATGACAAGACTTTCATATTACATGATCCAGATGAGATGGCGCCATTTGCAAAAAAATTGGGCCTAGCGGGCAACGCAGATCAAAGTGCAGCGACGGCTCAGGAAACAACAAGTATGGCTTCACAGAAAATCAAATAAGATTGGCAAAGTCCAACCAAAACCAGCAAACCTACATCAGCTTGAGTATGGAGATGCACCTCAAGTGCCTTTTTCAAAGATTAAAAGGTACACCCGGTAGAGCACAATGGTCAAAAGTGCTCATGACGGGGGGCGTGGCAAGATGGCGTGCTGAGAGGTCGCACTTGATACACTCTCCCGTCCTGAACTGCCAGAAGCATCTTTCTAAGCAATACCTAACCCACACCACTATGGGGAAACACAGCAAGAAAGCGGAGCAGACACCACAAAGTCCCTCACAGTCCACTCAAAGCACGATGTCACCATTTCTTGGCAAGAAATCCTCTCACCGCTCAGAAGTCCACACATCCACAATGGCGGAGTCAGATGAACGCAGTCCAAGCCCGGTCGAGTAAACAGCCTCCGGCGATAGCACAGCCTCTACGCATACAGACATCCGCTCTCTGTTGTCTGCCCTACCCACCAAAGACGACTTAAGGGCGATGGCGAAAACGCTACGAGAGTCGCAGAAGGCAGACCTTGCGGAAATCAAAGCGGATTAGCATAGGTGAGGCCTACAGCAAAATGGAAGACAGGCTTGGAAAAGCGGAACAGGCCCACTACCATCTTGTACACAGATCCAACGACCATCATAGGTTTATCTACCTACTCTGGAAACATATGGAGGATCTAGACAATAGAGGCCGCCGCAATAACCTCAGGATCCGTGGTATTCCGGACTCCGTAACCGCAGCTGAACTTGGCGACACGGTAAGAGCCATCTTTAATTCTATATTGGACAAAGAACCCACCAGCCCACTTGAACTGGACAGGGTCCACCGTACATTGGGCACCCCGAGGTTTAGAACTGAACGACCCCGGGACGTGGTATGCTGTGTGCACAAATTTACAATCAAGGAGGACATTACACGTGCATTGCGGAATGTGGAGCTTTTTAAATACCAGGACTACGAAGTATCCATCTTCCAAGACCTGGCGGGGCTCACAATCCAACAACTCAGAGCCCTTAGGCTGCTTACCATGGTCCTAAGAACCCAAAACATAGCCTATAGGTGGAACTTCCCATTTGCCCTCACCGTTATAAAGGGCAGGCAATACAGTCTGAAAGAACCAGACGGTCTGGAGGACTTTGTGCGTGCTGTGGGATTGCGTACCTTAAAGACCTTAAAGAATGGAGGGAGCTAGCCTACAATGGAGACTTTATGGAAACCCTGGAAACGGAGCAGTGGCAATGCAGGAGCAGAATGAATAAACCCTCCAGCCCATCCACTCCAAGGTGCACGGACTAATCTTGAGGCTTCTGTCCACACACTGCAATATAGGACAAGAGACCCTATTTTGTAAAACCTGCACACCACTGTTTTCTGGGAGGCAAAAGACACGAAGAGGAATGGGAAGGGTGATAGGGGAGGAAGAAAGGGGAGAAAAAAGAAAAAAGGGGAAAAAACAAAAAACAAAAAAAAACCTCACACTTAAAGCACTAGATTCAATTATACCCATGCTGGATCACTACCATAATGACTCACGTCCTGCTGTTGACTACACACATTTGTGCCTTTAGACATGCTCGACTTCCTTTACATTTTGTAACATCAGATTTCCACAACAGTAGACTGATGCTGGGACTCTGGGAATTTCTAAGACCCACAGCACCATTGGAGGTTGAGCCACTTGGGACAGTGTTGCAATTCTTAACGACACACCATCTTGAACAGTTCCTGTTCCAGCGCAGAGACTCATTCCTCCTCCAGCTCATCGGCCTTCTTAACAAACTCTTACCATGAGGATGTGACGGTTTAACAGCTTTATTATTTTTGCATAATGTTTCTTTTTGTTTTACTTTAGGTTCCCAACCACCTAAGTCCAATACTTACCAGTCACGTTATGTGCACTCATCTCCTAAAACAAGGGCCACCACTTAGCCTGTCTCTTCGCCCCTTCTAGAGAACTCCTCTCCCTGTGTCACGGCCGGCACCCGATACCAGAACAAATGCCAAGCACCCTGGTCTTGGCTCGGCTTCACCAGTAGTGTGACCACCGTTGGGCTTCGGGAGGAGCGCTCAGCTTACTTGGGTGCCACCTGGACTTAACGAGGGGTGCAAGGCGAGATGTTCTGGCTGGCGAAGGGGCACGGCTGTTTAGCAGAGTCTTTAGGCCGAAGGTCACGGTACAAATGGAGCAAGCGAGAGAATCGTCAGACAGGCTGGGTCGAGGCAGGCAGATAACAAGAATCGCCAGGCAGGCAAGGGTCAAACCGGGTAATCAAACAGAAGGGATCAGGCAGAAAGAGTAGTCGAAATGCAGGCAAGGGTCAGAGTTCGGATATCAGAATAGTCAGGAACAGGCAGGGATCAAAAACCAGGAATCACAGATAAAGTTTACAAGAACAAACAGCACAAGGCTTCAGGAACCACTAGAATAACAATTCTATCACGGGCAAGGTGCTGTGGACATGATGGGCTTTTTACAGTTTGAATTTCGCGCCTTTGCGTGCTGACGTATGACGTCAGCGCGCCTGCGCCTTTAACTGGAAGGCGCTGTTCCTCTTCTCCGAGAGGAATCCACGAAGAAGGACCTTACCCAAAAGCTTCAGAATTATTTTCAAGAAAATAGCTTAGAACAGACCGACCCATGGACCCTATGGCTATGGCTAGCACACGAAAGAAGAGAGAACGCAATGCTAAAATACAACTCTGACCCCCTGACACCACACAAGATAAAATCTACAACAAATTGAACAAATGCAATGGCTACATTATAGACTATATTATAGATTCCAATATCCCGCAATTATCAGATGATATTAAAAAGGCCTTAGACTCCCCATTGACCAAAAAAGAGTTTACATCAGCCATTAAGACAACTCAATCCGGAAAGGCGCCGGGGCCCGATGGCTTCTCGATATCATACTATAAAGAACTGAGTCACTGCCTCTTACCATATCTAGTTGCCGCTACCAACTCTATCACGACCACCAAAACAATCCCCCCAGAAGCTCTGGAGGCTCACATAACCTTAATACACAAGAAGGGCAAGGACCCAACAGACCCTGGAAGCTTCTGACCCATTTCCCTACTAAATGTCGATACCAAATTGTATGCAAAGGTACTAGCTACCAGGTTAAATCAAGTTCCCACAGTTTGTCCCACACAAAGAGGCCAGAGACAACACAAACAGACTCTTCAGCATCATCCATCACTGCAAAAGCTGTTCCATCCCTGTCATGCCATTGACGCCGAGAAGCCATTCGACAGGGTGGCCTGGACATTTTTGCGATCCACTCTAGAACACATAAACTTAGGACCCAAAATGCAATCATGGATATCTACTTTATATACCAATCCG
Organism: Xenopus laevis; assembly: GCF_017654675.1. Taxonomy (NCBI): domain Eukaryota; kingdom Metazoa; phylum Chordata; class Amphibia; order Anura; family Pipidae; genus Xenopus; species Xenopus laevis. The sequence continues at coordinate 32,362,987 of NC_054375.1, read as the reverse complement.
TCTGCTAAACTCAGGGTGAATGGAGAATACTCACAACCATTTAGAATCCAAAACGGGACTCGGCAAAGCTGCCCGTTATCCCCACTCCTCTTCATTCTATCACTCAAGAGCTTTTTAAACAGGGCAAGGAACGATCCAAACATCAATGGCGTCACAATCGGCTCAAAAGAACTCAAAATCGCTGCATACGCGGACGACCTGCTTTTCTTTTTACGAAACCCTAGGATTTCACTCCCAAACTTAATAGTAGAACTAGACAAATTTAATTCAGTTAGTAACTTTAAAATAAATCTGACTAAATCAGTAGACCAAAATGTCTCTATTCCCCAAGAAGAGTTCTCAGCTGCTACTACTTCTTTTCCCATTAGAACATCCAGTACATGCTTCACCTACCTTGGCATAAAAATATTTCCTGACGTGAAACAAATTATCAATAGAAACTACAGTGATCTTTTAAATTCTATCAAAACGGACTTAAGAGACTGGACAAACAAGGCGCTATCGTGTTTCGTCCGCATCAATTCACTTAAGATGAACATTCTTCCACGCTTCCTATACGTCTCAAAAGCTATTCCATACCCCCCTCCCAAAGGGACCTTACAAACGATGCATACTCTTACAAAAAAGTTTATTTGGGAGGATAAAAACCCGAGACTGGCCAGATCGACCTTAACCGCATCTAAAACACAAGGTGGACTAAGTCTCCCAGACTGGCAGACATACCATCAAGCCACGATTATAAACAGATGCCTAGACTGGGCCTTTTACAGGAAAACCAAGTTATGGATAGAGATAGAGCAAGAATCCCTAGTAACCCCACTATGGGCGGCCCCGTGGTTATCTCCAGCAGACAGAACATACAGAGATAGAACAGACGCCAAACTTAAATACACATTAGATACAAGGGACACTCTAGCCAAATCAAGCAAATGGATCAACTCTCCTTCCCCCTTATCTCCAGTATTTGGCAGTCCCAAATTCACACCAGGCCTGGACTTAGATAACTACAGGGGATGGGACATTCTTTTACATGCAGGAGACGATTATTTTTACAATCGAGGCAAATTGAAAGACATAGAAGAGCTACTAATTTACAACACTCTGTCCGACCTAGATAGATTTAAGTACCGGCAAATCAGGCACTTCCTACAGGCAACATTTCCACCCGATAAAGACAGGCTACCCTCAAGCATGGAACATATTTGGTCCCAGAAAAAACCCCCAAAACGTACGATCTCACGGATATACAAACACATTACAGATCTTAAACCAGGTCCACTTTTTATCCTTAAAGACAAATGGCAAAAAGACGTGAACACAACTATCACTGACAACCAATGGGCAAAAATCACTCATTTAATATACCAATCCTCTAAATGCGCCAGACTCCAAGAACTTAACTATAAATGACTAACAAAATGGTATAGGTACCCAACTAAATTGAGCAAGATCTATAAGGCTGTGTCACCCACTTGTTGGAGATGCAAGGAACATCCTGGTACCCTAACACACATATTTTGGGATTGCCCCATTCTCAACTCTTTCTGGACCCTAATACGCAACACTATCAAAACTGTCACAGACATAGAAATCCAAGACAACCCTCTAGCTGTTCTTCTACACGACATACCATTGCCATTAAAGGCATACAAGAAATCTCTTGCTCCCATAATGCTTGACTCCGCCAAAGCATTAATTCCCCTTAAATGGAGACAGACGGAAGGCCCGTCCGTAAAAGATTGGCTGCTCAAGATTAAAGAGATACATAAATTTGAGGAGCTGAAGAATGAAACTGCAAACGATTCCCAGAATTTTATAACTAAGCTCCGTGTGAGATCCATCCTAACATTCTACTTATAATCTTACAATTATAAGCGGTACCCAACATGAGTGAACCACCCAGACTAGTCGCATCGTCATAGCGACTAGACAAGATTTTTTTCGTACTCCTTACAGGTTTAAATTGGCAATATGTAGATATGAGCTCGAACACATCTTTCACGATTTTGAGCCCCCCCAGGCCGGTATGCCATCTTTGTAACTTTATTATTTCTCCACCCTTGTTTCTCCCCCTCACCTTTATCTTACTCTCCCACACCCCGACCCCCGCCCTTCCCTTTTCTTTCCTTTTTCTCGCTGTACCCTCTATCTACTGAATCCAAAATCAGGTACATCAACACTCTATGGTGAACTTTTTTGGCACCCCAAGCGAAATGTCACCCAACGAAACCATATAAATGAGACGAGCAAGACTCAAAACCTGCTATTGATGCTCATTATGGAATAGTCTCCTCAGATAATGGCTGTAGAGACAATTTGACAGTGCACATTGATAAATAGTAAATGCTATCCTCTGTCCCTGAAATATTATTGTTTCTGATGCTTTAAATCTGTATTGAATGTGCTGATGTGTACCTGTTTTTTCCTTTGTTGAGAAAATCAATAAAAACAGAATTATAAAAAAAAAAAAGTGCTTATGACAACCGCCCTACCAATGCTTTTCGGCACCCAGACCAGATCTGGGTAGGACTAATCAATATTTTTACCCACTGCCTGACCAGGTGATACTTAACAACAAGCTGATAAATTTTCAACAGCATTTGTTTGAATGGCTATTAACAGATGTGGCTGTAGATGTGGTAAGTTACAGTTTCAATACAGTTTCCCACATCTAGTGAAGATGTGGGAGTTACAGTTTCAGTACAGTTTCTATTCTGGTTAGTTCTTTCTCTATTCATTCTCTGGACCCCCGCTCTATAATGTCTGATGAAGAATTGATTGGAAAAGTGAGTTTTACAATAGTAACGCTGCAAGAACAAACCAGTGACAAAACTAACTGTGGCGTAGCCCTAAAAGCAGGTAAAACTAGAGAGAGAATATTTTGGAGGAGGGAAAAATAAAAAGCAGATGGCAAATTAAAAAAGAGGGAATGTCAAGGTGAGAACAAAGTGTAGAAAATAAAGAATTTGAAATGCATTAGTGTCACAGAGAGAATACATCAGAAATAAAAATAGAGATGCCCAAACCTTTTCACCCTACAGATTCCTATTTGGCTCTTTTTAATTTTTTGGTTTTCTTGCCATGTTTTCTTCTCTCTGTTCTGTTCTTATTCTTTTTTTTTTCTCCTTATCTGTCCTTTTTCTATTGTTTCTATAGTTTCTTTTGTTTTAAGCATGAAAGGGGACTTGTGCAGAAAAAGTTTAAAGCTTTTGCTCTTCTTTGGTCTTTTAAAGGGATACTGTCATGTGAAAAAAATTTTTTTTCAAAATGAATCAGTTAATAGTGCTGCTCCAGCAGAATTCTGCACTGAAATCCATTTCTCAAAAGAGCAAACAGATTTTTTTATATTCAATTTTGAAATCTGACATGGGGCTAGACATATTGTCAATTTCCCAGCTGCCCCAAGTCATGTGACTTGTGCTCTGATAAACTTCAGTCATTCTTTACTGCTGTACTGCAAGTTGGAGTGATATCACCCCTCCCTTTTTCCCCCCCAGCAGCCAAACAAAAGAACAATGGGAAGGTAACCAGATAACAGCTCCCTAACACAAGATAACAGCTGCCTGGTAGATCTAAGAACAACACTCAATAGTAAAAACCCATGTCCCACTGAGACACATTCAGTTACATTGAGAAGGAAAAACAACAGCCTGCCAGAAAGCATTTCTCTCCTAAAGTGCAGGCACAAGTCACATGACCAGGGGCAGCTGGGAAATTGACAAAATGTCTAGCCCCATGTCAGATTTCAAAATTGAATATAAAAAAATCTGTTTGCTCTTTTGAGAAATGGATTTCAGTGCAGAATTCTGCTGGAGTAGCACTATTAACTGATGCGTTTTGAAAAAAACATGTTTTCCCATGACAGGATCCCTTTAAAATACTTCTTCCCATACAGACACAGAGCAGTGATTTCTAATACTTGCTCTCCTTATCCAGTAAAGGGAGGAGTGTGGGCTCCATTACAGTCCACAGCATGGGTAAGCCATGTGGCTCAAATGTCCATTTGTCGCACCTTCTGAACACACCTACATATGTTATGTGTTACACACACAATGCCAAATCACTGTTGCCTTTACATTCTTACATCTAAGGCTGTTTGTCTTTCAGCCTGCTCTATTCAACCGCAATGTGAATCCCCTTACAGTGATCTGCATTTTGGTTATCAGGGTCATTATCTTAATTCACTTAATTCAAGTAGAACGCTTGTCTATAAGGAAGTAACCTAATGTAATGAAGAACATTTTCTATTAATAATACAGAAGCAGGGTATAGAGAAGGGTAATCTGTATACTTCTATTTAAAATGCTAATTGGTATAGACAAGCTTGCTCCTGGACTGGCATAAGTAAAATATTATTCAAGTTAGCTGTAAGGGTTGTCTTCCTCCCATTCGTGGTCCCTCCCGGTTCGGTAAGTCTGACAGTATGTCCGAGCCCTATCAACAGGAACCACTGGAGGAAGCTAATATCTTAGAGACTTTGTCCCAGCAGATGGCGGCGTTGATGCGTGCTGTCCAAGATTTGCAAGGTGGCTACCAAAGCATTCAAGTCCGTTTAACTGAACTCCCCGCTGATGACGCTGATTCCTCGTCTGCTTCTGGACATCTTGAACCAAAGATTCATTTACCAGAGAAATTTGCCGGAGATTGCAAGCAGTTTCGGTCTTTCTGGAACAGTTGCAGGTTACTGTTCTCTATGAAGCCCAAGACCTATGTTGGTGAAAAAGTCAAAGTGGGAACTGTTATTTCATTTCTTCAAGGCGAACCTCAAACTTGGGCTCACCGCCTTTTGGAACTTAATAGCCCTCTTCTAAAGGATGTAGAGACTTTCTTTGCAGCCATGGCATCCTTATATGATGACCCACAGCACCCAGAAACTGCAGAAGCTGCTTTAGATTCTCTCACGCAAGGGAAGCGCCCTGTGGAAGACTATGCTGCAGAATTTCGGAGGTGGGCTGTTGATACAAGCTGGAACGAGTTCCCTCTCAGACATCATTACCGAGTTGGACTATCAACTCAGCTAAAGGATGGATTAGCCAGAGTGCCTATTCCTTTGGACGAGCTCATTCAGCTTACCATCCAGATTGACAGATGGTAAAGAGAGAGGCATACGGAGAGGTCTTCAGCTCCAGTCTCCTGGATGGTCCCTAGAGCACCCATTCCAGGCACCTCATCCATTCCTACCACTGAACCTGAACCAATGCAACTTGGTCTTACCCATCCTGGCCTGAGTCCTGAGGAAAGATTGAAGAGAAGGCGTTTGAACCTTTGTCTTTATTGCGGTGCTGCTGGTCACCTCCTGCGGACATGTCCTCTCCGCCCTGATGGCAATATTACTTCTGGTGGGGCTGCGTTGAGACTACGTTTGCAGTTAAAGAATTCCCATATTTCCCTTTTGCTTTCGTTACAGTGGGGAAGAATACGGGTGCAAGTGACAGCAATCATTGACTCTGGGGCCAGTAGCTGTTTCATTGACTCTACCTTTGCTCGTATCCATGGCTTTCCTTTACGCCCGAAGTTGCAACCAGTATTGATTCGAATGGCTGACGGTTCACCTTTGAATTCTGGACCTGTTTCATTCGAGACTGAAATTTAAAATGTTTCAATAAACAAGTCTCATCATGAAACTATCCGTTTCGATGTGGTTCCTTCACCTCATTTTCCAATTATTATTGGGTTACCATGGTTGAGGGTCCATAATCCAATTATTGACTGGGTTTCAGGGAAGTTATCCTTGTCTTCTTCGTTTTGTCTTAGGAATTGTGTGCAAGGAAAGTCGCCTGGCCTTCATCAAGCCCTGCTTTGTGCTTCTGAGAAGAATCAAGATTTGTTATCCACAGTCCCGACTGTTTACCACGAATTTCTTGATGTTTTCAATGAAAGACCGGCGGACATTCTTCCTCCACACAGGGCAGACGATTGTCCTATTGACTTGCTCCCTGGTTCACCTATTCCCTTTGGTCGCATTTTTCCTCTTTCTGAACCCGAACTGAAGGTTCTACAAGACTATATTGATGAGAACCTTCGAAAAGGCTTTATTAGATCCTCCACGTCTCCAGCAGGAGAAGGCATTTTCTTTGTGGAAAAGAAGGATCATTCACTGCGACCTCGTATCGATGATCGTGAATTGAATAAAGTGACGATCAAGAACAGGTACCTTCTTCCTTTAATTCACAAACTTTTTCAGAGACTGCGTTCAGCAACTGTTTTTTCTAAGCTCGATCTGAAAGGAGCTTATAATCTGATTTGAGTGAGAGAGGGCAAAGACTGCCTTTCGCACATGATACGGGCACTATGAGTACTTTGTCATGTCATTTGGTTTATGTAACGCGCCAGCAACTTTTCAACACTTTATTAATGACATTTTTCGGGACATTCCGGATACCTTTGTTGTGGCATATCTAGACGGCATTTTGGTCTATTCAACATCTTTGGAAGAACACCGTAGACACAAGCGAGAGGTATTTTCTCGTTTACGCTTGCATCATTTAGTAGTCAACGCGGAAAAATGTGAATTTGAAAAGGATCGAATTGAGTTCTTGGGGTTTGTCATATCCACCAATGGAATCGTCATGGGTGTTAAGAAAGTTTCGGCTATCCTGGACTGGCCAACTCCCAATGATCGTAAGGCGGTCCAGAGGTTCATCGGGTTTTCTAATTTTATACGTCATTTTTCTGGCATCATTAAACCACTCACGGATCTCACTAAACAAAAGGTCAAGTTTCAATGGTCCTTTTCAGCTCAGTCAGCTTTCGATCAGTTGAAGAAAGCTTTTACCACGGCCCCTGTTCTCACACATCCGGAACCATCTCTGCCCTTTATTCTTGAGGTTGACGCCTCTGAAGTTGCCGTCGGAGCTGTACTATCTCAGCGTTCTGTTCCTCAAGGTTTAATACATCCAGTGGCATTCTTTTCCAGGAAATTATCTGGGTCAGAAGTGGGCTTTAGAAGAGTGGAGGCACCTTTTGGAAGGTGCTGCACATCCGATTCTGGTTCTTACTGACCATAAGAATTTAGAATATCTGCGTTCTGCCAAAAGACTCCGACCAAGACAAGCTCGTTGGGCACTTTTTTTTTTCACGGTTTCAGCTTCACATAACTTATCGGCCTGGTTCTAAGAATGTTAAGCCGATGCTTTGTCTCGGATGTTTTCTTTGGATCCTTCTTGGTCTTCTGGAGCAGATCCTGTTCTTCAACCAAGTTTTTTTTTTACTTCTTCAACCCTCCCTTCTTCAAAGAGTGAAAGAACTCTGTACGCCGGAATCTATTCCTAGTACTCCTGTATTAAAAGCTCAAGAGGGCCTTTATTATTTCAGGAATAGACTTTTTGTTCCCTTAGGTCTCAGATTGGAGGCTTTGGGGTATGCTCATGATGTTCCACTGGCTGGACATGCAGGGTTTCGAAAGACTCTTGATTTGGCTCGTCGTCATTTTTGGTGGCCTACTTTAGGAGGGGATTGTGCGAAGTTCGTTCGCTCTTGCGAAATTTATGCCAGATGCAAGGGAGCCACTTCCAAAACTTCAGGTCTGCTTCATCCATTACCAGTACCAGATCGCCCCTGGGGCTCCATTTCAATGGATTTTATTACGGATCTTCCTTGTTCTGAAGGTTTTTCTATTATTTTTGTTGTAGTGGATAGGCTCACGAAGATGTCTCACTTTATTCCTCTTGGTGGCATTCCTTCGGCCCCTGAACTGGCTAAGACATTCATTCAGGAGATTGTTCGTCTGCACGGTCTTCCGGAGAACATTGTCTCAGATAGAGGAGTACATTTCACTTCAAAGTTTTGGCGAGCGTTACAGATCAATTTATCCTTTTCTTCAGGTTATCATCCTCAAACTAACGGACAGACAGAAAGGTCAAATCAAACGTTCGAACAATACTTGAGATGTTTTTCGTCCTTTCTACAAGACAATTGGGCCTCTCTTCTTCCAATGGCAGAATTTGCTTACAATAACTCTGTTCACTCTTCCACTAGACACACTCCTTTTTTCGCCAATCTTGGGTTTCACTCAACAATGATTCCAGGTATTCCTCAGGTGGTGTCGGTTTCAGTAGCTCAAGAGAGACTTGAGTTTTTGTTATCAAACATCGTAACTTTGCGTCAGAATTTACGGAAGGCTCAATTGAACTTGAAGTACTTTGCTGATAAGAAGAGAGCCCCTGATCCAGAGTTTAAAGTTGGTGACAAGGTTTGGCTTTCAACTGTTAATTTAAGGCTTAATTGTCCTGTGAAGAAATTGGCGCAACGTTTTATTGGACCCTTTAAGATCCTACGGAAGATTAATTCTGTTGCTTTCAAGCTTCTACTTCCAAGGTCCTTGCGGGTTCATCCAGTTTTTCATACGGCACTTCTGAAACCAGTGGTCCCGAATCAGTTTGTGGGTCGGAGATATCTAGTTCCGGATCCCATTATTGTCTCCGATCATGAGGAATATGAGGTGGAATCGATTCTGGATTCTAGGATCAGGAACAAGAAGCTTCAATACCTTATCAAGTGGAAGGGGTATGGTCCTGAAGAAAACTCCTGGGAACCTACTGATAATATTCATGCTACTGATCTTTTGAAGAGTTTTCATCAGAAGTATCCAAACAAGCCTTCTCAGGTAAACGTCCAGAGGCCGTTCCTAAGGGGGGGCAATGTCCCCAGGGTTCTGGGAGACATGGCTCTTCGGCGCTATGCGTTCCAGCGCTGCATCCAGTGACGTCACAACGCGGGCACCGTGACGCCGGCAGAGGGGAATTGCTTGACGCAGGCGACGGTATTTCTTTCGGCGCAGAGTTTCTCCCAGTGCTCGGACATCGCTTTACTAGCTGTTGTGAGTAAATTTCTCTGATAATTATTGTACCTTGGTTTTGACCCTGATTCTGCCTATTGACTACACTCCTGCTTAAACAGGAGGGGAATTGCTGTGCGCAGCGTATTGACGCAGGCGACGGTATTTCTTTCGGCGCAGAGTTTCTCCCAGTGCTCGGACATCGCTTTACTAGCTGTTGTGAGTAAATTTCTCTGATAATTATTGTACCTTGGTTTTGACCCTGATTCTGCCTATTGAATACACTGCTTAAACACTTGGAACCCTGCTTGATATATTTGAACTCCTGTTGCCGAACCTGCTTGTCTTGACTATGCTTCTGTGTTAACCCTTTGAACTCTGCTTGATATATTGAACTCCTGTTGCCAACTCCTGCCTGCCTTCTGAGTTCACTGCTGAATTAACCCTTGGAACCTTGCCTGGACCTGTTGCCGAACTTTGCCTGTTATCGTTTACGCATTTTGCCTTGACTCTTGTCTATCTGAATATTTATCACCACTGCTGATCCAGTTTACCCATCTCGTCTACGCTTCAGTTTCATCCTGGGAACCCTTCTCCTGTGACTTCCATCAATCTGCTCAAACCAGCAAGTTCAGTGCAGCAGCCATAGTGTCATCGGTGCTGATCGTTATTCTGCCAACTACTCTTCCATCAATACCTGCAGTTAACGCTAAGGTGATTGCCGCACCAGTTTCTGCGACGTCCTCCCTACTCCTACTGCTCAGCAACTAAACCTGCACTTTCCTATATCCCCACAGACACCAGACCTGCTCCTTCACAGACCAGCGCACCCTGCCAGGAATCCCAGGCTCCCCTACTACACCTTCACTGATCTCCCTCTGTTCCCATTGGAGGGTGTATCGGTAGAGGAGCTGTAAGGGTTGTCTTCCTCCCATCCGTGGTCCCTCCCGGTTCGGTAAGTCTGACATTAGCCCAGTAGGGCCTTGGACTGTTTTAAGGCAAGCAATTTAAAGGAACAGTAACATCAAAACATAGAAGTGTCTTAAAGTCATAAAAATAAAATACAGTTGTCCTGCACTGGTAAAACTGCAGTGTTTGCTTCAGAAACACTACTGTGTAGCAATGGTGGCAGCCATTCAAAGAAGAAAAGGCTCAGGTTACACAGCAGATAGCAAATAAGCTCTTTAGAACATCATGGTGTTATTTAGCCTGTGCCATATAACCTTTTTTCAATTTCCACGATTGCTACACAGCAGCTTCTTTATATGAACTATAGTAGTTTTTCTGAAGCAAAATCAGTTTTACCAGTGCAGGGCAACACCACATAATTGTCTATGCAGCTAATGTTTGTTTGTAAATCTTCTGCTTTCGCTAACTTTCTCTTTGAAGGTATATACCATCTTATGTCTAGTAATGCAACTCTCATGGGTAATGCATGCTATTGGAATGTAGGTAGTGTAATGAAGCACAAACTGCTTCATTACACCATATAGTTCTATATTACTGTAGAACTGTGAAAAAATCCCTTAATTGTTTACCAAATGTTGTTGAGACAGGAAGTGGCTTGGTCTGTTCTACAAAGGTTACGTGCCATTCATATTAGTCTACCGTCACAGATTTATTTTCCTATTATGCAGAACAACCTGAATATGAGGCCCTCCAATCTCATGTTTATACATTTTTCATTTTTCTGTCTAGCCTATACATCTAGCAACGGTGAGTAGAATTTGTTAGTTTTTTCTATTTCTTCTATATATCAGCTCTGATTTATCTTTGTACATTACTTCAGGACACTTATAGATTATTTATTGTATACTGCATTCTTGGAATCTTGGCTTTTATGCTTATCCTGTAATTTGGAGCACCATTCCTTACAGCTATTATTACACTTAAATACATTTACATTTAAATATTAAAACAGAGCAGAATGATTATGCCATTGTTATGGAGCTAATTTAGTTGCCAACAGATAGGGGGTAATTTTTAAATTATTACAGAAAAAATCCAAAAAAATTAAGAATTATTTGTTTAAAGGGGACCCGTCACCCCCAAAAAATTGTTCAAAATCCTATTTTATCACATTAGTCAAGCAAAATTAACTTTAATTACACTATATAAATTATTTGAATCTTGTTTCCTTCAGTCTGTGATTTCAAAATTATAGCAAGCCGGCAGCAGCCATTTTGTGGACACTATTATTAAGACAAGCCTTGTATCATCTCAGAATCTTGTTTGTGCACCAGAATGGGGGACCCGATGTCCATCCCCATGTCCTGGCTACACAATTAAATGGTAAAGAGAACGGGGGAATGTGGGGAGAGCAGTGACAACTAGGAAGTGCTGAATGGAAAGTGAAAGTAATTGTCTGCCCCGCTTCTATGCCACTGGCATAGAGGAGTGGCAGACAATATTTGATTGACAGCTGAGATTTTTAAAGGAGTTTACAATAGCTATGAATGCATTAATAAAAAATAGAAATTGGATTTCATGTTTAATTTGAAAAGGACTTTTATTATACAGATTTTTGTGTCTGGGTGACAGGTCCACTTTAAATAAAACTGCGTGCCAGTGGCAATGCCGTAATATGGAACTTTCATAATATTGGTTTTCCAGATAATTACTGCAATAGTAATTTATTTATTGGTATTAATTAATATATAGAATACTTATTCTTGACATTCTAAATTTAAAATAATTTAGGGGTAGTTTTTATGTGAAGGCATACATTTTAGCAAAACCAGTACCGATTCTTTGACATTAGCGTAAAATATAATGATCTCAGAGATTACTCACAAGAAGGTGAAATTGCTTAGTTAGATGTGAAAATTATTAATCAAGATTTACTTTAATGTAGGATACTTTTCTGTAAATATGAAATCAAAAATTGTGCTATGCCATATATTTTGTTTTTCTTTTGTAATCAGTGACTGAATTTTGGAATCTTTATTTAAAGCCTAAATCAAATGGAAAATAAATCATGAGCATTTCTTTCTAAGTAGTTTTGTGAAAATGTACACCAGGAGTAAATGGTATGAAACACATATTTAATATGATTTATTCTTGGCATAAATATTTACAAAAGTATGTTAATATGTGTGTGTATATGTAATATAAATATTTAAGATAAATATTGAACAGATAAATGTTTAAAATGATGTTAAAATGACAGTATATTTGTATGCATGTCCATGTCACCCCTAAAGCCCAGTTTTCAGTAAATTCTAATATTTAATCTTTTTCTTGGTCTGAAAATTGGTTGGTAAATTCATTCTTGTATTCACTAATGAATTGGAATAATCTAATGGTAAATTGATTGTATGTATGTAGTAATCATAAGTTTTGGGGTATTTTAAACATAAATGTATTTATACATGTATGTCTTTATTTTATTCATTTTTTTAGGAATAAAAAAGATGATGTTGCCACTTACTTCAGATATCACCATAGAATGTCCATCACCATATTTTAAAGCACATTATCCACAGATGAAAAATGTAAAAGAATACTGTTCTCAAGATATATCTTACATAATTATAACAGATTTTTCAAGTGGTAACGTTGGAACATATCATTGCATTTCCCCAAATAGAACAGTGCTTGAAACAAAACTGGAGTTAACTGACTGTAAGTTTTAATTAACGTTTAATGTTAATGTACATTGGAAATGTGCTTAGAATAGCCCCCTCATCAATTTTACATTCACTTATTTTTAAGGTTTACTTATCCGTTAACGAGCAGAGATGATGACTGTCCACTAGAAAGATACATTGTGTGTGTATAAACATTATACACATTATCACATATAAAAACAGTAGAAAAGGCTGAAGGATAGGAGCAACTATGATATATCATTTAATTCACCAAAAACAAAACACTAAGGGGCCGATTCACTAAGCTCGAGTGAAGGATTCGAATGAAAAAAATTCGAATTTCGAAGTATTTTTTGGGTACTTCGACCATCGAATTGGTTAAATTCGTTCGAATTCGAACGAAATCGAACGAATCGAACGAAAAATCGTTCGACTATTCGACCATTCGATAGTCGAAGTACTTTCCCTTTAAAAAAAACTTCGACCCCCTACTTCGGCAGATAAAACCTACCGAAGTCAATGTTAGCCTATGGGGAAGGTCCCCATAGGCTTGCTAAACTTTTTTTGATCGAAGGATTTTCCTTCGATCGTTGGATTAAAATCCTTCGAATCGTTCGATTCGAAGGATTTAATCGTTCGATCGAACGAAAAATCCTTCGATCGATCGAACGAACGTTTAGCGCTAAATCATTCGACTTCGATATTCGAAGTCGAAGGATTTCAATTCGAGGGTCGAATTTCGAAGTATTTTTTACTTCGAAATTCGACCCTTAGTGAATCTGCCCCTAAGTGGCAGATGTATCAAGGGTTGAATATCGAGGGTTAATTAACCCTCGATATTCGACTGCCGAATTAAAATCCTTCGACTTCGAATATCGAAGTTGAAGGATTTTGCGCAATTCGTTCGATCGAACGATTAAACCCTTCGAATCGAACAGAAAATTTTCAGCAAGCCTATGGGGACGATTTTTAGATTTTTAGAACGATTTTTAGTTCGAAACGTTCGATTCGAAGTCGAAGGTCGTAGTCAAAGGTCGAAGTAGCCAATTCGATGGTCGAAGTAGCAATTCGAAATTCGAACTACTTTTCCTCTATTCTTTCACTCGAACTTAGTGAATGGGCCCCTAAGAAACTCTTTAAACACAGCAGGGCAAAAATCCCAAATGTCCCCCTGTTGAAACAACTCAATATACCTGATTAAAGTATTGTGTGTTGTACCAATGCAAAACACACAAGTGAAGACAAATTAGCTTTCTTTTGGAAGATGGGAAACATTATTTAGTGTGAAATTTGTTGGTCAATTAATTTATATTATATGCCTACAAGAGCAGGGACCTCCCTTACCAGTGTCGATTTATTGCAGTCAATGCTTGTTCTCCTTTACAGTGCCACTTCTATATTAAACACTGCATTGTATTTTGTATATATTCCATTTGGAAAAGCTTATCTAGTATTACCTAAAGCTACTGCTACTGGAATCTATCAGAAAATTGCCCAGATAGTTAATATAGTTTTTACCTTCAATATCATTATTATAGTATTTTACCCTGTTAAATAAAACGTCTCCCCCCACTGGTCAATGTTTATTTTACAATAATAAAACTAACATTCTGTAAATGATGCTCATGAATACTATTAATATTTCTGTACTGCTGCTCATTCCAGTGGAGACGACTGAAGCGGAAATTGTAAAGTTTCGATCTGTTGGGGATGGCTTGAAACTGTATTACCAAAGTAACACTGATTCAAAATGGACATGGACCTCGCCTGACTCACAAAGTAAAAGAAAAATTGATATTTTAAATACATTACTCTATATCAGTTGGAAATTCCAGGGTCGAGTCAAAATTTTAGAAAATGTCCTTCAAGTTGCACCACTGGATTTTTCAGATGCTGGTATATATAGAAACCATTTTGGAATGATGATAAATCTTGTAACTGTGCAAGGTATGTATAAAGCATTCCCTTTCTGGTTACCAAGTATGAAAATGAAACACTTTTAAATGCATTTTACTCGGGTAGCATCCCCCCTACAAAGACTTAAAAAAATAGGGTACTAAAGGATGGAGATACCCAAGTCATGTCCTTAAATTCATTATTGCTAATTAGTAAATCATTGCAGCTTATTACAGCTATAACGAATAAAGGCAGGGTGGTTAGGGACCATCCTAGAAGCAAATCAGCTTGGAATGTTTCTTGTGTTGAAACATAACAGAATTAATTGAGCAAGATTTAAATACACACTGGAACTTGCCTTGTGTTTGGAATGTGCTGTTTATCACAAGATAAACACCTTTTTTCTCTTCCTGGCTTTTCAGTTAAAGCAGATCCATCTACAGTTGTTTCACATGGAAGAAAGCTATCTCTCACCTGTACAGTGTCCCATGTACCAGACACCAGTGTGGAACTTGTCTGGGCAAAAATAAATAGGACCTGTTCCATACATGGTAAAAGGCAATCATTAACTTCAAAAAAATTGGAATATACCATGGTTGTTGATGAAGTAAATGAAAAAGCTACAAACTGGGCATGCTTGGTATTCCACAAAAGCCTCCTTAAAGCTACATTACCCATTAACTTAGAATACATCAAGCTTCCACTTTCAGGGATTACAACCAGCCCCGTCGCAGTTATGACCGGCACCATCATTACTTCTACTTTCCAACCAGGCACATTGAACAGTACAGGTATGATATTTATGTATCATATTTCCATATATATTTTTATTTTACAGGTATGGAACCTGTTACCCAGAATGCTCGGGACCTGGGGTTTTCTGGATAATGGATCTTTCTAGAATTTGGATTTCCAGACCTTGAGTCTACTAAAAAATAATTTAAACATTGATTAAACCAAATAGTATTGTTTTGCATCCAATAAGGATTAATTATATCTTACAAGGTACTGCTTTTGTGCTACAGAGAAAAAGGAAATAATGTTTAAAAAATTTGATTTATTTGCTTAAACGGGATATGGCCTTTCATTAATTCTGGGCTTTCTGAATAATGGATCCAATGGAATATATACATTTTCATCACTTCATGAAAAGGGAGGGGGGAATTTGGTGATATATTTAACTATAACTTAAATACAAGATATATGATATCAGGATTCATTTATTAATGCTAGATGCAAGCTTGCTAATGGGCACTGAATTTTAAAAATCTGATTAAAACTCTACATGACAGGGCCCTTTTTCCAGTTTGTTTCTGCTTATTGAATTGCCTGGATTTTTTGTTAGTACTAAAATAGAATTATACCCATTTATATTATATAAAATGGCAATTGAGGTTGGAAATAAACCATGTCTTCAAGGTTCCATTTTTCACTCTGATTTGAAATTGAATTAATCAGAATCTGATGATGAAAATGAAGCTGCAGTGTTTAATACATGGCAACTGCCTATAGTAAATACTGTTTTGTAAATGTTAGACTGACTTCTTTGATCATAGTTTCCGAAGTCTAAATTGTGGTTCAGCTACGGAGAATTCCATTTACAACCTTGCTCATTTAGAAACTCTTTGAATGGTATGAAACCATCTGCCCTCTATAGATAGACCATAAGCTGAAAATCCAGAAAGCTCAATTTTAAACATTTTATTACATTTTTAAACAGAGTATTGCATTTTTTTAAAAAAAATTTCCTTTTTCTCTGTGATACACAAGTACCTTATACTTGATCCATACTAACATATAATTAATCCTTATTGGAAGCAAAACAAGCCTATTGGTTTCATTTAATGTTTACATGATTTTCTAGTGGACCCAAGGGAGTTATTTATTAAAGGTCAAGTTGCTTATTACACGAAAAATTGGATTGTATTTTTCATTCAAAACTCGAAATGTTTGGTTAAAAAACTGTAATTTTCCTAAGCTTTGTTTCTAAAAACCCATCGAGGTCATGTAGAAGTCATGGGCAGAGGTCTCTTGAATTGTTTGAAGATGTTTGTAGCCTTCATGATGTTCGTGTTTGGCTCAAAAACTCGATAAATTTGAGTTTTGGTATAAAACTTCAGAAACCTCACAAACTTGACCTTTGATAAAGAACCCTCTTAAAGTATAGAGATCCAAATGAAGGAAAAAACCCTTATGTGGAAAACTCCTGGTCCCAATCAACAGGAATAACAGGTTTCATACCTGTATTGCACTACTAGGATATTGTACAGTACAAGGCCCATTTACTAAGGGTCGAATATCAAGGTTAAATTAACCATTGATATTCGACCATCGAAGTAAAATCCTTCGACTTCGAATATCGAAGTTGAAGGATTTACCGCAAATGTTTTGCATTATATCCCTGATCAGAGGCTTACCGTTCGACTATTTGACCATTCGATAATCGAAGTACAGTCTCTTTAAAAAAAACTTCAACTTCATACTTTGCCAAATTAAAGCTAGCGAAGTGTAATGTTAGCCTATGGGGACCTTCCACAGCACTTTTCTAAGTTTTTTTTGGTCGAATAGAAATCCTTTGATCGATTGCTAAAAATTGTTGATTCAAACGATTTAATCGTTCAATCAAACGATTTCTATTCAATCGTTCAATCGATCGAATACGCTAAAAATCCTTTGACTTTGATATTTGAAGTTGAAGGATTTCAATTCGATGATTGAATTTCAAAGTTTTTTTAACTTCGAAATTCGACCCTTAGTAAATCTGCCCCTGAAGGATATAATGCAAAACAGAGAAACCAATCAAGATAAAATAAATGATAAAATAAATGATAAATCTACATAATCTGATGTTCTCTGCTATACAGAGATTTTTAATCCAAAAGGGAATTTCTTATTGAAGCTGCCTGTTTCTACTGTTGACTTGAATTTTAATAATGCATTTATTATTGACAATGTATTTAAATTACAATTCATTTGCTTGTCTTTTAGAATTAAGCACCAGGGACACATTGGATTTGGATCATTCAATTAGCTTAACAGTTTGCATTTTAATTGCCCTCGTGATTGTGGTTCTCTTGTTAATATGCGCAATTAAAAAATGGCTGAAGCCAGGTTAGTGTTCTATGCATTATTTTCACTTTTGTACGTTATTTAGGTTTTGTAACAAATAATACATTGACTAAATATTTTATAGAGCTGAAACTAAGCAGTGAACAGTCAATTCTAAAGTGTTATCACAATGACACATATGAAAAACATATATTCCTATTACAGGTATGCGATTTCTTATACAGAAACCTGTTATCCAGAAAGCTCTGAATTGCCAAAAAGCAATCTCCCATAAACTCAATTTTATCCAAATAATCCAAATGTTAAAAAATGATTTCCTTTTTCTATGTAATAATAAATCAGTAGCTTGTACTTGATCCCAACTAAGATATACTGTAATTGCTCCTTTTTGGAAGCAATTGGGTTTAATGTTTACATGATTTTCTGGTAAATTTAAGATATGAAGATCCAAATTACGGAAAAAACCATTACACAGAGCATTTTGGATTACAGGAACCATACCTGTAATCAATGAAATAGTCCTCATTGGTGGAATGAAGTATGTAAGCACTGCTCTCATATCAGTGACTTAAGGTGGCCATAGAGGCAAAGATCCGCTCGTTTGGTGACATCGCCCTATGGCCGAACGATCAGATTACGATGCGCAATTGGCTCTGGCGGGATCGGTTGGGACAAAATCAAACCTTTCCGATCGACCAAATGTTCTGTCTCCGCCAGACGAAAAATGATCGTCACTCTCCACACGGTCTGAAAATGGTACGAATCCTCGATTCGTACGATAGGATCTTTGCGTCTATGGCCACCTTAAAGGAAAACTATACCCCCAAAATGAATACTTAAGCAACAGTTTATATCAAATTGAATGACATATTAAAGAATCTTACCAAACTGGAATATATATTTACATAAATATTGCCCTTTTACATCTCTTGCCTTGAACCACCATTTCGTGACTCTATCTGTGCTGCCTCAGAGATCACCTGACCAGAAATACTATAACACTAACTGTAACAGGAAGAAGTGAGGAAGCAAAAGGCAGAACTCTGTCTGTTAATTGGCTCATGTGACCTTACATGTGGTTTGTATGTGTACACAGTGAATCTTACGATCTCAGGGGGCGGCCCTTATTTTTAAAATGGCAATTTTCTATTTATGATTACCCAATGGCACATACTACTAAAAAAGTATATTATTATGATAATGGTTCATTTACATGAAGCAGGGTTTTACACATGAGCTGTTTTACTCAGTATCTTTTAATAGAGACCTACATTGTTTGGGGGGTATAGTTTTCCTTTAATTCTGCTGTGGTGGACAATGACGAGAAAACCCCAAAGCATTGTCAATTTCTTAGACAATAACATGATGTTATAATTTGTCCACCTCTGATAACAGAGAGATTCTTTATGATGAAACCAACATCGTGCTGCAATCTGTAACAGAACCTTCAGTTCAACATATGTTTCTAAATAAAAGGCTTAGGGGCCGATTTATGTAAAAAAAAAAAAATTTCAATTACAGAAAAACACAGATGAAAAATGTGATTGGAAAAAAAAAGTACCAAATTATTTTTGGAAACCTCTGAATTAAAAGAAATTAAAAAGTTGCTAGAAAAAACTTGTCAAATAAAAACTGGTGAGATTGTACAGCAGTCATTAGGAATAATATTTATTTATTGTCCCAGTTTATTAAAACATTCAAGATTTTCAGCCTCATTGAAAAGTAATGGAACAATGTGATTCCTGCTGGCATGCGACAATTTTGTCTAAGAAAGGGCTGAGCCAACCAGGCGCCCTAGGCAACCCGATCAGCTAGCCCCGTCCCTGCGTGCACATGTGCAAGCGAAATAACGGAGGGGGAGAGTGATGAAGGGGCCTCTTCTGCCTGCCCCTAGTTCCAGCCCTGATCCACGTGCAGGAATGTTTTGTTGTATTTTTTTGTTACATACTGACAGAGGTCCCCAACCTTTTTACCCTTGGGCCACATTCAAATGTAAAAAGAGTTGGGGAGAAACACAAGCATGAATAGTTTCTAGAGATGCCAAATAAGGGCTGTGGTTGGCTAATTGGCAGTAGCAATATGGACTGGCAGCCTCCAGGAGGCTTTATTTGGCAGTAAACCTGGTTTCTATTTAACCAAAACTTACCTTCAAGCCTGGAATTCAAAAATAATCACCTGCTTTGAGGCCACTGGTAAGCAATATCCAAGGGGTCGGTAAGCAACATGTTGCTCGTGAGCCACTGGGCTCTGCGTTTTTTTTTCCCGCGTCTGTGTTTTTTTCACAAAATGTAATTTTGAAGGGATGGTTCACCTTAAAGTAAAACTTTTAGTATGTTATAGAATGGCCAATTCTAAGCAACATTTTTTGATTGGTCTGCATTTTTTCTTTTTTTTTTTATAGTTTTTGAATTATTTGCCTTCTTGTTCCGACTCTTTCCAGCTTTCAAATGGGGTCACTGACCCAGTCTAAAAATGCTCAGTAAATACAAATGTATTGTTATTGCTACCTTTTATTACTCTTCTTTCTATTCAGGCCTCTCCTATTCATATTTCAGTCTCTCATTAAAATTGATGCATGGTGGCTAGTGTAATTTGAACCGTAGCAACAGACTGCAGAAGTTGCAGGTTTACTTTGAAGTGGTATGGTGGCTTATCAACTTTATGATCATAACTCTGTAACTAAAAACCCCTGTCTTTGTTAACACATGCACTTGTATATATACTGAATTACTCATGAGACAGGGGACCGGGGAATGTGCACTGATTAATTGGCCAAGTCAGTAGCACTTTCATTGTACTTTTTATAATACATTTTTACTTAGGAGTGCAACCACAACCCCCCTTTTTGTATACTAATAAAAAAATACTGCGACCATTGCTCCTGTGTGAAATTGCTAAATGGATTTTATGAGTGTTTGATTTTTGGATACAAAATTTACATATAGGAATTTGTTTTTATAGCGGCTGCAAAACAGACAGCGCAGACAAACGCCCGCCTACATCACATACAAAACATGTCTGGGACTAATGAATCAACAGGTAAATGCCGCTTTATCATATTTATTTAGTAGGTAATGATTAGTATGTAATGACTCTGTTTGTGATTTGACTTTAAATGAATGGTTATTGTATTTGTATGGCTGGACCTAGAACCAGCCAGTAAGCAATCAGAACATAACAACTTTCACAGGGTTTTAACCTTTACAGTTAAAAGTCAACAGGAAATAAACAAACAGATTTGTTTGCGAAGAACATTTTATTACTGTATTATGGTTTAAATAGCTCTGTGGCTTAGCAACTGATGTATTAACATTCATATTTTTCATTTCCCTGAATCAAACTTTTTAGCGCTACAAATTGTGCATTTGAATAACTTCGCTAAACCTTGTCAACATGTATTTATTAACTGTAAAAACCATTAAAAACTCTTAATACAAAACATCACCATATAAAAGCTGGTGATTTCATGTATACGTCAATAGGAGCTGTCCTTCTCTAGTTGTAAAACCTTTCTTTACTTCAAGGTTTTAGAGGTTTTCTTTTTTTTTTTTTTAATTTAATTCCATGAAAAAGAGGATTTGTATTAATTTGTGCTTTTTATATTTATTCTGTATATATATTTATATATATATATATATATTAATCTAACAAGTAGGTATTCATGTTTTTATAAAATGTCAGTTTATTCACAAGTTAACTTCTAAAATTCACAATTTTTTTTTTAAAGATGTGGGCCCTATTTGTGGATTTCTTCTGGGTACGCTTCCCTACATACTAAAAGACACAGAAAGATTCATTGGCTCCTGGTGAAATTGACTCTAGTGTGCTGAGTAAATAGTGAACTTAGATTGTAAGGGAGCAATGGAAATGACATACAGGACTGGCAACTAGCCGGTATTTCACCACCAGGACTGGGTCCAGTATTACAAATCTACTGACTATGTAATTGTTGGTATAATTGTAAATCCTATTTGTTCTGTCTCTGGTCAGCCCGTGATCCACCTTAATTTTGCTCCCTACTCCCCTCCATCCCACCCATTACCCCTTTCAACTCCTTTTTTCCCCATTCTGCCACCCTTTTGGCTGCCAGTGCACCCAGGTCAGCCCCATTTGCCTTATAGTCCTGCCCCCATCCCATCAAAGTCCCACCCCTTCACGATCCTGCTCCCGCCTCTAAGGCATAGGTTGATAAGATACAATCAAAAGGTGGCAAACCTTATGGCAGACAGTCTCTGAAATAGCTGCATAAAAATTAAACTTAACTCTTCTTTTTCTAATTACTTTTTTAACTTTTTTAAAAAAACTTTTATCGTAACTTTTTTTACTGTAAAAATGATTAGTTGACAAAATACACCTACTTATGTAACCTTATCTTGGCTAAAATAGGCTTTATGTGGCTAGTAAGATATAACATAGGTTACACTGGACTCTCTTTCAATAGGATGGGCCTTTGCTAAGTGGAAGGGTGAAGGGGAGATGTTGAACAACTATACCTCTCTTGTGCTGTTTTGTAAAAAAATAAAAAAGAGAGGATGACAAAATAGTTTATCAAAACAAAATAATAACAGGCTTTATTGTGTAAAGCGTAAACAGGTTAATACTCACACAATCCAAATGAGGCAGTGTAAAATAAGTGTCAAATCAAAGGGAGAGCAGAGACAGCCGGGGGCATTTCTGCCATGAGGCAAGGTGAGCCTCAGGCGGCAGCTCCCCAGAGGTTACCAGGGGCGGCAAAAAGCCACTCCTGGTACCTTCAAAAGCTGAATTTCCGGCTTCTAAACCGGAAATTTGGCTTTTCCTACGCAGTGAGAGCAATTTTGCTTTCTGCGCTATAGATGCGGCTTTCACCGGACCCCCGTCAGCTATTTTCAGGTAAGCGTGATGGGTGGCGGCATCCTGAACGTCGCCTCAGGCGACTGCCAGGAACGCGCCTGGAGACAGCAATGTAACAACAATGTGGAGACAGTTTTGGGAGTTTGAGCTTTGCCTTCTAGGGTTCCTAGTAATGATGTGCGGACCGACCCAATACCAGCGGGACCGGCCGACCGTACTGCGCAGTTTGCAGGTCAGTCGAGATTTTCTCGACCCGCATATCACTATTTCCCAGCATATGGCAAGAAAATCCTCAATCACGGAGCAGCAGCAGTGTTAAAACCATCGCTTTATTCAGAAAATCTTAAAAAGCATGAATGGAGCACACAACAAACGAACGCTTGATGCGTTACGTGGACAGAAGCCATTTCTTCCAAAGCAATTTTCACATGTGAGCATTTAAAAAGACAAAAACACGACCACTAAAAAACAGTAACCCTTGCAGTGCTGGACAGTAACTGTTACAGTAATACATGTAGCGTTCCCATAAGGGACTTGTACCACTCAACATCTCATACAATTGACAGTTAACGTACTATAGATAATTTACAGTAAGTATAAAAGTATGTAATTCACTCATTTCTAGTATAGGTAAATCTAAAAACAACTGGACTTGCTGAGTAATCAATGAAGACATTTCACTACTCATCCGAGCAGCTTCTTCAGTTCAACTGACTGGTGTGGAAAGTTCTCGGCATACAAACTCTTCCACTAATCCAATCACAATGGCACATTGTAACTCTTCAAAGAGGTGACATCTGAAGAAATTCAAAGAGGTGTAAATTCTGTGTAGTTACTGTGATAGGATTATCCAATGTGTCATGCAACTCCTAGAAAGAGGGGAGACAAAACAATGTTCACCAAGCGAATGGCTCAGCATAGGAGGGCAAACTCTACAGGGCAAAACTCAGCTGTCTTTCTACACTTAAAAGACAAGGGACACCCCTTTGAAGATAGCAAGGTCCAAATATTGGATAAAGAAGACCCTTGGTTTGAACGAGGCGTGAAAGAGGCAAATCATGTCAAGGTGGAGAAACCATCCCTAAACAGAGGCGGGGGCCTTCGACACCACCTCTCTGCTACATACAATGCTGTTCTAACATCTGTACCCCGGCGGTTTCAGAACACTTCACACGTCCATTCATGCAACTCTCACAAGTAAAACCTCTTTCTAGGAGTTGCATGACACATTGGATAATCCTATCACAGTAACTGCACAGAATCTACACCTCTGTGAATTTCTTCAGATGTCACCTCTTTGAAGAGTTACCATGTGCCATTGTGATTGGATTAGTGGAAGAGTTTATATGCCTAGAATTTCCCACACCAGTCAGTTGAACTGAAGAAGCTGCTCGGATGAGTAGTGAAACGTCTTCATTGATTCCTCAGCAAGTCCAGTTGTTTTTAGATTTACCTATACTAGATATACCATGACCTGGATAAATGAAAATCTTCATAGTCATAATTCACTAATTATTACACTAGAATACATGGATTAAAAAATGAAGGGGTTTGGAATCAGATAAGAATTAATTGGAAACAATTAAATAATAAGGTATGAATACATTTATCTACACATTTCATTATTTAATTTGAAAAAACAAGTTTTTTCCCATTCTCGATTTAATCCGCCGTGAGTTTCTACCATTTTAAGTGGATAGATCCAGTACGCCTCTAATTTGGAAAGGGTCTTATTCTTATCAACCCGTCGCTCATTGTATCTTGGGCTGTCAATTACTTACCCTAGATACCTTATCATGTTGTTATTATATGTTTAGCAATGGCTGATTTAGTGTCACCCCTTTCAACAGCCGACAAATGTTCCAAAAATCGGACCCCTGCACACGGTGTAGTTTTGCTGGGCTGGGCTACGCATGTGAGGTAGCCAGGTAAACCACCCACCTCGAGCGGCAATTAAAATATTGTTTGATAATGTAATCCTTTCATGTGTATGTACTGTTAAATCTAGAAGAGACATTGAGTACAGTGTATGCCTTGCATCTGTTCTGACCACATTTGTAGGTGCCTTTGTGCCGTAACCAGGTTGAGTCCGAATTACATTCCTTGGATTGATTTAAACTAGGAGAGAGCCAAGATGCTAGATTTCCCTTTCCAAAAAACAAGAGGGAAATTGGTCTAAGGTCTCTTTTAAAACTGGATCTTGTAACAATATGCCCCAATGTCTACGGACACTGCGTTGTATATAAAAGGCATCTCTCGTATACATTGTAGTAGACGGCAATTTGGACCCTTGATCAGATGCCCTGGATCCTGTGGCCACTTTCCTACAGTTTTTATTTTTCTTACTGTTTTTGTTATGATATCGTAGTAAATCTAGCCTGTCTGTAGAGACAGCTTTATCATATACGAATTTGATGTCTTTCATATCATTTCCACAATCAAGGAACCTGTCCCAGAGTTACAGGTTTCTCCTGAAAGACATCCCATGTGGAGCATATACAGCATAGCCGCAAGAACCGTCCCACAGGGATGCCCCTCAGGGAAGACGCAGGATGTCCACTTGTGGCATGTAGTAAAGTGTTCTGTATGATGGGATTATGATATTGTGTAGTTTCAATCCTATTCTGATTCACTGATAGGATAATATCTACAAAGTTAGTAAATTAACTGTATTCCTTCCGTTACTACATTACAGTACCCAATAAATAATTTTAACATCTGTTCATCTCCACCCCATATTCCAATACAGTCATCGATATATCTATAAAATTGAATAATATTACTGCGGTATGGATTTGTATCTCCAAAGACGTGGTGTCTCTCCCACCACCCTATAATGTGTGGCCCTGATCCCTTACAGGATCTAAACCCTTCTTCAGAACCATGTCCCTTCATTTAGGCAAGACGAGAACTACTTCCTTCTATCCCTCCTTGTTGGAGCTCATGTTGCTTTTGCTAACCAGTTTTATCATTGTCAAGTTCCTAGAAAGTGCAATGACAGTAACTATTGCTATGCAATAAAACCTTGTTTATGGAGTCTCTCTTCCCCTACTTCACTAAAGGATAGTGTCCCTGGGGCGTGACTGACCAGGCAACAAGAATGGCCGCATGATTTTGGCTCTCCTGGGGCTCCACACGCTAAAGTGCCCCACACCACTATCCCAGTTTACCCAGCTACCATCAAGTGGATCCGGACAGCTTTGGGACCGTTCCGCTGACATTCTGCAGCAAAAGGGAGTCCCGGGGAGCACCATTACCCAAAGAACCGGTTGAGGCCTAGCACCGCGTGTCAAGCCGCGGCCTCGCGTGATCGCGGTCTCTTCCAGGGCTGGTTGGAAAGCTCCGTAAATTATCAGCACGACTGCTGGGGAGCTGTGGTGGAGGGTGAGTGGCGTTGGAGCCCTGGGGGCCCCTTATTTTGCCTTTTAAAAAGAACTTTGCATGTTCCAGTGGGTGCTGCTCTCACACCCATAGCCTGCAGCTAGAGACCAGGCCAAGAGAGGGTGAACAATCCAATTCCTAGGAGACTCCTTGCACTGCATGTCACTGAGTCTTGCACAACAACTGCAGAGGGGCTGTATAACCGAACTTTTGCTCACCAGAATTTACTCGCATAATAGACCCCCTGCCAGCCTGAGGCCTAATTTAAAGGCTAAGTAAAGACCCTCAGGGGCGTGGCTACCGCATTTATTTGAGAGGTCGCATCTCTGTTAGGTTCCGCCAGCCAACACAAAATTCCTCCCCGGTGAGATAAAGTCCTGCTCCACCACTGTCTATTCTGACCTCTTTGACCAGCCTTGCCTTCCTACTCCAAGATGGGCCCCAGTAAAACCTTCAAAAAAGCCCCAGAGGCAGCTGCGCGACTGGGAAGATTCGCCCGAGATAGTGGGCCTATCAAAGATAATGGAAATCAATTTGCATCTTCCTCTCCAGATGCAACCAGGGAAACCTGCACAACACTGATTACTGCCAAAACCGAAGAGCTTAAAGTGGAGTTCTCCATACTTAAACAGGACTTCAAAAGCTTCGGGAGCGCACGGTAGAAGCTGAGCACCGTATTAACACATTGGAAAATACATGTGCACCTGTCCCACAACAGATTAGTGAGCTCCAGCAGGCACTCACAGTGTGTCAAGCAAAATCAGATGATCTTGAGAACTGTCTGTGCTGGAATAACGTGAGGTTTGTGGGCTTCCCTGAAAGGGCAGAGGGGACGGAGCCAGAAAAGTTCCTCGAATCCTGGATAAGAGACACCTTTGAAGTGCCCTTACTCTCTCCTGCCTTCACAGTAGAAAGGGTCCACAGGATCCCAATGCGCCCTCCTATTCCAGGAGCCCCTCCTAGGGCTTTAATTGCATGGCTATTAAACGCTAAAGACAGAGATGCCCTACTCAGGATGGCAAGAAACATGCAACAGATCACTTTCCAGAATACCAGGATATCTCTCTACCCCAATTTCTCGCTGGAAGTTCAATGGCAAAGGTTGCGGTTTCAGGAGGTAAAAAAACGCCTGAGGGAAAAGAAAATCAAGTATGCCATGCTGTATCCTGCTAAACTTCGGATTCAAGCGAACGGCAACACCCAATTTTTTTCTTCCCCACAAGAAGTCTCTACATGGTTGGATAATGCGGCACTGTAAAGTTCATTTCTTTGACGTCCTCACAGACCCCCAATTGGATTACAAAATTTGATTACTCCAGCTTCGATCGTGGGGACCTTAGCATCTTCTCCTGTGTGAGTACTAGGGATGTCGCGGACTGTTCGCCGGCGAACTTGTTCGCGCGAACATCGGCTGTTCGCGCTCGCCGAATGTTCGCGAACGTCGCGCGACGTTCGCCATTTTGGGTTCGCCTTACCTGGCGCTTTTTTTTGACCTCTCACCCCAGACCAGCAGATACATGGCAGCCAATCAGGAAGCTCTCCCTCCTGGACCACCCCCACACCCCCTGGACCACTCCCCTTCCATATATAAACTGAAGCCCTGCAGCGTTTTTTCATTCTGCCTGTGTGTGCTTGCAAGAGCTAGTGTAGGGAGAGAGCTGTTACTGATTTCACTGATTTCTTTGAGGGACAGTTGATAGTAAGTTTGCTGGCTAGTAATCTACTTGATACTGCTCTGTATTGGAGGGATAGAAGTCTGCAGGGATTTGAGGGACATTTTAGGGTAGCTTTGCTGGCTAGTAATCTACCTTCTACTGCAGTGCTCTGTATGTAGCTGCCTGCTGTGGGCACTGATCTCTTCTGATCTCATCTGCTGACTGCTGTAATAACCCAATAGTCCTTGTAAGGACTGCTTTTATTTTCTTTTTTGTTTTTTTACTTTGCTAGTTGCTACTATAAGCCCAGTGCTATTAGTCTAGCAGTGTTGGGGAGTGGGACTGGTGTGCTACTGTGCTGCTCCTAGTAGTTCAGCAGCACCAACCCGAGAAAAATATTTTTTTTAATATACATATATTTTTTTTTTCTTTTACTTATCTTACTGTTCTTTAACGTGTACAGTGCTGTTGCTGTTCTTCATAGTAGTGCACCAATAGTAGTGCACTTGCAGGCATTATTTGCTCAGTGTGTTCTTCATTTTCAAACAACAACCATCTAGCTGTGTGAGCTTGTTCACATTCTGTCTAAATATCAATAATAATACCGTCTCTAGAAACACCACCCGAGTGACGTTTTTCAGGCAGCAATAATATATTCCGTATCCACTGCTGTAGTAGTGTATACGTTAACCTTGTAGGCATTATTTGCTCAGTGTGTTCTTCATTTTCAAACAACAACCATCTAGCTGTGTGAGCTTGTTCACATTCTGTCTAAATATCAATAATAATACCGTCTCTAGAAACACCACCCGAGTGACGTTTTTCAGGCAGCAATCATATATATCGTATCCACTGCTGTAGTAGTGTATACGTTAACCTTGTAGGCATTATTTGCTCAGTGTGTTCTTCATTTTCAAACAACAACCATCTAGCTGTGTGAGCTTGTTCACATTCTGTCTAAATATCAATAATAATACCGTCTCTAGAAACACCACCCGAGTGACGTTTTTCAGGCAGCAATAATATATTCCGTATCCACTGCTGTAGTAGTGTATACGTTGACCTTGTAGGCCTTGTTTGCCCAGTGTGTTCTTCTTCTTCATTTTCAAACCACTGCCACTTAGCTGTGTGAGCTTGTTCACATTCTGTCTAAATATCAATAATAATACCGTCTCTAGAAACACCACCCGAGTGACGTTTTTCAGGCAGCAATAATATATTCCGTATCCACTGCTGTAGTAGTGTATACGTTAACCTTGTAGGCATTATTTGCTCAGTGTGTTCTTCATTTTCAAACAACAACCATCTAGCTGTGTGAGCTTGTTCACATTCTGTCTAAATATCAATAATAATACCGTCTCTAGAAACACCACCCGAGTGACGTTTTTCAGGCAGCAATCATATATATCGTATCCACTGCTGTAGTAGTGTATACGTTAACCTTGTAGGCATTATTTGCTCAGTGTGTTCTTCATTTTCAAACAACAACCATCTAGCTGTGTGAGCTTGTTCACATTCTGTCTAAATATCAATAATAATACCGTCTCTAGAAACACCACCCGAGTGACGTTTTTCAGGCAGCAATAATATATTCCGTATCCACTGCTGTAGTAGTGTATACGTTAACCTTGTAGGCATTATTTGCTCAGTGTGTTCTTCATTTTCAAACAACAACCATCTAGCTGTGTGAGCTTGTTCACATTCTGTCTAAATATCAATAATAATACCGTCTCTAGAAACACCACCCGAGTGACGTTTTTCAGGCAGCAATCATATATATCGTATCCACTGCTGTAGTAGTGTATACGTTGACCTTGTAGGCCTTGTTTGCCCAGTGTGTTCTTCTTCTTCATTTTCAAACAACAACCATCTAGCTGTGTGAGCTTGTTCACATTCTGTCTAAATATCAATAATAATACCGTCTCTAGCAACACCACCCGAGTGACGTTTTTCAGGCAGCAATAATATATTCCGTATCCACTGCTGTAGTAGTGTTTACGTTGACCTTGTAGGCCTTGTTTGCCCAGTGTTTTCTTCTTCTTCATTTTCAAACAACTCCCATCTAGCTGTGTGAGCTTGTTCACATTCTGTCTAAATATCAATAATAATACCGTCTCTAGAAACACCACCTGAGTTGTTGTTGTTGTTGTTTTAAAAATAATGCCAGGCAAAGGCAGGCTGCCACGCAGAGGCACAAGGGGCCGTGCTGCTATGCTATCCTGTGGCCCTAGGAAATTGCCCAGTTTTAAAAAGGCAATGACCCTGAACTCCCAAAATGCTGAAGAGGTAGTTGACTGGCTTACACAGCACACCCCATCCTCTACCGTTTCTAACTTTACCACAACATCCTCATCCTCCACTGCTATGGGCACCCCACGTAACACTTCCTCCACCACCGGCGCCCCTTCTTCACTGGAGTCAGAGGAGTTATTTTCACATGAGTTTCTTGAACTGAGTGATGCGCAACCATTATTGGCAGAAGAAGATGAAGGAGATGAGGACGTTACACCAGATTTAATTCTGGCAGAGAACACAACAGAGATGGACATAATGAGTGATGACGAGGAGGTCCCCGCTGCTGCTTCCTTCTGTGAGCTGTTAGAAGAAATTGATGCATCTGAGGAGAATGAGGATGAGGAGATTGATGTTTTATGGGTGCCCAGTAGAAGAGAGGAAGAGGAGGATAGTTCAGATGGAGAGACGGAGAGTCAGAGAGGCAGGAGGAGAATAAGACTTAGAAGAAGCAGGGAGGACAGCTCGCAGGGAACAGTAGGGCAACAACATGTATCGGCACCTGTGGTCAGCCGGCCAACGCACCCGCCATTGCCGCCAACGCCGCCGACTTCTACTGTTACCGCCAGATTGCCAGCCTCAAAAAGGTCAGCAGTGTGAGATTTTTTTAATGTGTGTGCCTCTGACAAAAGCGTTGTCATTTGCAATGAGTGCAGTCAGAAACTGAGTCTTGGGAAGCCCAACAGCCACATAGGTACAACTTCTATGCGAAGGCACATGAACGGCAAGCACAAAGCACTTTGGGAGCAACACCTCAAAGGCAACAGGCAAACTAAAAGCCACCCTCCTTCTGGTCCAGCATCTTACTGCTCTACCTCTGCTGTCCTTCACCCGTCTGAACCACCCTCCACTCCGCCTTCCACCTTGACCACCAGTTCCCATTCCCAGTCATCTGCCCCCAGCCAAGTTTCTGTGAGGGCCATGTTTGAGCGTAAGAAGCCAATGTCTGCTAGTCACCCCCTTGCCCGGCGTCTGACAGCTGGCTTGTCCGCACTCTTAGCCCGCCAGCTTTTACCATACCAGCTGGTGGACTCTGAGGCCTTCCGCAAATTTGTAGCAATTGGGACACCGCAGTGGAAGGTACCCAGCCGCAATTTTTTTTCAAAAAAGGGAATACCACACCTGTACCACCATGTGCAGAGCCAAGTCACCGCATCTCTGTCACTTAGTGTTGGGCCAAAGGTCCATATGACTACTGACGCATGGTCCTCCAAGCATGGTCAGGGCAGGTATGTCACCTACACTGCCCACTGGGTGAACTTGGTCATGGCTGGGAAGCAGGGAATGTGTAGCTCAACAACGACAGTGGAGTTGGTGTCACCGCCACGGATTGCACGCGGTTCTGCCACCACCTCTACTCCTCCTTCGCTCTCTACCTCGTCTTCTTCCTCTTCTTCGTCCTCTGCTGCTGGGTCCTCCTCCTCCACACCTGTGCACCCCCAGCTCCCCCTAGGCTATTCGACGTGCCAGGTACGCCGTTGTCATGCTGTCTTGGGGATGACGTGCCTGGAAAGCAAAAACCATACCGGATCTGTACTCCTGTCATCTCTGCAGTCACAGGCCGATCGGTGGCTGACCCCACACCAACTGAAGATCGGAAAAGTGGTGTGTGACAATGGAAGCAATCTGTTGGCAGCACTGAGACTGGGCAATTTAACACATGTGCCCTGCATGGCACATGTTCTGAATTTAATAGTACAACGTTTTGTCTCAAAGTACCCAGGATTCCAGGACGTTCTCAGGCAGTCCAGGAAGGTGTCGGCCCATTTCAGACGGTCCTACACAGCCATGGCACGCCTTGCTGACATTCAGCAGCAGTACAAAATGCCAGTCAGGCGTTTGATTTGCGACAGCCAGACTCGCTGGAATTCAACGCTCCTCATGTTGGAACGTCTGCTGCAACAACAAAGAGCCGTCAACGAATACCTGTTTGAACTGGGTGGTAGGACTGGATCTGCAGAGCTGGGGATTTTTTTACCCCGTTACTGGGTGCTTATGCGCTATGCCTGCAGGCTCATGCGCCCTTTTGAAGAGGTTACAAATATGGTCAGTCGCACCGAAGGCACCATCAGCGACCTAATACCCTTCGCTTTCTTCCTGGAGCGTGCCGTGCGACGAGTGACAGATGAGGCTGTAGACCAGCGTGACGAGGAGCAGGAAGCGCACGATTTCTGGTCGGAATCACCAGAACGAACCCAGGCACCTGCTGCAACGCAGGGAGAGGTGTCAGAAGTGGAGTCAGAGGAGGAAGGTGGCTTTGTGGAGGAGGAGGACCAACAGGAGCAGGCTTCCCAGGGGGCTAGTGGTGACCTTTTGGGGACCCCTGGTCTTGTACGTGGCTGGGGGGAGGAGACCGTGGATGATGCAGTCCTTGATAACGAGGAAGCAGAGATGGATACCTCTGCATCCAACCTTGTGAGAATGGGGTCTTTCATGCTGTCATGCCTGTTGAAGGACCCCCGTATCAAGAGGCTTAAGGAGAAGGACCTGTACTGGGTCGCGACTCTACTAGACCCTCGGTACAAGCATAAAGTGGCAGAAATGTTACCAACATACCACAAGTCTGAAAGGATGCTGCATTTAGAAACCAGCCTGCAAAACATGTTGTACAATGCTTTTAAGGGTGATGTCACTTCAGGAACTCATCAACATTCCAGGGGCAGAGGTGCCATTAATCCTGCCACGAGCGCACCTGCAAGGACAAAGCACTTTGGCCACTCTGTAACGTCAGACATGCAAATGTTTTTCAGTCCAAGGCAGCGGCAGAACCGTTCGGGATCCACCCTCAAAGAACGCCTCGACCGGCAGGTAGCGGACTACCTGGCATTAACTGCAGATATCGACACTCTGAGGAGCGATGAACCCCTGGACTACTGGGTGCGCAGGCTTGATCTGTGGCCAGAGCTGTCACAATTTGCCATGAACCTCTTGTCTTGCCCCGCCTCAAGTGTCCTCTCAGAAAGGACCTTCAGTGCAGCAGGAGGGATTGTAACTGAGAAGAGAACTCGCCTAGGTCACAAAAGTGTGGATTACCTGACCTTTATTAAAATGAATGAGGGGTGGATCTCGGAGGGTTACTGCACGCCGGAAGACTTGTGCTGAGTTTCTGATTCTGACTCCCCATGCAGCTGTCCTTCTCTGCACGCCTCATGACTCCACATACAGCTGTCCTTTAGCGTCCTCCTCCCTCCACCACCGTTACAAACTAGGGTGCAAACCCTACTGGTTTAATTTGAATCCAGGTAAATCCTGAGTTTTTCTGGCCTCTGTGCTTCAGTGGCTGTGACAAAAAAATTGAATATTTTCAGCATTTATATGGCATATTTTTTATGGCCTCTGTGCTTCAGTGGCTGCGACCAAAAAAAACAGAATATTTTCTGCATTTATATGGCATATTTTTTCTGGCCTCTGTGCTTCAGTGGCTGCGACCAAAAAAAACAGAATATTTTCTGCATTTATATGGCATATTTTTTATGGCCTCTGTGCTTCAGTGGCTGTGACAAAAAAATGAATATTTTCAGCATTTATATGGCATATTTTTTCTGGCCTCTGTGCTTCAGTGGCTGTGACAAAAAAATGAATATTTTCAGCATTTATATGGCATATTTTTTCTGGCCTCTGTGCTTCAGTGGCTGCGACAAAAAAAACAGAATATTTTCATCATTTATATGGCATATTTTTTCTGGCCTCTGTGCTTCAGTGTCTGCGACAAAAAATTTTTATATTGTTAGCATTTATATGGCATATTTTTCCTGGCCTCTGTGCTGCAGTGGCTGCGACCAAAAAAAATTAATATTGTTTGCATTTATATGGCATATTTTTTCTGGCCTCTGTGCTGCAGTGGCTGCAACAAAAAAAAATTAATATTGTTTGCATTTATATGGCATATTTTTTCTGGCCTCTGTGCTGCAGTGGCTGCGACAAAAAAAAATTAATATTTTCAGCATTTATATGGCATATTGTTTCTGGACTTCTGGTTCAGTGGCTGCGACAAAAAAAACATAATTTTTCAGGAAAGTACACCTGCCTAATTTTTCAGGGTTCTGCAACAGTGGCAAAATCGCATCTTTTATGGTCACCGCAGGTGATCAATAAAGTAGACCAAAACTGGGCCCACACTGCAGAATCAGTGTTTTTTGGTTCACTTCACTGTACATTGAATTACCTCTGCCTGACCGTGCACGTGCGCACAAGCACGGTGACTGCTAAACACACCACTACAGAAATATTGCCACCAACAGGACGAACATCCTGGAGGTGACAAGCAACTAGTAATTAAAAACTATTATTTGCTCACTTGACGGTATCATTCATTAAAGCTCTTTGCGTCTTTTTGCGTTGCAGTAAGCACCGCGTTTCGTCTTTGCGTGTGAACAGGCTGTAACTTTTACACGACTTGATTGGCATGTAGACGCCGGACGTTTTAAAGCATTTTATTACACAGGTTTAGAAATGTAGTGTGATTTCTGCCCTTTACAGCACAAAACGCAGCGCTGTGTCAACAATGGATTTTTTAGAAACATTTTTGCCCTTGATCCCCCTCTGGCATGGCACTGTCCAGGTCGTTGCACCCTTTAAACAACTTTAAAATCATTTTTCTGGCCAGAAATGTCTTTTCTAGCTTTTAAAATTCGCCTTCCCATTGAAGTCTATGGGGTTCGCGACGTTCGCGAACCGTTCGCATTTTTGACGCAAGTTCGCGAATATGTTCGCGAACTTTTTTCCGACGTTCGCTACATCCCTAGTGAGTACTATTCACGTGAGCATGTGGTTAATTTCTTACTAATGCTATTTACTTTCACATACAGGATACTGTACGACTTTTCTGAATGGATCCATGATGACATCTTTTAGACACATTAGTGTCGCATTATACTTTTCCTAGTTTATGTTCATTCTAGTATGGATTATCCAGCATTTCGCTTTGTGTCTTTACCCATGACTCGCACTATGCATCCTGACTGTTGGCCGGCTGGCCCAGAATAATTTAACTTTACTCGGAATCCCATCAGCTGTCAAGTAGAGCATTTGAACGGTTTAACTACGTTTCAATAAAAATGTGTTTTTTTGTTGGTAGGTTCAGGGATCAAATTCTGCCACACTTCTGTGCAGGGGACGGGAGTTAATCAGTTATTAAGTTTGAAAGTTAAACGGGTAACTCTAAAATGTTTACATGTCTATATTGCTTACAGGTTGAAGAGGTTTTTATGCCTTATCTGCAGGATCATGTTAAAAGCTTCACTGAAATGTTTGCATGTCTTTGTATGCCACAGGTCTAAGTGGCTCTTTTTGCCTTATCCCCAAGACCACAATGTCTACTTCTAACTTAAAATTTTCCTTACTCTCCTGGAATGAAATGATCGGATTAAGAGAAAGTTGGTACTAGATCATGTCAAATTGCTCGATGCAGAAATAATACTCTTACAAGAAACCCACCTTACAGGAATTAAGATTTTATCCCTCAGACATCCTTGGGTGCGATGGGCCTTTCACGCCACATATTCTCCTTACACTGGGGGGGTATCAATCTGTGAATTTCCAGTTATCATCTATGAGGTCTGACCCCAAAGGCAGGTTCATCTTTCTGAATTGTAAGATTAAATACTGTTTTGGCCAATATGTACATTCCACCTCCATATACAGATGAGTGTGTTATGTAAATTATGTAGCAGATTTCCCATATGCCCAAATTATATGTGGTGGGGATTTTAACACAGTTTTAAATGACCGTCTGGATAGAGTAAGGAGCTCTGGAGCTACTTCCAGTACTAGAGCATCTAACTTAGCAGCTTTGATGGCGGATGTCTCTTTGGTGGAGGCGTGGCATCACTGCCTCCCCTCGCAGCCCGGTTTCTCTTGCTTCTCCACAACTCACATGTCCCTATCTAGGTTAGATATGGTGTTTTTCTCCAAGGGCCTCCTTTCAAATATACAAGGAGCTCATTATCAAACACGAGGTATCTCAGACCACGCTCCGCTTAAGATAACATGGCATAAGAAAGACAATGGTCTTTCAACCCAGTCTGGCTCAATATTATAAATAATGATGCATCAATCGCCAGCTCCATTACAGAATACTTCTCCTTGGATCACATCCCTGTTAATACCCCAACAGTTTGGGAGGCCTTCAAGGCCACTCTCAGATCTATTCTCCACACTGAGATTACAGCCGTTAAAAAAGCCTCACGCCATCTTGAAATGCAGTTAAGACAAGAAGTTGATACCCTTACTGCTAGTATGCAAGCAAACCCCTCACCACCCACAATAATAGCATTACGCCAAGCGGAACAGGCGTATGCCGCGCATATGCATGAAAAACCCAAGAGGAAACTGGTTTTCTCTAAGGCCAACTTTTATGAGCAAGGTGAGCGGGCTGGAAAACTACTAGCATATAAGGCCAAGGTACAAGCCCCCCCCGGTAATTACTGAGCTTTATAATTCACAGGGAGTGTTACATAGCCAACCCAGGGAGGTGCTAGGGATTTTGCACCTAGTCTAACTGTAGAGCAGGTCAGAACCCTGGATGCAGATACAGTATCTCAGTCCAAGAAATCTCTGAAGCTATTGATGCTTTCCCTAATGGTAAGGTATCTTGCCCAGACGGTCTACCGATCGAAATATATAAACGATTCAAAAAAGAAATTACCCCAAAATTGTGTGAGACCCTTAAGGATGCGGTGCAACGCCAGTCCCTACCTCCATCCATGTACAATGCCACAATTGTGCTACTCACCAAGCCTGGTAAAGACCCCAAACATTGCGACGCATATCGCCCAATCTCACTACTTACTACGGATGTAAAAATCTTAGTAAGTAATTCATCACCTGATTCACGAACATCAGACCGTGTTCATGCTAGGCAAATCCACAGCTCTAAATATCCGTAGACTCTACACTAACCTTTCCCTCTCCCATGATAACAAGGGTAGGAGGACTGTGATTGCCCTGGACATTGCCAATGCTTATGACACTGTTGAGTGGCCGTATCTCTGGCAATTGCTAAAAGAATATGGTTTTGGCCCAAACTACATCAATACGGTTAAATTAGTATATAATGCTCCTACTGCCTCTATAAAAACAAGTAATACTGTATGTCTACCCCTTCCTTCCGTCTCCACCGAGGTACCAGGCAGGGCTGTCCACTCTCCCCTCTACTGTTCGCATTAGCCATCAAGCGACTAGCATATCTCATCAGATCTCATAACAATATAACAATATAACAATATAACGGGGTTTGTGCTGGGTAATAGGGAGGATCGCATTCAGTTGTATGTGGATGATACCCTCTTATATCTGGGGGACAGAGGTGATTTGCTAAATAACGTCCTAAAGGTCTTAATAGAATTTGGTGATGTCTCTGGACTGGTAATAAATAAATCCAAATCCACTGCCCTTATGCTAGACCCGCTTGCGTAGGAGGAAGACATGTCTACTTTTCCTCTTAAAATAGTCTCGGAATTTACTTACCTAGGAATCAAGGTTACAGCCCTCCCCCAGCAATACTTGAATCTTAACATAGACCCGTTGAATGATTGGATGTCCCAAAAACATGGGCTAACTTACCGGTTGGCCCCACAGGGCGGGTGCATCTTCTAAAAATGATTATCTTACCCAAGCTACTCTAAGTAGTACAACAATCCCCTGTATGGATACCGAAATCTTATTTTCTTAAAGTACATGCCATATTTAGGCAACTGGTGTGGGCTCATTCCAGGCCACGACTAAAGCTTGAAACATTAATGTGTGCTAAAAACAAAGCTGGCTTGGCCCTTCCAGATATGTTTTTATATTATTTGGCAGCACAACTGTCCCACCTCACCACGTGGGTGGAAGGTTTGCATCATAGAGTGCTTCATTCACTTTGGGCTCAGTTGACTGGCTTTCCTGATAACCCAATAAGTTGGATCCTAGGGAAATCTGTCACTACATCTCAGGCATTACTTCCCCCCCCCCATCGGTTCCCTACGTAAGGTGTGGAAAATGGCAAATCCACTTCTTAATTCTCCTGCCACGGACCCACTTACACCACTATGGCGCAACCACGATTACCCCTTATTGTTAAAACTAGGTCCAATGAGTCTCTGGTCGAACCGTGGCGTTAATACGTTAGGTGATGTATGGCATGATGGCAAACTAATTTCTTTTGCGCAATTAAAGGACCAATTCCAGATCCCACATAACCAATGGCTGACCTTTCGCAAGTTCAGCCATGCTCTCAATGCCACACACAAGAGCCACGACTTATCACTATCCACGCATCCCCTTTTTCTATACATTAAGAGAGGTCATACAAAAGGTCTGGTCACTATGTTATATGCTAAGTTGCTACAAGAAGTGCACAATAACAACCTAGATGGGCTTTGATCCAAAAGGAGGTAGATGTAGGCACAATCCTGGATGAGGAATGGCAAGAAGCGCAGGAATCCCCTCAGTTGGTATCCCCCAACCACCGATTATGGCCAATTCAACTGTATATTCTCCATAGGGTTTATTAAACCCCTGTCATACTTCACTACATTAATGCCAGCACCCTGGATGTTTGTACTAGGTGTGCTTTGGAAAGGGGAACTCTGTTACACATGCTGTGGAGCTGCACTAAGCTTTCCGCATACTGGAGGGAGGTACTAGACACCTTAGATGCGGTGCTCCAGGTGACAATTACCAGGACACCAAAAATGTGCGTCCTGGCCATAATTCAAGACTTAAAGCTGAATCATTATCAGTCACTTTTCCTTGAGGCATTACTACTGGCTAAGAGATTAATCACCCAGAATTGGAGAGAGGTGGCTCCTCCTACCTTCTCTACCTGGAAAGCAATAATGCAGGATACCTGTAACACTGAATACTTAATGTACCTAAAAATGGGACTCCCCACCAAATTCCATAAAATTTGGGGACCCTGGACTGACATTTACTCCCAACATCCAAGACAACTTCCAGCAGTTTAGGTTAACAGGGTTCAGGGAAGGTGAATGGTGTAATAATTTTACTCGTCCAACTAGGTCTGAATCCCTAGTTGGAGGAAGACCCTAATAATGTTGTAAAATGTTGTACCTATGACGTAGTATTTGCTGCATGATATGCTTTCTGCACTATGTTTTGTCTAAGACATGTAACATGTGATATAATGTTCTTCCTTCTTTTGACTTTTCTTTGTAAACTGCTTACTTTATTCACGCAATAACAGCTTTACTGGCCCTTTTTGATCTCAGGCTCCCTGGAACATCCACCCAGTCCAATAGATAAAGGCAATAGAGGAAGTGCCACCCCTTTCCAAACACTCCATAACAGTGTGATAGGAAGTGGCCATTAACCTATGGGCCAATTTACCCTAGCAACTATGAATTGCTTTGGATAACAGACTGGAATATGGATAGGAGAGACCCAAATAAAAAGAGGAGTAATAAAATATAGCAGTAACAATAATTTTTCCGTTTACATTTCCATTTGAAAGCTGGAAAGAGTCGGAAGTAAAATTCAAATAGTTTAAAACTTTAAAGATGTCTGTTCTTCTATTTTCATATTGTTTTTAATGCACTTTCCCTTTTTTTTCTATTGGCTAATTAATGTATTCTGGTGATTGGTGGGTTCAGGGTATATATTTGGTATACCGATATATGTATATATATATTGTATAACCTATGATTACGTGCCTATTGGCACGAAACGTGTAGGCCTATATGTTGGCCTAAATAAAGTTCTGTTCTTTTACAAGCCTGTTTGTGGGATGTGTGAGTGACTGGCCTTTTCTCTTTTTGTTGGGCCTTGTTGATCCCAAGCTCTCTGGAACATCCACACAATCCAATAGATAAAGGATTGAGGAAGTGCCACCCCTTTACAAGCACTCTATAACAGTGTGCCAGGAAGTGGTCATCAACCTATGGGCCGTAACATATATATGCAAATATGCAAAACTAGACACATGGGCTTTTGTCTAGTAACTAATGAATAAGGAAGTGTAGGGATTTAAAGACATAGGGTTAATACTATAAATCTGATAATGCACTCCCAGCATTTATTCTGTACTGCACAACATGTTTCAGATATAATAATTCTTCATCACTAATCCTTTATTAAGTACTCTCTCCAGCTCATTTATGTTCCTCTTAAGGACTGGAGTCCAAAACTGCACTGAATACTCCAGATGAGGCCTCACCAGAGCCCTATAAAGAGGCATAATTATGTTTTCATCCCTTGAGTTAATGCCCTTTTTTATGCAAGACAGAACTTTATTTGCTTTAGTAGCCACAGAATGACACTGCCCAGAATTAGACAACTTGTTATCTACAAAAACCCCTAGATCCTTCTCAGTTAAGGAAACTCCCAACACACTGCCATTTAGTGTATAACTTGCATTTATATGATTTTTGCCAAAGTGCACAACCTTGCATTTCCAATAGAAAATGTTTATAGACTCGTTATAGGTTATATACATAGTAGAAATAAGACATACGGATCAGTAAAAAATAAATCACCCAGGCTTTTGTTACATGCTTTCCTTATAACTGTATATCCTCTATGTTACTGTAGTAAATAATTCATTACTAATTATGTTTCATTTCATGTTTTATTAGCTTATTTGACCGAAGAACCAAGAGATACTGATTCCGAAGATGCAAAATATATAGCTGTGGTGTTTAAAAAGCCAGCAACAGGTAAACATAATACATCTGGGTAAGGAAAGAACTAAATAAACCCCCAGGAAACTCTGAATTAGCTTAATTAGGGGCTTGGTTCAATTAATGATTAAAGATTATAAAGGAAATTGACTTTTCTCTGTAGAATAAAATCTTATTGTGATAAAAATACCTTGTCCTGGTGGTCTAGTGGTGGGGCGGCAGGGACGCCTGCCGCCCCCTCGACGGGGACGCCCGTCACTCCGCGCTGCTCCCTAGTGCGCGCGCGCGCATGAGCACTTCTGATTTAAAGGCGCATGCGCGCTGACGTAATGAGGCGCCAAATTCAAAAAAGTATTTAAAGGGCATTCCTACAGTTTGTCATTGCCCGTGATAGGATTTTGTTCCTGGTGCTTCTGAGCTTTGTGCTATATTCTGTACCTGTTTGATTCCTGTTTTTGACCCCTGCCTGGCTATTTGACTATTCTGACTTCTGGATTCTGACCCTTGCCTGATTACTGACTACTGCTTCTGATTAACCCTCTGATTGACTCCCTGGTTTGACCCTTGCCTGTTTGATAACGTTTACTCTCTGCCTGCCTCGACCCGGCCTGATCTGACTACACTTTTGCCTAAACGCCTTGTACTGCGATCTTCTGTCCAAAGACTTTGCTTTACTGTCGTGCCCCTCTGCCTATCCAGAACCCTCATTTTGCACCTCTCCTTTAAGTCCAGGTGGCATCCAAGTAAGCCAAGGGCTCCTCCCGAGGCCCAAAGGCGGTCACACTACTGGTGAAGCACTAGCCGTGACCAGGGTGCCTGGTGTTTGTTCTGGTGTTGGGTGCCGACCGTGACACTTATACACAGGTCTATTGATTTCAAATAGAGTATATACTAGTTATACATACTCCCACTACATGTTACCAGTTACAAGAAGAATAATTTTTAATCACAAGTGACCTTTATGGTAATTAATTACATTAATACATAAAGCCTAAGTCTTTACAGACTACAGTGAAATCATCACTAACTAATTTAGAGGTCCTTTTGCCAACACCAGGACCTTTCTTAAAGATAACATGATTCAGTTGGCAACTACACTGAATGTTTTTCAAACTTTGTATTTGTGAAAAATAGGGATGGGCGAATTTTTTCGCCTCGTTTTGCCCAAAAAATGACGCCCATAGACTTGTATGACGGCGTGCATCAAAAAAAAAAAAAAAGTCAGGCGTCAAAATAATTTTGCCGCGCGACAAAAATTTTTTGACGCCCATAGGCTTTAATGGGCGTCTGCGACATTTTGCCGGTGGCGAATTTTTGGCGAAACGAAACGGCTCAAATTTGCCCATCTCTAGTGAAAAACACTCCCCTAAAGATAATTTTTTGGATTAACGTTATGTGGGTTACTGTAAGTGGGAAAGTAATGCTTCCTTACCAAAATGTCATTATCCAGAAACCTATTATCCAGAAAGCTCTGAATTCCAAAAGGCTGTCTCGCATAGACTCCATTTTATCCAAATATTCCAAATGTTTTTTTTTCTTTGTAATAAAAAAATAATAAAGTAGCTTGTACTTGATCGCAAATAAGATACGATTAATCCTTAAGCCTGTTGGGTTTATTTCATGTTTACATGATTTTCTAGTAGACTTAAGGTATAAAGATCTAAATTAAGGAGAGACCTGTTATCGGGAAAACCCCAGGTCCCGAGGCATTCTGGATAACAGAACCTATACAGTACCTGTACTATATAAAGAAACATCTAGAAACACCAGCTATGGTGAAATCTATTGTCCCTCCATGTTATCTCTGATAACCTGTGTCAAGTAAAAAAAAAGACAGTGTTTCAGGGCATGCCCCTTCATCAGGTGTTAAAGGGGAATGCCGCTGAAACGTCGTATTGTTTGGGTGGACAAATATAGACACAGGGGTTATCCCCGAACTGCTATATAATTGGTGTTCTGGAGTTTTCTTGTACTGTTGAGATTGTGGGGGAGCCGTCCCCCTATATTCCTATAGAATTGGATTTATCTAAGGTGGAGAGGCTAGGTGTGCATGTGAATTTACTCTGGAGTTTTATCTGTGAGGTTTAGGGAGCTCTAGATAATAGGGTCTGCTTAGACTGATATTTTAGGCCAGTGGTACACTTACCCCCACATATAAAATCTAAGGCACTGAGTTTGCCCTGGAGCAGTAACCAATAAAATGCTTGCATTTAAACAGGTGACTAGTAAATTCTACTTGCTGATTGGTTATTATTGGTTACTGGCCCATGGCAAACCTAGTGCCTTTTATTACATAACCCCAACAGAGTTTCCTCTCCTGGAGTATTTGCAACAGCGTAGAAAATGCTGATGTGCTCTGCATAGATCCACCAGTGGAGAAAAGCCCCATCTGTTCCCAGCTGCCTGAAAATTTCAGAGTGAAAATGCAAAGATAAAGGTGTTGTGTTAACTTTTAGTATGATGTAGAAAAATGGATTTGTTTTACTTACCGATAAATCCATTTCTGGGAGTCCCGTCATGGCAGCACAGGGATATCTGGGTTAATGCACACTTCCCTTCAGGAGGCAGGATGGCCTGAAACTGTACGGTCCGTCCCACCGGTCCCCCTCTTCCCTGCATTGACCCCTCCCCTATCAGTTCCGTTTAGCAGAGCAATGTTTCAGGAGGTAAAATTATCCTGAGGGTGGGGCTCCCTGTGCTGCCATGACGCGACTCCCAGAAATGGATTTATCGGTAAGTAAAACAAATCCATTTTTTTCATGGAGTCCCTAGGCTGGGTTAATCCCAAAGCATACAGAGAGAGTGGGCAAATGTAGTAGAAGAATATAGGAGAAGCAGATGGTGCATAACAGGTAAATAGTTGAGTAGAAAGAAAAAACGTTCTAACATGGCAACACTGGCAGTAACTGACTATGTGATAACTGACTGTAGAAATTTGCGGCCAAATGCCGCATCTGCTGAAGCAAAAACATTGAACTTATAGAACTTTGTGAACGTGTGGAGCGAAGCCCAGGTGGCTGCCTTGCAAAATTGTGCTACTAAGGCATCATGTGACAGGGCCCATGATGTGCTGAGTGCTCTTGAATGTGCAGTAAATTTGAAGGGCACTGGTTGTTATCAGTAACTTGATCTATCTGCCAATTGAGTGTTTTGATGCTTTGCATCCCTTGCGTTGAGAACCATAGAGAACAAACAGAGCCTTGGACTTTCTAAATTCTTGTGTTTGGTGAACTTTAAGGCTCGTACCAAATCTAAGGTGTGAAGAGATCGTTCTGCCCCTGTGCTTGGTTTTGGACATAGAGAAGGCAGCACTCTCTCTTGATTGATGTGAAACGATGAGTTGACTTTCGGTAAGAACGTTGGTACTGTTCGCAGAACCACTTTGACCTGGTGGAAAATGCAAAAAGGCGGTTTGTGGCTTAGCGCTCCTAATTTTGACACACGTCGAGCTGAAGAGATGGCCACTAGAAAAACAACCTTCAACGTCAACAACTGTAAGCTGGTGGAAGCTAGCGGTTCAAACGGTTCTGATTGGAGTACTTGAAGCACTAGGTTCAGGTCCCATGGTGGTGTGCAGGGGCGCGCCGCCAATGAGGCGAGTTGAGAAACTCGCCTCAGGCGGCAACGCAGGAGAGGTTTCCAGGGG
This sequence comes from Xenopus laevis, assembly GCF_017654675.1. NCBI lineage: Eukaryota > Metazoa > Chordata > Amphibia > Anura > Pipidae > Xenopus > Xenopus laevis. The sequence goes on along the minus strand of NC_054375.1, from coordinate 32,319,230 downwards.
CGGCAAAAAGCCGCTCCTGGTACCTTTAAGAGCCGAATTTCCGGTTTTTAAACCGGAAATTCGGCTTTACTATTGCAAGAGAGCGCAATTGCGCTCTTCGCATTAGTGTTCCTGTCGGCGAGGGAGGGGCGGCATTGGAGGAGCCGTCTCAGGCGGCGATGTAAGTAGAATCGGCGCTGGTGGTGTGGGTTGGCGAAAGGGTGGGTTTATGTGGTTTGCAGCTTGCACAAAAGGTTTAACCTCTTGCCTTAGTGCTAGTGGTACTTGAAAGAAGAGTTATAGTGCAGATATTTGTACCTTGAGTGAGTTGACTTCAAGACCTTTATCAAGTCCTGCTTGGAGGAACTCCAGTACTGTTGGAATTTTGCGCACAGTGTGGTTGATTCCGTTTCGGTGACACCAGGCGATAAAGGTTGGTCAAATGCGGTGGTACAACTTTGTTGGTAGAGGGTTTACGTGCTTTCAGAAGCGTGTTAGTTACTCTATCTGAAATACCCTGGTGTGTCCAGATGGCGACAAGCCATGAGGGATAACTGGTTGAGATTGGGATGCCTGTAGTGGTCCTGGAAGAGAAGGTCCTCCCTGCAAGGTAGATGCCATGGTTTTGTCTTCAGTAGGTCTGAAAACAAGGCTCTCCTGGGCCAGTACAGAGTGATTACAATTGCCGTTGTTTGAAAAAGATGCAGTCTGCATAACACTGGATGTATCATAGGAATTGGTGGAAACAGGTATATCTTGTCGAATGTCCATGGAGTTACCATTGCGTCGACCGCAAACCTGGATGCCATTAAGTCTATTTGAGGTACCCCCCACCGACTGGTGATTTGATGGAAAACATCTGGATCGAGGGACCATTCCCCTGGGTCTAGGCAGTGACGACTGAGAAGATCGGCTTCCCAGTTGAGTTGTCGGGGAATGTAAACTGCCGTCAGCATGCATGAATTGTGTTCTGCCCATTGTAGTACCATTTGAACTTCTTGGCTTTGCCCTGCGTTCCCCCTTGGTGGTTGATGTATGCCACTGCTGTGGCATTGTGTGACTGGACCTTTATTGGTTGATGATGTAGTAGATGGGTCCAATGTGTGAGGGCGTGATGAATTTCCCGGATTTTAAGTATGTTGATGTGCAGTGTTGACTCTTGCTTTGTCCATTTGCCTTGGAGTTTGTGCTGCCCGTAGACACCACCCCAGCCTGTGAGACTGGCATCTGTAGTGACAAGCGACCAGTGTGCGACTGAGCAAATTCTGCCTCTTCTGAGGTTGTTGTTTATGAGCCACCAACGTAGAGATTGTCTGATTTGTACTGATAAGGTAATCGGAGCTTCTAGATTGTGGTGAAGCTTGGCCCATTTGCGAAGGAACTCCAGTTGGAGATAGCGCATATGAAACAGAGCGGATTGAACTACCTCTATGGAAGCCGTCATAAGGCCTAATAAATGCATGCTTGCGTTTAACTGGCTTTGTATAATTGCCTGCTTTTAGCTCCGGGAGTGACACTGCGTGTGTTGCGGAGTTGAATTGCATTCCTAGAAATACAATTTGTTGTGAAGGTACTAACGCACTTTTTGAGTAATTGATTAACCAGCCGTGTGCTGACAGAATCTGCATGCACTTGTGAGTGCTGTTCACCGCTGACTCCAGAGATGGTGATCTTAGTAGAAGATCGTCGAGGTATGGTAGTACACATATCTGTTGTAGTCTCATGTGGCCTACTAGCGCTGACATGATCTTTGTAAACACCCTCGGTGCCGTGGCTAGACCAAATGGGAGTGACTGAAATTGGTAACGGCCACCGAGGATTGTAAAGCGCAGATATTGTTGATGCTCTTTGTGAATGGGTATATGTAGGTATGCATCGATTAGATCTATGGATGTGAAGAAATATCCTTTTTCTACATTGTTTATGACGGATCTGAGGGACTCCATCTTGAAAGTTGGAATGTGAAGGAATTTGTTTAGGGATTTGAGGTCGAGGACCTGCCTGACTCTGCCTTCTTTTTTGGGAACAAGAAACAGGTTTGAATAGAAACCCTGATGTCGTTGACGTGGGGGCACTGGAATAATGGCTTCGGAAGATAGCATAACTTGTTGTAGAGCTATCTGCCCTTGTGGAGATGTGGGCGGTCTTGAGCGCATGAATCGGGGTGTAGGAAGAGTCTTGAAATGTATTTTGTATCCCATGGAGATTACTTGTAAGACCCACTTATCTGAGGTGGTGAGACTCCATTCCTCCTTAAACAGAGAGAGACGCCCTCCTACTGCCACCTCCCTGTTGGAGCATCCACTTTCGGGATAGTGTCCCATTTGTCTCGGTGGACTTGTTCAATCGTGTATAATGTATCTAATCTCTTGTCTTTTGACAACGTCTATCAAGAGTTGTCCACTCCTTTTGAATGGTTTCAGTAATTATATCGTGTACAGGAAAGTGTCTTTGTTTAGTTTGCTTGGAACCAAACAGTTTGTCTAAAAATATTTTTTGTTCCTTATGTTTGTCCTGAATGCTTAAGGATTGAAAGATATCTGATAGGAGTGCATTAACTGCCTCCGCTTGAAATTTACGTGAGCGCTCTGTGACTGGTGGAGGTTTAGAGCCTTCATCTTCCCAATAACTATCTGCTTCATGAAGTATACCTTCCTCCTCTGAGGAAAAATGGCCCCCTTGTCCTGAGCTTGGTGGGCTGTTAGAGCCGCTAGTTTGTCAATAGAGGCTGTCATTCCCACAGCGGTTGACTGAAAAGCTTGCAGCCAGTCAGGAGCTTGGTTGTGCGACTGCCGTCTTGTGTGATCTATGGGCAGTGTCCCCTAGTGAAATAGATTGTTCAGGAGTGTTGTTGTCGTGAGAGGACTTGCGCTTCTTAGAAGACTGCCCCTCTGTGTCTTTGGGGCCTTTGTATGGCTTTTTAGGTAGGGAGCCATTAGGCTCTTTGCTTTTAGTGCCTTCAGTATTTTTGCTTAGTGCAGCAGGGGATTTGACATGCTCAGCTGCCATGTTAGGCCAAGCATTAGAATGAGGATGTAAGGAGTGGTAGAAGGTTTTTTTTGTTTTTTATTATTTATATTTTATATAATAAAAGTATAATACCTATAATACGTATAGGTAAATTTCTTTGCTATAATTTAAGCGTTCCCCGACCCGTAATACAGGCATTCTGCCTGTTAGTCTAAATGTCCCTGCTATCCGGAGACTGACAGAAGCAGTGGCCACAGCAAAAATGAGAACCGTATGTGGTCTCCTATGAAAGAGGGAATAGCATCGCATAAGTGTCAACATATCCCACACGATACGTGTATGAGCCTGGGATCGATAATGATGCGCCACTTACCCGGTAAGCCTCCGTGTAGTAACCAAGTGGTTTGCCGCACTTCTGGCGTAATGTCGGCCTTGCTGATGAGAATGAGCAGTTGCTGTCTGGAGTTTGCATTGCGCAGGCAAACCACGAATAGACACTCCCTGTGACGCCTCAGAAATGTGCACCAGACAGTTTTGCGCTCAATCACAAGTGGTGCCAAATTGAAAATATTGGCTAAATTAACCTCGCCGGCTTTGTGGTACAAACGCGTAATTATAAATACACGGCAGTGCTGAAGCATGCCTCGGTATTTATTTGGATAAAGACAGCGCTGAAGCTTGTCTAGGATTACCCAGCTTACGTGATATAGGCAAGCTGCCAAGCAGAACTAAGGCCTGCTGTACTGTTATAACTTAAAGACAGCACCGAGCATATCTTATGTAATTCCTTTGTGAAATTCTGATGAATAAGAAAAATAATTGTGAAATAAAATAAAAAGAATTGATATAAATAGAACAGAGCTCTCTGATCCTATCTCCTGGAAGCAGGATGGCAAAAAACTGATAGGGGTGGGGTCAATGCAGGGAAGAGGGGGACCGGTGGGATGGACCATATAGTTTCACCTTTTCAAGCCATCCTGCCTCATGAAGGGAAGTGTGCATTAACCCAGATGTCCCTGTGCTGCCTAGGGACTCCATGAGAAAATAATATTCTGAGCCAGTTTTCATAATGCGTGGTTATATTTATTCAGCTAGGGTCCAAATTATCCTAGCATTGATCTGAATAAGAGACTGGGACATGAATAGGAGAGGGTCTAAATAAAAAGACGAGTAATAAAAAAAGCAGTAAATTAAGGGGGGTTATTTATCAAATGTTGAGTTTTAGATGTTTGTGAGGTTTTTTATACCTCGTTCTATCTATCTACCCAAAAAAATTTTAATCGCTCAAATGAATTATGTTTTGGAGCAAAACTGCCGAAAAAAACCCCCAAACATCAGAAAGGCTTCAGACATTCTCAAATGGTTTAAGGGAGCTCTGCCATTGACTTCTACAGGACCTCGACTAGTTGAAGCTGGAGTATTTTCAGATTCAAGCTATTTCCAGCTTCGGGGTATAAACAAATCATGAACATTGATATTTTTTTTTTTTTTTAAAAGCTGTAAAAATTGATTTTTTTTTTTTTTAACTGAAAATTCCAGTTTTGACTGAAAAATAGACTTGAAAACTTTTTTGGATATAAATCAACTCAAGCTTTGGTAAATAGCCCCTTACAGAGCATTTGTTTTTTGATGGGGTCAGTGAGCTCCATTTGAAAACGTGACAGAATCAGAAGAAGGCAAATGATTTAAAAACTATTGAAGTAATGGACCATTCTATAACATAATAAAGTTAAATTAATGGTGAAACCCCTTTAAGTGTTTCTTTGCCATGCCTGGGATGGATGGAGCAGATAGACCTTTCCTCAACTGGTGTGCGACTTTAAAGGAGAAGGAAAGCTACGGAGGCATTTTATTGCCAATAGATTAGCTGCAATAGTGCAAGCTAGAATGCTATATTTATTCTGTATAATGTTTTACCATACCTGAGTAAAAAGCTCTAGAAACTCTCTGTTTGTTTAGGATAGGAGCTGCAGTATTAACATGGTGTGACATCACTTCCTGCCTGAGTCTCTCCCTGCTCTGGGCTCAGATTACAGTAGAGAAGGGAGGGGGAGGGGGAAGAGGAGCAAACTGAGCATGCTCTTGCCCAGGGCAATGAGGTTTAAGCTAAAGGCAGGAAGTCTGATACAGAAGCCCATGTGTACACAATAGAAGGAAAGAAATGCTGTGTTTCTTTTGACAGGGGACTCAGAGCAGCAACACTTTGGGGGTTTACTGGTATATTTAGATGGGCCTTTCTGATAAGGCTTACTTAGTTTTAACCTTTCCTTCTCCTTGAAACTATGGAAGTTTAAATTATATTATTAAAGACCATATTGTTAACAGGCTACATCAGAATCCTTCTCATGACAATGCTATCATTTAAGCAACAATTTTAAATCAAACTACTCAGTGTCAGGCGGCCTATCGGCTCCCAGCGGGAGAGTCAGGACCAAGGAGGAAGCTTTTAGGGATCAAAGTCCAGGTACAAGGTACAGGCAAGGGTTAAGGCAATTACAAGGTCAAAGTCCAGGCTATGGTTCAAAGGCAGGCAGAATGAATCAGAATCAAAGTCCAGGCAGGGGTTCAAAGTCCAGAATAACAATAATAAAGCACCCAGGAATGCTACTAAACTAATCCTATAATTGGGCAGCGTCTAGAAGGCCAGGGCGCCTTTTTCTATTCAAATTTTGCTCCACTGGTGACGTCATTGCGCCAGCGTCGGCATCCGCAACAACGGCGTCGCGCTAACGTCATTGCGCCGCCGCCGCTACCCACATGGCGGCCATGGGCGCCGCCATTTTGGGAGGGACGCCGGCAGAGAAGGGTGCGCCGGCCGGAGCTCCGGGCGACGTTCCTGACAGTACCCCCCTCCCCACAGGGGGCCTCTGGACCACCAAGTCTAGGTTTTTGAGGAAACTTAGTGTATAATTCCCTCACAAGGTGGGGAATATGAACATCAGAGTGTTTCTCCCAAGAGCATTCTTCTGGACCAAAGCCCTTCCATTTGATGAGGTACTGAAGAGATTCCCTGGAGAGTCTGGAATCCAAGATCTTCTCCACTTCATACTCTAGTTGGCCGTCCACAGAGATGGCAGAAGGAGGAGACAGATCTGAAGAGAAGCGTTTGGAAATAACTGGTTTCACCAGGGAGACATGAAACACATTAGGAAACCGCATCTCAGGAGGAAGTTGAAGCCGAACTGCCACCGAGTTGATAATCTCAGAGATGAGAAAAGGACCGATGAACTTTGGACCTAGTTTGGAAGAAGGGATCTTCAGATGAATATTGTTAGAAGAAAGCCATACTTTATCTCCAACTTTATAAGCGGGAAAGGGCTTCCTTGTGCGGTCCGCAAAGGTCTTATGCACCAGAGCACTCTTTTCAAGATTAGATTTAGTTGCCGCCCGAATAGCAGACATATGAGCCGCGTGGTCATCAGCGGCAAGAATGTCAGATAGTAGGAAGTCCTGTGGGAATGCTTGCGGATGCAGACCATACACAGACAGGAAAGGAGATCTTCCAGTGGACGTGTGACAAGCATTATTATGAGCGAATTCCGCCCACCGGAGGTCAGAGCAGTCGTCTTGACAGAGAGAAACATGATTCCTTAGGAATTGCTCAAGGGCTTGGTTCACCCGCTCCGCTGCCCCATTAGTTTGAGGGTGATAGGCAGAGGAAAATTGAAGAGAAATGGCCAACACTTTGCATAAAGAGCGCCAGAACCTGGATATGAACTGGGATCCTCTGTCAGAGACTATTTCTACTGGAAAGCCATGCAAGCGGAAAATATACTGAATGAAGAGCTGGGATAATTCCACCGCAGAGTGAAGTTTTCGCAGGGGAATAAAATGTGCCATTTTACTAAAGCGGTCAATAACCACCCAGATCACAGTGTTCCCTCTTGAGGGTGGTAATTGAACAATAAAGTCCATTGCTAAGTGAGTCCATGGGCGAGAGGGGATGGGTAGAGGTTGTAATAATCCACTAGGGCGAGAATGGCTAGCCTTGGAAGTGGCACAAATGGTGCAGGCAGCCACAAAGTCTTTGACATCTTTACGAATAGTTGGCCACCAACCAAGGTGTCGTAATAACTCTAGAGTCTTTTCTGGACCAGGAAGTCCAGTCTGCCGGGAACAATGAGTCTGTTGTAGGATGAGCAGACGAAGTTCAGAGGGTACAAATGCCATCCCAATGGGAGTATCGGCAGGAGCGGAAGACTGGCCAGCCAAGATTTGTTCAGCAAATTGAGGAAACAGGGATGCAATGATCTTGACAGAAGGAACAATTGGTTCTTGCTTTTCAGAACAACGATCAGCCGGGGAGAAGCTTCGGGAAAGAGCATCAGCTTTACGATTCTTGGAGCCAGGGCGATAAGTCAGGATAAAGTTGAAGCGGGAAAAGAAGAGGGCCCACCTTGCTTGTCGAGGATTCAGTCTCTTGAGAGCTTGTTTGAACTCTAAATTCTTATGGTCAGTATAGATCGTGACCGGGATCAAAGATCCTTCCAGGAGGTGACGCCACTCTTCGAGAGCGAGCTTGACTGCCAAGAGTTCACGATTCCCCACATCGTAATTCTGCTCTGCAGGAGAGAACTTTTTGGAGAAATAGGCACAAGGGTGTAGTTTCCCATCGGCAGAACGTCTTTGGGACAGGATAGCGCCGGCTCCAACTTCGGAGGCATCCACCTTAATGAAAAAGGGTAATTCTGGATCAGGATGTCGTAGGACAGAAGCGGAGGGGAAAGCATCTTTCAGGGACTGAAATGCATCTACCGCTGACGGAGGCCATGCATTGGGTTTACCCCCTTTACGGATGAGAGCCAGGATAGGAGCAATACGAGAAGAGAACCCCTTGATGAATTGTTGGTAGTAATTGGCAAACCCGATGAATCTTTGAATCGCCTTGGCGCTCAAAGGAAGGGGCCACCCCAGAATTGCGACAACTTGGCGGGATCCATCTCAAAACCTTCAGGGGAGATGATGTAACCTAGGAAAGGGATCTTGGATACCTCAAAGACACAGTTCTCCATCTTGGCAAAGAGAGAGTTCTTCCTCAAACAAGAGAGTACCTCCTTAACCTGGGAGCGATGGCTTTCTAGGTCCGTGGAGAAGATCAGGATGTCATCTAGGTACACGACCACGAAGTTCCCCAAGAGATCCCGGAAGATGTCGTTCACGAATTCCTGAAAGACGGCGGGGGCATTACAAAGGCCAAAGGGCATTACGAGATATTCGTAGTGCCCATCTTGAGTGTTGAAGGCCGTCTTCCATTCGTCACCCTCACGAATGCGGATGAGGTTGTATGCCCCGCGTCGATCCAACTTTGTGAAGATGTTAGCCCCTTTCAGTTGGTCAAAAAGTTCTGTGATCACAGGCAAAGGATAATGATTTTTAACAGTAATTTTATTAAGTCCTCGGTAGTCAATACAGGGGCCTGGCCCACCATCCTTCTTCTCCACAAAAAAGAAACCAGCCCCTGCGGGAGAGGTAGAGGGACGAATCCCCGCAGGAGATTTTCTTGGATATAGTCTTTCATGGCGGTAGTCTCTGCTGGAGAGAGAGGATAAGTGTGACCTCTAGGGGCATGGTTCCTGGAAGAAGGTCGACTGGGCAATCATAACTACGGTGTGGGGGAAGGAACTCTGCTGAATTTTACAGAAGACATCCGAGAATTCCTTGTAGAAGGGGGGCAGTGTCTTCAAACCTGTAGTGGAGATATTCACCTTCTGGAGAGGTTTAGCAGGAAGACAGTGCTGTTGACAGAACGGACTCCAACGAGAGATCTGTCCAGAAGACCAATCAATGATGGGTTATGGAATCGCAGCCAGGGAAGACCCAAGACGACTGGAACAGAAGGGCAGGACATCATCTGGAAAGATAACTTTTCTTTATGCAAAATCCCAACCTGCACAGGTAATTCCCCAGTCGTCATGGAGATAAACTAGGACGTAAGAGGCTTGTCGTCAATGTCAGTACCTCGAAGGGGAGAAGACAATGGATATAGGGGACGCAAAGAGAGCGTCCATAAAATTCCCGGCAGCCCCAGAATCGATGAAGGCAAAAGCGTCTTAGTGGCCGAATTTGAAAAGGTAGAAGAAACCTGTGAGAGTTCTCTTGAGATTGGGAAGTAATGCCACCTACTCGCGTTGCCTTGGGGAGAAGAACCCTTAGGCCTCACAGGACAGGAATTGGCAAAGTGAGATTGACCACCACAATATAGACAGAGTCCCGCCATACGCCTCCGGAGTTTCTCCGGTTGAAATCTCTTGACTCGGTCCCTATCAGCTTGATGTTCTCTCAGCCGAGTGTCCACCTTGACAGCCAAAGCAATAAGGTCTTCTACCTGTGTGGGTAATTCACGGGAGACCAGGTCATCTTTTAGGCGGATAGAGAGGCCATTATAGAATGCAGCATGATAGGCATCATAGTTCCAACTCAGCAGCAAGCGTACGGAATTCGATAGCATAATGAGCCACGCTGCAATTCCCCAGGCGAATCTGGAACAAGCGGGAAAATGCAGTCGCAACCCGACCAGGAGCATCAAACACCGTCTGGAATTCTTGAAGGAAAGCCTTGGCATCATCAATTAAAGGAGACTCTCCCAGTGCGGAGATGCCCATTCGAGCGCTTTGCCAGCCAGACAAATTACAAATCCCACTTTAGATTGCTCGGCAAACCGGATCCGACACTGGTGTCAGGGAGCCGGGAGCTCCCTCCAGGGAGGTAGTCAGGATCGAGGAGGAAGCCCTCTTGAGGGAACAAGGTCGTGGTGTCCAAAGGGTTAAACAAAGGAGTAGTCAGAATCCAGGCAAGAGTTTCACAGGCAGGCAGATAACAGCAAAGTCCAAAGTCCAGGCAAAGGGTCAGGAAACAATCAGGAACAAGAATATAGCAATATCAAATGTCAGGGAACCCAGGATACACATAGGCAATGTTTCCTATACTTGGGCGCCATTCTGGCGTCTGGGTAGCGTTTTTATGTTTGAATTTGGCGCCATAGTGACGTCACCGACGTCCTGACGCTGGCGCCGATGCGCTGGCGTGTTTGCGCCGGCGCCGCTACCCACGTGGCGGCCCTGGGTGCCGTCATTTTGGGAGCGAAGAGATAGACGCGCCGCCCGGAGCTCCTGGAACTGCTCCGGGCGGCGTTCGTGACAACTGGTTCACGAAACCACGACAGGCTTGGGGATCACCACTGTAGAGAGGCGGTGCCGGAATACGTGGACCAGTAGTGGAAGACTGTGGGACCACGGCGGCAGCAACAGGAACAGGCGATGATGTAGTTGGCGTAAGAATGGCCAATTTTTGCAGGATCGCCTCCAGCGTTTGTCCCACATAGGATTGCCGTGCTTCATAAGCCTCCATGCGAGAATGCAGGCCACGAAAGGCCCTTCCGAAATCAGGTTGAGCTTCCTCAATGGGGTCCATGGGCCCAATTATAATGTCAGGGGGCAGCTTTTAGGGATCAAAGTCCAGGAACAAGGTACAGGCAATTACAAGATCAAAGTCCAGGCTATGGTTCAAAGGCAGGCAGAATGAATCAGAATCAAAGTCCAGGCAGGGGTTCAAAGTCCAGAATACCAATAATAAAGCACCCAGGAATGCTACTAAACTAATCCTATAATTGGGCAGCGTCTAGAAGGCCAGGGCGCCTTTTTATATTCAAATTTGACGTCATTGGTGACATCATTGCGTCAGCGTCGGCACCGACGTCGTCGCGCTGATGTCATTGCGCCGGCCCCGCTACCCATGTAGCGTTCCTGACACTCAGAACAACTGAGAATTAGAGTTACCAATACAATCATATGTTCTATAAAAACCACAGAGTATAATTTGACAATGTCCAAGGTGAGAGTTGAGTACAGTAGCTAGTCTCTTACATAGTTACATAGTTAAATTGGGTTGAAAAAATACAAAGTCCAACCCCTCCAAATGAAAACCCAGCATCCATACACACACCCCTCCCTACTTTCATATAAATTCTATATACCCATACCTATACAAACTATAGAGTTTAGTATCCCGATAGCCTTTGATATTATGTCTGTCCAAAAAATCATCCAAGCCATTCTTAAAGGCATTAACTGAATCAGCCATCACAACATCACCCGGCAGTGCATTCCACAACCTCTCTGTCCTCACTGTGAAGAACCCCCTACGTTGCTTCAAATGAAAGTTCTTTTCTTCTAGTCTGTAGGGGTGGCCTCTGGTACGGTGATCATCTGTATGGGTGATCTTTAAAGGAGAAGTCAACTGTTTAAGCTTGACTTCTCCTTTAAGAAGGTGCGATTATATGAATAGACATGAAGATCTAAAGCCACATATTGCACCAGCTACACTCAACGCTTACCGTATTTCAACTAAAACACTGTAAAGGTGATCTTTCATCACGTTCACTTGTTTGGTAAGACAGACAAAGCCTATTTTCCTTCAGACCTATGTATATGGAAAAGATGTTCAAGCACATTAAATCCTCTCTTTTGAATTCATTTACTGTGCACAACCTTGATGGGTTAAAATGTTGCTCCTCCCCTTCCCTATATCCCCTGTGCTTAACCCTCCTACATCGGTTTAGTATATCAACCGAGAATAGGATAACTCAAAATAAGGCATCACTGCCACTCTAATAAAAATAAAAAACTTATGTCTCAGGGAGGGAGGTCCTGTGTCCCCCAATTGACTAGAGAGAAAGAGATTTAACGGTAAGTTATACTAAAAATCTCCTTTTCTCTAATGTCATTGGGGGACACAGGAACCACTGGGACTTACCAAAGCAGTCCCTTAATAACCAGGGAGGGAAGAGACAATCCGCCCTAAATCGGTCATGACTACCGTACGAAGAACCTTCCTACCGAAACACGCTTCGGCGGAAGAAAAAACATCAAAACGATAGAACTTTGTAAAAGTATGGACTGACGACCACGCTGCCGCCTTGCACAACTGCTCTGCAGGAGCCTCATTCCTCCATGCCTTGGTTGAATGAGCCTTTACCTGTGCTGGGGGACTTCTGTGAGAACTCTCATATGCCTGATATATGGACTTCTTAATCCATCTGGCTATAGTAGCCTTCGTTGCAGCTGTTCCCTTCCTTGGACCTGAGGGAATGACAAACAGTGAATCCGAACGCCTAAATGAGGCTGTCCTATCCACATAATATCTTAAGGGCCGGACTACATCCAGGGTATGTAGCCTTTTTTCCTTTTCGTTCCTAGGTTCTGGACAAAAAGAAGGTACTACAATAGGCTGATTCACATGAAAATCAGATACCACCTTGGGCAAAAAAGTCGGAACCGTACGTAAGGTCACCTTATCTCTATGGAAGACCATTAACACCGGAGCAATCGAGAGCGCACTCAGCTCCGACACTCTCCTGGCCGAACAGATGGCCAATAAGAACACCACCTTTGATGTCAACCACCCCAAAGCTACCGACCTCATAGGCTCGAACGGAGCTACCTGAAAAGCTCTGAGAACCAAGATAAGATCCCATGCCGGTACAGGTGGACGAAATAATGGAGTAACGTGAGCTTGCACCCTGAAGAAACGTCCTTACATCATCTTGTTGGGCTAACCGCTCCTGAAATAAGACTGATAAGGCAGAAACCTAAACCTTTAATGAAGACAGCTTGAGTGCGCCGTCCAGTCCCTGCTGGAGGAACTGCAACACATTGTTAATCTGCAACTGCTTGAATGGAGCCTGATGTCTCTCACACCACGTACTGTAAGACCTCCAGACCCTATAGTAGGCCTTGGCGGATACGGGCTTCCTGGCCTTAATCATGGTCTCCGCCACCCTATCCGAGAACCCCTCCTCAGGATGGCTGTCTCAACCGCCAAGCCGTCAAAGACAGTAGGGCTAGGATTGTGGTGAAAAATTGGACCCTGACGCAGCAGGTCCGGCCTTAACGGTAGTTTGAACCAATCTCCGTCTGCCAGGGAGATCAGGTCTGAAAACCACGCTCTTCTTGGCCAAAAAGGAGCCACCATCAACAAGGTCAGTTTCTCTCTCCGAAACCTTTTTAGGATCCTTGGAATCATGGGAATTGTTGGAAACACATACGCCCTGTGATAACTCCAAGGAAACGTCATTGCATCCCCTCCCTCTGCTCTTGGATCCCTGGATTTTGCCAGGAACCTCGGTAGCTTTGTATTGTGGCGGGATGCCATCAGATCGATGTCTGGCTGACCCCACCTGTCTACCAGCAGGGAGAACACCTCCGTTAGGAGTTCCCATTCTCCTGGATCCAGGCGGTTTTGACTTAGATAATCTGCTTCCCAATTTAGAATTCCGGGGATGTGAACCGCTGATATCACTACCCTGTGGTGTTCTGTCCACTCCATTATCCTCTGCGTCTCTTTCCATGCTGATACACTCCTTGTGCCTCCCTGATGATTCAGGTAGGCCACTGCAGTAGCGTTGTCCGACTGGACCTTTATGTGTTTGTGCTTTAACTGATCCTGCCATTGTACTAAAGCCTGGTAAATGGCCCGAAGCTCTAAAATATTTATGGGCAGTTGGGCTCCGCGGGAGACCATGTGCCTTGTGCCCACATCTGATTGAGCCTTGCCCCCGATCCGGTTAGGCTTGCATCTGTTGTCAACAGCGTCCACTGTGGGTCCTCCCATGACTGCCCCTGAGGCAATCTTGATGGAATTGTCCACCAATTCAATGACTCCCGTATTATCCTGTCTAGCATAATGGTCTGCTCTAGCGAACCCCTGTTCCATATGCGGAGAAGCACAATTGCAGAGGTCTTAGATGATATTGGGCCCAAGGCACCGCCTCCATTGCGGCAACCATTAACCCCAGAATCTGCATGCAGAATCTCACTGCGGGTGTGCGTTCCTGGCGAAGCCACTCTACCATACTCCTGAGTCTCGACCGCCTCTCGATGGGCAGAATAACTCTCTGTGAGCTTGTGTTGAACACTAGCCCCAGGAACTGTAAAACCTGGCTTGGCACCGGGGATGACTTCTGTTGATTGATCGTCCACCCAAAAGATTCCAAGGTTGTCACCGTGATGGACACATTCCTTGTGGCCATCTCTAAGGAGTCCGCCTTTACCAAGATGTCGTCCAGGTATGGGATAATGGAAATCCCCTGAAGTCGTAGCGTTGCTGCCATAGACGCCATGATTTTCGTAAACACCCTGGGTGCGGACGTCAGGCCGAATGGAAGGGCCACAAATTGGTAATGCTGCTGAAGGAAAGCAAACCTTAGAAACTTGTGATGTCCTGGCCAAATGGGAACGTGAAGATACGCGTCCTTGATGTCCATTGACGCTAAAAACTCCCCTCCTCTCACTGAGCGAATGGACTCCATGTGAAAACAGTAGTATCTTATGAACTTGTTCAGTGCCTTCAAGTCTAACACTGGACGGAAGGACCCGTCCTTTTTCAGCACAATAAATAGATTTGAGTAAAAACCACCACAGCACTGGTCGAACGGAACTGGTACCACTACTCCTGACTGTAGTAGTGTCCTCACTGCTCCAAAAAAGGCCTCGCGCTTCGGCTGCTTTACCGGCACCCTTGATAACATGAACCGTCGAGGTGGAGGGGCCTGAAATTCCAACTTGTACCCCTCGCTGACCAATGTCTGAACCCAGGAATCGGACACCTCTCTTACCCAAGTTTCCTGGAACCTCACGAGCCGCGCTCCTACGTCTCGACCGAGGTCCCGTGACCCTGCCCAGTCATTGTGCAGGGGCTTGTCAGTGACTGACTTGCTGCTGGACTTGTGGTTCTGCCACTGAGGTTTCCCTCGTTGCTGGAACCTCCCCTTTGAACGGTATGAATCCGATGTCCGAGCTCTTCGTGGGGAACGAAAAGTGGAGCCTGGAAATATATCTTCCACGTTTCGAACCCGATCCAAAACGGCAATAGTGTACTCTTACCCCCTGTTGCTTGGGAAATTATTTTTTCTAGCTCCTCTCTGAATAGACGTTTCCCTCTAAACTGCAATGATGTCAGAGACTTCTTAGAGCTCAAGTCTGCTGTCCAATTCTTTAGCCACAATGCCCGGCGCGCCCCCACCGAAGAAGCGGATGTCCTGGCTGTGGTCTGTATTGCATCCAGAATTGCATCGGTTAAAAAGGCATTTCCCTCAATAATCTTGGAAGCCAATGAACATAGCTCCTCTCTAGGAGTATCACCTCAGAATCCTTCTAAGAGAGCCTGAGACCACGAGGTAATTGCCCTGCTGGTCCAAGCTCCTGCTATCATAGGTCTAAGAGTGAATCCTGCTGAAATAAAGATCGCCTTAAGCAAACTCTCTAGACGCTTGTCTGTGGGATCCTTAAAAGCCGCCGCATCAGGAACCGGAAGAGCCGTGTTCCTGGATAGTCTCGATACCGGGGCATCCACCGTGGGCGGCACACTCCACTTCTCCACCAACTCCTTGGCAAAAGGGTATGAGCGAGAAAAACGTCTTGACGGCTGAAACTTCTTCTCTGGGGAGTCCCACTCCTGTTGTATAATATCTCCCAGCTGTTCATGAAACGGAAACTCAGCCATCCGTTATAGACTGGCGCTTAAAAGGGTCCTTATGGACTGACCCAGTAGAACTCGAGTCTACCAATTCTAATGTTTCCTTTAGGGCCCTTATCAAGCCCTCCACATCATGAGGAACCTCTCTATCCGGTTCCACGCTCCATTCGTCATCCTCAGATGACGAAACCACCTCCCCCTCACTGTGGTCAGATAAAGACTCCTCAGCAGAAGAGTCCCCTGAGACTAAGGAGGTCAGAGCCTTTCTCTTCAAAACCTGTTTCCTTTGTTTTGGGCTAGTGCCCTGCAAAAGGTTAGGTACCTCAGATAGGTGAGAGATAAACCTATCTAGAGAAACCTAGCTACCTCTACACGCCCCTCCGCTCCTGCCCTCCACAAGAAGGACCTAGCGGCTCAATGGTCTGCTTCTTAGAAGTCTCACGACCCTACAGAGGTATCCCGCGTAGGGGGCTAACATAACGGAGCTCAGGTGTGTCCCTGACTCCGGTCTCACCCCTGGTGTCAGTGCTATCCACTGACCAAAGCATTCCATGCGTAGGGTCTCTCTAGAGACCAAAGTCCTACCATCTTAGTCAAGGACACTGAAAAAACTGAGGTAGGAGGGTTAAGCACAGGGGATATAGGGAAGGGGAGGAGAAACATTTTATTTTTTGTCAGTATCCTGCCTCCTGGTTAGAGGAGCTTAACCCAGTGGTTCCTGTGTCCCACAATCACGTTAGAGAAATCTAGTTGTTGGCTCAGAAGTTTCAAAAGATAATGGAGTACATTCGGACCAATCACTTTGCTTTAGTCTAGTTGAAACCACTTTGTTAATATCAGTAGGGGAACAGACCGGAATATGCACAGTTGGGCTTCATTGGAGATGCTGTGTGCATTTTCAATTAAAGGGCTTGTTCATCTTTGAGTTAACTTTTAGCATGATGTACAGCAGTGCCGAGGGCTGTAATTTTTCAAGACACAATGGAGGGCCGATAATGGAAGCCAGTGTTGACTACTCCCTGTTTTTAAAACACAGGTGCTGTGTGCTGTGTGCTGTGTGCATTTTCAATTAAAGGGCTTGTTCATCTTTGAGTTAACTTTTAGCATGATGTACAGCAGTGCCGAGGGCTGTAATTTTTCAAGACACAATGGAGGGCCGATAATGGAAGCCAGTGTTGACTACTCCCTGTTTTTAAAACACACCCTATTTAAACCACACTCTTGTTACCACCAGAACTTTTAAGACCATATCCACATTAACACACCAAAAACCAAATGGTTGTGAAAGAGGTTTAAGTCATATTAACTTTAAATCCATAAGCCTCCTCCTCCTTCCCCGTGGATAGCATAGATACACCCAGCATATAAATATACACTTTAGTGACAAATGCTAATAAACCCCAGAGCAACCCCCACAAGGCTTACCTCCAACAAGCAGAGTATGGAAAACACAGGGAGTATAGGACAGGCAGAGTAGGGCACACACAGACAGAGTATGGTAGGCAGAGAAGGGCACACACGGGCAGGGTACTGCAGGCAGAGTAGGCCACACACAGGCAGGGTAGGGCAGACAGACTAGGGCATACACAGGCAGAGTACGGCAGGCAAAGTATGGCACACACAGGAAGCATAGGGCAGGACGTGTAGAGAGCTTTGAACAGATGAACAATGCAGACACCTACATTATGAGTCTAAAGTGTGAACAATCCAGAGTCTGAGTGTGGGGTACAAACAATGCATGGGCCAGTTAAATCTCAGTATTGATACCTTTTAAGATGACACAAAGTAAGAAGCCAGACATTGATGTGGGGCCACACAATTGGGGGCCGTGGGCCAGCGGGCTGCCAGTTGGACAGCACTGATGTAAAGAGTGATATTCTGAGAAAATTTGCAATTGGTTTTCATGTTTTATGATTTGTGGTTTTGAGGTATTTAGCTTTTTATTCAACGGCTCTCAAGTTTGCAAGTTCAGCAATCTTGTTGCAAGGGTCAAAATCAGGACCGGACTGGGAGTAAAAAGCAGCCCTGGCAAAAAAATCAAAGCAGCCCACACATAAATGCGTGCTGGTCTTTTACTTACACACACGCATATTTCATATGCATATATATATATATATATATTTATACATATATATTATATAGTGGATAATGTACCCCCTACTGTAATTTATAAAGATATTATAAGTCACCGAGGAGTTATGTGACCATATAAAAGCACCGCATAACTCCGAGGTGATCACTTATCTTTATAAATTAGGGGGTACATTATGAATTATAATTTATAGTTTGTAGGTGCCTTAAAATGTAAAGAATGGCTTTGCTTACATATTACTAAACGACACTTATTAATATGCTATGCCTTTGCCAAGACCACCCCCCTCCCCTGATTTCAGCTTTCTGCTTATGTTTCCCTCTTTTTTGGGGGGCTGATTACTTATTTGAATTTCTTTGCTGTGTTCTGCCCTTGCCTTCTTGCTTGCCATGGTTTATGTCATCAGTTGCAGCAGGTAAAGGAGATAGATCGGAGGAGGGGGAGTAGGACAGAGAACAAGACTCGGGATTGAAAGTAGGAGGGGGGAGCGAGAGAATGTGTTACAGGGAGGGGGGCCTGAGAGCAGAGAGGGACCCTGCAAGCAGGGAGGGAGATTGGAGAAGCACCGTGAAAGGAGGAAGCTGGACAGAGCTGACATGAGGAGCTGTGAAACTTGAGACAGTGGGTGACTGTGAGGGGGGGGGGCAAGACTGGAGAGGGACTGTCCGAAATCAAACAGACAACTGGAGGCAGCTTGTGAGGGAGACCCTAAACGGAGCAGTCAGAGGCAGGGAAAGAGATGTGCAACATACGGAACGCATTTTAGGACATCATGCGCCTAATTACCTTTGCTGCATGCGTTGTCCTATGCCTTCTCCATAGCGCATTGTTTGCCTTTGTAGTCACGCATGCTCCAAACGCATGATATCCTAAAATGCGTTCCGTAGCAACACTCTTATCAGTAAAGCTAAATAAAGTATTACCTCCTCCACGCTCACTCGCTCTCTCTCCCCCTCCCTCTGGAAATAGCTTCGGCGTGCGCACTTCAACTATGTGAACTGTGCGCTCCTTGCTCGTAAAATATATTTTCCTTCTAATAGCAGATAAGTGCAGCGCCCGGCCCACTTCATCACAGGATAGAGCGGCCGTTCGGGCAAATTCCCGAACGGACAGATTACCAGTCCGGGCCTGGTCAAAATGACCATAGCAACCATGTATTGATCTGAATAAGAGTCTGGAATATGAATAGGAAAAGGTTTGAATAGAAAGATGAGTAATAAAAAGTAGCAATAGCAATACATTTTTAGCTTTACAGAGCATTAAAAAGCTATAAAAAAACAAATGATGAAGAACAATTGAAAAGTTGCTTAGAACTGGCCATTCTATAAGATAGTAAAAGTTGACTTAAAGGGGAACCATCCTTTTAACCCTGAGTCACTAAGAAGGCTCTAATATATAAAACTGCTAATATATTTTAAATGGCTGAAAATACATTATAAAAGGGTTGTTCAATTTTCAATTGGCTTTCATTTTTTATTATTTTTTTTATTTTTAGTTATTTAGCTTTTTATTCATTAGCTCTCCAGTTTCCAATTTTAGCAACCAGGTCGATCAGTCCCATTGTACGCTGCACTTCTAAAACATTGTGTACGCGTCATCGCCTGGCGACGAATCAGACTTGATCGCCTCGTGAAGTTCAGCCATTGGCTAGTTTACTTTCGTTGCAGCGGGGTTTCAGTTTTTTATAATGGACCACAATTCTGGCATAGTTTGATAGACTATGAGAAAGGCTAGAGGAGCTGTCCCAGCACAGGAGACTTTCATTTACAGCTGACATAAAGGAAGCCATTATATCTGAGCTAGTACTTAACAGATTTAGGTGACAAGAGTGGGGAATCTAATTCTGACTTTATTAAAATTCACCAAGGTAATGATAATGTTTTCACTTCAGGATTTTCAAGAGGAATGGAAGCCAATCAAGGTGCACTCTGTGTAAGTACGCTTCATAGGCACAGCTGATTGGGAATAAGCATTTGAATGTATTTTCTGCATTAACCACATGCATTAAGAACTATTTTTATCCTGTCTATTTTAGAGCACCGCAAAGGGGGATGAGATTTACGCCGTCGTTAAATAACGAGACCGGCTGAATGTTGCGTTTCCACGATGAGGCAAAACAAATTCAAAACATTAAGAAAATTATGCAAGTTTAATTTGGTGATCATTGGCAAAGCATTGTGTTGTTTCTTCAACATCTTGTTTGGCTTTATTTTTTTTTCAAATATCCAAATTGCTTTGTTAAGGAGAGTGAGAGAGAAACAAGAAGAAACGCAAATGGAGCAGCCATCATTTTCAATTTTTTTTAGGCCTGGAGGTGGATTCAGCGGAGCATTAGAAGGAAGGAACATGTTGCGCCTATGGGAAACTTCCTACTTAGGTGGCCATGCATACAGAGATCGGCTCATTTGGCTAGGTTGCCAAACGAGCTGATCTCTCCCCAATATGGCCACCAATATCAGGCCCTAGGGTCCAAAGATCGGACCACAATGAGGAGAAAACAGGTGGTTGGATCAGGGACTGCAACAACCAAATGATGTTGTCCTCAATCTGGTGGGACTTTTGAATTTGCAAGATGGACCTCTGGCAGCTAGCCCTGGGGGTGCAATTGCTTAGGTAATTAGCACTAAGGGGTGTTGTTGGGGTTATGAATGACTATTAAACTAATTGTTTTAATATAATATGGAATCTAATAATATATATTATGAAATATAAAATGAAAAACTGAATAAATTCTATTGATGATTATAGATTTGTTTACCGATAACAATGAGTGAAACGTTTTGCATCAAAAATGATGCCCATAGACTCTAATGGTTAAAAAAAAATTGTTGCGCTACCAAATTAAATTTGATGTGCCGCAAAAAAATGACGCCCATAGATTTTAATGCATTTTGCAAATGTTTGGCTAGGTGAAATGGGTCAGATTCGCCCATGACTATTTACTGATTATTTTACTTAATTTATAAAGTGTTGTAGAATGTTATACAAGGGAAACTTATTTGCATGGTTTGGTCACCTACATGGGCCAAGAAGGGATGATTGTGATAATTTAACTACTGGGCCAACAACTGAATAAAATAGGGTTGAAGTGGTGTTGGCCTAATAAATCTCTGACTAATCCCTAATCATGTATTGATATGTACGGTTAGTGTTCTGGGCCTTTATATGGTTAGGTCATGGAAGTCTGACTTTAGGTCCCCATAGACGCGACCGATTTCAGTGCCGTTCGACCGATCGGTCAAATTATCGTGCGGTTAGTGGGATTTGAACGATCGTATATCTTACGATTTTTCGCCCGACATCTTTATCGGTCCCAGCGCAATCTATCGATGTTTGCAGGGCTAAGCGGGCAGCTACTCTTCAGTTTTGCTGGCAATATCGCCTGAAATGGTCTTTTTAGTTGATGGACACATTGTACATCATCATATTATTTTGAGATAATCGTGGTCTCGCGATAACGATTGGATCTTTTAAAAATCTTTACATCTATGGCCAGCTTAAGTCATTATCACCATTGTATGGTGACTTTCTCATTAGAGATGGAAAAAGTAGCTTGTGGAATGAGTAGCACTATTAATACATTAGCTGTGAAAAGGTCTCTTAAAAAATGTTGATAGATAGAATTCATGATGGGATCAACAATAGAACCTGATTTGCTATATCACTCTTTTCAGTACAACTAATATAGGGAGATAATTCCACAACTTTGCAATTCTCACTGTAAAAACCCTTTCCAAATATTTGAATTGGAATGGATGCCCTTCTGCTGAAAGAAGCCACTGGTAAATAAAGCATTGGAGAGTTGATTATATGGTACCCTTATTTATTTGGTGTGAGAAAAGTAACTCACCCTGGTGGTCCAGTGGTGCGGCAGGGACGCCCGCCGCGCCATCTGTGGGGACGGCCGCCACGCCGCTCCTCTTCGGCCGCCATTGGGCTACTTAGGGTGCACGCGCGCCCGCGTCTCGGTGTTAATATTGACACGGGCGCGCTGGTGTAATGATGCGATTGCGCAATGGCGTGAAAATTTAAAAGTATAAATAGCTTATTAAAGCTACAGGACCTTGCCCGTGGTTTCTGAACTTATTGCTATCTGATATTCTGTTTGATTCCTGTTGCGACCCCTGCCTGGCTTTTGACTATTCTGACCTCTGGATCCTGACCCTTGCCTGAATACCGACTACCTCTTCTGCTCAACCCTCTGATTGACTTCCTGGTTTGACCCCTTGCCTGGCTGACTACGTTTATTCTGTGCGACCTTTGGCCTACCGAGACCTTTGGCCTAAGACTCTAGCTAACAGTCGTGCCCCTCTGCCTATCTAGAACCTCTGGCCTTGCAACCTCTCGTTTAAGTCCTGATGGTATCCAAGTAGCCGAGGGCTCCTCCCGAGGCCAAAGGCAGGCAGCTGAAGCACGAGCCGAGACCAGGATGCTTGCCATTTGTTCTGCTGTTGGGTGCTGACCGTGACATTTGGATTCTCTAATGCCATAATATTCAGTTTGAACACTGGGGACCAAAGCTGCATAGAATATTCTAGATGGGGCCTCACCAGTGCTATGTAAAGAATGATATTTGTATAAATATGCCCATCATTGTAGTAAGTTAACACCAGTACCATAGCCATGGATATCAGGGGTCTTATGAATGTTCCTAGTTAAGCAGTGTGCATGTTTGGAGGCAGCCTTTAAACCAGTCATTTGGATGCATTAGGAGGCGTTTCATATATGGATTCTGTACCGTGTCAGCATTTTAAATGACTAAAATGTCAGATAGTTAGTTATGCCATTAAGCAGAGGCGTGACACTTAAAACATACCAGTCTTTTAATTTGTCTGTTACACAGTCCTGCAGATACAGCAAGCACGGTACTATATATCGAATGCTTGGTGATATTTCATTTTGGTTGGTGGAAAACATTATGTTTAATGGGGAATTTATATTTTAAAATGGCCTTTTTTTATAATCGCAAATGTGAACTTTATGGTGCTTTTTAATTTATTTATAGTTTTAATAAAACGCTCTTGTGTTTCAGCAAAAAGTACATTTTTTTTTATGAAACCGGCCAGGCAACCAGCCAGCCGCAATGTAAACAGCCTGCAATGAAAAAAGTATCTGGCTTATTTTAACTATGAATCGTAAGTTTTATGTTTTTATTGGATGAAAATTTCAATCATTTCGAGGTCTGCCAGTGATTTACAGAGGTATTTGATTTCCCTCCAAAGCACTTGTGTTTGATAGTTGTAACATTGTAACAATCTGGGATTGCAGAAGGATGTTGTGAAAAGGTCTCTGTGTGTGTGTGTTTCGGATCAATAAGCGACACATATTTTTCATGATTGTTAGTATATATTTCCATTTGCCATTTCATGCCAGACTCAAATGTTTAACTTGATTCTTGTTTTAAAGGAACATTAATCCTAAATAAGAAGACAATATCATTTCAGCTATTTTATTGACATCAAAAGTACCGGTAAGTAGGAATTGTGAACAATAGAAGAAAACCTTCTTTCTCTAATTTTACACTTTGTGTTCTATTCTCCAAAAGATTTACAACTAAATTATAAATAGTATGGGTCACTTTTTTGTTCCTAAATATATTCAGTTTTTTAAATACTTTTAGTACTGTTGTGGTGTAGTGGTTATTTAATCACTGTACTGATTTATCATTTGAAGGGCTTAAAATCCTGCAATGATTTGGGGGCCCATTTACTTTGCTTGAGTGAAGGAATAGAATAATAAAAACTTTGAATTTTGAATGTTTTGTTTGGCTACTTGGGCCATCGAATTGGCTACTTCAACCTTCGACTCAAAACTTCGAATTAAACTTCGAATCAAATGATTTGAACAAAAAATTGTTTGAATATTTGACCATTCGATAATCAAAGTACTGTCTCTTTAAAAAAAACTTCAACCCCCTACTTCGTAACCTAAAACCTACAGAGGTGCAATGTTAGCCTATGGGGAAGGTCCCCATAGGCTTCCTGTCCATTTTTTGGTGGAAAAAAAATCGTTTGATCGATGGATTAAAATCCTTCGAATCGAACGATTCAAAGGATTTAATAGTTTGGTTGAAGGATTTTTCGTTTGATGGAAACTATTTGCGCTAAATCCTTGGACTTTGATATTCTAAGGATTTACATTCGGCAGTCGAATATCGAGGGTTAACCCTCGATATTTGACCATATGTAAATGTGGCCCTTAGATCAGAGATCCACAACCAGTGGTTTGTGAGCAACAAGTTGCTTACTAAGCCTTTTGATGTTGCTCCTAGTGGCCTCAAGGCACTTGCTTATTTTTGGATTTCCCTTTTGAGGCAAGTTTTTGAGGCATAAAAACCAGGTGTACTGTCAACTCGAGCCTCCTGTAGGCTGCCAGTCCAAATAGCAGCCAATCGTAGTTTGGACTTTCTTTATGTTTGTGATGCTTCCCAACTTTTGTACATTTGAATGTGGATCATGGGTATAAAAGGGTTTCATTCAAAGACTGGTCCGATTGCCATCGGGGAGGGGGAATTTTTTCCACCGTGTGGCCAAATGGAGATATATACAAACACTATAAGTAAATGTTGATGAACGTGTGTTTTTTTTTTTTGTTTTTTCAAACTAACTTACTATGTGACCCCTGATTTAGAACATGGGGAGATGTGTTGCCCGTTGCTCCAGAAAAAGCTTTCCCACCAGCAATAATGTGAATAGGTGGTGGTAAAACAAATGAGCTTTGGCTTACCAAAGTTGGCTGAAGTTTCCTCGCAATTTACATTATTGCCAGCGGGAAAGAATTTTGTCTTGGATGACAAATCTCCCCATGTGCCACTATTAAACAATGGGTTTCTGATGGGATCTTTGGTCAAGCTTGAAACATCCGATGACCCATCTATAGCAACCTTTAGGGCATTGGCCCTTAATATTTATATCTTGCCTACAGCGGGCAATCCATTTCTCTTTCCTTCCCACCGGCTAAAATGCAATTGGCTCTTGGGAAAACACATGTGGTACAAAGTTGGCCAAAGTTTCTTCTCGTAGAAACCTCAATCACACTGCTTATGTTTCCCCACATACAGTATGCTACCTGTAACGAACATACCTGGTGGTCTGGGGGGGGGACGACAGGGACGCCTGTCGCCCCCTCGGCGGGGATGCCCGCCTCGAGGAGCGGCTCTGTAGGCCGCAGGCGCCGGCGTCCTAGGGCGCGCGCGGCGGGCTCTGGATTTTCTTAAAGGCGCAGGCGCGCTGACGTTGCGACGTCAGCGCGCAACGGCGTGCAATTCAAACACTATTTAAAGCCCATTAGGGCTGTGAGACTTTGCCCGTGATAGGATTTTGTTCCTGGTTCTTTCTGAGCTTTTGCTGTATTCTGAATCTGTTTGATCCCTGTTTTGACCCCTGCCTGGCTATTTTGACTATTCTGAATTCTGGATCCTGACCTTGCCTGCTTACGACTACTCTACTGTTTAACCCTTCGATTGATCACCCGGTTTTGACCCTTTTGCCTGTTTGACGATTCTTGTTATCTGCCTGCCTCGACCCAGCCTGGTTGACGATTCTTGTTATCTGCCTGCCTCGACCCAGCCTGTCTGACGATTCTGTTGCCTGTTCCATTTGTACCGTGACCTTCGGCCCAAAAGACTCTGCTACCTGCCGTGCCCCTCTGCTAGCCAGAACATCTTGCCTTGTACCCCTCGTTAAGTCCAGGTGGCACCCAAGTAAGCTGAGGGCTCCTCCCGAAGCCCAACGGTGGTCACACTACTGGTGAAGCCGAGCCGAGACCAGGGTACTTGGCACCTGTTCTGGTATTGGGTGCCGGCCGTGACACTGCCACTGTTACTAGGCCTAGAGCAAAGCTGAACTTGTTATTACACCCCCTAATGTAAATAGTTATACTAGCTGTCCAAATATTTCAAACAGTGAATGTATTAGTTTCGAAGTTGCTAATTACAATGTATGGAATTTAATAATTGCTTTATTTCCAACAGAAACGCCTTGCAGTGTTCAAAAATTATTTAAATTAGGCAAAAGGAGACAGCAGCCTCTAAAAGGTTCCAGTCATTAGTGTATAATATTGATTGTCAAATGAGTTCTTCATTAAGGTATCTAGGATGCAATTTCTCATGTTTTCTGAGACTGGGAAGATAGATGATACAATAACAGGATTGGCTCAGTAATTGACATTTTATTATTGATTGCGGTGTCACCGGCCAAACCAACAGCCTCAGAGTTTGGCGCATCCATGCGCCCAGTGTCATCGTTGACAATCGGCCATCGGCTACAAACCGACACAAGCCAATAAATCATTGGAAGAGCCGATTGTCCTGTAAATTGCATCTAAAGAAATGTTCTCAAAAGCAAAATCCACATATAACTCACTCTTTAATGGCCATAAGTGAATGCATTTCACAGGTTTTAACAGTCTCCAAACTTCAGGGATTCCAAAGTTGCAAATTGTTTTGAAACAAAAGAGTTTAATTAGAAAAAAAGAGGCAGAACAGAGAGGCATCTGGTGCAACGCTTCCAAGCAAGTGCTTCTTGGTTTAGGCCAACTATTTGCTTATTTTGACAGTAAGATTTGGGGAAGCCAAATCATTACTATGTACAAGTAGTATTGTAATTGTCATTATAGAATGTCCTAGATGGTGTAGGATATAATAGATCCGTTTCCTACTGTATCTTGGCTGAAATGCTTAGAGATAGCTCCAATGACAATGTAATTAAGTGGTGGTTGTTAAAGGTAAATAGGGATGTCGCGGACTGTTTGCCCGCAAACTAATTTGCGCGAACATCGGCCGTTCGCGTCCGCCGAATGTTTGCGAACGTCGCGCGACGTTCGCCAATTTGGGTTCGCCTTAGCTGGCGCTTATTTTTGCCCTCTCACCCCAGACCAGCAGATACATGCCTGCCAATCTGGAAGCTCTCCCTCCTGGACCACTCCCCTTCCATATATAAACTGAAGCCCTGCAGCGTTTTTTCATTCTGCCTGTGTGTGCTTGGAAGAGCTAGTGTAGGGAGAGAGCTGTTTAGTGATTTGAGGGACAGTTGATAGTAACTTTGCTGGCTAGTAATCTACTCGATACTGCTCTGTATTGTAGGGACAGAACTCTGCAGGGATTTGAGGGACAGTGAGTTTAGGTTAGTTAGCTTTGCTGACTAGTAATCTACCTACTACTGCAGTGCTCTGTATGTAGCTGCTGTGGCCACTGCTTCTGATCTCATCTGCTGACTGCTGTAATAACCCAATAGTCCTTGTAAGGACTGCTTTTATTTTCTTTTTTGTTTTTTTACTTTGCTACTATAAGAGCCAAGTGCTATTAGTCTAGCTGTGTTGGGGAGTGGGACTGGTGTGCTGCTCCTCCTAGTAGTTCACCACTACCAGCACCAACCAGAGTCAAAATTGTTACAAAGTATCTTAGTGGCACCTGTTAGCGTTCTGAGCTCTCTGCCAAAAGCCAATTAAGTTAGAAACTGTTTTTTTCTGGCTGTTCAGTGCAGAGAAAAGAGGGACTTTCCAGTACAAATGAGGGACAGGGGGTTGAGTGGTCAAAAGAGGGACAGTTGGGAGGTATGCAAGTGCCACCTAGCTGTGTGAGCTTTTTCACATTCTGTCTAAATAACAATAATAATTCCGTGTCCGTAAACATCACCTGAGTGATGTTTTTACAGCAGCAATAATATATTCCGTATCCACTACTGTATACGTTGCCCTTGCAGGCATTGTTGCCCAGTCTTTAACCAAGTGCCACCTAGCTGTGTGAGCTTTTTCACATTCCGTGTCCAGAAACATCACCTGAGTGACGTAGTGTGATTTCTGCCCTTTACAGCACAAAACGCAGCGCTGTGTCAACAATGTATTTTTCAGATACATTTTTGCCCTTGATCCCCCTCTGGCATGCCACTGTCCAGGTCGTTGCACCCTTTAAACAACTTTAAAATCATTTTTCTGGGCAGAAATGTCTTTTCTAGCTATTAAAATTCGCCTTCCCATTGAAGTTTATGGGGTTCGCGACGTTTGCGAACCGTTTGCATTTTTGGACGCAAGTTTGCGAATATGTTTGCGAACATTTTTTCCGCCGTTTGCTACATCCCTAAAGGTAAAGGTAAAACATGGGCTTAAGGGCTAAGTAGGTCCAAAAAATGACATAAATACAATCTAAACTGGCCGACATGGGCGATGTATCCATTTTCTAATTTGAGGGAAAATGCGATTGCATTCCAAAAAAGTACTGCAACAAAATGCGCACAACTTTTCTTACACAGTGGGGCTCATTTATAAACAGTGGGCAAATTTGCACCTGGGCAGTAACCCATAGCAACCAATCAGTGATTAGCTTTTTTCAGCCAGCTGCAGGATGAGCACTGAAAGCAGTCATCTGATTGGTTGCCATGGGTTACTGCCCAGGAGCAAATTTGCCCACTGTTTATAAATGAGCCCCACTGTGTTTTTGTATTTTCTAGCTTATTGAGGAAAAAATAGAGGCAAAATAGTAACGGTCGCGTACAAGTGAAAACCACAGTTTACCATTCATGTTCAATTTTTCTCGAATGTTTTCTAAAAGGGGAACTATCGTGACAATTAACATTTAATATAAGCTTCAGCATACTGAAATAAAAATACTATGTAAATTAAATATTCTGCATCATTTTTGAAATAATCAAGTTTATCTTCACTATTCTTCTCTGAGCATCTGTTTCTCTTCATTCTGTCTTCATGCAGCAGTTGGGTGTCAGATATTCATTGACAGTTAGATGCAATATATTTCATGGGGGGGCTTCCTTTGCTAGCTCACTCAAATAACTGATTACAGTACAAACACAATTGAACAATAACTGACATTTGCCAAAATCCTGCATGTGGAGAGACATGATGTCTGTGGATTTTAAGTGAAAATCTAATACATCTTCTAGGAAGATATATTGGATCTAACTGTCAATGATTCTCTGACACCCAACTCCTACACGCAATAGTTCCCCTTTAAACTGGGAAGTAAAGTTATTTGTTGGCAAATCCCATTGACTTCAATAGGCACTCGGCTTTAACTTACATACCCTGCCTACGACTAGTTGCGCTGCAAAGAGGCTAATGTACAGTAGAAAGGTTCTGAACCAAAGGCTCTGTGGATAAAAGGCCTAAATGACAAGTCAGACAATCAAATACAGGTATGGCATTCGTTCTATTGAAATCCGTTATCAGAAAGCTCCAAATGACTGAAAGGCTGTCTTCCATAGGCTCCAAATGATCCAAATTTGTAAAAATCATTTCCTTTTTCATTGTACCTTGTACTTGATTCCAACTAAGATATAATTAATCCTTATTGGAAGTAAAACCAGGTCATTGGGTTTATTTAATGTTTATATGATTTTCTAGTAGACTAGGTCTAAAGATCCAAATGACGGAAAGATCCGTTAACGTGAAAAAGCTCAGGTCCAGAGCATTCTGGAGAACAGGTCCCATACCTGTACAAATAGATGGTTTCAAATCAAAGACCAAGGATCTTTAAATGAGTATGCTGGAGCTTCCAAACAATCTTTCAGAGTATGACATGCCTCAACCAATCCCCAGGCCAAAAGGACAGCACACATACGGTTATGTGGCTACAGTCCCTCTACACAAACATTTTGTTGATTTGTCTCTTGAGGACCTTTGGATACTCAATGAACTACTGGGTATCCTAAAAAAGATGTCTAGCATATATGATGAGTAATGTCCATAGTAGGTAAGTAATGAACTAAAGGGTGCGAGAGAGTAATTTGTCCCCCTCCACAAATTAATTGGACTGTTTTAATGGAAATGTTCACCTCTCTTAGTAGTTGGCTCATTGGCTATTTGGGGGAATCTTTACTTCAGTCCAATTAAACTTGGAGTCCAGAGAGAGCAGGACTGAGGCAAACATTGTGGTGTAGAAAAGCGATAAAGTCAAAGGCTCCCCTTATGGGATAACATGATGTGACTGGGAAACCTACTATACAATGATTCATTTATAGGACTGAAACTCTATGTTTTCTTGAATCTACAGGTAATCTGTGCTCCAAATAACCTATAAGGCAGATCATCACGTTACAGTAAATGTTTAAATCGGAATGATGTTTTTGCATTCTGGGTTTTTTTTCTTGGTTTTTAATCATTGTCTTTTCTCTCCTCTTAAAATTCAAGATGCTGAATGAATGATATGTTCTTAAATAACACTGTAAATGCAATAAATCCTAATAATAAATGTATAAACCAGTGCGGGCACAGATTTAGTTGAGCATAGCGGCCAACATTGGAATTTGAAGGATATGAAAATAATTTTGAGGCGCGACTATTTTGTTCAAATGCATGTCAATGGGCATCTAAATAATTTTGATGCATTGACAATTTGATGCGACTATTGTGGTGTTTTTTTAGCCTGTCAATTTTCGATGCAGTTTTGTGAATTGATTTGCTGCCAGCGAAAGGGCGAAATGCGCTGTAAAATGAGTGTCTGGCGAATTCATTTGGCCATCACTACACAGGATCAATTTCCAACTGGGTTTTTATACAATACAAATACATTGCAGTGGCAAATGATGTCACCATACATAACGATGGGAAGAAAAAGATTGTGTTTTGAAAGCACACCTTCCGACAGCTATTGGTTAAAGGGTGACAATAGTCTCTTGTGGCTTTGCTGTCTTTGAGTGTTCTCTGGTCATAATATAATGAAAATGCTATGTGATTGGCATGCTTTAAAAACCAGGAACGTATCGATCCACGGTCCTGGCCAATGGTAATTAGTCAGATGTGGCCTTGTAGATGGCACCCTCGAAATAAATGACTCCCAGTATTCCCTACGATACCAAGTGTGCTGCGTACTGACAAAAATGTTAATGTTTGGTGTTTTTTTAAAAAAAAGATAGGTATAGGCAAAGTGCTTTGCAGACTTTTAAATAGTTTTGTTTGACATAATTGTGTGGGTTGCCCTACATAACTGTGGGTTGGTTAACGTTACAAAATGTGAAATGCATGATGCGTAAGCCGCCAAACAGCATGAGAATGTTCTCACCGTGGCTAACAAGAGTTAAACACACATGTGTGAGATATGGCATCCTGCATTGAAACATCTTGTCCAAATGACATGTGGCTTTTAACACATTATTTGTTCACCCACAACCCATAAATCTTGAAGGAGGTTGAGGTGAGAAAAGACAATTCACAGGAAAGGCTGCTTTTCTTGTACAGTATCATCAAAACATTAAGCAATGGCCTCTACTGGGATGTCATAAACAGACATTATCCTTCTTGAACTATCTCATCCAGTCAGCCCCTCAACAAGTTATCGACCAACTGGCCACTAACCCTTTCAACACTGGCCGTTGATGCTCAGAGCTACAACTGGCTGCTTATCCCTATCTATTTGTGCTCCTCAGAACAAATCAGTTCTGGCTAGTTTTTGAATGTGTAAAAACTGGGCAAGTGGTTTTGAATGGGGCAGGCCACCGGCATCACTAATATCATTCTTTTCACACCCATACCCTTCTAACCTGGCAGTGCTGTGTGCCAAGTAAATACCTGGTTTCAGAAGGCTTTGCTTATTCCTAACAAGCATTTGACATCATTTGCAGCCTTGGGATTTCCAAATAATCTGGTGGTCTTTAAGGAGTTGTTTAGTGTTGAGTTTACTTTTAGTATGATGTAGAGAGGGATATTCAGAGACTTTTGTGTTATTTGGCTTTTTATTCAGCAGCTCTCCAGTTTGAACATTCTGCAATTTCTTTGCTTGGGTCCAAATGACCGTAGCGACGATTCAATGATTTCAATAAGAGACTGGAATATATCGGGAGGGGCCACAATAGAAAGATGATTAATAAAGAGTAGCAATTACAATACTTATGTAGCTTTACACAGCATTTGTGTTTAGATGGGGGACTTGCCCATTTGAAAGGTACAATTGAAAAGCTGCTTAGAATTGGCCATATATTTAAAACAAAACCCAAAAAAAAAACAGCAGTGTGGTGATGACTATCCTGCTTTAAAATATTAATCTGATCTTCCTATTTATAAATGCAAACATCTGACTAGAAGCACAGACATATAAGAGCATATTTCTGCTGGAAACAATAAATACAATATGTATGATATGTGTTATCTATAAGTGTCACTGTTGCTTGGTAGGAGGCTAGAAGCAGGACTGGCAAAGGGAAAAAAAAGTCAAAAATAGGGCTGTGTGTAAAGGTGTGTGTTTGTGTGTGTGTGTGAGACTGAAGGTGTGACTGGGTGTGTGAGTGCTGTTGAGCAATAAGGGTGTGGGAGAATGGGACCTGTGGCTGCTGTACCAAGAGACTGCACCAAATCCCACTCTGACTTCTCTGTATTTATTCTGGTCAAATGTTTTTAAAATTGATTCATATCAGGGATTTAGCCCTTTCACTGGCAGCCAACTTGATGTCTTTGGTACATTTATTGACTGACCATTTTTTAACATGTTGCTCTCTTTCATTTTAGATGCCTTCCCTGTGGGGGGGGGGGGGTTGGTGTTGTTTTTTCTGGACAACCTTTTTTTTTCAGGGAATTTCTACTTCTGTTACAAGATATACGCTTCTAAGTATGGTATGGTACGGTGACCCCTGAAAACCATATATTTTCAGATAGTACAAAAACAAATTCAAAATGGGTAATTATGTCGTTTAATATTAAATGACTGTATTACAAAGCTACGCTTAGCTAAGCTAAGGCATTTGTTGACATTTCTGAAAATGACCGCCAAATATTTAAGTTTGCCACCTTTATATCCAGGGCCGGAACTAGGGGTAGGGAGAGTAGGCACGTGCCTAGGGCGCAAAGCTGGGAGGGCGCCAGGCACGTACCTTGTCTGCCGCCTACCCCAAGTCCGGTTCCCTTCTCTTGACCAATCTATGTTTTTTTAGTGATTTGTGCGCTTCTGCGCATGCACGCTAAACAGGCGACGCGGCTGCCGGGCCTGCCTAGGGCGCCTGCCCAGCGTGGCCCGGTACTGTTTATATCACGCAGTTTCTTATATACAATGGTAAGTCGCATTAAATATGGATGCTGTTAAATATGAACAGTTTGATGCTCAATATAAATAAATATACAAAACATTCTGGTATATATGGAGGCCAAATGAACAAAGCCCCCGCCTTACTGCATATTACTGTATGTGCTGCAAGACTTCTGTAACAGTACAAAGACCCCCCTCCCATCTATTTTTGGAAAGTGCTCATTCTAAAGACTACAAAATTGGCAAAAATTTCTTTCTACTCTAAACTATGAAACTGCAGAAGTGTGAAAAAATGACAAATAACAATGGAAGCCTAAAACTACAATATGATTACCAAAAAAAGAAATACAATTGGGCAAATCCAGTAAATAACAAAAGAACTGATCCAACAGCATGGTTAATGGTCAGAATGCTTGATCCAAAAGTCACTTTGTAAAATGCAGCTAACGTTTGTGTATGTTTTAATGCATGTACAGTATGCGCGTGTAAAGAAAAGCAACTTACAGTTCTTGTGTGCAGGGGGACCTTGGCAACGTTGAGGGTCCAAGGATATGCAGAGCCTACGCAGTGTGCCGGCCCGGGGGGACTGAAATTCAGGTCCTGCTTCTTTCAGCGCGGAGCTGCGATGATCCAATAAGAAGTTGGGTCCTGCGACGATCACAGGCCCCTTGGCTCAATGCCTAGGTGGTTGGCAAAGAAAGAATTAAAGTAAGAAATAGACTTCCTATTATGTGTCTTATTTTATGATCCATTTCTTGCTATGGAGATTTGGAGAGTGTTGTAGTTAAACAGCAGCCAGAGGGATACAGGTTGGTTGTTAGTTTTGAAAACAGTTTTTTTTAAAGGTACAATGTATTTGCTGATTTGTGGGACATTTGTCTACAATAGGTACCTAGGTGGGAGTGTTGGTTACAATTGGCCTGAATGAAAAGTCATGTATGCGATATTGGTATAGCAGAGACATGATCACCTTGTAGTTTCTAGCAAATGTGCACTCCCAGTTACTCTTTATGTCCTTGTCCTATAAAGTGATTTTGCCATTGTGCCTATGTCCAGTGACAATCACTCTTTGTTGGGCGGTCTGTGAATGACAAGTTCAAACAGAACAGCCGTACGAGTGATGTTGGGCTTAGGGAGGCAGGGGTATGATGCCCCCTCTGTAGATGAACCACAAATCCAGGTTGACTAGGGTAAGACGACTAGGTTAGTCCCCCAGTCAATCCAAGCAGACTTTTAACCCAGGCTGTGCTCTACTATATATAATATAGAAGTTAGTCCATGGTTTCCCTAACTGGGTGGAGCTGTTTTACTGCAGTGTGCAAATATACTATTCCTAACTCAATAATTCTAATTTAATCCAAAAATGCCACAGAATATTGCGGCCTCATTGCACACAGGCAAGATTCACATTGTTCCATTCATTTTTAACAAGGGTGAACATCTTGAATGTTTCAATAAACTGGGTAAATAAATAAAAGTGTATGAGTTCCTGTAGACATTTGCCATCTTCAGTTGATGACTTTTTCCTGTCCCTTTTTATGTTTTTTATTCTTTAAAGGGGGGGTGGTTCACTTTTCTGTTAATTGTTAGTATGTAATATAATGGCATCTTTAAAGCAACTTTTCAATTGGTCCTCATTATTTTTTAGTCATTTTTGTTTAAATTATTTGCCTTTTTTTTGGACTCTTCCCAGCTTTCAAACAGGGGTCACTGACAAATGCTTTATACGCTATGCACATTTATTGTTCTTGGTACTTTTTATTTCTATTCATATTGCAATCTCTTATTCAAATCAGTGCATGGTTGTTAGGGTAATGTGGATCTTAGCAACTAGTTGAATACAGAGCTAAATAAGTGAAAAAACTATAATCAATTGCAAATTGTCTCTACATCATATTCAAAGTAAAGGCTACACAGCCCCCCCTTTAAAGAATCCAGACTATTCAATGTTGACGAAAATACTTGTTTTGGGCTTTTTTTGGTGGATTTTTGTTAAAGCTGGTAGTACTATGAATATAATGGATTGAGCTACAAAATTCCATCTATAAACATGAATCAAATCAGCAGCACTGCATACAAATAACAGAGCAGAAGTAAGAGAAGATACACAACTTGCCATGAGTTTTTTCATGAAGTCAAACAGTGATGTTGGGATTCCAAATCAGGTGGCCTCCCCTGGAAATGGTTTTTCCAAATAGTGCATCCCCAGAGGGGGACTGACTGCCAAATGCAAATGAAATGTCAGTACAATGCAGTTCCACCATACCTGGCAAACTCACCAAGTTCCCAGCAGAGGCCAAAGGCCCTTCAATCATCTTAAAGGGAATGTCAAGCCAAAAACATTTTTTAGCGTAATTAAAGAACACCTAATTCTAAGCAACTTTGCCATATACACTCATTATGGTTCTAAAGTTATGTGTCTATGTATTGCTACTGAAAGCAGTGTCTGTCCCTGTCTATTCTCTGTTCTGTTGATACAATGTAAGACATGGCAGCTGATTAACAGACCTGTCTTTGCAGGGGAACTAAGACTTTTGCCACATTTTTTTAAAAAGTAACAACTGGGAGTTAAGCAAATGCTTACATGTTTAAAGCAGTGAAAATTTGTAATAATATATAATATATTGGAAAGTTGGTTTGAATTGTGTTTTCTTTTACTGGGCACATTTTTAATGTGGGGTTGACTTGCCTTTTAAATGTATTTTGGGCCAAAAAAATAAAAAAAAATAACATCTCCAAGACTTTCAATGTTGGGGCCTGATATAAATCTCAAATATTTACCAAGAAGCAAATGTGGCTTTTGAGATTTGACCAAAAAAAGTGCCTAGAAGGTTGGCCAACCATTCATTTATATTGAGATAATAAAGGGCTTTTCCTGCATAGACTTTTTATAGCATGTTCAAACAAATGATGAGAAAATTCAAACGCATAGTTGGGATTCAATTTAGGGTTGCCACCTGATTTGTCTAGCTTAGCCAGCACATCACCTGCTAGGGTTGGGGCCAATAATAGAAATTTCCCAACAATACCCTCTAAACCCCTCCCTGCCCTGATTTTTTTCAGCTGGCAATCAGCCTTTATAAGGCAGAGGGCTTCACTAGCCAGTTCATTTTCCAGCAAGCACTCGCTGTGCAACATCTAACTTTCTGAGCTCTTCAACCAAGAGTGAGTTTATGGCTGCCTATTGCTGCTCCACCAAGGGAACATCCAAAATTGGTCTGTGGTTTAAAGAAGGTAAGTTTTATTGTTTGCATTCTTGTTTGCCAGTATTTATTTAGCTGTATTTAAGAATTGGTAAGAGTAGCCAGGCTTTAAATGGGATTTTCTTACACAACCCATATAGTGGACAGTGTATTAGTTCCAGCAGAG
The DNA here is from genome assembly GCF_017654675.1 of Xenopus laevis. Taxonomy (NCBI): domain Eukaryota; kingdom Metazoa; phylum Chordata; class Amphibia; order Anura; family Pipidae; genus Xenopus; species Xenopus laevis. The sequence goes on along the minus strand of NC_054375.1, from coordinate 32,283,384 downwards.
AGAAAAATCTACTTGTGAGGTTGTGCAGGTATGGGATATATTATGTTCAACCTAGTCTCTCATAGATTGGGTTGTATCAAATCTAAATTTTGTTTCTCTGTAATATAATTAATCCTTATTGGAGGTAAAATCAGCCTATTAGGTTAGTTTGATTTTCTGGCTGACTTTAAAGGTTTGATCCTAAAAACCTCAATTATTGGGCTTTCTGGATGATGGGTATCATAATATATCAGACTTTTGGTTTTTATGAGTATATCTAGAATTCCATGGTGCATTTGAGTTGTAAGCTTTACTTTTAAAGGCTATCATTTAATAGCCTAAATGTGTTTGCTGGGCCAAAATCACTTGATTTGGTAAGAAAAGCAATAACTCCAGCAGCACTCCGATATGTGAATCAAAGAGCTTGATAAAGGGCTGGAATAGCCCGAAACGTCGCTCTGCTAATGGCATGAATAAATAACCTTTGATTCACATATCGGAGTGCTGCTGGAGTTATTGCTTTTCATTTGAATTTTTCCTCGGGCAGAGAGGAACACAGCTGTGCACCCGACGCTGCAAAAGGTGATTCTGTGTGAGTGTGGCACCTTACTGATTTGATTTGATCACTTGATTTGGTAAGTTATCTCTTCTTGCAAGCAATTAGTAATGGTCACCTGTAATGGGTTACTGGGCTGGTGTGTGAATTCTCCAAATTGGGGGGGGGGGGGGAAATAAGAAACCAAACAAAAAATAATTTTTTTTTTAAAAAAAAATATATAGATATAGATAGATATATATATTTTTTTTTTTTTTTTTTAAATCAAGTGGCTTTTTGTGCACTGCAGTAGAATTTCTCTCCTAACAAAGTTGAAATTGGGGTATCTTTTTACTATTTAACATAATACATTCCCCCCATCTTTAAATCTTTTGTGTAACAATAAATTATTCTTGATCTTGTATATGATCTATTGCAAGTAGAACAATCCTAATGGGTTTTAAAAACAAACTAAAGCGTAAAAATTATTGATCTAATTTATTTTTCTAAGACCTAAAGGGCAAGTCAACCCCAAAATAAGTGTCTAGTAAAATCATTTGGTCAACTTTTTTTAAAGGATTAGTAAATGTTAAACTGTCAAATTGATGCAGGTGTTTTTCTAAGCACTATGGCAAAGATCTTGGAGGTTACATGTCATGTTAAAGTTAACTTTTGTTATAGTTGTTCCACCTGGTGCTCATTTTCTGACCACTAAGTAGTTGAGGAAGTTGTCTGGAGAAAGAAATAGGGCTGCTCTAATGGTTTTTCTGGTTAATGGAAATTAGAAATTATTCCTAACTAGAAGAAAATCAGAGTGGCACAATTTTTTTTTTTTTTTGGCACTGGTCAGAAACCAGCAGGTGGTACAATTGTAACAACATATATTTTCACAGTACATGCATCCCTTAACATGTTGAAACTAAAAACCATTCACTTGTTTGTAAGGTTAAGTATCCTTTAAAAAAAATTTGCAGAAGTCAGGTCTGTTAATGAAATTTAAGCCTTATCTGCTTATCATGTAAGATTTAAAGAGAAAGCTACAGAGATTAACTGGCCCCTGAACTTCAAACTTTACCCCCCCCTGTATTCATGTCTATTATTATTTCTAAAGGCCTGTACTGTTTACACCTCTGACTGAAAGTGCCCACATTGTTCACCTTTTCACACCTCCATATGAAGGGGTACTCTCTGTATGAAGTGTTGATTTCTGAGTGGTCTTGATAGGTTTCCCTGTTGGTTGCTGTATTCTGCCTTCTCTATGCATGTTCTACTGTGGCTGTTCTATGCTCCTTATGTGTGCCATACTCTTTCTGGTGTAGGCTTCCTGTGTGTCCTCCTTTGTCTGCCATGTGTCCTACTCTGCCTGCTCTATGCTCCCTATGTGTCCTGCCTTATGGTTGCTGTGTGTACTACTCTGCCCCTTGTGTATGCTGTACTGTGGCTGGCCTGTGTGGGATATGTGTGCCTGGTAGGGTTTGTTAGCTGGGGTGGTGTGTGTGTTTATTTATTTATTTATTTTTTTTTTTTGTAAATTATGTTGACCATTCTGAGTAAATAACTGATAAATACTGATTTAGTATTTGGAGTGTTGGCCTTTGGTTAAATGTATTTAACTTGTGTTTTGCAGTTATAAGGATTCATCTTGCTGTGTTGGAGTTTGGTAAGTATATATTTTTTTTTTTATTTGTCAAGATGTAGGTGTAGTGTGTGTGTTCTCTTGCTGTTGTCCAATTAGAGGCTTAATAGTGTTTTAATATAGCTGTTTTTGGATAGTGGCTTTCATCAGATGTGTAACGTTAGTTGTGTGTTTAAATGTCTATCTTTATAGGCCAGTGTTTAAGGCAAATATCTACTTTATCAATGTAGTGTGTGGCAAATTAAAAATTGTTATTGAAAGTAATTATTTCCCAGCAAGTTGCTTGCATTCTGGGTTTAGCTTCATTTAGGCATCATTGTTGGGCAATTTTGGTACATGGGTTAGTTTTATGGTGAAAATGGATAAAATTGTTGTGATATTGTAAGGGAATCCAGGTAGCTGCATTGACTTTTTTTTCCACTCATTTTCCAGTATTTTTGTGAGGTGGTGGTCTTGGCTTATATTTTTTTCCAAATAGTTTGATTGCAATATTGATTAGTGTGGTACACACAGACTTCCTTACTACATGTGGCAGGCCCTCTTGTTGTTTTTACTTTTTAATTTGTACTAAAATATGGAACAATAGAGTAAAGTTTTGTTTATAATTGGACACTACTTAAATGTTCGGCCTTGGTACATTGCAATGTAGTTATTTGTTTGGAAGTTCAATAAGTAAGTAGTATGTTGTAGCATGTTAGTATTTATCTTGTATGTTTAAACCCTGTTGTGGTGGTTTCTGGAAATATTCTATACATATGATGGATAGAGGGCAGCCTTGTCCAAATTTTTTTTTTTTTTTGGAATGTCTGGATAGTGTAGAAGTTTTTTCTCTTTGATGGTTGGCTGCTATCCAATGCTATTAAATTCCTAAATATTTTTCCTATCCCCAGGGCAGTTGACCCTATAGAAAGCCTTTTCTGTCTACATGGATAGAAGTTGGTTTTTTTTTTTTGTTTTTTTTTTTGTGCAAAGTTGTGTGTGGACATTGCTTTTAGCTGAAAGAATAGTATGTTAAATAGTTTATTAGCATTAAAAGTTGTGTTTGGAGAAGGTTCTATTGTCTAATTTTTCTCCCAAAGTATTGATATTTAGTATTAAATTTTAGTTTTAACATAAATGTACTGAGTGTCATGATGAACTTCTGGCAGTGAAGTTAATAGCGCTTTTGTGTGGTTTTTAATTTTTTGTAGCAGTTGGGCTAAAGTTTATTTATTTTTTTTTTTTTTGATTGAATCCTTTTTTAAATGTGTTGTAGATTAAGCTGTCTGTTTTTTGGAGTTAATGTTGGAGCTTAATGTTTTCATATTGTTACCAGTCAAATTTGATCAAGTGTTTCATCATTGACAGAATTTGTTCCTGAACAGGGAATTGGGGCAGGCAGCAGATGGTAAGTTAATTTTTATCTTGAGGGTATAATATATATTTTTTTTTTCTCCTCAAAGACCTGAAATGTCTATGTTTCTGCACCCACTCTTAACATTTTCAAATGTTCTAAATAATTGCAAGAAATGAGCAGAGCAATTGAAAAGCCTAATTTCTGTTGCAAGGTGCTATATTGTAGAGTACTAAAAAAAACAGTAGTTGTATGCTTTTGTATTGCTCTCCATTTCTCCAGATAGTTTGTTTGTGGATATACTAGAGGCAAGCATTGAGGATAGAAGCACCACAATTTTGTTTTTTTGGTCAGTGTGCTGCAATAGCTAGATTTTTCTGTAATGTTTAATAATCTGCTAGTCATAAATGCTTTTAAAACTAAAGTGAATTTAGTAAGCTTTAGCATACTGGCCCTGTAAAATATATTTGTAAGTGTTAATGAATATCTCATAGCCAACTCCTGCATGAATACCAAATTAAGAGAAATGGATTGTGAGAGAGGGATAGCGAAGATAAACTTGGATTATTTTTAATCAATGTAGAATGTATTTTTTTGTGTTCAATCATATTTTTTTATATATTTTTTTTTTTTGCAGGTTGTATCACTTTGTTGGTGTGTTAATAAAATATTTGAAATCTGTCCTGACTTGTGGTTTTTTTTTTTGGGTAGTGTTTGTAAACTGAATAAAATGCTAACTTTATTTTTTTGTTTTTAATGCACCATTGGCTTTGCTTTATGCTCTGGAGCTGGGGGAATCTGTTTCACTGATTGTGGAGTCTGTAAGGGTTTAAGCTGAAGTTGACATAGTCATACACTAAGGTTGCATCTCAGGATTGTTGTATGTTAAAGGATGTTGTACCCCAGCAACTGCAATAATATAAGGATATTGGTTGAGGAGTTTATGCTCTTTGGCCAGTTCATATTCTTGCTAGTCAGATTCTTTTCATAGAACTCATTTAGTGTGCCCCCTTTGACATTGCATAGCAGGGGTGTAACTACAGAGGAAGCAGACCCTGCAACTGGAGGGGGCCCAGGATGTATTAAGGGAGAGTCTCTGATAAGAGTTTATTGTTGAAATGAGAACCTAAAAATTTTTAAATTCTGTAATTTGTTGTGGGATGCAGTAATATCTAGTTACACCACTGGTACTTGGTGGTTGGTGACCAGTAGTTAGATGAGTTGCAACTTGGTTGATATGCAGTTATATTTTTTATTTTAAGTAGTTATTTGGTTTATATTTGAAGCATTGTTTGTAGTGGAAATTTGCAGGAGTTTATTGTTAAACAAGAATTTAGACTAAAGTGGTGCCTATCAAAATGGCTATAGATAAGTAACTTTTAGTGAGTGCAGTGCTGCTCTTTTAGGTTGTGTGGGCAGCCATGTGTGTTAGTGTGCATGCACATGTAGGGATAGTTGAGTTTTGGTAATCTTCTTAAATTTAGTATTCTCTGCTTGGCAGATCCACATGTAGGTAATTTGCATATCTATTATTGGGTAAGTGTTATGACTACTTCCTGGCACACAGTGTTTGTCTTTAGCTTCTGGTTGCTGACTTGGCTAGATGTTCCCAATGAGGCTGGCTACACAAAGGACTAAGGTATTCTGTTAGAGGGACCAGTAACTAGTGATATTTGGGGTGCAGGGACCCCATAAATGAGTTGAGGTAGAGATGGATACTTTGATAGTATGATAGTAATCTGAGCAAAAGATGGTAATATATAATGTGGGTGTACAATTTATATTTTTTTTTGGCTTGTCTAGCAATAGGTGAGGTATGTGTGGCTGGAGATATGCTTTTTGAACTATCTGCATGGACCATATTCAGCTTTGACTTAGTCATTGTCCATATTCCCCCCCATCAACTGTAATTAACTGTATGAATGTGACTAATAAAGTGGTTTTGTTTTACTGCAAAACTTCCTGGTGTGGTTGATTTCCCTTTAAAAAATGTTATGCAGTTTGAAGTGTAGTGACATTGCACGTTCCCATTTAGCAAAGGTTGAACCTGTTAGTCCAGTGTAATGTGTTTTCTGCCTATAGGTGGACATTAAGCATTTTGTGTTGAAATAGTTGAAATGAGCATTTTACATAGTGTTTGAAGTCTTGTGCATTAAACCACCCCTTTTAGACATATTTTAACTGGCTGTAAAATGTTATAGGATATATACTGTTGGCAGCTCTATTGGCTCATCTTTAAATGATGGTACTATTATGGTTGTGATAGATTTGAAAAAGGTATTTTAACTTTCTAGTGTAGGCAGAAGTGCAAACTTTTAAGACCTGCCTGATTCTAGGTCTGCTGTGTAGTTAGTTGTTCATGTAGTACCTAAACTTTAAATGAATGTTTTAAGTTTGCCAGGGCCAGATGGAATACACCTTCATCGAGTTAAGTTTATTTAGGTTATAGATGTGGCTGTATTTCAGATTTGTCTTTCATGTGGTATGTATTTGAGGCCCTCTGTATATTTAAAGGGATGATTGGAGTGATTATTTAAAATGTATTTGTGAGTGGCATAAGCAGCAATTGGTGTGGCTTAATGAAAGGTATTGTAGTATTTTCAGTTAGATGCTGGACAGGAGGTTTTTTTTTCCCCATAAGAGGCATGTTTACTAACATTGGAGATAAATATATGGAGAGATTTCTGGAGATGTTGCCCATGGCAACCAATCATATTTATATGGCCATGTATAACTTGGAGAACAAAAGAAAATATCTGATTGGTTGCTATGGGCCCCACACCTCTGGGGGGCCCTGCACCACAGGGCAGCATAGATAATATTTCCCTCAGCACATGATGCTGCCTGGCCTGCCCTCAACTTTGAGAGTCCAGCCCATCCCCAACTCTCATAGGCCCAGCTTTCCTCCAACCTTGATAGGCCCTGCCTGCCCCCAATCCAACCAAGCCTGCTCCCAAGCTGAATTGGCCCAGCCCACTCTCCTATTTCCTCCCTCTCTCTCTTACCCTGTGTGCCCCTATTATGTTACCCTTTCCTTTCTATTTTGTGCCTGTATGCCCTTATTTTCCTAAATACTTGGTGTGTCAGTAGCCAGCAACACTTTGTCTAGGGGCCCCGCTAACATGGTCCCAATTGGGCCCCACATTTGATAGGACCAGCCCTGGCTATGGGCAACATCTCCAGAAATCTCTCCATATATTTATCTCCAATGTTAGTAAACATGCCCCTAAGTGTTTAATAAAGGTGGTTAGGAAAGTGGCTACAGGATGATGTTACTTGGAGTAAGGCTCTTAATGGGGTGTGTTTTGGCACTGTATTGGGCTCACTTTTATTTAACCTGTTCATTAATGGGTGGGGAGGGCATTGTGTTTTTTTGTTCCAGATGACATTGCTATGTATCTAGTTTATTCCATCCAGGAGGTGAGATTGTTCCACAGGATCTTGATAGAGTTTGAATGTTGGTAGGTAAGTGGTTTAATGTGGGATGTTAAAATCAGTCAGTTTAGCCTGTCATTGTATTTGGTTAATCATTGTAGAATTATAGTTCTTGAAGAAAATTTTGGTTGTAGCAGGGAATTTGGGTTACTATCTTTAAGGGCAAAGAAGGTTTTGAGCTGTATTAAAAGGGGCAGGTTTTGGGAGGAAGGGGGTCTTCCAACTTCTATTGTAGATAACACTGGTAAGGCCCTTTGTAGAATATGCTGTGTATTTTGTCTAGTACTGAACTTTGTTGGGCTTCTCTAAAATCTCTTGCCATTCCACATTCCCATTTAATTAGTGTAAAGTATCCCTTTCTATGAGGAAAGTATGTTAAAATTGTGTTTTGAGGTTGCTAAGATTATGATTAAAAGTGTTGTGGTGTGTGTATATATAATTATTTTTTTTGTTAATAGTTGTTGGTTGCTGATGAGGAAGGAAACTCCAGAATTTCTTGGGACAGCATGTCTTCCAACTTGAAGAAAGGCTTGTTTATCTGGAGAGAGCTGTGATGCTTCAGCTGGTGGATGAATGTGTCTTCAAGCAGCAGTTGATGTTGTCCATGATGTAAATGTTTAAATAAAACCATTTGACTAGTTTGTTTTATGTTAAATGTTTGGTAATTGTGTTTTCTTTCTAGTTAAAGATGAGTTTAAGCTATGTAATTGATGCTAACTTACATGTTAAATGTTTATTTTAAACAAAGTCAAAGAACTTAATGTTAAGTTAAAAAAAATTGTCTACTGGTGTGGTGTGTTTATTTTTTGGATCTTATTGGTTAGACAAGTTAAATGTTTAAGTTTCTCAAATGTTGTTGTGAGCAAAATTGGTTTGTGTGTTTTTTTTCAGTTGCTGTGTACAGTGTTTATTTCTTTTGGAAGTGTTTTTCAGGTGAGTGATGCAGTTTTTATTTTTGGTTTGGAGAGATGTCTACTACATTTTTCAGAGGAAAGTGTGCTTGCACTTGGAGAAGAAATGTTTGCCTCCTGAAAGTGATTGTATTGATCTTGGCTAACACTGTTAATACAAATAGTGTTAGCCAAGATCAATACAATCACTTTCAGGAGGCAAACATTTCTTCTCCAAGTGCAAGCACACTTTCCTCTGAAAAAAGAGTTAGTTAAAGTTAAAGTTAAAGTTAAAGTTAAAGTTAAAGTTAAAGTTAAAGTTAAAGTTAAAGTTAAAGTTAAAGTTAAAGTTAAAGTTAAAGTTAAAGTTAAAGTTAAAGTTAAAGTTAAAGTTAAAGTTAAAGTTAAAGTTAAAGTTAAAGTTAAAGTTAAAGTTAAAGTTAAAGTTAAAGTTAAAGTTAAAGTTAAAGTTAAAGTTAAAGTTAAAGTTAAAGTTAAAGTTAAAGTTAAAGTTAAAGTTAAAGTTAAAGTTAAAGTTAAAGTTAAAGTTAAAGTTAAAGTTAAAGTTAAAGTGTTAGCTTCCCACCACAAGCCTATAGAACCACCCTAGGACAGGCAAAGCAACTGAGGGACAACTAGGATTCTACTGTCGGTTTAATGCTTGCCACTATGGGGATTGTAGCAAAATGGAATGCAGCAATAATGGGTTTGCCTTAATTCAAAAATAGAGTTGAGAGAGGCAAACATCCAATTTCTACACACCCAAAAAATAATAATCAATGCTTCGGCAAAAATATTTAGCCTTTTTCTTTCATTTAGGCTGCAATCTCAGCAGAAATAAAAGAAAAACCAAAAAACATTTTGGACCAGAAGCAGACAATGTCCCTTTTATTCCTATTTTTGGACCTAGATCAAGGAAACTCTTTACGGTGGCGCTAACGCTCAGCAACTCCCATCGTTGCATAGAAACCTATTCTATCTGAAGATAGAAAAGCAGAAAAAAGTTTCTAATTAGTTACCCATGGAAATTCGGTCTCACCTCAGGCACTACATGGGTAATAGATGAATTTTAGTCTCACCTGAAAAATCCTTTTCTCTCTTCATCAAAAGAGGGACACAGGCACCGGAGGGTTCGCTTCACCTTCCGCGAGGAAAGGACACACAAACAATAAAAAAAAATAAAAAAAATAGAAACAACTTAAACATACATCCAAAACAAAGATACAAACAGCTTTTCATTCAAAATGCAAAAAAGTACAATTTTCAATCAAACATTCCCAACAATCAAAGCAGAGTACTGTGTGTGTAGTGCATCCATAGTTTTAAGCAAAAGTAGATATGAATCTCCTTTCCAGAACCAGGTGAGTCCCTCCCCCAAGGCCCCCAGTAACCAGACACAAAATGGCAGTGCACAAAATGACTTTATTAGAACAGTTGAAAAAGAGGATTAATTGCAAATTAAACAAAATTAGGATTCAACAAACACTGCAGTAACTAACAAAAACAGAACCCTGTAAAAACCTTCAAACCCCAGGGTCTACACAAGACCCAAAACCATTGTGTACTGATAGGGGAGGTGGCCCTTACTGAGTTGAAAGTACTGGCTGTGCAACTGCATGATCTCTCTGAGTTTAACCTTAAAAGTCAATTCAAAACCAAAGATATACCTACACATAACATTCCAAATGTTTCATCAGATTAAGTTAATGACAAAGTGTAGAAAATGTTATAAAGGCCAAGATTTTTAAACCACAAAAACAGCAACCAACTATATCAAACACCAAAGAAAGCTAACATTTCCAACTCTGTGACCCAGTAAACATCATTACAAGCAAACTACCACCAAGTAAAAAAAAAAAAATTAAAATAATCATTAGCCAGTACTAATTAGTCTATAATTAAAGAAAAACATTCAATGTACATCCAATACAAAGATACAAACAAACAGCTTTTCATACTTAAAAAGTGGAATTTTCAATGTGTATAGTGCATCCATAGTTGTTGGTGGAAATATATGAGTCTCCTTTCCCAAAGCCCCAGTAACTAGACAAAATGGCACTGCAACAAGCACAAAATAACTATTACAACAGTTGAAAAAGAGGATTAAATACAAATTAAACACAATTCAGTAACCTGAACAAAAACAACTCCTTGTAAAAACTTTAAAACCCCAGTATCTACACAAGACCAAAAACCATTGTGTACTGATAGGGGGAGGTGGCCCTTACTAAGTTGAAAGTTCTGGCTGAGCTACAAATAGCACAGCAATCTAAATGAATGGCAAATTCCACCTTAGGTTGCTGTGCAACTGCAGTCTCTCTGGCTGGAACACAAAAACCCATTCTCTACATCTCCAGACGCCCCTCTCCATGCTGACTTGTCTCTCCTCCTGTTGCTGGCTGTGAGAGCAGGGCCCAGACTTTCTCCTTTATCATTGGCTGTAGAAAGTTCCTTCCTGCTGAAGTATTAACAAGCTCCCTAAAGCAGAAGACACAAGTGAACTACATTACCCAGCAGTCTTACAAGTACAAACATCAAATGTGCTACACATGTTCCTTTAAAAATGACATTTTTGAAAACATCAAAGCTAAGAAAAAACATTCAATCTATTTCACACCAATTCTGCCTCCGGGAATCCCCTCAGAAATCAAAGCCTGCCAGCTACAAACAAAAAGTACAAATGACCCAGATAACCAGCAACCAAAGGACACTGCTTGATGTAAAAAGACAAACATAAATCACATGTAGCTCAAATTAACTCAAGAGAGGAGAAAGCTGGGCTGGGGGGGGGAGAGGTTGCAGAAAAAAAGGGATGTCAAGTCCATCAAAAAAAAAACGTTCCTTATCTTCTGACCAGGTCAAAAGATCCCACCCGCTCCCTCTCCATTTTTACCTACTTTGTAAAATGTCTACAGTTTCTCTTCTTTACATTATCACATTATATATGAATAACCAAATGTCCATCTTTTCCTAGGAAGACTGCAAAGTGACAGTCTTCCATACCTTTACATAGAATCAACACAAAAGCCCACATAGTGTTATTCGTCTACAATCAATGTCAAATATTTGAGCCAGGAAATGTTTTTCAACACTCTTCCACCATGATTGGCACTAGATTTAAATGAGATTTTTGGCCTTCCCCTCAATCAAAAGCTTTTTGGAATCTAATTTCTTACAGCATCACTAAGACTTTGCCACAGTACTGCACATGCCCATTTAAACAAGGGACAAACTAGCTTCCCACCGCAAGCCTATAGAACCACCCTAGGACAGGCAAAGCAACTGAGGGACAACTAGGATTCTACTGTCGGTTGAACGCTTGCCGCTATGGGGATTGTAGCAAAATGGAATGCAGCGATAATGGGTTTGCCTAAAGTCAAAAATAGAGGTGAGAGAGGCAAACATCCAATTTCTACACACCAAAAAAATAAAAACTCAACTCAATTCAATGCTTCAGCTAAAATATTTAGCCTTTTTCTTTCATTTAGGCTGCAATCTCAGCAGAAATAAAAGAAAAACCAATAAACATTTTTGCCCAGAAGCAGCCAACGTACCTTTTGTTCCTATTTTTGCCCGTAGCTCACGGAAACTCTTTACGGCGGCGCTAACGCTCAGCAACTCCCATCGTTGCATAGAAACCTCTTCTATCTGAAGATAGAAAAGCAGAAAGAAGTTGCTAATTAGTTACCTACGAAAATTCCCTCTCACCTCAGCCATTACAGGGGTAATAGATGAATTTTAGTCTCACCTGAAAAATCCTTTTCTTTCTTTCTCCGAAAGGGGGACGCAGACACCGGAGAGTTCACTTCACCTTCCGGGAGGAAAGGACGCTAAAACAATAAAATAATAGAATCAAAACAACATTAAACATACATCCAAAACAAAGATACAAACAGCTTTTCATTCAAAATGCAAAAAAGTAAAATTTTCAAACAAACATTCCCAACAATCAAAGCAGAGTACTGTGTGTAGTGCATCCATAGTTGTTACCATAAGTATATGAATCTCTTTTCCAAAACCAGATGAGTCCCTCCCCCAAGGCCCCCAGTAACAAGACACAAAATGGCAGTGCAAAAAAGGACTTGATTAAAGCAGCTGAAAAACAAGATTAGTTACAAATTAAACACAATGACGATTAAGGAAACACTGCAGTAACTTGAACCATTGAACAAAAACAGCCCCCTGTAAAAACCTTCAAGACCCAAAACCATTGTGTATTGATGGGGAGGGGCCCTTACGGAGTTCAAAATACTGGCTGAGCTGCAAATAGCACAGCGGTCTAAACGAATGGCAAATTCCACCTTAGATTGCTGCTAAACTGTGCAACTGGATGATCTCTCTGAGTGTAACCACAATAAAACAAATGGCCATGTGTGCTTGCTAAGGTGTATAAATGGAAAAATAATAATAATGTCTGTTCATAAAACTCCCAATGTTACTTCAACTGACCACACAAGAAACCTCGCTTCTCTCCACACTGTGGCTTTCTCCTTATCAAGATGGCTGACCGTTGTACTCCTGGATCACAGTGAAAGCAGACAACAAAACTTCCTCCGGTAAACAGCCGCACACAGCTTCAAACAGGCTGCACACTGCAGTGTTCTCCCCTTGCAAGTTAATAGCAGTCTCTCTCTGGCTGGTCGCAGGCTGGAGCACAAAAACCCATTCTCTACATCTCCAAACACATCTCTCCATGCTGGCTGATTTCTCCTCCTCTTCCTGTTCCACACCCCTTCCTCTTCCTGTTGCTGACTGTGAGGGCAGGGCCCAAACTGTCTCCTTTATCATTGGCTAAAGAAAGTCCCTTCCTTCCTGCAGGCTGAAGCATTAACAAATTCCTCTGTAGTGGAAGAGACAGTGAACTACATTACCCAGCAGTCTTACAAGTGCAAACATCAAGTGCGCTACACATGTTCCTTTAGAAAAGACATTTTTAAAACCATCAAAGCTAAGAAAAAACTAAAAAAATGCAGCCATTTGACACCATTTCTGCCTCCTAGAATCCCCTTGTAAATGAAAGCCCAGGAGATACAAACACAAAGGCTGAATGACAAAAGATCCAGATAACCATCAGCCAAATGACGCTGGTTTATGTATAAAGACTAAAACAAATCAGATATAACGGAGATTGACTTAAGAAAGGAGAAAGCTGGGCTGGAGAAAAAGAGGGATGTGAAGTCAAAAGATCCCACCCGCTCGCTCTCCTTTTTTTACATCCTTTGTAAAATGTCAGGAATTTCTCTTCATTATGTTCTCGCATTATATAGAAATAACCAAATATAGATATTTTCCCATAACGACAGGTAAGTGATGGTCTTCCGTACTGTTACATAGAATAAACACGAGAGCCTGCATAACCTTATTCATGTTAAATCCATGTCAAATGTTGGAGCCATGAAAAGTTTCAGAATTGGCACTGGGGACAAAAACTCCTTTTTTGACCTTCTTCCACCAGAATTGGCACTAGATTCAAACAATGTTTTTGGCCTTCCCCTGAATCAAAACAGTAAACTATTCATAATGGTTTTTTAGATTTGATTTGTTACAGCAGCGCTAAGACTTTGCCACAGTACTACACATGCCCATTTCAACAAGGGACAAACTAGCTTCCCACCGCAAGCCTATAGAACCACCCTAGGACAGGCAAAGCAAAGACTAGCACAACTGAGGGACAACTAGGATTGTACTATGGATTGGATGCTTGCCATTATGGAGATTGTAGGAAAATGGAATACAGAGATAAAGGGTTTGGTCATAAATAGAGGTGAGAGAGGCCACAATCCCGTTTTCTACACACACAACAAAACAACAAAAGCACGCTCACTTCAATACTTCTGCAAAAATATTTGGCCTTTTTCTTGGATTTATGCTACAATCTCAGCACAAAGAAAAGAAAAAGGCCAAAAACATTTTGGGCCAAAAGTAATGAACGTACCTTTGTTCCTATTTTTGCATCCATAGCTCACGAAAACTCTTTACGGCACAGCTAACGCTCGGCACCTCCCATCGTTACATAGAAACCTCTTCTAGCTGAAAATATAAAAGCCAAAAGAAGTTTAGCATTTTGAACCGACGCAAATTCACTCTTACCTCGGGGATTACATAGGTTACAGTGTTTTACCCGGAATGGCGCAGATCAAAGACGTGCCTCTAAATGACAATGACCAGCCGCCGTAACAAAAACAAAGGATCAGCAGCAGTGAGAGGGATCAGACACAGCCCAAAGCAGACAGAAGCAGGTTGCAGCAAGGAAGAAGCGCTCTGCTGAGCCACAAGCGTTCAGAGACAAGGCTAGTGGAGGAGCAGCTCTGTCAGCAAAGCCCCCAGCAGAGGCACACGCAACCAAATAGGGCAGCAGGGAACAATGTATCTGGAGAATCGCACTGTACACGCACTGTAGACAAGTGAGAGTGAGAGCAGACCTAGGGATCAAACCAGGTCTGGAAGCAGATTCAGCAGAGGTGGCAGCAAGCATCGCAGAGAGAGCAGGCAGGGAGGACAGAGTGTTCCCCTGTCTGTGAGTGTGCTATTTCTACTGTTTGCTTATCCCCCCCCCTTAGGAACCCAGGACAGAGAGGAGACAATGTCGACACCGACACCAGCACCGCGGCAATGGAGTCATCGTCGTGGACCGGCCAGCACAATCGGTCGGTGGAGCGGGAGGCAGTCGGCCCGCGGCCGGCAGTGAACGGCGCAACCGAAGGTGCCTTACGCGGGTCAGACAGTCGGCGCTCCAGAATTGTCCCAGGGATGCGTGACACACAGAGATTGCTGTCAGGGCTAAGGGAATTACTAGGGAGGTGGGAAAGTTGGGAGCCCTCAGAAGGAGTGCCCAGGGCCTGGGGATAAGGGGAAGAAAGGGGAATTAACCAGCCATTACAACAAAAGAGGATGAGCCTGTCGGGAAGCAGGCCACCCGTCGGGGCAGCTTAGGAGGTGACCGTAGCGGATGCGCAGGGGCGATCCACCAACGAGGCCAGTCGAGTCACTCGCCTCAGGCGGCAACGCCCTGCCGGTCGCCGGCTGCTCCCGGTAACAAATAGCCACATTTCCCGTTTGCCACCCACAAATTCGGCTCTTCTAGTGCAGAGAGCGCAATTGCTCTCTGTACACTAAGCGGCGTGGACCGCCCCTGCCCTCTCCGGCGCCGTAAAGGCGAGTGCCGTGGGGAGGTTTGGGCCGGCAAAATAAGATTGCCTGGGGGCGTCATAATGGCAAGAATCGCTCCTGCGGACGGGCCGCAATAGTCAAGTGGAACCAAAAAAGCAGTGGACTGCTGAGCAGCTCACCCCTGAAGTCATTCCAGCTTTAATCATCTATTTCATGACACGTTTGAAGTACCAGAAGCACGACGTGGGCTGCATGACGAGGAAATTGAAGGAAAGGGCTAGAGAGCGCACGAGTCAGATCCAAAAACCACAAACAGCAGAAATGAGTCATATTACTAGACACTTTGTAACATGTCATGGAAAAGATAGAGATGTCTTCTCCATTCAAGGGATAGAGAGAGTCAAATTGAGGGGGACAGGGGGAGACCATTTAAGAAAGGAGAGAGGTGTTTTAGATTTTCCATTTGGGGACACGTTTGCCCTTAGGACTCAATTAGGAGTTGGATGTTACCTGCTAGATCTGAATTAGACAGAACAAAGATTTACTGGAATTCTTCCTAATATCTTTATTAGAAAATATTCAACAACTCCCTGGCGGCTTTTAGAGTCAATAATAGGTACAAAGTGATTGATGTCAATTGAGTTGGATCATTTTAAACATCTTGAACATAACATGCTATACAAGTGTTTGATTTACATTGTTAGAATGAATAAGTGACTTTAACTTGGAACGCACGATACACGAGATAGGATACAAATGCCCAACACAGCGCTTTTGGGTTTATATTAAGAAAACACAGTTAATCCCCTCTGATTTTAAATTGGTTTTAGAGTAAAACGGGAGGGAGTAACAGGGTTTCAATTCCGGACGGAACACGCTGTTAACAGAGACACCTACGACTAAGTGCCGGAGGGTACGGAACGCGTAAGGTGGGCCGAGCGGGGTCAGTATGTATCATACTTTTGGATGCGACTAGAACTAAACATTTTGTTTTTACAAATAAAAAGCCTCGGGACTTATATCTTTTGATCAAAGTTTTTGGACTGTAGCGGATGGGAAGGGGCGCTCCGCCGACGAGGCGAGTTGAGACACTCTCCTCAGGCGCCAGCGCCCCCCTGGTCGCCGGGGGCAGCAAAAATGCCGCTCCCGGTAACAAAAAGCCCAATTTCCGGTTTTCCAAACAAAAATCCACCACTTCTGGTGCAGAGAGCGCCACTGCGCTAACACACATGGACCGCCCCTGCCCTCTCCGGCGCCGTAAAAGTGAGTGCCGCGGGGAGTACAGATAAAGGAGGAGAATTGGAAAAAGGAGATCGTGGAGCAGAGCAAATGATATAGCGAGATACACAGAAATTTCGGCAACTGCCTTTGGCCTTTCTGCTCCCTAGCCAATATCATTGGTGAGAAACGCCCCCAACATTGTTCCCCTCTATTTTGCTACGTAGACAAGATTTGGGAGGCATATAGGGTTTACGGCGGCTCGGCACGGTGGCTTTATGACAATCGGTCTCGTCAGAGGCTAGCGCCAACCCGCTGGTTACGACAGTGAACTTCAATGCGCCCACGGCTAGATCGCTACGTTAGGGGATGCTAAAGTGTCGAAGGAGGGCTTTCGGTGGGAATTTAGGATACCGTTCCAACCTACATCGCAAGGGGAAGTATATGAAAACCTTCAATCGGTAGCTGCAAATCCTGAGCTAGTACACCAGAAAACCCTGCAAAGAAGCGGAATCGGGCCGGACGGCGGGCCTATTTACAGCCCCTCCGTCGGAGGACTTGAGAGTGTCTCCGTCGGAGGCGGTTCCAAAGAAAGAGGCCGGGAAGTTCCGCCTCGTTCGCCGTTTATCCGACACAAAAGGCTCGTCGGCAAATGACGATATTAAACCGGAACTTTGTTCGGTATCTTACGCGTCTTTTGACCGGGCATTGACGCTAGTCGAGAAGACAAGAGCGGTTGCTTGGTTAGCCAAAGCAGATATTACGTCGGAGTTCCGCGTACTACCTATTCATCCAGACTGTCATCATCTATTGGGAAGTGCTCTGGATGGTTTCTTTCACGTGGATCTAGGTCTGCCAACGGGATGTTCTATCATCTCGTGCTCTTACTTTGACAAGTATAGCTCTTTTCTAGCACGGGTGCTACCAAATAGGTCCAATTTAAAAGGTCTGCTACGCTACCTTGATGATTTCCTATGTGCGGACTCCGCAATTTCAAACAAGTGCCGCACGTGTCAAAGACTTTACGGGAGGGGAACTGAGAAATTTGGGGTCCCTTCAGCGCCGGAAAAAACGGCGAGGCCCGTGACCTGCCTTGGTTTTCCAGAGCTGCAGATCGATACACGGCCGGGTGAACGGTACCCGCCGTTCGACAAATTGGGTGAATTGAAAAGTTCTGCAGATAGATTACAAGGCAGCCGCAAAAGCGTCAGTCACCGTTAAGCAGGCTGCCGAGTGATGGCATTCTTTCGCAGGCTGTGAAAATTGCTGATAGGGCCAGTGGCACCCCCTCACCACATGCACTTACCAAAAGAAGCGATAGATGACTTCCTGAGTTGGCGCCGGTTCCTGGACACATTTAATGGGAAGTGAATAGTCCCTGCAAACGAATGCAGCTTTCCCGCCAGTACGCCTTCCCGGAGCGCGTAATGCGATCGCTGACTCTTTCTCTCCGTTCCAGCGGGAGCCTTTTGGACAACCGGCATCGGCGGCAGAATCGAAAAGCCGCCGATTCCCACGGCGGCTCGGGACGATCGGATCGGAAGGTCGTCGGTGACCCGGTCCACGTGGGCGTCGTACGGTAAGGTCTGGAAAGATTGCGAGCAGCTGCCCAATTGGGGGGGGGGGTGTCTACATTCCCACCAGGACAGGCAGGAGCTTATGTTTTAGTGGGTGTAATGGACGGCAGAGCAGGGAAAGTCGGTGGCGCAGATCGAGAAGATTAAGGCAGCTCTTGGCTTTTCGGTTTAAGTTACAGGGTAGGGAACATTTGACCAACCCCTTTGTCAGGCAGGCGATAAAAGGGTTCAACAGAGGTCGCATTCGACAAGACTCTAGGAGACCTTTGTAGGTTGACACGTTAGATGGTTCGCTTCACATATTAGGGCAAATGTTTTTCAACGTATAAAACGTTATTTCCACCAAACGTTTGCGTGGCCGTTTTTCTTCCCTTTCGAAGTTGGGGAGCTGTGAGGTCTGGCAAACGTGGAGCTGAACGAGCAGAGGGTAGACGTGTGGCCGAGTAGGTCCAAAACCGACCGAGCGGGCAAAGGTGCCCTAAAAAATGGGCCCATTTGCCCAGACATCAACGGACAGCAATTCTTAACGACTCGGCCTGACATTAAGGGCCCCTCCTTTATACGCGAGGATGGCGCGCCCATCACCGGCTTCCTCTTTGTGAAGCTATTCAGATTGGGTTTGCAGAAGGCGGGGAAGACTCCGCTTGAGTATGGATCGCGTTCCTTTCGGATTGGGCAGCTACAGACGCGGCGCTTTTGGCCCTGAGCAAAGCGGTGGGGAAAAGGATTGGCAGATGGGAATCGAGAAGATTTCAAAGTTACGTACATCCTGCGCTATTGCAACGAGGGCCCGTTGGTTGTAGGGGAAAGCGGGTAATGTGGCAAGGGTGTTATTTCACAGAAGGCTGCCATCGTCTATCTTGGATAAGGCGGAAGTCAACAAATAGGGATCGTCGGACGCGCCTTGGGGAATTGGGCGAAAAGGAGAGCCGCGGTTCCGAGGAGAGGCGTGCGGATGGTTTTCCGGAACGTCCGGTTACAGTGAAACGGTTTGCTTTTCCTTGTCTACGGTGGCCCGCCTTGTTTAACAGACCCACGGAAAAGGCAGCAAGAGAGGAGCACCCCCATGTTCTGGTGTCGCGCGCCAGTGCTAACGACACGAGAGTAATAAGCCAGAAGAATCCGGTGAGATGAATGAAAACGGATATCGGCTAAATTTGTTCATTGTTCCCCAGAGCGGTGATAGCGCGGTCAGAAACCGATCCTTAGGCAATGGAAAGGAGCAGAATAAAATGGAACAAATTGCTCAGTGCCTTCGTTAGGTGGTCCGGCAGGGTGGCGGTCAGGCATAAACATCTGGAGAAGGCATTGCCGGGATATGACAAGCGGGGTGGAGTTCATTGGTCAGAGGTCGGCCTGGATAGATTTAAAGAAGAAGTAAGCGTTTTGGAAGAAAAATAAACAGCCCCCCCAATAAATGTACCTTAGTCCCTGCTGCCAGTCTGCTCTGGTTCCTGTGTTATCAACAGATAACAGATAACAGCAACAAAGTTACTCAATTACAATGCAAGAGCAAACTATCTATAAATACAGTGAATTCATATTAATCTAAAAACATTATCACTAGAAAGTTTTCTGGGCAAACTATAAAGTTAAAGGGCAAACTTTAGAGTTAAAGGGAAAACTTGAAAGTTAAAGGGAAAACTTGAAAGTTAAAGAGAAAACTTGAAACTTTTCTTGGCAAACTATAAAATTAAAAAGACAACTTAAAGGGAAAACTTTAGGGGGCCTGGCCAACTGTGCAGACGCGCCTTTACCGAGCTCTCGGTCCAGCTCCCCAGATTGACCCTGACCAACGGCACAATTAGAGTCCGGTCAGATAGAAGAGGGCAAACGCTACAAAAACAGCCCTTTTGTGAGGCCCTAGGGTCAGTACAGCCCCACCGAAGATCCCGGCCTAGCACCGCGCCCGAGCCTCCGACTAAATTTGAAAAGCCATACGGCGGCGCCACTGGACCGGATGGGCAGCAACGACGCGCTTCAATCCAAGCCACTATTAAAAGCCATACGTACCTCGGGGCCCCGTGGACACTTGACCTACTCTCATAGGGGCCAATAGCGCACACAGGCCTCTCGTTAGCCTCAAAAGTATCGAGGTCGGGGACGGAGCTAGCCAGCGATGAGTGTGGTCGCTTGAGACACCAGCTCCGTGTTACTCTGAGCCAATAAGCCATTTCCCGTACTTTGGACCCAGATCGAAAGGCTGGTACCGTGGGTGAAGTTGGCTACGACGGTATGGAACCGAAAGCACGGCCGAAAAAGACAAACGCTTCAGTTACTGCGTTCTTTACCTCCCACGCTGCAACAGACTCACAGCCTAAAGCAGGCGCCATCTTGGATCCATCGCAGGCTGCTCCGGATACTGATCCCATGCGAGACGCACACGGCACCCTTAACCCGACAGAGGAACTAAAAATCACGCCGATGGCTATCAAACAAACCCTGCAGGCGGATATTAAACAAATGTCGGTTGACATACGCAAAGAGATACAAGACCTTGGTGTCAGGGAGCCGGGAGCTCCCTCCAGGGAGGTAGTCGGGATCGAGGAGGAATCCCTCTTGAGGGAGCAAGGTCGAGGCGTCCAAAGGATTAATCCAAAGAGTAGTCAGAATCCAGGCAAGAGTTCACGGGCAGGCAGAAACAGCAAAGTCCAAAGTCCAGGCAAAGGGTCAAGATAACAATCAGGAACAAGATGAGCAATCGTAGCTCACAGGAAACCCAGGATACACTTAGGGAAAGTATTCCTAGACTTGGGCGCCATTCTGGCGTCTAGGTAGCGTTTTTATTTTGAATTTGGCACCTTTGTGACGTCATTGGCGTTCTTGCGCCGACGTCGGCGCGCTGATGTCATCGTGCCGGCGCCGCTACCCACGTGGCGGCCACGGGCGCCGCCATTTTGGGAGCGACGCCGGCAGGGGAGGACGCGCCGCCCGGAGCTCCTGGGACTGCTCCGGGTGGCGATCGTGACAGGACCCCCCTCTGGACCACCAGGACTTGGCTTCTGGGGAAATTTGGAGTGGAAATCCCTCACAAGACGAGAAGCTTGCACACCAGAGTGTCCTTCCCAGGAGCATTCTTCAGGGCCAAAGCCCTTCCACTTGATGAGGTACCGAAGAGAGCCCCTGGAGATTCTGGAGTCAAGGATCTTTTCCACCTCATATTCTTGTTGACCATCCACAGAGATAGTAGGAGGGGGAGACGGGTTCACCGAAAAGCGGTCGGAGGTAGCGGGTTTCACCAGAGAGACATGAAACACGTTGGGAATTCGCAGCTGAAGTCTGACGGCCACAGGATTGATCACCTCCGAGATGGAGAATGGACCCACAAACCTCGGACCCAACTTAGGAGACGGCACCTTCGACCGAATGTTCTTGGAAGACAACCAGACTTTATCAACAACCTTGGAGGGAGGAGAGGATCTACGTCTACGATCTGCAAACGTCTTGTGAACCAGAGCGCTCTTCTCCAAGTTCGACTTGGTTGCAGCCCAAATAGCAGACATGCGGGCCGCGTGGTCATCGGCGGCCGGGACGTCGGACAACACAAAGTCCTGGGGGAAGGCCTGAGGATGCTGACCATACACTGACATGAACGGGGACCTTCCAGCGGAAGTGTGGCAGGCATTGTTATGAGCAAATTCCGCCCATGGGACGAGATCAGACCAGTCATCTTGACAAAGGGAGACGTGATTCCTCGAGAAAGGTTCCAAAGCTTGGTTTACACGTTCAGCTGCTCCATTAGTCTGGGGATGATAAGCGGAGGAGAACTGGAGAGTAATACCCAGATCTTTGCACAGGGAACGCCAAAACTTAGCAGTAAACTGAGAACCTCTGTCAGAGACCACTTCCGCAGGAAAACCATGCAGACGGAAAATATACTGGATGAAGAGCTGAGACAACTCCACGGCAGAGGGACGCTTCCGCAGGGGAATGAAATGGGCCATCTTGCTAAAGCGGTCAATCACCACCCAGATCCCAGTGTTTCCACTAGAGGGGGGAAGTTCAACAATAAAGTCCATTGCTAAATGAGTCCATGGACGAGATGGGATAGGCAATGGTTGTGATAACCCACTGGGGCGAGAATGGCTAGGCTTGGATGTGCCACAAACGGTGCAGGCAGCAACAAAGTCTTTGACATCTTTACAAATAGTCGGCCACCAGACTAAACGTCGAAGGAGTTCAAGAGTCTTTTCAGGACCAGGGTGTCCTGCTTGCTTGGAGCAGTGGGTTTGTGGAAGAATAAGAAGACGTAACTCGGAGGGAACAAAAGCCATCCCGATGGGGGTATCCGGAGGAGCAAAAGACTGTCCGGCCAAGATTTGTTCGGCAAATTGGGGAAATAGAGATGCAAGAATCTTGGCGGAGGGAATAATAGGTTCAAGTCTTTCTGGTAGACGATCGCCCGGAGTGAAACTTCTGGAGAGCCCGTCGGCCTTCCGATTCTTGGAGCCAGGAAGATAGGTCAGAACAAAGTTAAAGCGGGAGAAGAACAGGGCCCACCTGGCCTGACGAGGATTCAGTCTCTTGAGAGAATGTATGAACTCCAAGTTCTTACGATCGGTATAAATCGTGACCGGAATTGAAGAACCCTCTAGGAGGTGACGGCACTCTTCGAGAGCAAGCTTGACTGCCAGAAGTTCTCGATTCCCTACATCGTCATTTTGTTCTGCAGGAGAAAACTTTCTGGAGAAAAAGGCACAGGGGTGCAATTTCCCATCGGCAGAAGGTCTCTGGGATAGAATAGCCCCAGCACCTACTTCAGATGCATCCACCTCAATGCAAAAGGGTAACTTAGGATCCGGATGACGGAGGACTGGGCCAGAAGAAAATGCGTCCTTAAGGGACTGAAAAGCTTCTACCGCAACTGGAGGCCACGACCTGGGATTACCCCCTTTTCGGATGAGAGTCAGGATAGGTGCAATACGGGATGAGAACCCCTTGATGAATTGCCGGTAGTAGTTGGCAAATCCGATGAACCTTTGAATAGCCTTGGTGCTCAAGGGAAGGGGCCACTCTTGGATTGCTGACACCTTAACGGGATCCATCTCGAAACCTTCTAGGGAGATGATATAACCCAAGAAAGGAATCTTAGACACCTCAAAGACACATTTCTCCAACTTGCCAAAGAGAGAGTTCTTCCTCAAACGAGAGAGTACTTCTTTCACCTGGGAGCGATGAGATACAAGGTCTTTCGAGAAGATCAGGATGTCATCCAGGTACACGACCACAGACTTTCCCAAGAGATCCCGGAAGATGTCATTCACGAGCTCTTGAAAGACAGCGGGGGGCGTTACAGAGGCCAAAGGGCATCAAGACATATTCATAGTGCCCATCCCGAGTGTTGAAAGCCGTCTTCCATTCGTCCCCTTCACGGATGCGGATGAGGTCGTACGCCCCACGGAGATCTAATTTAGTGAAAATCTTAGCCCCTTTCAATTGGTCAAAGAGTTCAGCAATCAGGGGCAAGGGGTACCGGTTTTTAACAGTGATCTTGTTAAGGCCCCGGTAGTCAATGCAAGGACGTAGGCCTCCATCCTTCTTTTCCACAAAGAAGAAGCCTGCCCCGGCAGGAGAAGTAGAGGGGCGGATAAACCCCCGCTGGAGATTTTCCAGAATAGAATCTTTCATAGCGGAAGTCTCAGCCGGAGAAAGAGGATAGGTGCGACCCCTAGGGGGCATGGTTCCTGGCAGGAGATCGACAGGACAATCGTATGGTCGATGTGGAGGAAGGAACTCTGCGGACTTCTTACAGAATACATCAGAGAATTCCCTGTAAAAGGAGGGTAGAGTCTTCAGATCAGACATAGAGATATTCACCCTCTGGAGGGGTTCAGCAGGAAGACAGTGCTGCTGGCAAAATGGGCTCCAACGGGAAATCTGTCCTGCGGACCAATCGATGGTGGCATTATGCAGGCGCAGCCAAGGGAGACCCAAAACGACTGGAACGGATGGGCAGCAAATAATTAGGAACCATAGTCTTTCTTTATGCAGCGTCCCAACCTGCACAGGCAATTCCCCAGTCGTCATAGAGATAAATTCAGCCTCCAGGGGTCTGTCGTCAATGGCAGTGACACAAAGAGGAGTGGACAATGGGAATAAGGGAACCTCCACGTGTTTGGCCAAAAGAGCGTCCGTGAAGTTCCAAGCAGCTCCAAAGTCAATGAAGCTGAGCCGACAATGGTCTTAGTGGCTAGACGAATCTGTAAAGAAAGGAGAAACCTGTGATAGTTCTCTTGAGACTTCGGAGTAGTGCCCCCTACGTGAGTAACCCTTGATATACCTCGGGGAACAGAACTCGTGGGCTTCACCGGACAAGAGTTGGCAAAATGAGACTGTCCGCCACAATACAGACATAGGCCAGCCATTCGTCTACGGAGTCTTTCTTGTTCGGAGAGACAAACCCTTCCAACTTGCATCGGGAAGAAGCTGGAGTAGCTGGAGTATGCAAGAGAGCTCTCTGGAAGCGGGGTGCCAACAAGGGTTGAAATCTTTTACAACGCTCCCTCTCTACTTGATGCTCTCTGAGACGAGTGTCCACCTTAATGGATAGTGCAATCAGATCTTCCAGCAGATCAGGGAACTCCCTGAAGACAAGATCATCTTTACTAGACAGACCTTAATAAAATACGGCCTTATAGGCACGGTCATTCCAGGAAGTCTCAGCCATCAAAGTTCTAAAGTCAATAGCATAGTCACTGACGCTGCGGTTCCCCTGCCGGAGTTGCAGAAGACGAGACGGGGCATTGGTGACCCGACCCAGGGCATCAAACACAGTATGAAATGCTTGAAGAAAAGCCTTGGCATCAAAAGTCAGTGGAGAATTCTTCTCCCAAAGAGATGTTGCCCACTCAAGCGGTTTGCCCATCTTGGAACGTTCATCGGGGAAGTGCGAGGGTTGAAACTCAAACTGGATCTGGCACTGTGTAGCGAAACCTCTGCAGGCCCGTGGGTCCCCACTGAAGCGAGGGGGAGGCGGAATACGAGGCTCACCAGACGAGAAACCTGCGGTAGACGAGACGACCGCCGTGGGAGGATTTACAGCAGCTTGGGAAGCAGGAGGCGCTGGAGGCACTCGAGAGAGAAGGGTATCGAGTGCCTGCCCTATGCGGTACTGCTGGCCTTCATATTCCTCCATGCGGGATGCCAGTCCGCGGAGCGCTCGTCCGACATCGGGCGTAGCTTCCTCAGTAGGATCCATGGCCCAAGTATAATGTCAGGGAGCCGGGAGCTCCCTCCGGGGAGGTAGTCGGGATCGAGGAGGAAGTCCTCTTGAGGGAGCAAGGTCGCGGTGTCCAAAGGGTTCATCCAAAGAGTAGTCAGAATCCAGGCAAGAGTTCACGGGCAGGCAGAAACAGCAAAGTCCAAAGTCCAGGCAAAGGGTCAAGATAACAATCAGGAACAAGATGAGCAATCGTAGCTCACAGGAAACCCAGGATACACTTAGGGAAAGTATTCCTATACATGGGCGCCATTCTGGCTTCTAGGTAGCGTTTTTATTTGGAATTTGGCGCCTTTGTGACGTCATTGGCGTTCTTGCGCCGACGTCGGAGCGCTGACGTCATCGCGCCGGCGCCGCTACCCACGTGGCGGCCGTGGGCGCCGCCATTTCGGAAGCAACATCGCCAGGGGAAGACGCGCCGCCCGGAGCTCCTGGGACTGCTCCGGCCCAGCGATCGTGACACTTGGGGAGCGTACGTCCCGCATAGAAGTCGAAATGAGTGAATACGCAGAGGCACATAACGACTGGGCTGACAATCACGCAAAAGTGGAGACCGTCTGGCGAGTAAGGTTGCAGATTTGGAGGATCGTTCCCGCAGAAACAACCTCAAGCTGCGTGGCATACCAGAGTTGGTACAGGCACAGGACTTGGCAGAATACCTGGCTGATTTACTTGAGGTAATTATGCCTGATACCCCTCATATTGAACTGACGACAGACAGAATATATAGGATCCCCAAGCCACGCAATGCCCCAGACTCAGTCCCAAGGGACGTGCTCATCAAATTGCATTTTTGCCATATTAAAGAGAAGCTTCTACGCTCGGCCAGACGCAAGGAAAGTTGGCCTGCTGAATATGCCGACTTACAAATTTTTGGCCGACTTGTCCCAAGCTACATTGGCAAAACGCAGAGCTTTTGGGGAGGCCACTAAGATACTCCGGAACAACCATTTACCGTATAGGTGGGGCTTCCCGGTTAAGCTGCTAGTCAACAAGCAAGGCACCCTGACCTCTCTCATCACACCTGAAGAGGCCAGAAAGGCGCTACGCAGATGGAATTTGTTAAACACCCCCACCTCTCCTCCACGCACCCCGCAACGCTCGCAACTCCAAAAGTTATCCAGGGAGTGGCAAGAAGTATCGTTTACAACGTCGGCGATGACCCTCCTGGTGTATTTTGCAAGTTATTCTCGGTCCTATGCACCACTACTATGGCTCGGGGAGAACCGAGGATTGAATCCTTTTCTCTCTTTTTTCTTTTTTTTGGTGTTCCAGCCACTGTTACTTGTTCTACCACCGTACGCACCCATTTCCCCCTCCCCCCACATTTCCCAGTTCTTAGTACTACTGGGATATATTCTGGCGCAGTTCTACTCGAGTACCTACGCCATGAAGAGACTGTTTGTTGATGTTGAACCAAAGCTGGTTCTTTTTTGGTTGATACATTGTTTTTGGTGATATTTTGTATGTTTTTCAACTAATCCTAAACTGCATTCTTGCTATTTCAGTTTCATCATTGCCTGTTGATAATGTCTTTTAGATTACTGTGGATAGCCAAGCTTGGGATCCAGCCACCATGCCATATACACGATGGTTAAGTTTTATTCACTAAACGCTAGGGGGTTGAACACCCCACAGAAACGCAATTTAGCCCTTAACGAAGCATATAAGGCTAAAGCTGATGTTCTGATGTTTCAAGAGACTCACTTTAAAAAAACCCAGCAACCAGCGTTTCGTAATAGAAGGTTCCCACATAACTTTCATGCCTTATCAAATACGAAAACTAAAGCAGTTTCTATACTGGTTGGTGCTTCTACCACGTTTCAGATGCAACGCATGGTGGCTGATCCCTTGGGGAGATATTTACTGATAGTCTGCATGCTCCATAACCAATTGTATACACTGATTAACATCTATGCCCCAAACGACAACCAGTTGCAATTCCTAAGTAAAACACTGACACATCTTTTGCAATATAGAAAGGGCAAATGTGTTGTGGCAGGGGACTTTAACCTCGCACCTGACCCCCCTAGGGATATCTATAGAACTACCTCACAATCTGTAAACAAGCAGCAATTGACACAAGCCAAAACATTCAGGGACCCGCTTCATAGTTTTGCCCTTAGAAAAGGATTTTACGTATCACTCCCCCAGATTTTTAACCCACACGAGAATTGACCTTTTTCTCCTAGATCCCCAGACCACGGCACAAACCACTAAATCTTGGATAGGAATTCAGTCATGGTCCGACCATGCTCCACTTGGAATTGATATAGGACTTTTTCCTACTAGGAGAACTCTAACCCCTTGGAGATCGTATGACTCCCTATTATCTCACCCGGACATTCCGAAGCACTTGAAATCTTCTCTGAACTCATATTTTCAGACAAATGTGTCTCCAGATGTTGATTATCAAACAATATGGCTCGCACACAAAGCCACAATGAGGGGGGAAAAGGGAAAATTGTATCATACTTACCGTCATTTTCCTTTCCTGGTCCTCTCCATGTCAACAACGTTGCGGGATAGGTCCCTTCCCTCTCCTAATTGTAGAACCCACTCATTAATTAATTCAGAAATACTTACCCCCAACACCCACCGGCGTCTAGTTACAAGTTTGTAGAATATCCAAAATACACTGGGTAGGGTAACCTTGACATGGAGAGGACCAGGAAAGGAAAATGACGGTAAGTATGATACCATTTTCCCTTTTCCCCAGTCCTCTCCATGTCAACAACGTTCTGGGACGTAGCAAGTTCACTGTCCCAGGGTGGGAAGAAAAAATAACGCTTCATAGACAAAGATGCTGCAATCATGTTTTAATTTTTGGAGGAAGCCGATTTAAGGACTTTAGCCCCAAAAAGGGAATATTCAGAAGCTCTCACGTCCAGCCTATAGTGAGCAATGAAAGTACATGGCGTAGACCAAGAAGCTGCTCTGCAGATCACCTCTAATGGGACCCCTGCTTCTGCCGCCCAGGAAGCTGCGTGTCCCCTGGTTGAGTGCGCTCTTACTTCAGATGGCTCCGGGAGGTCCGCGGAAGAATAGGCTCTTCTGATTACCACCCACTTTATCCAATGGGAAATGGATCTGGATGAGGCTGGATTCCCCTTCCTCGAACCGGCCGGGATAACAAAGAGTCTATCCGACTTCCCGATTGAGTCTGTTCTTTCGCAGTAGATTCGAATGTTTTCCGCAGGGCTTGCAGATCTGGTGAAGCTGATTCCTTCGGAAAAGCTGGTAAAACGAACTCATCCCTGAGATGAAATTGTCAAACCACCTTAGGCTTGAAGGATGGTATGAACCTTAGGATGACTCCATCTGGTAAGAAAATAGGACTGTCTGGAGAAAAGCAAAGTGCCTGCAGTTCCCCTACTCTCTTAGCTGAGGTAATGGCCACTAAAAAGGCCGCCTTAACCGTCAATAACCATAATGAGAGAGAATCCATTGTGTCGAATGGAGGTGATGACAGCCTCTTGAGAACCCTAGGAAGATCCCAATTGGGACACCTTGGTCTTCTTGCTGGTAAGATCCTAATCGCTGCCTTAAAAAATCAGGATACCAAGGGGTGTTGAGCCCATTTTACTCCTGAGACTGCAGATATGGCAGAAACTTGAGTTCTCAGGGTACTGACAGACAATTCCTTTTCCATTCCTGACTGCAAAAATTCCAAGACTTCTGCGACTGAAACTGGCAGAGATAGCGACGACCTTCGACAGTTCGTAAAAGTGTCCCAGACCTTTGAATATCTTGAGTTTGTTGAAGATTTTCTGGATCTTAATAGGCTTTGAATAACGCTCTGGGACAGCCCTTGGGACTCTAAGGTCTGCCGCTCAACCTCCACGCCGTGAGAGCCAGAGGACCTGGATCTGGATATCTGAAAGGCCCTTGGACTAGAGGATTCTCTGACATTGGGAGTTTCCAAGGACGGTCCTTCGAGAGCTGAACAAGATCCGTGAACCAAGGTCTTCTTGGCCAGGCTGGAGCGATGCAAACCACCTCTGCCTGGTCCTGCTTGATCTTTTGAATCACTGCTTGCATTAGAGGAAGAGGAGGAAAGACGTAGCACAAACGGTGAGTCCATCTCTGGGAAAGAGCATCCACTGCTAGAGCCATCGGATCTGGCTCCCTCGAGAAGAAGAGGGGACATTTGGAATTTGTGGATGAGTCCATGAGGTCTATGACCGGCTGTCCCCATATGCAAACTAGAGTCTGGAAAATCTCTTTCCAATTGTGCCTTCCCACTGCATACCTGCTGAGAAAATCCGCAGCCTCCTTCAACTACCCTGGAAGATATACTGCCGTGAAATCTATCACTGTTGACTCTGCCCACTGAAAGATTGGTTCCACCTCCGCCATAAGGAAAGGACTTCTTGTTTCCCCTTGTCTTCTGATATAGGACACCGCCGTTGTATTGTCGCATCTTATTTTTAGTCTTGAGCCTCTGAGTTGATCCTGAAAATATAGGCAGGTTTGAAGAATGGCCCTTAGCTCTAAGACATTTGATGGCTCTTCTGACCAAGGTGCTGGCCATGATCCTTGAGCTACCTGGGCGCCTAGCTGAGCCCCCCATCCTCTTCCAGAAGCATCTGTACATATTACAGTTCGGAACCTCGGGACAGATGCCGGGGCTCCGTCCACCGGTGTAAGTCTGGGACCACCGAGGAGCAAATCTCTATTTGTTGATCCTTGCTGTAACCGTCCCATTGAAATGCATGCTGAAGTTGCCTCATCCTCCAATGGGCCCAGGGAACCAGCCCTATGGTGGATGACATCATCCCCAAGATTCTTACACAAGTCCTTGCCGAGACCTTGTGACACTCTAGGATGGATGCGACTTCTTTCCTGAGGGCTTCCTGTCTTTCTCTGGACAAGGAAATGGTACCCTCCCTGCAGTCCAAGATTGCGCCCAAGTATTGTAGCACTTGAGCTGGAAGCAATTGACTTTTTTGTAGGTTCAGGGTCCATCCGTGGGATCTGAGAAACTCCATCACCCTGTCTCTGTGGTTGACAGCTTGGGCCTGCGTAGAGGCTAGGATAATGAGGTCGTCCAAATCATGAAACACTCGGATGCCCCGCCAACGCAGGTGGGCTATAAGAGTGACCGTGACCTTTGAAAACACCCTCGGTGCTGTGGAGAGGCCGAAGGGTAGACACCTGAATTGAAAGTGAGCGTCTCCCACCTTGAATCGGAGGAACCTTCTGTCTTCTCTGCAGACCGGCACATGGTAATAAGCATCCCTGATATCTAGTGAACACATCCCATCTCTTGGTGCAATTGCGTCTATGGATTCCATTCGGAACCGTTGGACCCTCAAGGCCCGATTGACACGGTTTAAGTCCAGAATCGGACGCCAAGCACCCGAATGCTTTTGTACTATAAAGAAAATCAAATAGTTCCCCTGTCCCCATTCCTTTCTTGGGACCTGGGAAATAACTCTCCGAGTCTTTAGAGCTAGTAGACATGACCGGAGAGCCCTTCTCTTTATTGGGCAGGCTGGAAGGGGTGAAGGACGAAAGCATGGAGAAGGAAGATGTTTCAACTCCAACCTTCTCGAATAATGCTGAGAATCCACTTGTCTTCTATCCATTTCTCCCAGGCGGTTCGAAACAGTGTCAGTCTTGCCCCTACTGTTTGCCCCTGGGGAGCACCACCTTCAGAATTGTTTCCTAGGATTGCTGGAGGATCTACCTCTTGCCACCCTAAAGAATCCTGATTGTCCCCCTCTCCAGTTACCTGCTCTTGGATTGTTGCTTCTGGAACGAAAATTCTGTTGATCGTATGGGGGAGATCTAAATCTGAATGTGCCTCTGCCTCTGGACGACTGTTTATTGGGATATCTCCTCTTTCTTTTCTGAGGCATCGGCTGGCTTTTACCTCCTGAAAAAAGTGTCTGACCTTGGAAGGGCAAGGAGCATAATGCGAATTTAGAGGCTGAATCCGCTTCCCAGGATCGGAGCCACAGAGCTCTTCTAGCCGACACGGAAAGAGCCAGCGATCTGGAAGCCAAATGAATCTGATCAACGTGGGCGTTCATGAGGAATGAGGACCCCAGCTTGAGTTCCTTCAAACCCTCTATTATGTCAGTCCTATCGCGTCCTTCTTTGAGGGCTGCTTCTATGTGAGTTAGCCAAACCTCAAGAGCCTTGACTACTGACAGACTTGCCATTGCTGGTTTAAGGGATTCCCCTGCCACTAGAAAGGCTCTTTTCAGATCTGTTTCCAATCTCTTGTCCATGGAGTCCTTTAATGTTGCCTGGTCCTCGATAGGAAGAACAGTGTTCTTTGATAGGTTGAGGACTGGAGCATCCACCTTGGGGAGAGTAGATATGTCTTTCCTATCTTCTTCCTTAAATGGATAGAGCTTATTGAATCGTGCTTGCGTAGAGCTCCTCTTAGACACTGATTCCCATTCCGATTTGACCAGCTCCAATACTTCTTGATGTAGCGCAGGGGTGTCCAACCTTTTGGCTTCCCTGGGCCACATTTGAAGAAGAAAAATTTTCTGGGGCTGCACATGAAATACACAACACTTTTGATTTATAAAAATAAAGGAAAAACACAGAAATTAACTACAATACCAGCTAGATAACCATATTGAGCTATACACTGGAATATGGGACAAATATAGAGCAACCTTCTCTGCTATATGATTACTAATTGGGCAATAGGTAGTCCCCCTCCTCCCTAGGTCACCACATTGTTACAACCTGCCATAGTAAGCCTATTCCTAACAAGACAACAGACTGAGGTGGTAATGATAACCCGGTAATGATAATCATTACCACCTCAGTCTGTCATATTGTTAGGAATAGGCTTACTATGCCAGCTAATCATGTGTTTGGACAAAAAGCACAACAACAACATGTTATTTCACTCTTTTATTTTCTCCATACCTTTTATTAATTGTTCATTTCTTTCTTTTTTTCACTTACTTTCCTTTTCTCTCTCCACATGCAATGTGAAGCAAATATATGGTTGTACAATGCACAAAAAAGAAGATACAAGTAAAGTTTTAATGGGATTTTTGACATTGCACTTGACTTGATAAACTACTGCTCAATGGAACCAGATATTGATGCATTAAATTAGAAGTAGTTGCAATTCTCAGTGAATATTCAAGGTGCTCATCAGATAATTTGGTTCTAATTTTGTGGCAAGCAACTCCAAAAACTGCATGGCTCTTCTCCTGCCTAATGAAAGGCTAGCTTCAGCCTGCAGCTTACTGGTAAACTTTACAAAAAAAGTAAAAGAAAAGAGCAAATTAAACCATCCTAGTGGGATTTTAGAGATTGTGTTTGATAAACAACTAATCGATGCATCAATATCTGGTTCCATTGAAGTAGATGCAATTCTCAGTGAATATTCAAGGTGCTCATCAGATAATTTGGTTCTAATTTTACTCTTAGTGTGCTTCATTCTTCATTCATAAGAAAAGAGAGCAAAACAAACCATCCTAATGGAATTTTTGACATTCCACTTGACTTGATAAACTACTGCTCAATGGAACCAGATATTGATGCATTAGATTAGAAGTAGTTGCAATTCTCAGTGAATATTCAAGGTGCTCATCAGATAATTTGGTTCTAATTTTACTCTTAGTGTGCTTCATTCTTGAAAAAAGTTGCTCACAAATATAGGTGCTGCCAAAAAGTGATGACAGGAATAAGGCATGGTTGTGAAGTGAGGGATATTTATCTCTGGGAAGATAGGACCTATAAAAGTCCAGTAAAGACACATGATCAAATTTTTCCTTAAGCTGGAAGTCAGATTGCAGCTCAATGCATTCCATTTGAAAATTGGCAGGTAACATATTTATGTCAACTGAAAATGGTGTTGCAAATATAGCAAAATGTTGTTTATTTTCCCTGAAATCCTGAAAACGTTTTTCAAATTCTTGTATCAAATCATAAAGCAAGGCTGCATATTTTTCAGTGTTGACAGGAACATGTTTGGCCAATGTGTTGAAATGCATAAAATTGTTTGCCTTAATTTGATCTTCCCATAATTTTAGTTTCGTTTGGAATGCTGTTATGCCTTGGAACATTGTGTTGATAAGCTGGTTTTTACCTTGAAGACGCATATTTAAGTCATTCAAATGGGAGGTCAAATCCACTAAAAATGCTAAACCTGTAAGCCAGTTTTCATCATCAAGTTCAGGCACACATTTTGCTTTTGATACCATAAATGACTTTACTTCATGTCGCAAATCATAAAATCTTTTCAACATTTGGCCTCGACTTAGCCATCTTACTTCTGAGAAGTAAATGACATCACCACAGTCAGCATCTATACTTCTAAGAAATTCCTGGAACTGGCGATGATTCAAGCCCTTGGCCCTTATGAAATTCACAGCCTTTATCACTATTTGCATGATGTTATCCATTTTTAAAGCTTTTGCACATAAATTTTCTGGATGTACTATGCAATGATACTTCATTAAATGTGAGTTTTTGGCAGCAATTGCATCATTTTCGATTAATTTTACAAGTCCCTCTCTTCTACCTACCATTGCTGGGGCACCATCAGTAACTATACCAGATATGTTTACAAAAGACAGAGAATATCTATTTAACATATTTTTTGGAGCCGTATCTGTAGCATCAGTGCTTTCATCCACTGCCAAAGCATAATATTTAAATTTAGCAGCTTTACTCTTCAAACATCTTTCAACAGATTTTCCAATGTCTTCTGTTCGCCTGGCTATAGTCTGGTGTGACAAACTTATTTTAGAAATATCCCCTTTTTTTTCAGGGCAAATTATGTCTGCCACACTTTCCATACATTGCTTAATAAACTCACCATCAGTAAATGGTTTTGATTTTTTTGCTATTAAATATGTTACCACATAACTAGCTTTTACAATAGATTCTGTCTGAGTAATAACTTTTTTAAAAAAATTTTGTTGAGAAGACAGACTTTTCTTAAGTTCCATTGCTTTGTCCTTACGACACATTCCTTGATACACAGAGAATTTTGCAGCATGTTTTTGCATATAATGCCTTTTTAAATTATAGTCTTTGAAAACTTGCACATATTCACCACAAATTAAGCAGAGTGCTTTACTGTTTGCCTCAACAAAAAAGTACTCTTCTGTCCAATTTTCTTTAAACACTCTTCCTTCCTCTGTAACTTTTCTTTTTCTGTGTTCTTTTTTCGATTCAGAGATTCTGAAAGCCATGCTAAAAAAAATAGGGACTATATTTATTATGTTGTTAATTGTGAAGCATGGCTAGCAATACTTAATGTGCTGCAGATGTACTGCTTACCTGCCTTTCCTAATAACAGGACTGTAGTAGGAGGTTGATGACTGCTATTTTTCTGCACTTTGAAGCTGCACACCACCACATGGGAACAAATAGCAAGAGTTTGCTAGAAGAAAAATAGGGACTATATTTACCAATTATGGCTGCCAACTGTAAAAAGCATAGCAGGTGATGCACGAGGTGCCACTTAATAATGCTTACCTGCCTTCTAAATAACAACCAAGGCTCACTTGCAGGTTGATAGGTTAAAAATGATAAGCTCTGTGTTTCTGCTATAGGAAGCTGCACGGGAACGAATAGCAAGAGCTATAAGGAAAATATGTACTATATTACCATTTATGGCTGCCAAATGTAAAACATAGCAGGCGATGGGAGAGGTGCCACTTAAAAATGCTTACCTACCTTTCCAAATAACCACCGAACGCTCACTTTCAGGTTGATCAGCTCAGTGTTTCTGCTGTAGGAAGCTGTGTACAGTGCACCTCACAGGAACAAATAACTGTTTAAAAAAGGGAATGCTGTGTAAAATGCCCGTTCATGGATGGCACACATCGCATACAAACAGGGTTGCCAGGTCTAATTTTCAAAACCAGCCCAAAACTAGCCAAGTGGCATTCAAAGGTAGCCCAAAAATAGCTCAATATTTGCAGGAAAAAAAACTCAAAAAAATAAATGAATGTATGTGAAAATATGCCTTTTTTAAATTTTCACTGTTTTGCTAATTTTCCAATAAAGGTAGGTACAGACTTGACCATCACCAGGGGCGTAACTAAAAGAGGCCCAATTTGTAACTGGCGTATTTTCATAAAAAATTATTTATTTCACTGCACATATTGTGCTATGTTTGGGCTACTTTTGAAGTTGAATAAACAATTTATTTATAATTCATTTTTCAGTTACAAAATTAATTCTCTATTTTTGATACTATGAACTGTGAATTTAATTAAGAAGTGATAATTCATTGCAATGCACTTATAAGCTATTAAGTACATTTACCTCATAATTAATTATCTTAAAAAACAAATCAATTGATTATTGGGAATCACAGGGGGCTTGGGAATTCATTTCTTTTTAATTCATTTTTGTATTAATTCTAATTTATTGCACTGCTCTTTAATTAGCCTACAGACCTACACACAGTGAATTTAGTGAAAATAATAATTCCAGAAAATTGTGGAATAGGTATATGGCCCAGGGGTATTATTACACAAATCCCTACTTCCAAATTTATCATGTCAAATGCAAAGCACTAAGCCAGACTAAAACAGTAAAAAATTCTGTACCTGTAAAAATACTATGCAGGTGTATTGTGCTGAACCAGGGGAGCTGAGGTAATAATAATTGGTTGCTGTGGAGTGCAAGAGTGCCAGACTTGCCAGTAAGCTGCAGGCTGAAGCTAGCCTTTCATTAGGCAGGAGAAGAGCCACGTAGTTTTGGGAGTTGCTCTCTCTCTGTGCCTTTTATCACGCTGCCAGACAAGAGGGGGCAGGGCCCAGCAAAGCCAGGAAATTGGCGCCAAAAACACGCGCTGCTAGCTAGCAGCAGCTAGCAGCCGTTGGGGAGACTGGAGAACACAGGCGGTGACGTCACACGCAGAGCGCCGGCGCTGACGTCACACGCAGAGCGCCGGCGCTGACGTCACACGCACCGCACGCACAGCACAGAGAGGCTGCAGCCAGCAAAACTGTAGGGAGAGGAGGCGTGCCTTTCCTCTGACGCACGCTTCCTGCTGGGCCGCACGGACCTCCATTCCGGGCCGCATGCGGCCCGCGGGTTGGACACCCCTGATGTAGCGGGAAAACTTGCGCAGATCCCTTGGCCTTGGGAAGAAAAGAGGAAGGAGTTGCCTGCTCCTCTGATTGCAGAGCTAAGGAGGTTCTGACTGCCCTTATTAATGGCTGAACTAGGGCAAAGTCAAAGGCCGAATGCCGAGTCTCATCTTCCTGATCGGTATCTGATTCCAGCACTGAGCTTGTCCAGAAATCCCCTTCCTCTTCCGGGGAAATGGAAACCCCTGAGGGTCCCC
Organism: Xenopus laevis; assembly: GCF_017654675.1. NCBI lineage: Eukaryota > Metazoa > Chordata > Amphibia > Anura > Pipidae > Xenopus > Xenopus laevis. The sequence continues at coordinate 32,247,159 of NC_054375.1, read as the reverse complement.
CCATGTTTTTGGAAGCTGCCTGCACTTCCTTGGCCACAGTTTCTTTTATCCAAGCAAGGATATCTGTACTGGCACCTGCTGACTGCCCTGCTGCCGCATTGAGCCATGACTGGCATAGTTTCTTATCCGGCAGAGGTGCCTCCGAACATCCCAAGCATTGGGCCTGCGTGGTTTGAACATTTTCCTCCCTGGGGATGGACTGTTCCTTTGATCTTTCTCTGGATCTGGAAGGCCTCATAGCACTGCCAGGATGAGAGAGAGAAAGATTTAGAAGTCTTGGGAACTGCTTAACTAGCATCCCGCCTTAGACTGCTCACCCTCAATTAGTTTAGTGTCTAAAAAGAACATTTTTTTTTTTCCAGGAACAATACTAGGAACTGGGCAACCTACCAAAAAGGAGGAGGAAATACAACAAGATAAAGGAAAATGCATTAAAAATGCATTAGCAGGCTCCTAGCCCAGTTCACAGGCTACTGCTCCCCTACCTACCAAGAAAAACGTAACCAGGAGGCAGGAGCAGCGCGTGGTCAGCCGAGCTTGACAGAGCTTACACGGACCGCTGCTTCCTGTCCCCTAATAAGGCCAAGGGCCCTGCCCCCCAGCCGGAGCCAATCGCCGCAGAGGCGCCTACCAGGGGAAGAGAGAGAGAGAGCCGCTGCTCCTGACCCGGAAACATACCGCCGCTTGATCCGCAAAGGATTGGAAGGTGACGTATGCGGAAGTTCCGGGTCCCACGCTCTCTCTCTTCTCTATCGGCAATAGACATCGCCGAAAGCCGCACTATGTTTCCCTGACTGCCGCCACCCCCCCTGTTCCCCAAAATACTCACAGAGTCCGGGTGAGGGAATGAGCCCCGAGGCTAGGGAACAGGGGGACCACAGCCCACGGCTTCTCTATGGGAAAGAGAGAGAGGCCCTGCTGTCGGAGAAAAAGGCTAAAGACCAGCCAAAAATACTCCGTCCCTGGGACGTACTACGACAGCCCCCTGCTACGGCTCTGGAAAAAAGAACAAACGAGCTCCTGTAAGGAGCTAGGAGAGAGACAAAAAGAACCCAAAAAAAGACGCCGGTGGGTGTTGGGGGGTAAGTATTTATTAATTAATGAATGGGTGGGTTCTACAAATAGGAGAGGGAGGGACCTATCCCGGAACGTTGTTGACATGGAGAGGACTGGGGAAATTATATCTCAAGCTGCTAATCTTCGAAAGCAGAGAGATAACAAAATACACACAATTCAACAGGTCATTACAGATTTGGAACATGACTATTATTCTCAACCCACAATAGAATTGGCTAACAGGATTCAAACACAAAAAATGGAGTTACAAAAATTACTTCTTATCAAAACAGAATTTCGGTTAAAGCTTCTCAAACATTTCTATTATACAAAAAGTAATAAAGCTGATAAATTGCTAGCCTCCCAATTAAGACAAAGACAAGCCCATACCAGAATACAATTTTTAAAGGACCAACAGCACAAAATCACATATCCACGTAAGATGGCTAATCATTTTGCCTCTTATTACTCTTCTCTGTATAATTTATCCCAATCGCAAGAAGAACCCCAACCCGCACGGGATGCAATACTGACATATTTGGATTCTTTACCAATCCCACGGCCCTCGGAGAATCAACGTGAACAACTTAACGCCCCTATCACCAAGGAGGAAATCACCCAAACTATAAAATTGTTAAAGCTCGGTAAAGCTCCAGGGCCAGACCGCTACACTAACTCCTACTATAAAGCTTATGCTGACATTCTAACTCCCCATTTATTGCATTTATTTCAATCTATTATGGACACAGGACAGATTAAAACGGAACTCCTCCAGGCACATATCTCAACCATCCCCAAACCGGGTAAGGCACCAGACCAATGTCAAAACTACAGACCTACAGCTCTGTTAAATACAGATCTCAAACTTTACTCCAAAATACTTGCACTTCGTCTGAACAAAGTTTTACCGTGTCTTATACAATACGATCAGGTGGGATTTGTGCCTGGACGACAAGCTCCTGACAATACCAGGAGGTTTCGTGACCTCCAACACGTAAAAAAAAGGGGGAAAATTCCAGCTTTAATACTCTCACTTGATGCGGAGAAGGCGTTTGACAGGATCCACTGGGGATACATGATGAGCACCCTCACTAAATTCGGTCTAGGGCAAAATTTTCGGAAACCTATAATTCCACTTTATTCTAACCCTTCCGCTAGGTTCTTAACTTCGGGGATTCTGTCAGACGCCTTCACTGTTTCTAACGGCACTAGACAGGGGAGTCCGTTGTCCCCTTTGATCTTTGCCTTAATGGTAGACATTCGAGGGATCCCGACACAGTCTGGATGTCACACCATAGGTCTGTTTGCCGATGATATTATATTAACTTGGACCAATCTACATATCACCCTACCTAATGTCCTTCGTGAGCTGCATTCCTTTTATTTCATATCCTGGTATAAAATAAACTCCCAAAAAACGCTGGCGTTACCAATCAATATCCCTACACAGGTAAAGCACCAACTCCAAAGTAATTACTCATTTGAATGGAGAGATACTTACATTACGTATTGCTCTTCCTAAAGACCCAGAACTGCTATTCAAGTATAACTATGTTCGTCTCCAGAAGTCGATTCAAGAGAGTTACTCTAAATGGAAACCTCTGTACATTTCTTGGGTGGGTAGGATAAATGCTGCCAAAATGACTATCTTACCAAAAATGTTGTATTTCTTTCGGACTATACAGATTGCTCTCCCTTCGTACTACATTAAAACATCGCAGAAACAAATGAATGTGTTCGTATGGGCAGGGAAGAAACCTCGTACAGCTGCTAAAGCATTACAACAACCGGTTGCAGTAGGAGGATTGGGGCTTCCAAACATCAACAGCTATTATACAGCTTCATTACTGGACACGACCATGAAAATGCACAGTCCAACCTCTTGCAGACAATGGTTAGATCTGGAAACAGCAGAATCATTCGCTACCACTATTCCCCTTCTGCTGTGGACCCCACCGAATCTCAGGCCTAAGCGAACTTTAGCCCTACCCACGACTAAGTTGATAATGAGAACTTGGTACAAGGAAAGAACTAAGATGGAACCTGGTAAAATCATCTCTCCCAGGACTCCATTATTGAGTCTTCCATTTTTTCTACAGGACTTGCCTATACAATCGTGGATAACTAAAGGACTGCATCTAGTTAAAGATTTATATGGTAGAAACAAATACATGCCATTCCAAGAACTCCAAACTAAATACCAACTCGCAGACACTGATAGATATACCCAGACGAGAATAACGCATCTGTTACTGTCACACATACCTAACTATAAAAGTTGCCCGCTACAATCCAACTTTGAGCGGCTCACGGCCTCAGGACGGTCCTCAAGAGGAACTCTTTCTAGCGCCTACAAACTTTGGGTCATGGACCCTCCAGACTACAAATATCCCTACATGTTAAAATAGGAAAGAGACCTACACCTGTCCTTTACCGTGAATCAATGGCACGAAGCAGCGCAGGTATTATCTGGGACAACCAGATGTACAAACCATATTGAATCTTAGAAGAAATTTTTATACAGATGGCATCTGACCCCAATGCGACTACACAAGATCTCACATACTCACTCGCAGTTATGTTGGAGAAACTGTGGGGACAATGGAACCTTACTACATTTGTGGTGGGACCAGGGCTGCCATCAGAAATCACGGGGCCCCGCACAACAAAATTTTCTGGGCCCCCCTTCCCTAAGTATGAAGGCCACACAAGACACAGGCATTAAAACATTAAGTGCCCCCCTACAAGTTAAAAAAATAACTTTGGTGCCCAGGCCCCTCCTACAAGTTTTGGTGTCAGGTGGTGGTTAAAGAAAAAAAACATTTGTGGCCAGGGCCCCCACACATTTAAAAAATAAACAATGAGCCAGGGCCCCCACACATTAAAAAAAAAACAATTAGCCAGGCCCCCACACATTTTAAAAATAAACAATGAGCCAGGCCCCCACACATTTTAAAGATAAACAATGAGCCAGGGCCCCCACACATTTAAAAAAAAAAAATTAGCCACGGCCACCACAATTAGCCAGGGCCCCCACGCATCTTTAAAAAAAACTAGCAAAGGGCCCCCACACATTTAAAAAAAACAATTAGCCAGGGCCCCCACAGATTTAAAAAAAAAAAACAATTAGCCAGGGCCCCCCACACATTTTAAAAATAAACAACGAGCCAGGGCCCCCACACATTTAAAAAAAAAATAAAAAAAATTAGCCAGGGCCACCACACTTTTTTAAAAAAAAATAACAATTAGCCAGGGCCCCCACACATCTTTAAAAAAAAACTTGCAAAGGGCCCCACACATTTAAAAAATAAACAATGAGCCAGGCCCCCACACATTTTAAAGATAAACAATGAGCCAGGGCCCCCACACATTTAAAAAAAAAAAAATTAGCCACGGCCACCACACTTTTTTTTAAAAAACAACAATTAGCCAGGGCCCCCACGCATCTTTAAAAAAACTAGCAAAGGGCCCCCACACATTTAAAAAAAAACAATTAGCCAGGGCCCCCACACATTTAAAAAAAACACACATTTAAAAAAAAATAAAAAAAAAATAGGCCCCCCACACATTTAAAAAAAACTATCAGCCAGGGCCCCCATACATTTAAAAAAAACACACATTTAAAAAAAATAGCAAAGGCCCCCCACACATTTAAAAAAAACTATCAGCCAGGGCCCCCATACATTTAAAAAAAATAAATAAACAATTGGTCAGGGCCCCCACAAGTTAAAAGAAAAAAAAACTGCACGTACCTTAGCCAGGGAGTTCAGATCCCGGTATCTTCAGTTTCTTGTGCTCTGATTCGCCAGTGAAATGTAAGTCCCGGTAAACCCGCATGGTGATTGGTTAAAGTAGAGGGGAGGTTCAAACTTCTCCCAACCAATCCGCATGTGGCTTTACCGGGACTTACATTTAATGGCAAATCAGAACACAAGAAGCCAGTCATCGGAGCTCTGATGCAGGGGCCCGGCTGTGCAAGTAAATGCAAGTAAGTGCAAGTAAATGCAGCACGGCCGGGCCCCCCTTAACTCCCCAAACCACCAGGGCCCGGGACAACAGTCCCCCCTGTACCCCCCTGATGGCGGCCCTGGGTGGGACTGCACGCTCTCCCAACAAATATGGAAGTCCGTATGTCATTTTAGATCAAGCGACCTTCACATAGTTGTTCCTTTGGAGCCACAGGTGGCACTCCTCCTGCTGTTTCCAGAACAAATCCCCAAACCTACTACAAAATTGCTCTTTCACCCCATCCAATGAGAACAAATTATTGCAGCTGTTGATGTCAGAGCAGCTTGGAACATATGGCGGCTCGTAATGAACACAGAATGTCAAAATACGAGGAAATACGGACCCCGTGGCTGACCTACAGAAAAGGGCAAACTTCAACCCTGTGATACTGTTGCTATGTTATGATACCTGAATCCACTTCTGAGTTTGAATTTTCAATACCACAATGTGACTGAATGCAGTCTGGGTTAGGCTCTAGTAATACTTGTATAATTTTATAATTTTTTAGCAGAATGCTAAAATCCCTCCGTTACTGCTAATGGGCAGCACCTTACCCTAGCTGACTGGGGGAACAAACATTGATCCTACAACTAAACATATAGCAAGGCCAAGGTCACCCATCAGCAAATTGAATAAACAGCAAACTGCATATTAAATTTGGAGCTGCTCCATGCAGGGAGCTCCTTCGGCTCTCACGGGGACCTCATCAATTGCCTTTAATAGAGGTTTGGGACTAACGACACCCCACAATGGGTATCTAATATTTACCATATGCTAGATCTCATCTTGCTAAGTGGAAAATAAACATCTTATCATGGGTAAATACGGCAAATCGAAAGAGGGCGTAAGAGACGCTCCAAAACAGCATAAAATGACCCAATCCCAAACATTTGTAAACAGGTTTTTAGCCCCAGCAGAGCAAGAAAGGTCGCGAGTAGAGTCAGAAAGGTCGGAACAGGCCGAAGGAGACGACCAGGCCTCTGACGACGACTCGACCGTGTCAGAAGGTAAAGCTTACGCTAAAGATTTAGCCACTCAGATTAAAAATGCGCTAAAAGAAAATGTTGCTTCACTTCAAAAAAAATTTGGGACCCCCAATTGTCCAATGTATACTGTAGATACCTACAGATACGCCATATATTCTTTATGCAGTTTGGCACAGCTGATATTTTAATGGATGAACCTCTAATTCTGAAGCAGTTTAGGAAAGAAGATACGTCCAAAATGGTATCTATTTTGTATGCCCAGATTATGGCTACTGCTCAGAGCCCCTTCTCTATAGCATTACTGTCTTGGAAGAGGGATATCCCGGATATGTCAGAGGACAAATGGGATGAAGTGACGGAAAATTTATATAAATTTCTGACACTCGTAAGGTCACTTCTATGCTATGCAAAGAAAATGACAATTATAAAGTGGATGGCACCACTTCCCCCTAAGAAAGGTGAATGGATAGATTATGTGAACCGGTTACTTCCTTTAATAAAATTAACATATGAGGCTAGAAAATGGCCAGATCAATTTGGCAATATATGGAATCCCTGATTAGATGTACATTTGCTTCAATTGTCTTGATACGGATTGGATGATGCTACTACTCTTGATGTTACATTTGTATGCAAATGTCTTACGGATGTTACTGTACCCCCCCCCCCTCCCCCCCTCTTTCCTTCTGTATCCCCCCCCTTTTTGTTTATGAAAAACAATAAAATGTTTACTATCAAAAAAAAATGAAGAGGTTGCTGACCTAAAGGCAGAAATCTCGTGTCTCGGGCATGGCACGAGTGCAAATTTTTCCAAAGTGCTCATATTTCACAAGTGCTTAGAAATGACAGTTAAACAAGGCAGTTGGACAAGACATTCACATGGCAAAAGGAACCAGATTCCCCTGCAATCAACAGTGAACCATCTGGGAGAAAAAGAAAACAGATTGGTTTGGACCTGCTAGTTTGTTACTTCTTACTCCAAACATGCTTTATCCTGCATTTCTCCTCCTTTCACTCTCATGCTTCATAAAACATTTTTCACTACCTCCTCCATCAAATCCCAGTTCTATACAAATCTCAGCCTCTCTACTCTCCTCTCCTTCCCTCTCCACGCATGAAGTTTAGAAAGTACTCGGTTTAGCTATTCCACAAAACGCCTCTTTTGCATACAAACTAAGGACTTATAAATCCCGCTCTCACTTGGGGATCTCACTAGTCTTTCTTTCCTTTCTATTACTGGCAGCTGAGAATTTCCCCAAACCCTGGCCCTTACCCCATCCCAATTAGATCACGACCACGAGCTCCTTCTCTCCGGAGCAAATTCAAACAGTACACAACTCTTACTCCTATACCCAAAAACCCAGTTAATCTTTCCTGTGCTCTCTGGAATGCCAGATCTGTCTGCAAATAAATCACCGCTATACACGACCGTTTCATTGCAAATTCCTTTCACCTACTCGCGCTTCCTGAAACCTGGCTTTCTCCTACCGACACCGCCTCACCTGCTGCCCTGTCCTATGGGGGCCTACACCTTACTCATACTCCCAGACCTGGTAACAGACCTGGAGGTGGGGTAGGTTTGCTTCTCTCTCCCCGCTGTACTTTTAAACTTCTTCCACCTGTTCCCTCTCTATCATTCTACTCATTTGAGGCTCACTGCATTAGGCTCTTTTCTCCTGTTTCACTCTGCATTGCTGTTATATATCGACCACCGGGACCAACTGCACAATTTCTGGACAACTTGGCTGCCTGGCTTCCTTACTTTCTTTCATCTAACATTCCATCCATCATATTAGGCGACTTTAATATACCCCTTAACAACATTAACAACTCTTCTGTCTCTAAACTTCTTTCGCTAACCTCCTCCCTAGGCTTATCTTTGTGCTCAGACTCCCCCTCTCACTTCAAAGGTAATGCTCTGGATCTCATATTTACCAGACTCTGTTCAACCACCAATTTTACTAACTCACCATTTCCCCTCTCTGATCACAATATGCTCCCATTTCAACTCTCGCTAACTCCCTCCTCGCCCCCTGCTATTCCCCAAACACGTACTTACCGTGACTTGCAAGCTGTAGACGTATCGCATCTCTCTTCTTCCTTTGACTCTCGAATATCTCAGCCATCTCATGTCCTAATGTGGCTACCTCTGTCTACTATAGTACTCTCACCACTGCCCTAAATGAGCTTGCTCCTATAAAAACAAAACTTTCTACACCCAAACCACTTCAACCTTGGCATACTGCTCATACAAAAGCGCTCCAAAGACACTCACGTGCACTTGAGCGTCAGACTTTTGGAGCTACTAATCTGCCCTGCGCTCCTATAACACCAGCCTCTTCCAAGCCAAACAAACATACTTTACTTCACTCATTAACTCCCTTTCGAAAAAACCAGAACAACTTTTCTCCACCTTTAACACTCTCCTTTCCCCTTCTCCTCCCCCTCCGTGCACATCTGTTTCTGCTCAAGATATCGCTGAGCACTTCAGTGTCAGAATGGACACTACACTACTCAACCCCCCTAGACTTCCACCACCCTCCCTCCACACTTCCCAGTCTCTCCTGTGCTCCTTCACCCCTGTCACCGATAAGGAAATCTCAAAACTTCTGGCCTCTTCTCACCTCACCTGCCCACTCGATCCAATTCCCTCAAAACTTCTCCCCAATACCAATCCTTGTCTAATCAAAGCCTTAACTCACCTATTTACTCTTTCGCTCTCAACTGGACTGTTTCCTTCTCAACTAAAACATGCTCTTGTCACCCCCATTCTGAAAAAACCCTCTCTTGATCCCTCCAATCTTGACAACCTCCGACCTATCTCCCTGCTACCTTTCATCTCTAAACTACTTGAGCGCCTAGTCTACGACCGACTAACCTCATTCCTCTCTGACAATAACCTGCCGGACCCCCTGCAATCTGGTTTGAAGCCACAACACTCCCCGGAAACTGCCCTGACTCGACCGACTAATGACCTTTTAACCGCGAAAGCCAACAATCATTTCTCACTACTAATACTGCTTGATCTCTCGGCCGCATTTGACACTGTAGATTGCCCTCTCCTCCTCCGGTCCCTCCAGTCGATTGGCCTTCGTGACACAGCCCTGTCCTGGTTCTCTTCTTACATCACCAATCGTTCCTTCAGTGTCTCCCACAACGGAGTATCATCTTCTCCCCTACCTCTTTCTGTTGGGGTTCCTCAAGGCTCTTTCCTGGGACCATTACTATTCTCCCTATTCTCTCAATCAACTCGTACGGTTTCCACTACCACCTCTATGCTGACGATACTCGTCTGCTGATCGCAAGCCACGACTCCTAACTGCGTCCTGCCTGTCCGCTATCTCTACCTGCATGTCACAACGCTACCTTTATCTAAACCTCTCGAAAACAGAAATGGTTCTCTTTCCTCTAACTAACACCGGTAACATCCCCAAAGTATCCGCCATAGTTAACAATTCCGCTATCACCCCCTCTCCCCCGGGCCCGGGGCCTTGGGGTTATCCTAGATTCTGCCCTGTCATTCTCTACTCATATCCAGTCACTTATTAAATCATATCACTTCCACCTAAGGAACATATCCAAAATACGATCATTTATCACCCAAGATACTGCCAAAATTCAGATTCCCTCTCTCGTCATATCGCGTCTAGACTACTGTAACTCTCTTTTAATTGGCCTTCCCTTCCAGAGACTGTCACCTCTCCGGCTCAAACACCTCAGCAACCGCTCCTCCTCTGCCTCGCCATTCTGTCAATCCCTGCGCTGGCTTCCGTTACCTTTCAGAATCAAATTCAAATGCTGACTTTCAAAGCACTTCATAACTCTGCCCCACCCTACATCTCTGAACTCATTTCTAGATACTCACCCAATCGCTTACTACACTCCTCTACTGACCTGCTACTCAACTCTTCTCTCGTTACCTCCTCCCGTGCTCCCATTCAAAACTTTGCAAGGGCTGCGCCCCTCCTCTGGAATTCTCTCCCACGGTCTGTCCGACTTTCTCCCAACCTTTCTGCTTTCAAGAAATCTCTGAAAACACACTTCTTTCGAGAAGCCTACCCCCGCTCCGCTTAACTACCAAACACAACACCGCATACAGTACCACATTTCTCACCCACTTAATTCCATCTTGCCCACTCCCACACCTTGTGTATTACTCCCTTCCCTTTAGAGTGTATGCCTATGCATAGGGCCTTCTTCACTTTTTTGTACCTGGATTGATTGTGATGTTTGTTACTCCATATGTTCTATGTATGTAATTCATGTGATTTAGTTACATAGTTAATTACATAGTTCAATTGGGTTGAAAAAAGTCAAAATCCATCAAGTTCAACCCCTCCAAATGAAAACCCAGCATCCATACACACACCCCTCCCTACTTTTAATTCAATTCTATATACCCATACCTTAGCTTAGTATCACAATAGCCTTTGATATTATGTCTGTCCAAAAAAATCAGCCAAGCCATTGTTAAAGGCATTAACTGAATCAGCCATCACAACATCACCCGGCAGTGCATTCCACAACCTCACTGTCCTGACTGTGAAGAACCCCCTACCTTGCTTCAAATGAAAGTTCTTTTCTTCTAGTCTGAAGGGGTGGCCTCTGGTACGGTGATCCACTTTATGGGTAAAAAGGTCCCCTGCCATATGTCTATAATGTCCTCTAATGTACAGTAGTTGTATAATCACATTTACTTTACAGTGCTACGCAATATGTTGGCGGTATATAAATACATGTTAATAATAATAATAATAATAAATCGCATCCTTACATGCCAGAAATGAAACGATTGAGTGCCGAACGGAGCAAATTGAGCAATCGATTGACTCGTTACTCAATGTATCCCAAATACAAAACAAAGCTATACTATCTTTAACTCGCAGAGTAGAGGACCTCCATAACAGAGGGAGACGGTGTCTTTTGCGCATAAGGGGTTTTCCCAAAACAGTGGAGGCAAACTTCCTTAAACAGACAGTAACTTCATTGTTTAATTAAACCCTCAATATGCCTGACACAAACGAGATACAAATTGAAAGGGTTCATAGAGCACTCAGACCAAAGGGACTCCCGTCTGATAAACCAAGGGATGGAATATGCTGCTTATTACACTTTACAGTAAAAGAGGAAATACTCTCTAAAGCAAGGCAACAGAAGCTGATCCAAATGGATGGCGCTGAAGTCTCTGTCGTGCAAGATATATCACTGTATACTCTACAACAAAGACCACTCCTCAAGCCCCTGACAAATTTCCAGAAGAAAAACACAATTTGGTTCAGACGGGGAGACCCGTTTAGCATACAGGCCACTATCGCGGGGAAGTCGCACACCATATCAACACCTGAAGATATACGTCCCTTCCTACAGGCCTGCGACGCTCCAAAACTTGATCTTTCAAGATCCTTGGAAAGAGGCGGAATCGCCTAATGCCAAAAGAAGCAGGTCAAGACAAATGCCGGGAAAATCTCCCGGAAGCCCTACACCATCTAACCCGGGATGATTCCCCGTAACAACAGAAGGAACATCAAGTCATTTTGCCCTTTTTCATTTTTTATAATGCTCCACTTAAATCGATAATACTTCTTTTTGTTCTTCGTGAGACCTAGCATTTTCCTAGAACGGAGCGACTGCAAAATACATGTCGCTCGACACCCCCCCCCCCCCCAGTAATGGGCCAGACAAATTGTCTGACGAAAGGTCTGCGTTTTAAGGAAAGAAGCCCATTTAAAACCTATACGTCTCTTCCTATGGATTTTTCTATGTTCTTGCATTTGCTAGGAATATGTTGTTCCAGTCAATGCATTGTGTTTAAATGCAAAAAATGTTTGGATTCTATTTCTACTACTTTTTTCTATCGATCCTACCCTATTGCCCTATCCCACTCTGAGCTTGGAGGCAACGATTTCAGTAAGCCGTTTGTATTGTGTGTCATTATAGCTATATATTGCTTGTATGATGGAGAGTAACTTGAAAATCATTTCCCCGAATGTGAAATGTCCCAGAAAAAAAGGAAACAAATGATACATTTGATAAGGAAAAATAAGGGGGATATCATTTGACTTCAAGAAACAAATGCATCCATTGGGTCAGTACTCGCAATGGTTTTTCAGTAATAACCTTTTACAAAAAAACAAAAGGAGTAGCCATAACCATTAAAAAGTCAATCGTTTTCAAGGACAGTCTTGTAGATCCGGAAAATGTTCCGATAAAAGGCCTTTTATACCGCACTCCTCCTACAATCGGTAGTTTCTACCTACCCAACCATAGTCAACCACAATACTTATCTAAACCAAGTACAAAGATCTCTATATTCTCAGAAAGACTACTGATCCTGGGAGGAGGAGAACATAGCCCTGAACAACAAACTGGACACATCCAAAGGACAATCCCTGTTAACTCCCAAAAACATCAATCAAGCTGCCAAATCACTTCAAAAACTGAAAGTTATAGGGGCAAATTCACTAAAGGACGAAGCGCCTAACGCAAGCGTTAATTCGCTAGCGTAGCGCATTTTCGTTCATTCGCCGATTCGCTAAGGGACGCTGGCGTAAATTCCCTAGCGTTACTTCGCACCCTTACGCCTGGCGAATTTGCGCGACGGACGTAACTACGCAAATTCACTGACCGCATTTTGATGAACGCTACCTTTTACGCCAGACTTCCTTCGTCACCTCAGAGCAGGCAAAGTGCAATAGAGTAGATAGGGATTGCTTCCAAAAAAGTTACACATTTTTAGAAGTCCCAAAAAACGCTGGCGTTTTTTCTTTTTTTATGGGTGATAGGCTGAAAAAGATCTAAACATTTTTTGGGCCTACCCTCCTTCCCCCCTACATTTCCTAACTCATGGCACCTTAACTATACAGTGGGCACATGTGTAGGGCAAAATATACATTTCCTTTACGTCCTTCAGGCAGCACACAAATGAGTATTACCTCTGCTCCTTCTCCTGGTAGGACAGAAAAAAGATCAAACCAATTAAGCGCCTATATACACACCTCCCCCAACACCACTTCCCCTATGTTATTTTTTTCTGTCCTGCCTGGTAGAAGGTGGAGAGGACTGGGTCCGAAGATAGAGGCCCTTAGGGGGCTTGAAGGCCGCAGGATTGACCATGTGAGCATGGGTCAGATCCGGGGGTGAAGAGGGACTGAAAGACCCCTTAGGCAAGAGGCAGAGTACCTGTGTGGGTGCTGCGGAAGTTTTTTCTGCCAGCAGCAGCGATGTGCGGGCTGGTCTCTGCAGTGCGCGTCCTCTGTGTGCTGGGGCGCATCGGAGTGCAGGGATGCAGACGGAGAGGATCGTGAATCTCTTCTTTTTCGGTGCGGTAAAGAATGCCCTGATTGCGATGCCCTTTGAACCAGGCAGATTGTTTGGTTCCTCCTTGGATAAGTTGTTGGACAACCTTACCACAGGAAAGGGGAAAACTCTTCCTCAAGATAGGCCTAAGTCTCGGAGAAGGCACAATTTTCGAGGTTACTCAAAGAAATCGCCTTCTCGATCAAGTTCTTACAAAAGGTCCTTCGGAGACCGAGATGGAGGCAGAGACTTCAGAGATAGAGGAAGGTTTTTTGGTGGAAAAGTTCCCCCTAGGGAAAGGGGACAAAAGAAGGATGCTTCCGCTACTAAGTCAGCGGGCTTCTGACGCCAGAAGGCAGGAAGAAGTGGGAGGCAGATTGGCCTTTTTTCTTCCAGTTTGGGAAAGAACGACAAGAGATTCTTGGGTTCTAAAAATGATAAAGGAAGGGTACTTCATTCCTTTCAATTGTCCACCAGTGAGAAAATTCTGTGTGAATCAGAAAAGTTTAAATCCAGAAAAGCAAAAGGCCTTGGAGTCGGCAATTTGGGAATTTATCGACAAAAAGGTTGTGGAGCCTGTCCCAGTTCTGGAACATCAGAAAAGTATATTCTCATATATATTTGGTTCCAAAAGCAGATGGCCATTTTCGTCTGGTGATAGATTTAAAATTTCTCAATTTGTTCATAAAGAAGGAGAAGTTCAGGATGGAATCTATAAGGTCCGCAATCAACATCTTGCAGAAGGAAGATGTGATGATAACCTTGGATCTGAAGGATGCGTATTTACACATTCCAATTCATCCAGCCAGCAGGAAGTTTCTGAGAATAGCTGTCTTTCTGGGTTCCACGCTTTTTCATCTACAATTCAAAGCCCTCCCGTTTGGAATTACGTCAGCCCCAAGGGTTTTTACGAAAGTCATAGTGGTTATAGCAGCCCTTCTCAGACAACAGGGTCTGTTCGTGGTTCCATATCTGGACGATTGGTTCCTCAAGGCCTCTTCTCAACATCAAATGTATCTGCATCGGGAGATAGCAATCTCGACCTTGACGTCTTACGGTTGGATTTTAAACGAAAAAAAGTCCAACTTGCAACCTTCCACTTGTGTAAAGTTCTTGGGTCTGTTATTGGAAAATGAAATTATTTCTTCCTCAGACGAAGAGATTAACACCGATGGCAGCAGTGAAGAATCTCAGACAAAGTCAATCAGTATCCATTCGCGAAGCTATGAGAGTGTTGGGTTTGATGACTTCGGCAATAGAGGCTGTTCCCTGGGCGAAAGTTCATATGCGTCCTCTCCAACAAGAAGTTCTGCATCACTGGAACAGAGACGAGAATTCTTTGGGCAAGAAGTTCAAAGTGTCTGCTCTTCTGAAGAAGAGGTTGGGATGGTGGATGCGTCCACGTGTTCTATCTCAAGGGAGATCCATCAATCCTCCACGGTTTATTCTCATAACCACAGATGCATCAATGTGGGGATGGGGTGCTCATCTGGCAGATCATGTTACACAAGGCAAATGGTCAGATTGGGAAAGGAGACAGTCTTCCAACTTCAGAGAGTTGAGAGCGGTGAGGCTGGCCCTGTTGAAATTCAGACATCTAGTGGAGAACAGAGATGTAATGATTCAGTCAGACAATATGGTGGCTGTGACTTACTTGAATCGTCAAGGAGGGACCAGGTCTCCACTGCTGATCAGGCAGTGTCGGAGAATTATGCTGTGAGCGGAGCTACATATTCCCTTGCTGAGGGCGGTTCACATAAAGGGGGTGAACAACGTTCGAGCAGACTCATTGAGCAGGAATATTCTGGATCAAGGAGAGTGGGAATTACATCCCCAAGCTTTCGATCAAGTGGTGGAGAAATGGGGCTTGCCTCAGATAGATCTGATGGCGTCACATGTGAACAGAAAAGTTCTGGAATTTTGTTCTCTAAGGAGGATGGACGAGCCCACTCACTTGGATGCCATGACAATTCCTTGGTCATTCAAACTAGCATATATATTTCCTCCCCTGCCAATGATTCAGAGGGTTCTCCAGAAGATCAGGCAGGAGAAGGCATCAGTAATTGTAATTGCTCCCTTCTGGCCAAGGAGGGCTTGGTTCTCGGATCTTATGAGCCTGTCCAAGGGCCAGTTTTGGAGGCTTCCTCACAGGGAAGATCTTTTACTTCAAGGTCACTGGAAACATCAGGATCCAGCCTGGTGGAATCTCACAGCATGGGACCTGACGAGGAGATGCTACTAGATCAAGGGTTGTCTGAGGAAGTGATCCATACACTTCTTGCTTCAAGGAAATGATCTACTTCCAAAGTCTACAAAAGAGTCTGGAAGATATTTCAAGAATGGTGTGTTAAGAAAGGTTGCAGTCCAAGAGAATGTTCTACAGCTGAGATTTTACAGTTTCTACAAGAAGGGTTCGATAAAGGATTGAGTCCGAATTCTTTGAAAGTACACATTTCCGCATTGTCAGCAATGTTACACAGGAATATTTCTTTGTTTCCCTTGGTGAGACGTTTTATTAAGGCGGCAAGGAACCTGAGGCCTAAGCTGTCTGTATTAGTACCTCCTTGGGATCTGAATATTGTGCTGGCAGCTCTTTGTGAAAGTCCTTTTGAACCCTTGGATTCAGTCTCAATGAAGCATCTGTCTTGGAAGACAGCCTTTCTAGTCGCCATAACGTCAGCAAGGAGTATTGGAGAACTTCAGGCCTTATCTGCATTTCCTCCATATACCATGTTTTTCCCGGAAAAAGTTATGCTCAAGACCTTACCAGGGTTTGCTCCAAAAGTTCAGTCTTGTAGTAACCTGAATGCTCAAATTATTCTGCCATCCTTTCTTAGCTTGACAGAGGAACCATTGGAAGATAAATTACGTTGTTTGGACGTGCACAGATGTCTCCAGATGTATATAGAAAGATCTAAGGAGACGAGGCAGTCAGAGAACCTGTTTGTATCCTTTTCTGGGAAGAGGAAAGGATTAAAAGCGTCAAAAGCTACAATTGCTGTTTGGGTGAAGAGGGCAATTGCTGTATCATATGAATTGGCTGGGAAGGAATTCATTCCAAAATTGAAGGCGCATTCTACAAGGGCAGTTTCAACTTCTTGGGCTGAGAGATCCCTTGTAGATGTAGGAGAGATTTGTAGAGCCGCAACTTGGTCAAGTCTGCATACCTTTTCAAAGTTCTATAAGCTGGATATAGCAGCCACTCAAGATGCAGTCTTTGGCAGCAGAATATTGGAGTCGGCTCTCCGGCCATTTTCGCCTCCCTTATAAATGTAGCTTGCTAAGTCTCATTTGTGTGCTGCCTGAAGGACGTAAAGGAAAATTTAAAATTTAGTCTTACCTGAAATTTTCATTTTCTTTAGTCCAAAGGCAGCACAATAATTCCCACCCTAAAATAAAACATTTGAAGCATATATGTGTGTGCCGTCTTGCGTTGGCTTGGAAATAAACATAGGGGAAGTGGTGTTGGGGGAGGTGTGTATCTAGGCGCTTAATTGGTTTGATCTTTTTTCTGTCCTACCAGGAGAAGGAGCAGAGGTAATACTCATTTGTGTGCTGCCTTTGGACTAAAGAAAATGAAAATTTCAGGTAAGACTAAATTTTACATTTTTATTTGCTGTTTTGAAGGTTTCCCAGGCTTGTATAGTGATACTACATATACCTCCATTGTAACTTCTATTGGCGCCGTATACAAATTAAGCATCGCTAGGGTAACCGATTTGCTTGGCAAATTAGCGCTAGTGCAACTTCGCAACCTTACGCTTCCCCTGAGCGCAACTTTTGATTTCAGTGCATTTGCCTAGCGCTGGCAAAAATACGCCGGGCAAAGTGCGGCAAAGCGGACGCTGGCGCAACTACGAATCTTAGTGAATTTGCCCCATAGACTCATGGAGATTTCTCAAGCCCACTGCTAAACAATTCACCCATTTTTAATTTCCCCAAAAGAGTTATTCTTGTCTACATTATGTTTTCATCTCCCAACATTACTTGCACTGGCTTGTGAAAGCGGATATGGATAACGTCATCTGGTCAGACCACGCAGCGGTACATATTGTAATGAACATACCAAACAAACCTAAGCCGGCTTGGAACTGGAGACAATGACAATTTATTCGATAATGCTGAATGTAGGAAAGAAATTGTGGACGCTATTAAGAGATGATTCCACTTCACAGCAAACAAAATGACAAGCATTGAAATGTCTGATCAGAGGTATTTGGATTAAGCATGGCGCCCGCCTTAAAAGACAGAGGCAGAGTATACTAGATCATTTACTTCATCAAATCCAATGGTCAGAAGCTCAGCACGTTGAAAATCCATCGCTAGATAACCTCAAAACTTTAACGGCAAAAAGAACAGAATTAAAACAGATATTAAATGCCCAAAGCCAACATGCAATGATTAAGCTAAGACAAAAATATTACCAATTTGGAAACAAATCAGAGCGATTGTTAGCTAATCCCCTAAAAAATATAAAAAATCTCTCATACATATCTCTTACATACATAAAATTAATAATCAACAAAGACACTTACAGATCCTACCGACAAAAAGAGCTGAAACCTTTAAACAGTACTATCAAGACTTAGACAGTAGCCCTCAAACTAGGACTCAAGAAACAGTGAAAGCAAGAATGAAAACATATATATAGCAAAATATCTCCTTAAAGGAGAAGGAAAGCTACGGAGGCATTTTATTGCCAATAGATTAGCTGCAATAGTGCAAGCTAGAATGCTATATTTATTCTGTAGAACGCTTTACCATACCTGAGTAAAAAGCTCTAGAAACTCTCTGTTTAGGATAGGAGCTGCAGTATTAACATGGTGTGACATCACTTCCTGCCTGAGTCTCTCCCTGCCCTGGGCTCAGATTACAGTACAGAAGGGAGGGGGGGTGGAAGAGGAGCAAACTGAGCATGCTCACGCCCAGGGCAATGAGGTTAAGCTGAAGGCAGTATAAGTTTCTATGTAAATTATATCATATCAATATTAATATAAATTAATAATAATATATCAATATTTATAATATACCTCAACCCACTTACTAGGGTTTCTGGTTCTTTTGAGCAAGCAGACAATGAATCCACACCAATGAGCGTATAGTAAAGATATATATTGTAAAATAAATCAACTGATTGTTCTACATAAATGATTACTCTTAGACTAAACAAAAATTACAATATTTACAGTTACACATTACACAAGTCTACATAGTTGTTACCAAAAAGGCAGGGGAATAGAGTTCGGCTTCATCTCTGCCTTCCCCTCTGGTCTTCATTCCTCACATGTCTTGTCCCAGGCTCCTCTGGCTTCTCCAGCTCTCTAGCTGCCTCCTCTCGGCTGCCCAGCTCCCTCTCTGCTGCCCCCCCTCTCACATTTGTCCAGCCTTCTTTTATCCTGGGTTCTCACCTGCCCCCACAGAAACCCTCCCAACTGCCAAGATGCTGAGATAAACCCCCAACTTGCCTACATCCTGTTGAGCAAGTTTTCTCGAATACAAAATCAGTTTTATGGTCCCCACAGCAGACATAGACCTTAGTAATCACAGGAAAACCTTTGTTATGATAATCAGGGCTTCATGTTAGTTCCCTGAACAACCGCTTTCATATTAAATAACAAAATCGAGATGGCAATTTCTTACAGCAGGAAGTCTGATACAGAAGCCCATGTGTACACAATAGAAGGTAAGAAATGCTGTGTTTCTTTTGACAGGGGACTCAGAGCAACATTACTTTGGGGGTTTACTGGTATATTTAGATAGACCTTTCTGTTAAGGCTTACTTAGTTTTAACCTTTCCTTCTCCTTTAAAGAATGAAGTATACCATTTCAAAAACATGAAGTACTAAACGCTATCAAAAATGTAAAATTGCACAAATCTCCAGGGCCGGAATGGTTACGCTGGGAAGTTTGATAAGGTTTTCTCCGCTCAACTGGCTCCCCTTTTCCTAAACTTTAGAAATGACATAGATGAGAACCACCCCTTAAATAAGGAAGCTTTACTGCCTTAGATCACGGTCATCCCTAAACCAGGTAAAGATGCCACACTTTGTGGTAATTATAGACCTATATCCTTATTGAATACTGATCTAAAATTAGACACAAAAAGAATAGCGCAGACAATTAACCCACTTCTCCCAAGGTGGATACACGACCATCAAATAGGATTTGTCAAGGGGAGAGAGGGTAAGGAGAACACAATGAAAATCCTTCTTCTGATGAGCTGGGCCAAGGCTCATCAAACGCCTTCTCTGCTCATATCCACTGATGCGGAGGCGTTCGATAGGGTCAATTGGACATTTCTCAAATTTGTATTAGAAGGAACTGGAATGGAGAAGTCTTTTAGGGATCAAATGATGGCTGTCTATACAACACCGGCAGCCAAAATACGGCTGAACGGCTGCCCATTATCCCCATTACTATATGTGCTATGCGTGCAACATTTACCAATAGCACTCAGGAACAATCCATATATTTGGGGATGACCGTAGACAAACAGGTATATAAACTTGCCCCATTCGCAGACGACCTTCTCTTAGTCATAACTAACCCACCTATTTCAATGCCCAATGCTATTAAAGAACTTGTGATCTATGGTGAACTCTCAAATGATAAAATGAACAGGACTAAATCTGAAGCCCTCCCCATTTACAGGCAGCAAACTTTGATTCGCCGATAAACAGCTAACTTCAAATTTCAATGACAAATGGAAAAAATGAAATACCTGGGTGTCTACATACCAAATGACCTGGACAAAGCGTATACTTACAACTATACTACCTTGCTGAAAGAATGGGACAAGACCCACTTTACGTGGACAGGTAGAATATCTATTGTCAAAATGTCCATTTTACCTCAAATATTAGACCTGTTTCAAACACTACCTATCCTGATACCTAAAAGGTTATTTATTGTCAGAGCCCAAAGGCACAATTTGGAGTGCGGACCAAGGAGGAAGCAAATAGGCAAACACAGTTCGCGGTACAATGGATTAGGCAGAAGAATCGTCAGTTCAGGCAAAGGTCGGTCCAGGCAGGAAGATATCGTGGTCGAGGTTTCAGGCAAAGGTCGGTCCAGGCAGCCAAGAATCAAAGTCGAGGTTTCAGGCAAAGGTCGAGAATCAAGAATCGATATTTAGAAAACACCCAGGGACTCTAGATAGAAGATCCTATACTCGGGCGCTGAGAGAACCTCCTGGCGACCTTAAATAGGTGGATTTTCGCGCCAAAACGGGCTAGATGACGTCACAGGACGTGCGGCAGAATGTGCGCCAGCGTCTGCATGTTTTGGAAGCCAGCGTCATTACGCTGCACAAAAACGCCAGCGTCACGCTGGCGTCTGACGCCACATGGCCTCTTCTGGGCCCCGCCATCTTGGACGCGCCGAGGACGCCTTACAGTACCCCCTCCTCCACGGGGGTCCTCCGGACCACCAAGGCTGGGTTTCAGAGGAAATCTTCTATGAAATCTCCGAATTAGCATGAATGTCTGAATGTTTGAGCCAGGAACATTCTTCAGGGCCGAACCCCCTCCATTCCACCAAATACTGAAGAGAGCCCCTGGACACCCGAGAATCCAAAATTTTCTCCACTTCAAACTCCTGATGACCATCAACGGATACAGGAACTGGCGGAGAAGAAACATGACCAACAGCAGCCGGCTTGAGAAGAGAAACATGAAAGACATTCGGAATCTTCATCTCTGGGGTCAACTGGAGACAAACGGCCACAGGGTTTATGAGTTCAATAATGGGAAAAAGGGCCAATGAATTTGGGACCAAATTTAGCAGAAGGAATTTTAAGACGAATGTTCTTAGTAGAGAGCCACACCTTATCGCCAAGAGCATACTGTGGAGGAGGTGAACGCTTCTTATCGGCAAAAAATTTTTGACTGGAAGAACTCTTCTCAAGGTTGACCTTCGTGGCTTGCCAAATGGCACACATATGGGAAACTTGGTCGTTGGCAGCTGGTACATTGGAGAGGAGTGCATCTTGAGGGAAAGCAAAAGGGTGTTGCCCATAAACACAAAAAAAAGGAGATCTGTCTGAAGAGGCGTGAACAGAATTATTGTAAGCAAATTCGGCCCAGGGAAGTAAATCAGCCCAATCGTCTTGGCACAAGGAAATATGGCATCTTAGGAATTGTTCAAGAGCTTGGTTGACACGTTCAGAAGCTCCGTTGGACTGAGGATGATAGGCAGAGGAAAAATGTCATCAAATATTGAGAGATTTCCATAAAGACCTCCAAAACTTGGAAATGAACTGTGAACCTCTGTCAGACACTATTTCCAAAGGAAAACCATGAAGGTGAAAAATGTGTTGAATGAAAAATTTAGAAAGTTCCAAAGCAGAAGGTAATTTACGGAGAGGGATGAAGTGAGCCATTTTGCTGAACCTGTCAATTACCACCCAAATGACTGTACAACCACGGGAGGGAGGAAGATCCACAATAAAGTCCATGGCCAAATGTGGCCAAGGCCGGGAAGGAATGGGTAGCGGTAAGAGTAATCACAGGTTTTAGATGCGGCACAAATGGAACAGGAAGAAACAAATTCTTTAACGTCTTTCCGAAGGGATGGCCACCAAACGAGACGGGATAATAACTCAGTAGTCTTCTTGATTCCAGGATGGCCAGCCTGCTTGGAACTGTGTGATTGATGAAAAATAGATTGACAAAGATCCGGGGGAACAAAGGCCACCCCAGGGGGTGTATCAGCTGGAGCAGAAGTTTGAGCAGACAGGATCTGAGACCCCATAGAAGGAAACAAAGCAGCCACGATCTTTGCCGATGGAATAACCGGTTCTTCGTCCTTCAAATAAGAGTCCACAGGAGAAAAGCTTCTGGATAAAGCATCCGGTTTTTTGTTTCTAGAACCAGGTCGGAAAGTAATGACAAAATTAAAACGTGAAAAGAACAAGGACCGACGAGCCTGTCTGGGGTTCAGACGTTTAAGGGTTTGAATGTATTCCAAGTTCTTATGGTCTGTAAAAATGGTCACAGGAACTGCGGAAACTTCAGGAAGATGCCTCCATTCTTCTAATGCTAACTTGACCGCCAGAAGTTCACCATTGCCAACGTCATAATTGCGTTCTGGAGGAGAAAATTTTTTAGAAAAGAAAGCACATGGATGAAGTTTCCCATCACAGAATTGTCTTTGAGAGAGTACGGCTCCAGCACCTATGTCAGAGGCATCGACTTCTATGAAGAAAGGTAGAAGGGGGTTTGGATGTCTTAGGACAGAGGCCGAGGAGAAGGAACTTTTCAGGGATTCAAAAGCTTCTTTGGCTTGAGAAGTCCATACATCGGGTCTTCCACCTTTACGGATGAGAGCCAAAATTGGAGAATCCTTTAATGAATTGTCTATAATAATTGGCAAAGCCAATGAATCTCTGTATAGCTTTGATACTAGTGGGTAAAGGCCATTCTTGAATAGCAGAAATCTTGGCTGGGTCCATCTCAAAGCCTTCAGAAGAAATGATATAGCCCAAAAATGGAATTTTAGGAGTCTCAAAAATACATTTTTCCAGCTTGGCAAACAAGGCATTCTTCCTTAGACAAGAAAGAACCTCCCGAACATGGATTCTATGCTCATCAAGATGTTTAGAGAAAATAAGAATATCGTCCAGGTAAACGACTACATACAGCCCCAGCAGATCCCTGAAAATATCGTTGACAAACTCCTGGAAGACTGCGGGCGCGTTGCAGAGTCCAAAAGGCATGACCAGGTACTCGTAATGACCATCCCCAGTATTAAACGCAGTCTTCCATTCGTCGCCATCCCGGATTCGGATCAAATTGTATGCCCCTCTGAGATCCAACTTGGTAAAAATACAAGCTCCTTTGAGTTGGTCAAAAAGTTCTGATATGAGGGGTAAAGGGTAGCGATTCTTGGCGGTAATCTTGTTAAGGCCCCGGTAGTCGATACAAGGTCGAAGGCTACCATCTTTTTTCTCTACGAAGAAAAACCCCGCCCCAGCTGGAGAAGAAGAAGGGCGTGTAAATCCACGCTGGAGATTTTCTTGTACGGATTCCTTCGTGGCTTTAGTCTCCGAAGGGGAAAGAGGGTAAGTTCTACCTCGAGGAGGCATGGTGCCGGGAAGAAGATCAATGGGGCAGTCGTAGGATCGGTGCGGGGGAAGGATTTCTGCCGACTTTTTACAAAATACATCACCAAAGTCCTGATATGCCTGAGGTCAAGAAGGAAGATTTATCAAAGAACAGGACAAATTCGAGACTGCATTATGGGGCAAACACTTTAGTCGACAATATGGACTCCACTGGGAGATCTGATTTGCAGACCAATCAACGAGGGGATTGTGGAGTTGGAGCCAGGGTAAGCCCAGGACTACAGGTGTAGAAGGGCCATTTATAATAAGAAAAGAAAGTCTCTCCACATGCAGTGCCCCAATCATAACGGAAAGTTCTGGTGTGGCATGTGAGATGAAGGCTGTAGATAATGGTCTGTCATCAATCGCCAGGACTCAAAGAGGAGCAGTCAAAGGAAGTAGAGGAATGTTGTGCCGAACAGCAAACGCCTTGTCCAGGAAGTTTCCTGCAGCCCCAGAATCCAGAAATGCTTGCGTCAAAATTTGCTTAGCTGAAACTTGAAGCTGTAGTGGAAGCAAAAAGCGACGAGAAGGTTGATGAGGGAAAGAATCAATTCCGCTCAGGTGAGTCTCCCCAAACTTACCTAGGCGCAAAAGTTTCCCTGCTTCATGGGACAATTAAAGGCAAAGTGAGCCTTGCCACCGCAGTAGAGACATAAGCCGGCAGTACGTCTGCGTAATTTTTCCTCCTTGAATAAGCGGGCTCCCCCGATCTGCATGGGCTTCTCAGAAGAAGCAGGAGTTGGAGCGGTAACAGGGGTAGTAGGAAGGAACAATCTCTGGAATCGGGGAGCCAGGGGAGGAAGAAACTTCTTGCTTCTCTCTCTATCGGACATATGTTCACGCAACCTGGTATCAACTTTGATGGCAAGAGTGATGAGGTCTTCCAATTGCTCCGGAAGATCCCGGGATACCAGGTCGTCCTTTAGGCGAGTAGAGAGACCCTGGTAAAAAACCGCATGGTAGGAATCAGTATTCCAATTTGTCTCTGCGGCTAAAGTGCGAAAGTCTATGGCATACTCGCTGACGCTGCGACTCCCTTGGCAAAACTGCAGTAAACGGGAAGCAGCGGTGGACACCCAGCCGGGTGCATCAAAGACCTTGCGAAAAGACCGAAGAAACAACTCGACGTCGTGAGTAAGAGGAGAGTTCTTCTCCCACAAGGGGGATGCCCACTCCAAAGCCTTCCCTTGGAGATGAGTAATCACAAACCCTACTTTAGCCCTCTCAGAAGGATATTGTGAAGCCTGGAGCTCAAACTGGATTTGGCATTGGTTGACAAACCCACGACAGGACTGTGGATCTCCATGGTAAAGTGGAGGAGCTGGAACCTTAGGCTCTGAAGCATGAGAAGAAGAAATGCCGACCACCAGAAGAGGAGCTGCTGCGGCAGCAGGAGGATTAATAGATAATTTCTCTAAGATGGCCTCCAGCGCTTGACCAAAATGGACCTGCTGAGCTTCGTAGGATTCCACACGTGTAGCCAGTCCACGGAATGCTCTTCCGAAATCCGGAGGAGGCGGAGCTTCCTCAGAAGGGTCCAGGGCCCGAGTATACTGTCAGGGCGCGAAGGCACAATTTGGAGTGCGGACCAAGGAGGAAGCAAATAGGCAAACACAGTTCGCGGTACAATGGATTAGGCAGAAGAATCGTCAACTCAGGCAAAGGTCGGTCCAGGCAGCAAGATATCGTGGTCGAGGTTTCAGGCAAAGGTCGGTCCAGGCAGCCAAGAATCAAGGTCGAGGTTTCAGGCAAAGGTCGAGAATCAAGAATCAATATTTAGAAAACACCCAGGAACTCTAGATAGAAGAACCTATACTCGGGCGCTGAGAGAACCTCCTGGCGACCTTAAATAGGTGGATTTTCGCACCAAAACATGCTAGATGACGTCACAGGACGTGCGGCAGGATGTGCGCCAGCGTCTGCACATTTTGGACGCCAGCGTTAATACGCTGCGCAAAAACGCCAGCGTCACGCCAAAAACGCCAGCGTAATTACGCTGCGCAAAAACGCCAGCGTGGCGTCTGACGGCCGCATGGCCTCTTCTGGGCGCCGCCATTTTGGACGCGCCAAGGACGCCTTACATTTATGTCTCAAAATACTATAATCAGCAAATTTGTGTGGGCAAATAAACCTACGATTGGCAGGCCTATATTGTACCTACCTAAAGGAAGAGGTGCATTAAGTCGACCAGACTGTTATTCGTACTACCAAGCATGTCTGTTAGCAAAATGAGTTGAACGTTCTAATGCTACCTCAACAAAACAATAGAAATGTATCGAGGATAAAGGAGTCCAATTCCCTGTAAATAACATTCTTTGGAACAAGGAGAAACATCTGGTTCTTAACCTGAAAGAAAATCCTCAAACATCAGCCTTACAACAATTCTGGTATACCTTTAACCAAAAATATCAGAAGCTCATCCCATACCCATCTCCATTACTTGCTCTGAGCCAACACCTGGACTTCATGCCGGGAATTCTGGACAAAGGAATCGGCCTTTGGGATACAAAACTTATAGTTGAAATAGGTCCTCAAAACAGAAGCCTTAATGTCCTTAATTGAAGATGGCAAAAATACTTGGGATGAGAGAGACCGCTGGGGATCCTACCAAATCCAGCATTTCTTACAATTCAACCCACTGCTCCAACAAGCTCATCAGACACTGACAGAGTTTGAAACCCTTTGTGATAGGAAAAATGTTCCTCACCATTTAATATCAATGCTTTATAAACTGATAATACAAAAGAAATTTCCTAAGTTGCCGCATTTTACAAAGACCTGGGAAACGGAATTACACTTAAATATAGCAGAGGATGAATGGGAAAACATTTTCCATAACAAATTCCAGGAGAACTCTTATAAAACACTATCGTACTGGTATAGAATAATAATAAATAATTATAAAATAATAAAAACATGCAAGGATATTAGCCTTCAAGCTCAACCCCCAACCCCTTCCCACCCTTTTCTTACTCAATTAACTTTTTCTTTATCTGATTCTATTGGTATATGTTTATTTCAAGAAATGTCATCTTGTAAACGCATAAGCTTACAATTTGGAGTGAAAATCCAAAATGACTCTTAACTGTATGTTTAGCGTATACTTGTTTATTCTTTATGAATAAATTTTCTGGAAATACAAAAAAAAAAGGGAAAACTTGAAAGTTTTCTTGGCAAACTTTAAAGTTAAAGGGAAAACTTTAACGTTTTCTTGGCAAACTTTAAAGTTAAAGGGAAAACTTTAACGTTTTCTTGGCAAACTTTAAAGTTTTCTTGGCAAACTTTAAAGTTAAAGGGAAAACTTTAAAGTCAAAGCGAAAACTTGAACGTTAAAGGGAAAACTTGAAAGTTTTCTTGGCAAACTTTAAAGTTAAAGTGAAAACTTTAAAGTTAAAGGGAAAACTTAACACTTTTCTTGACAAACTAAAATTAAAGGGAAAACTTGAAAGTTTTCTTGGCAAACTTTAAAGTTCAAGGGAAAACTTGAAAGTTTTCTTGCCAAACGTTAAAGGCAAAACTTTCAAGTTTTCTTGACAAACGTTAAAGTTAAAGGGAAAACTTGAAAGTTTGCGTAAAGCCTGCGTAAAGGGGATTGCGCCGACAACGCAGTGGCGTGGTGGAACTTCCCTACTGGGTAGCCAAAAGGAGGTTATAACGCTAAAGTCAGATTGACCCGGGGCTAGTCTTTGGCACAGCAGGCATGGACGCAAGCGACGGAGGCTTAGCCTTAGGCTGGACAACAGGTTGGTTAACAGGAGTACTGTAAGTTATTGCAAGCTATTGTTAAATGTTATATACAGCCTTCAGCGGCTACTATTTTAAACGTGTCAACGCGTTACTCATTTTGTTTTTATGTAGCACACGGTGTTTTACGTGGGACAACGTGTTCATCATTTTTGGCATCATAATAATGATGGTTTGGTGGGTGGATATTTTACCTTAGCTGAAAGAAGGTTAGGAACAAGCTGCGGTCTTTTCACACAAAATGATCGTGTAGAGTATTTTTGGGAGCGGGAAGTTGTCGGGGCCGACACGGAGTCGTACGTAAGTCGCGTGACCGCACCGTGGGCCGCTGAACTTCTCTCACAGCGGGAGAAGAAACTCCTGCTAGTAGCAGAGTTTGGGGCCATCCTCTATGTAGCTGGAGGCGGCCTCATAATCAAAGGTGGATATAATGACATAGTGCTGATCTCAAATCTTCGCTGAGGAATAGCAGAGCCTAGTTTTAGATATCTATTTTTTGATATATATGCTTTGCAATATTGCCTTGGGATGAGGCTGGTAAGTCCCTATTAATTTGATCAAATGGGAATAAATGCTGTTGCCATTTGACGCTGTGTCTGGCTCCTGGTGTTTCGTTAAGGCATGTAACGACGGCCTACGGTGCCATGGCTGAAATACCAAGAGTCAGTTCAAGAGTCCCCTTGTCATGGCTTCTGCCAGTTACCCAAACCAAAACAAACTTGGCGCCCGTCTAATACGTTACCCGCCAATAATTCATGTGGCTGTCGAATGTTCCCGTAAAGGCTTTTTCATTTTGGACTAAGCTTCAGAGCATCGGTCACATTTTTCTTTACAGAAGCCTGTTCTACAACAACGTTAAAGTGGCATTTTGACATACTTTCTATGCAGACAGCCTTTTTTACAGTAAAGATATAGTGAATAAAGTATCCCCTATTGTAAAATATAAGGACATTATAAGTTACCGAGGAGTTTCATGACCATATAAAAACACGAGGCTGAAGGCCGAGTGTTTTTATACAGGTCATGGAACTCCGAGGTAACTTCTAATATCCTCATATTTTACAATTGGGGGTACTTTATTTATTATAATACACAAATTTCAGTGAGTCATGTAACAGAAATGACATCAGAACTCACCGTTTATAACTGATGACATCAGAACTCACCGTTTATAAGGATATAATTTACAAGATATTCATGGCTTTTGTGTATTATAAGCTGATAAAATCACAGTACGCTTACCCATGTTTTTAATTCAATCGCCAGATGCATTAAGATTGTGAATAAGGATGCGGTGTTGATGGGCGTGCCGAAGGAAAGAACGTCCGTGTCTGCACCTCGATACGTCTTCGGAAAGACAACGGAAAAAGAAAACACATAATACAATTACATTCGCATAAAGGGATCGCTGTCCTTTTAATTACATTTTAAAGAATATCTAACTTTCATTCTTTTTGGTGGTTTTTCAGATTTTAAGCTTTTTATTCAGCCCCCTCTCCACTTTGTCTACGGGATCCTAGCAGCCGTGTATTGATTTGCATACGAGTCTGCAATATAAATAGGAGAGGCCCTAAATAAAAAGTGATAAAAAGTAGCAACGACAAGAAACGTGTAGCCTTACAGAGCATTTGCTTTTTCTGGATGGGATCAGCGACCCCCATTTAAAAGGTGGAAACAGTTAGAAGAAAAAGGCAAATAACTAAAAAACTATTCAACATAAATAATGAAGACCCATTAAAAATTGCCAATCCCATAACATACTAAAAGCCCTTTAAATCAGCTTATTAGCTTGCAACTGCCTTTCTTCCCGCCGCTACAGCTCAACATTTTCAGTTTCATCCTTTTTCCCGGACGATACAGATTATCCGTACGTTATCCGCGTGTACGTAGAAGCAAGTACACGACATGTGTCAAATTAGAAAAACAAATCTAAATATACAAAATATGTTTTTCAACATTTTTTTTTTCTTTATTGAACGGTCAAAGTACTACACCGCAATAAAAATTCGTCCAGCTCCCACAAAACCGCATACTTACGAAACATGGAACGAAAAAGCAGACGAGGCTCTGGTAGAAAGCGTCCAACGTGCCTATCCAGAATGTAAACATTTTGTAGGACTGCAAAGTAAAAATAAAACTTTTTACATAAATCTCAATGACACCCGTAAACTCAAATGGTTGAAAATTAATTGTCACCCGTCAAACATTCATTCCACCTATACTTTAATGAACTTCAGCACATTTTCAGCATTTTCCCTCATTTTTGAGAAAGCAAAATGGGTCAGATTTTTTTTTTTAAAACTTGTTTTTATTGAAGGTTTTCACACAAAAAATTACAGTGTCATGTATGATTAACAGTATCTATCATTAATTCTAAAGTATTGTGTTCTGAGATTGGTTATGGTTTGTAAATGAAAAACAGTAACAATTGAACTTTCAGCTCAAATAAGAGATCAAGTTAGTTGAAGAAGTCTCTACATAGGAATCGATGAATAAGAACTTAACAATCTGTTGGTTTGGTGGCTCCTGGGGGGTGTTGGACTCGTATGATGTTGGTTTAACGGTTGGTTTCCAAGGTGCTGGGATGACTCCATGACCATCGGGTGTTCCGTGAGCAACGCTGTGTCATACCATGTTGTATAGCGAAATGTATGTATTGTGAGATGTCTGGTTTGTTGTGGTAGGGTTCCTATGTATGTCTCCCATGTCTTGAAAAATTTTTCAGTGTTTTGTTCCTTACTGGTTGTGGCTTCCAACCAGTCCATATAAAAAATGTGGTGTAGTTTTTGTTTCACAAAAACAATGTTGGGGGGGTCTTTACTCAGCCAATGCTGTAGTATCGTTTTTCGGGCTGCTGCCGCTAATTTCCCTATTAAATTTTTGTCTGTTTTCGTTAATTGTGTTAGATTTGTAACATCGCTAAACAGTGCCCATTCCAATTGTGTCTGAATAGGTTTTCCAGCCATCTGAGCACCATAGTTTGTCACCTTCTGCCAGAAATTTTGTAGAGGGGGGCATGACCACATGTTATGTATTAAATCTGCTCTGGAAGATAGGCACCTAAGGCAGTCATCAGAGGGCAGAAGTCCCATCTTATATCTCCTGCTTGGAGTTAGATAAGCATTATGTAATATTTGTAAGGCCATTTCCTGGTACCTACTGACTGGAAGCAGTCGCATGATTTTTGTATGTTGTTGTAAGATATCTACAGTCGTGGAATTTGGAATATCTTTTGTCCAAGCAAAGCCTGGTCTTCGTTCATCTTCCAAGTCTATTGTTGTTCTAATCAATTGATATAGGTGTGATGTTGTATGTTTTTCTCGTTTATTTTTCCAAATTTTGTTGAAATAACTGGTTTTATCAATATCAGTCATCTTTCTAATCTCATGCGTTGCGAAATGGAGAAGTTGTAAAGCTAAAAATATATGTTGAGTTGTAAACGGAAATTTGTCTAAAAGTTTTGCCCTAGAAAATGCAGTATTATTTATGTCCATTATGTCATGTAGGTTTTGTAATCCCTTCTCTCTCCATTGTTGTAGAATTGGGTTACATATGCCGATTGGGAAGTTTTTGTTTTCTATCCATGACAAATATGGGGAAGAGTTTGTCGATAGCTTTTGTTTTTTCCTGACTACGTGCCACGCTTTGTATGTGTCCATCAATATTGGGTTGTTGCGTACAGTGGATGGTAGTTTGAGGATTGGAAGGTGTAAAAGGTAGTTAAGGGAAAAGTTGTGTGTTGTGTAGCTGTCAAGAGATATCGTTGTGTAAAGGTCCCTGTTTAAGATCCAGTCACCTGCGTATCTTAGGAGTGCCGCCTCATTATACTCCTTAATATTAGGGAGGTTGGTTCCACCTAATTGTTTGGGTTGTTGTAACTTGTAAAGACTGATCCTCGGTCGTTTTTTATTCCAAATAAATAATCTAAACGCTTGATTCAGCTTTTTTAGGTCTGCTTCTTTTATATAGTAGGGTAGCATCTGTATTGGGTATAGTATTTTGGGAAAGAGGAACATTTTGATAAAATGTATTCTGCCTAAAAATGTTAAGTTCAAATGTTTCCATTGTTGAATCTCTTGTAAGATGTTATCGATTGTTTTCCGTATGTTTAATGCGTAAGCGTCATTGTGGTGTGATGGTAGTCTGATACCTAGATATTTAATACTGTGTGTGGTTTTTTTAAAGGGGAAATGTGGTAGCCAGTCTGTTGGGTTGGAGTGATGTAACTGTAATGCTTCGGTTTTATCTAGATTAATCTGGAATCCTGCAATGTTACCGAACCTGTTGATTAGTTGTAAGATTATCGGTATATCTGTTTTAGGTTGACCCAGGAACATTAGGATATCGTCAGCAAATGCAGTAACTTTTAACTTTGAGTGTCCTATTTGAATGCCTTGCAAAATGGGTCAGATTTGACCATCGCTACTAAAATAGGAACAAACACGACAACTCTATACTAGTAAAGTCAAGATATCAATATACTTGCATACACCCGCTTCATTAAAGGGGATCTATGGTCAAAATCTAGCATCTTTCCTAAACTTTGGGGAATGATTATAAGGTTATTTGTAATTGCAATGCATTATTTTTTACAGTTTGGGTTCTATAACAGCCGTTACCTTGTCTGTGTATTCCCCCCAGAATCAACTCAGTTCACTTGTAAAGAAAACCTCACAGCCAGCGGCCGTCTCATCTGCCTAACCCGCCCACCCACCCACCAATGAAAAAACAGTGGGCGGTCCTCGCTGCAATGCTGGCGTAGGCACCATCAGAAGAAGCAGCAAACATTGCAACGATAGTTACCAAATCAACGCAATCTCCTTGCGCTCAATGCAATGCTAGGACTGGCACCGTTAGAAAAAGCAGAAAGCATTGCAACGATTGTTACCGAATCAGCGCAATCTCCTTGTGTACAGACAGAAATGAGTCATGCGCTATTCTGTGCTGTAATGTCACTGTAAGGTTATTTCTTTTTTTTCTTTTTTTTTTTAATTTCTTTATTTTCGATTTTCAGGGGTACAAAAAAAAGAAAAGGGGAATTAAGGGAAAATAATAAGGGGGTGATGTGGTTATCATTACATGTATATACACATGAACTCTGTGTATTGCATATTTCTGAGCATGTATTTCATAAAATGCATAGTCAATATGCTTATAAGCAAATTATTAATGGAGGGCAAAATCAATAGTGAAAATCCAAAAACATGTACCTATAGCTTGTCAGATCTTCTTTGCTTAACTACAACAGAAATCCTTCAAATATTTATGCCAGGGTGACCAGATTTCCCAGTACCTCTTACTTTTATTCTGCAAAATATGTGTTAGTTCCTCTAGTAAACTAGTTTCTCTTACAGCCCTCATCCAGTCCTCATATGACGGAGGAAGTTCAGACTTCCAACTCCTCGGGATCAATGATTTTGCCGTCTGAATTAAATGGAAGGTAAGCGGGTCTTCTAACATTGTTTGTTTTTCTTTGTTTATATATAACATAATCATTATACTATCTTCCCTCTGGATTTTTATACCTGTAATACTGTATATACTTTCTAATATCTGTTTCCAGTAAGCGTCCAATAGAGGGCACGTAACCCAAATATGTAAGTGGTTCCCCACCGATTTTTTACACCTCCAACATAGATCCGATGATTGAGGGAACATTTTGCTAATTTTACTAGGAGTATAGTGCCACTTAGTTACCAGTTTATATACTGCTTCCTGTGTTTTTGAAACCTTCGTCATCTTATTAATATATTTGAATATCTTGTCCCATTCTAGTTCTGTGGCTATAGCTCCCAGTTCTTTCTCCCATTCTCGACCGAATAATTTAAAATTATGGTTTTCTCGGGTTGTTAATAAGTTATAAATTTTTGCTAGGGGTTTCCCAATCTCCAATTCCTTCTCCATGAGCTGCTCCCATTGGGTAAGGGGTCTATCCCAATTATGCTTCTCTAGTTTATTAATATAATGTGCTATTTGGTTATATCTCCACTGGTCTCCCAAATGAAAGCCCCACCGTTCTTGTATTTCAGAAAGAGATATCGCTTTTCCAGACCTAATAAGTTCTCCCATTCTAGTCAATTTTGCATCTTTTCTCCCCCATCTCTCAAAGGCCCCCTTTTCCAAGCTCGGGGGAAAGTTCCGATTACCTATTAATGGCTGAAGTATATATGGCATCTCTGTCAGCTTCAAGCTCTGCTTGTTTTTATGCCATATTTTAAGGGTCGGAGTGATTAATGAGTGCGGATCCTGTGCCAGCTTAGTCTTTCTACCACAATCTTCCCATAATGCACATTCCAATGCGGAATTTCCCCAACTTTGTTCTAATACACACCAATCCTTATTTTCCCCACTCTTCCTTGCCCACCCTAATATCCGTACCAAGTGGATAGCCACATAGTACAAGTATGGGTCCGGTACTTTCAGTCCCCCTTTTTCCTTCGGGGCCGTTAATAGATCATATTTTAACCTCGGTTTCCTGCCATTCCAAATGAATCTAGAAAACATTGATTTAATTGCCAGAAAAAAGGAGTCAGGTATTTCCACCGGGAGCACCTGGAGTAGGTACAATGCTTTTGGCATCAGTACCATTTTTATGGCTTGAATTCTACCTAACCAAGATATTTTAATATTTTTCCAATTATCTATTGTATGTTGCAAAGCATCTAATAAAGGTATATAGTTATCTGCATA
The DNA here is from genome assembly GCF_017654675.1 of Xenopus laevis. Classification (NCBI taxonomy): domain Eukaryota; kingdom Metazoa; phylum Chordata; class Amphibia; order Anura; family Pipidae; genus Xenopus; species Xenopus laevis. The sequence continues at coordinate 32,213,274 of NC_054375.1, read as the reverse complement.
TGCTCTATCCAACTCTCCACTCAGCTTCACTCCCAAATATTTTATTGAATTCTTTGCCCATTTAAATGGGAAGTTTTGTATAGTCTGTTGTATTGTTTTATCATCTAGATTAATGTTTAAAATCTCTGATTTGGTGTAATTTATCTTGAAATTGGAAAACTCTCCGAAAGTTTTCAATAATTTCACTAAGTTTGGGAAGGTTATCAGAGGGTTAGTAATATACATTAACAGGTCATCCGCAAAAGCAGCATTTTTATATTCCTTTCCCTCAATGCTTATCCCACTTATGTCCGGATTGTTCCTAATGTATGCCAATAGAATTTCCATAATTAATAGGAATAAAGTTGGGGACAGTGGGCATCCTTGTCTCGTCCCATTAAATATCTGTACACTTTGTGAGAGTGTGCCATTAATTTTGATTTTCGCTGATGGTTTGTCGTATAGGGCCAATATCCTCTCCTTCATTTTATTTTTTATCCCAAAGGTAGTTAATGTTTTCTCTAAAAATGGCCACGAGATTCTATCAAATGCTTTCTCTGCATCCATTGTGAGCAGACAGGAAGGGGTTTGTAATTTACGTGCATAATGGATTATCAAAATAGTTTTTGCAATATTATCTTTTGCCTCTCTTCTAGGTACAAAACCAGTTTGATCTTCATGGATAATATACGGTAAGTACTTTTTAATTCTTTTCCCTAGTATGTTTGCATATATTTTCATATCTGTATTTATTAACGATATTGGCCTATAACTTGAACATAGGGTTGGATCTTTATCCATTTTAGGTATTATTGTAATCTGGGCTTCTTGTGCCTGCTTATAAAATCTCTCTCCCTCTGAAATACTATTAAAATCTAGATATAATATCGGGGCGAGCTCGGGTTTAAACATTTTATAAAATGTAGCTATATAACCGTCCGGGCCTGGACTTTTCCCATTTTTCAGCTCATCTATCCCCTCCTCTATTTCCTTTAAAGTGATTGCTAATTCCATCTCTTGGGCTTGTTCTTCAGTTAGTGATTTCACTTTAGCTCCTTTTATAAACTGCTCCATTAGCCTTTCCCTTTGTTCAGATAGTTTATCATTTTTTATTTTATATAATGCTTGATAGTAGTCTTTAAAAGTTTCTGCTATCCCTATGGTGTCATAGTGGGTAACATTTTGGCTATTTTTAATTGCGGTTATATTATTCTGACCTTGTAACTTTTTTAATATTCTCGCAAAGTATTTATTCCCCTTGTCCCCAAATTCATATGCATTTTGTTTAGTTCGAATATAGGCTTTGTGTAATTTATGGTCTAATATTTTCTTAAGCTGATCTCTTTTAATCTCCAGTTTCTGAAAGGTTTTTATAGCTATTGTTTTTTTGTGTGCCAATTCTAATTGTGCAATTTCATCCATTAAGTTATTAACTTCCTTTTCTCTCTTTTTTTTTTAGGCTTGTCCCCAAGGCGATTAATCTTCCCCTTAAAACACATTTGACTGTCTCCCATAATGTTCTTGGGGCTATTTCCACCGTGTCATTTTCTTTTATTATTTGTGTTAACCATTCACGAATCGTATCTTTGTTTTCCCTATTGTGTAATAAATATTCATTTAGTCTCCAATTAAATTGTGTTTTACTCGCCCCCGGTATTGTATATTTAACTACTAATGGTGCGTGATCTGATACTGTTATTGTGCCTATAGTTGCCTGCTGAAACAAGTGTGCCCACTGTTGTGATACCATTATGTAATCTATTCTCGAATAAATTTGATATTGTTTAGAGTAATATGTGTAGTCTTTTTTCGTCGGATTCAGTGCCCTCCATATATCCACCATGTGCATTTCTGCAAATTTTCTTTTTATATCTTTCAGGTTCTTATATGACAGATATGTTTTACCTGTAGATGAATCTAATAGTGGATTTAAAGTTACATTAAAATCGCCTCCAATTATTATTAATCCTTCACTATACTCTTCTAGTACCTGCAGGAAATGTCGGAGAAATTTATTTTGATTTGTATTTGGGACATAGACGTTCGCTAATGTACAATATTGATTGGATAGTTTACCCTTAACAATTACATATCGGCCCTCTTTATCTATTTTATAGTCTAGCGCGTCGAATGGCGTGTCCTTATGTATTAATGTCATAACCCCTGTTGCCTTCTTAATTGGGTTGTTGCTCAAAAATATTTTAGGGTATTCCTTGACCTTCAAACCCGGGACATGCTCCTGTTTAAAGTGTGTCTCCTGAAGAATAACTATTTGTGCTTTACTTTTCCTGCATTCATAGAACACCTTTGCTCTCTTAACTGGCTCGTTAATCCCATTTACATTGAACGATAATATGTTACACTCCATTGTATAGTTTCAGGACATTTTCCCATACTGTCTTACCAATAACCATAATTTCCAGTCTACGTTGATATGGATAGGTATAGTACCTTTGTCTTACCCAATCTGTAAGGTCACCTTTCACATATACACATAGCTCGGTACAGTTACAACCCAAAACAAAGCCCCCACAATACATCATGTAATACATCATATCACATATTTCAACATTGCTCCGTAACCACATCACAATCAAAAAAAGAAAAAGGAAAAAAGGGGAAAAAAGAAAAGAAAAAAATATCAGCCGTCTCAGCTTCTTCAGGTTTCCACCCTGGTACTGAGAGATGTATACTACGGCTCGAGTGGCTTTACCACTTTTTTGGGGGGATGGATATAAGATTAGCAGCATGGATATTTGATCTAATGGGCTACTATGGAAACCGCCCGACCCTTACGTTTTTTTCTTCCCCTGTATATTTAAACCCTGCATTAGTGTTGCTATTGTTCTCTCTCTTTTTTTTTTTTTTTTTTCTATATATTCACACATAGTCTATTTTGATTGTGCTAGAGAAACATTAAAAAAGGATACTGTTTTTAACATTGCTCCAATATTTCCTCATACCGGCAATTGTACTTTAAGTGTATAATACATTCATATAACAAATTTTATACATTACCCATCCAGGGATTCATATCATCTAGTACGACTATCTGCTAACCAAAGTCCTCAAGGTCTCTTATTTATCTTAAAGTCCACCTTGTGGCGTAGAGTCTTTAATCTCCTTTGCTTTTCCTTTCTTCATGTTTCTTTGGAACCCTGCTTTCTGACCACTCTTTTTCTTGATCCATCTTTAAGTCCGCTTTAGTTCTGTATTCATCTGGCCAATCTGGTATCTCTATTGCTGGGAGGTGTAGTTTCTTCAAGAAATTTCCTAGATCTTTCTCTGAACGTAGTATTGCTGTATTTCCATCTTTCTGAACAGAGAGTGAGAATGGAAAGCCCCATCTATATAATATCCTTTTCTCCCTCAGCAGGTCTGTCAGTGGCTTCAACGCTTTCCTTTTTCTCAGAGTGATTCTTGATAAATCTTGGAAAAAGATCAGAGTATTTTCTTCATATATTATGTTTTCTACTTCTTTAGCTTTTTGTAAGATCTCCTCTTTCACCGCAAAGCTATGTAGTCGGCATATTATATCTCTTGGTGCCTCTGGAGGGACCATCTTTGGCTTCATCAGCCGATGTGCTCTTTCTATGTGGATTTCCGTCTTCTCTTTCACCTTTTCCTTGTTTAAGATATTACTGTAAGGTTATTTCATCAATTGCGCTAGACTTCCCCCTCTCCCGAGTCTACCCCCCCCGGTTAGACAGAGGGGGCATGAGGTTTGTTGTTATATTTGTACCTCTATGACCTCGTACGTAAGGCAAAACCACGAAATAGTGCAAGTTCAAATACAATGAGGTAGTTTATTGTGTCCAAAATATAAGACAATAGGTTTTGCCTGGGGAAGCAGTCGTGTGTCACCTGGGTGGTACCCGAATGCTTTCCCAAGATACTCCCACATAACATAAGTTTATATACCCATTTTGATGTTATAGATGGGGGTGATAACAAATGGGGGTATGCCAATACCATACATAGTCTGACTCCTCCTTGTACAATTAATGTCTAGATGATTTGCTTAGTCTTACAAGTATTTCAGACAATATTGCAACATATTGTTCTTAGTTCCAACAGTCCGCAGCCTCGCAATCAGCTATTAGCTAAACATAGCCATTGTGGTATTTCCAGTAAGTTTGAGCAACACTTATCCAAAAAGGGGCCCCACAAGACAGTCTGACACTATGCTGGCACTCTGGAATTTAAGTAACAGAGTGGTGATCATTTATTTGTATGGCCTAGTATAAGCTATATGAGTGACCATTGTCCACAGTAGACCATTAACCCTTATAGTCCATCCTGCCTTGGGCCCTATAGCGTTATGGCGTCATAGAGGGCGGGGGTGACAACTATCAACCCTCTGACACTAGCCATTCGTCCGTCATAGGAATTAGACCGTTCCAGATATAATTTTTCATAACAGGTTTTCTTTTCAAGTGAACCGAGCCGATTCTGGGAAAATACACAGACGGGCAAGGTAACGGCTATTATAGAATCCAAACCGTCAAAAATAAAAAATGCATTTATATTACAAATAGCCTTATAATCATTCCCAAAAGCCTAGGAAAGATTTGACATTTTGACCATAGATCGCCTTTAAAGCCTCTCTGCGTATATATAGTGAAATTGACAGAAATGATGCAGGTACGGAGGGTACGGAGGCGCAGTCAGGTGCCCCGGGACAGAAGGGGGCCCCCCGGAAAATGAAAAGGCTCATTTGTGGCCATAAACGACGTAGGCTTGTGAGAAGGCGGGCAAATTTCTCAAACGTCCCTTGCCAGCGCAGGTACCAAAGGGTTAATGTCCATTTCCCTCTAGGAGGCAGGATGACAAGAAAAAAATGCAGCGCCACTCCTCCTCTTCCCCACATTAGCCCGTCCCACTTTAGTTTTTTGTCATCCTGCTTCCAAGGAGGTAGGTCATATATTTTTTTCCTTCCTATTTCTAGAAATAACAACCAACGTATGTATTGGGGATGCTCTTGTACTACCCTCACTGCTTCTACATAAGTATTGGACGAGTGTCATTCCCCACTTAACTCAGGAGGGAGAGGCCAACGGTACAACCTTCGCTCTGTTAGACACAGCACACATCAGGGCACGGTATGCGGGGGTGCTCCCGTGTTCCCTACGGACAGAAGCGGTCCTCTTTAGAACGACGTGCTTCTACGCTGCTAAAGTAAACAACATGGGAAGGCACGCTTTCGCGCTGCTGCAAGCACCAGCATATGAAGGCGCGCTTTTACGCTGCCACATTGAAACAAAAGGTCACGCCATTAGACAGGCTGTAACAAGAGGAGGTCAGAGGGAAGCGCTCACGCGTCGCGTGATGACCTCATCCGCGCACCAAACAGTTTCGCGCCTTTCCGTCGTCGCAGAGGGCGCGTTGCTGCGCAACAGTCAAAGAGGGCTCCGTTTCGGCTCCTCTCTCTACCGACATTACCCTCATCCTCCTGACTAACAAGGTCACCTCTTGCCATTCTTTCTTGGGGGCTATTGCTTCACACGCTACTGCTGCCTTTTGCCCTTACTAATAGAGCGCCTTACCATTATGGAAGGGGAGACCACAGCTGCCTCACTGGGTTCCAACCAAATGGGGGAACCGACTCAGTTACCCTCCAAAAAAGTCCTCTAGTAAGCGGACTAAGACCTCCGCTAGAGGCTCTACTAAAAAACCCAGAACACATTCCTCTCCTCCACCACCAGAAATACCAAACTGGCTCAAGAACTTTCAAATAGCCTTTTTAGGGATGACTTCATCCATTGAAAAGCTGCCTTCAGCTGCTATGCAAAAGCAAAAACCTGCCAGTACTATTTTGCATACTGCTCATCCAGGCACTTCAGAAACATGCCCAGAGTCTTCTGATGAGGATCCATCCATAGATCCTAATGACTCCGATTCTGATCAACCACCAAAAAGGACGCAAACTGAGGCGCTGGACGCCCTACTGGCGGATATCTTTGTCACCTTAGACTTACAAGAGGAAACAAAAGAGCTTAAAACCCTGGACAAACTTTTTGGCTCAATTACTAAGCCACACAGACATTTCCCAGTCCACGAAACAGCAGAGGAAGTGATTAAAAAAGACTGGACATTTCCTGACCGGAAACTATCCAGAGACAAACGGTTAGATAATCTCTACTCTTTCCACCAACAACATAAATACAAATGGGATCAAGTACCCAAGGTAGATGACCCGGTGGCGACTAGCGAAACAAACAACTATTCCACTGGAACATGGCACTTCCTTCAAAGACCCTATGGATCGAAAGACCGAAGTCTGCTAAAGATCATTTTTACTGCGTCAGCTTTCAAACCTAATACAGGAAGCTTCTGAGGAGGAATTTGACATGTCATCTCACCTCTCAAAAATGCTGAATGCAATTCATTACTTATGTGATGCGTCAACGGATTCACTTCATCTGCTTGCTAATTCATCGGCTCTAGCAATCGCTGCAAGAAGAGCATTGTGGTTAAAACCATGGAGTGCAGATCCTGCCTCCAAAAAGAACCTGGTATCTCGACCGTTTACAGGAACCACGCTCTTTGGCAGTGAGCCGGACACGTTCTTTTCTAAGGTTCAGGGGGAAAGAGCAATTTCTTACCCCAGGACAAGAGATCCAGACCCCCTCAGAATTCACAACGCTCGTTTCGATACTCTCGCAACAAACGCTTCCAACAGAATTTCTCAAGGAATTCAAAAACTAACACGGGTTCCAAAGGCTTCCGGGATCTGGCAAGTCAACATGGAACCCACCACGACGTCAAACCAAGGCCGCCGCAGATAAACAAGATTCCTGATGCCTTAGCCGCCTCTATCCCTCAGGAGACGGTAGGGGGACGACTCCGTTTTTTCAAACAGGCATGGCTTTCAAACACTTCAGACAAATGGGTTCACAAAGTCATTCCATACGGTTACAAACCTTTTTTCCAGCAACCTAGCATATGAAACATACTTTATTCATCACAAGTGTAACAAAGCAGACTAAATACAACAAACTAACATTTCCCTCTCTATGTTCAAAGAAAACATTCCCAAAGCCCCATTAACCAAACACAAAAAATGACTTTATTAAAACAGCTGCAGCTGAAAAAGGATTAGTTACAAATTAAAAACAATTAGAATTCAGTAAACACTGCAGTAACTTGGACCATTTAACAAAAACAGCCCCCTGTAAAACCCTTCAAACCCCAGTGTCTGAACAAGACCCAAAACCATTTTGTACTGATGGGGGGGAGGGGCCCTTACTGGGCTACAAATAGCACAGCGGTCTAAATGAATGGCAAATTCAACCTTAGGTTGCTGCTAAACTGTGCAACTGGATGATCTCTCTGAGTGTAACCACAATAAAACAAATGGCCATGTGTTCCTTGCTAAGGGGTATAAATGGTGCTGTTGGAAATGTCCAGCAATACTGTCATCTCTCCTTGCACAACAGGTCTCACCCTCCAATGGACTAGCAGGATAATGTCTGTTCATACAACTCCCGATGTTACTTTAACTGACCACACGAGGAACCTCGCTTCTCTCCACACTGTAGCTTTCTCCTTATCAAGATGGCTGACTGTTGTACTCCTGAATCACAGTGAATGCAGGCAACAAAACTTCCTCCAGTAAACAGCCGCACACAGCTTCAAACAGGCTGCACACTGCAGTGTTCTCCCCTTGCAAGTTAATAGCAGTCTCTCTCTGGCCGGTCGCAGGCTGGAGCACAAAAACCCATTCTCTACATCTCCAAACACCTCTCTCCATGCTGGCTGGTCTCTCCTCCTCCTCCTCCTGTTCCACCCTCCTTCCTCTTCCTGTTGCTGGCTGTGAGGGCAGGGCCCAGACTGTCTCCTTTATCATTGGCTGGAGAAAGTCCCTTCCTTCCTTCCTTCCTGCAGGCTGAAGCATTAACAAGTTCCCCTGTAGCGGAAGAGACAGTGAACTACATTACCCAGCAGTCTTACAAGTACAAACATCAAGCGTGCTACACATGATCCTTTAGAAAGGACATTTTTTGAAAACATCAAAGAAAAAAAATTCAGCCATTTGACACCATTTCTGCCTCCTGGAATCCCCTCGTAAATGAAAGCCCACCAGCTACAAACGCAGGGGCCGAATGACAAAGGATCCAGATAACCAGCAACCAAATGACACCGCTTGATGTAGAAAGACGGACAAAAATCAGATGTAGCTGAGATTGACTCTAGAGAGGAGAAAGCTGGGCTGGGGGGGAGGGTGGAGAAAAAAAGGGATGTCAAGTCCAAAAAAAAACCAGTTCCTTATCTTCTGACCAGGTCAAAAGATCCCACCCGCTCGCTCTCCATTTTTTACCTACTTTGTAAAATGTCAGCAGTTTCTCTTCTTTAGGTTCTCGCATCATATATGAATAACCAAATGTCCATCTTTTCCTGGAAAGACTGCAAAGTGACGGTCTTCCGTACCATCACATAGAATCAACACGAAAGCCCGCATAGTGTTATTCGTCTTCAATCAATGTCAAATATTTGAGCCAGGAAATGTTTCCCCATCGCCACTGGGGACAAAAAGTCCTTTTTTTTCAACCCTCTTCCACCATAATTGGCACTAGATTCAAATGATGATTTTGGCCTTCCCCTCAATCAAAACAGGAAACAATTCAGAAGGTTTTTTGAGATTTGATTTGTTACAGCAGCGCTAAGACTTTGCCACAGTACTGCACATGCCCATTTAAACAAGAGACAAACTAGCTTCCCACCGCAAGCCTAGAGAACCACCCTAGGACAGGCAAAGCGCAGAGGAGCACGACTGAGGGACAACTAGGATTCTACTGTCGGTTGAACGCTTGCCGCTATGGGAATTGTAGGAAAATCAAATGCAGAGATAAAGGGTTTGCCTTAAGTCAAAAAAAGAGGTGAGAGAGGCAAACATCCAATTTCTACACACCAAAAATAAAAACATAAACAATCAATTCAATGCTTCGGCAAAAATATTTAGCCTTTTTCTTTCATTTAGGCTGCAATCTCAGCAGAAATAAAACAAAAAGCCAAAAAACATTTTTGGCCAGAAGCAGCCAACGTACCTTTTGTTCCTATTTTTGGCCACAGCTCACGGAAACTCTTTACGGCGGCGCTAACGCTCAGCACCTCCCATCGTTGCATAGAAACCTCTTCTATCTGAAGATAGAAAAGCCGAAAGAAGTTTCAAATTAGGTACCCACGGAAATTCGGTCTCACCTCGGCCGTTACATGGGTAATAGATGGATTTTAGTCTCACCTGAAAAATCCTTTTTGTCTCTTCATCGAAAGGGGGACGCGGGCACCGGAGGGTTCGCTTCACCTTCCGGGAGGAAAGGACGCTAAAACAAGAACTTGGACAGCCCTCCCAGGGGCCAGCCCGCCTATCCCAGCAGGCTACACCCCCACAGGGAGGCTGTCACACCCCAGAACGTTAAAGGTGGAAAAGATAAACGAGGATGAACCTTAGACTGACTTGACAGCGTTCCTCGCCAACGAGGAGATTGAAACGTTTAAGATTACCAGGGCTTGGAAGCCCCACCAGGAGGTGATGCTGGATCTAGACAGGATCTGTCCAAGGAACATTCCACCTCCAGCCTTGAAATCATAAGGGATGGGCGTGCCCGTGTCCCCCTTTCCAGGAAGAAAGAAAAGGATTTTACAGGTGAGACCAAAATCCATCTTACTCGCTCGTCTCAGAGGGACACAGGCACCGGAGGGACGTTCAAGAGCAGTCCCCCGGAGGGCGGGTAGATCAAGCTCAAGTTAGTACGGCAGCCCGCGGCACCTTCCTACCGAAGACGGCTTCAGAAGAGGAGGCAACGTGGACCTGGTAGAATCGGGTGAAGGGATGGATGGAAGACCAGGCGGCAGCTTGGCAGATCTGCTCCGCGATGTCCCGGTTTAGGTGGAAGGCCCATACTACCTTGGCCAGGAAGGAGGGTATGGGCCCGAGTACAGCCTTGTCCCGGAGAAAGATCAAGAAGGGGGAGCGGCAAGAAAAGGAGATTTTCTTTTTCTCCCCGGCCCGTACTGTCAGCGCAGGACGACTGGGTTAAGTTGATCCTCTCTGGAGGCAGGACAAACTGAATGCAGTTCTTTTGCCATCTCCTTCCTCCATCTGGCTCCACCTCTTCCTCCAGTTTTGGACCAGAGCCTGCTGGTGGACACAATCCTAACTGCCTAGCTAACTAAACTAAATGTCGAGCGGCAAAAACCGGCAGCCCAAAAAAAGGGAGGGATGCTGCACCGACAGTACCGGCCTAGGAGAAAAAGATTTTTCGGGTCAGAAAATCTCCTTTTCTCGGTCGGCCCTACCTGTCAGTGCAAGACGACTGGGGAAGTCCCAAAGCCCTCCAAATAGGGAGGGGCTAAAACAACAGTATGCCAAGGAACTAGGAAAGAAAAGGCAGAAGCTAGCTACGCGCCACAACCGCTTGTAGCACCTTTCTGCCAAAAGCCGCTTCCAAAGAGGCTGTAACGTCTAACTTGGAAAACTTCGAAAAAGTGTGCAAGGATGACCAAGCGGCTCCCTTGCAAACAGCTTCCGTGGAAGCCCGGTTCCGAAGGGCCCGGGAAGTACTAACTTTCCTCGTGGAGTGAGCTTTTACTTGAAATGGAAGATCCGGATCCGTGGACTTAGAAGCCTCAAGTATAGCTGAAACTATCCATCTAGCTAATGAGCGTTTGGATGCCTGGATACCCTTCTTATTATTGCCAAAGAGGACAAAGAGAGCGTCTGACCGTCTGAAGTCAGCTGTTCGGTGAATATAATACTTCAATGCCCGTACTGTATCCAGGGTATGAAGTTGCCGTTCTGTGGAATGAGTCGGTTTTGGCCAGAACGATGGCAAGATCAGCTCTTTGTTTATGCAAAACTCGGAAGTGACCTTCGGAAAGCGTGAAGGAACCGTTCTAAGGACGACTCCATCTTGATGAAAAATTGTCCAAGGTGGTTTAGGAGAAAGAGCTGCCAGATCAGACACCCTCCTGGCTGAACAGATAGCAAGGAGGAATGCCACCTTCCAGGATAGAAATTTAAAGTCAACAGAACTCAAGGGCTCAAAGGGAGCCCGTCGCAAGGCCCTAAGTACTAGATTTCCATTCCACCGAGGAACGGGGTCTCGTAGCGGAGTTTGTCATTGCTGGAGCGCCTGAAAAAATAGCTTGACCTCCGGTAGAAGCGCCCATTATTTACGAAGAAGAGCCGACGGTGCCGAGATCTGTACCTTTAATGCTGAAGTACCGAGTCCTTTGTCTGCTCCACTCTCTGTGAAATCTAGTATATGTGCAGAAGAAGGAAATAGCCATGGTACCCTATGTTCTTTACTCCAGGAAATGAAACATTTCCAAATCCGGTGGGAAGTTAGGTAGGTGGAACGTTTTCTTGCTGCCGGTAAGGCGTGGATTGCCTTGTCTGAAAACCCTGCTTTTTTCCACAGTCTGGTTTCAATAGCCATGCCGTTCAATTGAGTCGGTGAATATGGTCTGCCCGTGCTGGGCCTTGCCATAGAAGATCCGGTATTAGTGGAAGAGACCGTGGCTTGGTGGCTGACATTGGTATTAGCTCTGCAAACCATGCTCTGCGGGGCCACCCGGGAGTGATCGCTACGGCGGCTACTCCTTCCATTCGTATTTTGGCCAGTAGTCGAGGAATGATCGGAATTGGTGGAAGCGCATACGCTCACTTGCAGTTCCACGGGCAGGAAACGTGGAAGCTGCGGGTTGAATCGGGATGCCATCGCATCTAGACACGGCAGGCCCCATTTGCCTACTATTTATTGAAAGATTGCTGGCTTTAGATGCCACACTCCTGGATCCAAGGTATTGCTACTTACAAAGTCGGCCTCCCGATTCTGGACTCCCGGAATGAATATTGCAGTGATGAAGTCCTTGTCGGCTTCCGCCCGAGTCGTTATCCTGGATGCCTCCCACAGTGCCGAAACACTCTTGGTTCCCCCCTGTCGATTCAGGTAAGCGACCGCCGGGCTGTTGTCGGATTGAATTCCGATAGGCCTGTGTCGTAGGTGAACTTGCCAATGGCATAGGGCATAATAAGCTGGCCCCAGCTCCAGGACGTTTATGCGTCATCTGCTTTCTTGGTCTGACCATGTGCCCTGACCTACTCGGGGTGGCCGTGTCGCCCCCCACCCTTTGAGACTGGCATCCGTCGTGATTATTTCTTGGACCGGACCATCCCAGTCCCTGCCTTGGGTTCAATTGGGAGGGTGTGTCCGCCACGCGAGACCGGATATTGCTTTTTGCGAGAGATGGATTATTGGAGATAAATCCTGCTGATTTCCATTCCACCTTCAGAGGAATTCCCATTGAACTGGTCGAAAATGAGACTCGCCGAAGGGCCCGCCTTCGATACTGGCTGCCGTCGGCCCAAGTAGACGGAGGATGTCGCGTGCCGATTTCCGCGGGTGTTGAAGAATCTCGCGTGCTGCTCGTTTCAAGGTGATGGCTTTTGGAGTTGCCGGGAATATTTTTCCCATCTTTGGATCGATCTGCGTGCCTAAGAACTCCAGGGTCTGCGTCGGGAGTAGGAAACTCGTGATTTACGATCCAGCCGTGCGGTTGCAGACACCGGAGGCATTGTTTAGTGTGGAGGCTGGCTAACTCTTCCGAGTCTGCCACGACGACGAGATCGTCCAGATATGCCACGACGTGGATCCCGTTGATCCGTAGGACTGCTAGTAAGGCCCCCAGGATTTGGCTCAAGACCCTGGGCGCTGACGTTAGGCCGAATGGGAGAGCCTGAAATGGGAAATGAACTTGTCCCACTGCCAAACGTAGGAACCTTTGTTGTCTCAGATTGATGGGCATCTTTTGGGTCGATTTTGGACATAAATATGTCCCGTTTCAGGGATCTTAGGATGGACGGAAGAGACTCCCTTTTGAATCGGTCGTAGCTGACAAATTTGTGGAGAGGGTAAAGGTTTAGTACTGGGCCAAACCCCCCCCCCCCCATCTTTTTTCGGCACGAAAAAAAGTTTGGAGTCAAATCCGTCAAACCGGTACTGTGCGGGCGCTGGATCGATCACCTTCTTTTGGAGCAGGTCGGAAATAAGATCAAGTAGGGCTTGTTTCTTTGTTGGATCTTGAGGAATTTTGGAGGCGGCGAACCTGCGAGTTGGCGGTCTTCTGGTAAAGGGAAAACTGTAGCCCCGATCGAACATTTTTACAACCCGTCCGTCGGGAATTGAATTTGGCCAAACCTTCACAAAGTCGCCCCACCTTCCTCCCACCGGTGGTGGAGATGTCATACCGCTTGAGTCAGGAATCCGGACTCTTTGTTTGAGCATGTTCGCGGATGCTTGTGGTTTGCTTTGGCCAAGGGTCCTTGTACCTCCTGCTAGATTGCGCCTGTGGTAGCGGTCTGGAACCTCTTTGCCGACGGGTTGAAGAATTCCGAGTCTTGCGTTGGAAATTGCGTTTGTGGAAGTCTCGCCTGGGACGTCTACCTTGTGGTAGGAAGGCCCCTTTTGCCGCCGGTGACTTGGGAAATTATTGGTGTCCATTCGGGAACAAAGAGTTGTGTTCCCGCAAATTTAAGCGATGTTAGTTTGTGTTTACATGCAGCGTCGCCCGACCACTGGCGTAGCCACAGAGCCCTGCGAGCAGTAACGGAGGCTGCTGAGGCTTTGGCCACAAGTTTTGCCGGGTCAACGGCCGCCTCGCTTAGAAATTAAAGGGCACATTTGATCTTTTCCATTTCCTCAGTAAATCCATCTGGTGAGGAAGGCGGATTCTTGATTAACTCCCGACACCAACATTTGGCCGTCTTGGCCATTGCGCTAGCCGCAGCTGCGGGTCTCAAAATGGCTGCTGAGTTTCGGAAGTGGCGTCCAAGCGCAGAGTCTATCTTTTTGCCCGTTGGATCTTTGAGATATCCAGCGTCTTCTGCTGGTAAGGTAGTGTTTCGTGCCAGTCTAACAATAGCTGGGTCTGCTTTGGGAATTTGGTCCCATTCTTTAGAATCCTCCGGTAAGAGATACGTATTGAAAAACTTACTGGGAATAGTGCTCTTTCGCTCTGGCTGAAGCCATTCTGTTTCAATGTGTTTTGGAATAGCTTTACAGACTGGGAATATTTTTGGGTTTTTGGATGCATCGCCCAACACACTTTGGATAGTGTCAACTCTTCTTCCTTGATATCCAGAGTGGCAAATAGATCTCTTAATATATTCTTAGTTGCGTCTGGATGCCTGGTCGGCTCATCGGCATCACTAGATCGGTTGTCAGATGAAGGGTATTCCTCTGATCCTGTCGTGCTACATTCCCCTGATGATTGATAAGATCGAATATCACAGTCTGGATGGGAAGTAGGGCAAGGTGAGCGTTTGCGCTTTCTTTTACCGGGTTCGGCGACCGATTGTGCCGAGACTGCTTGAGTGACGCAAGTATTCATTGTAGACTGGATCCGTGCCATAAGTTGGGACACGTCAGTAGCTGGCGTCATTCAACTTGGATCTTGTCCCGCATTCATTATGTGGGTTGTCTGTGATGGCTGAGCTGCGTGTTGAGACTCCCGAGGAGCAGGAACATTGGCTACGGTGATCATATTACAGTTAGAGTCGGTATTAACCTCCTGCCGTGCAGTTGAGGGAGATTGATCCCTCCGTTTGCTCTTAGATTTGACAAGCTTCTTTACTTTGCCTTTAACCTTGCCAGACTTGTCCGGGAGATCCATCTCCTCAATTAGTGACAATAGTTCATAAGAAGGAGGTTCTTTACCTGGTAGGAAAGATCCATGACCGTTAGGAGACGCACGCTTACTGTGCAGTAATGGCGCCAATCTTCCGTGCATAAGCGTTGTGTTCAGGGCGCGTGAACCGGAGGTTCCCACAATTCGCACTTACAGGAAGTACCATCCTTCGTGCTGGGCCTGATATTAAGGCGCCAAGGTCAGGCGCAATTAGATGTGCCCAATCGGCACTGGAACACTGTTAAACGGTGTCTAAAGCTTGCGCGACATGCAGCGCAACCACGGGCTCAACCCAGTAACGGGGGAGCTCGCTCCCCGTTACCGCATGGAGGCTTCCGTTAGCCGCACGGTCTCTGTAAGGGCTCGACCTGGCCAACCGGGAGCGCGCCCCAACAGGGTGAAGCAAAACGCTACTTTGTGATGAACGCAGTCAGCAGCTCGTTCCATGTGGGCCTCAACCTAGGAAAACCCGGGAGCGCTCCACCACAGTAAACTGGAGGTTTCGCTGTGGCCGGCCCAACAGAAAGTGAGCGTGCACTGGGCTCTACCTAGGGCAATATGTGATGTCAGGGAGCACACCCAGGGCTCAACCAAACAACTTGATTCCATGTCGTCATAGAAAAGAGAAGAAATAAAATAAAAATAAAAAGAGTCGAGAGAAAGGAGAAGTTGCTGCCTCCGAGCAGGACAAACTGAAAAAACTGGAGGAAGAGGTGGAGCCAGATGGATGAAGGAGATTGAAAAAGAACTTCATTCAGTTTGTCCCGCCTCCAGAGAGGATCAACTTAACCCGGTCGTCCAAGTAAGAAGGGTATCCGAGGCCCGAGCGAGGGGCTCCATAGGAGCACCCCGTAGAGCCAACGCTACTAGGTTGAGGTCCCAACCAGGTACCGGTGCGCCAACGGGAGGGGCCATAGGCACAACTCCCCGCTGAAAGGTCCGAATGGGAGATTCCTGCGTCATATGGGACCAGAAGAGTACGGACAAGGCAGAGATCTGGGACTTAAGGGAGGCGAGGTGAAGGCCCTTGTCGAGGCCCTGCTGCAGGAACCCCGCTAGGCGGGCCGTACCGTAGCGACGCGGGGGAAAGGAGTGAGCCGTACACCGAGCAAGGAAAGTCCTCCATGTCCCATAAGAGATTCCAGAGGAGGAGGGTTTTCTGGCAGCAATCCGAGTCTTGATCGCTCTGTCATCCAACCCCCGTCGTCCGAGTACTAGGGTTTCAAGAGCCAGGCCGTCAAACGCAACAGATGAAGATTCGGGTGGAAAACTGGACCTTGACATAGAAGATCCCGTTGAGGCGGAAGATGGATGGGCTCTGCAAACCAGGCCCTTCTGGGCCAGTATGGTGCCACCAGCATGGTCCTGACCCCTTCTTGCTTGATCCTCTCGAGGAGGAGGTAGAGGAGGGAAGACCTAAACAAAGCTGAACCGCCGCGGAGCCGCGAGCGCGCCTGCCCCTACGGCCCTTGGATCCCTCGACCTCGACACGAAACGCCGAGGCTTTGCGTTGGTCCCGGAGGCCCTCATGTCGACCTCTGGCACGCCCCATCGGACGGTTACAGACCTCGACACCTCTGCATGTAGGGCCCGTTCCCCCTGGTTCGAGAGTTTCCCTGCCCAGGAAATCCGCCGTCCAATTTTCCACCCCTGGAACGTGGACTGCCGAGATGGCCGGTGCCAACCTCTCTGCCCAGGTGAGAATGCGCGACGCCTCTTGCATGGCCCCTCCCTGGTGATTGATAGATGCCACGGCCGTGGCATTGTCTGTCTGAATCTTGATGGTCTTGCCCCTGAGGAAGTCTGTCCAGTGAAGGAGAGCTGGGCAAACGGCTCGGAGTTCCACCGCATCGATTGGAAGAGATGTCTCTGAGGGGAGCCATGTGCCCTGGGCCGTCTGGCCCGGACACGCCGCACCACAACCCCGGAGACTGGCATCCGTGGTGAGGATGGTCCAGTGGAGAATTGCAAATGGCTTGCCCTGATTGAGAGAGTCCAGAGATGCGATCTTTGGATTCTGGCGTGTCAGGATGGCTCGCCCAAGGGGACGGGCGTGAAGCCAAGCAGAAGGGATGGTGTCTATCGCCCAGACCATCCGACCCAGTACCCGCACGCAAGATCCGGCCGGAGTACAGGGCGAGTCCGCTAGGGAGAGAATAGGGCTGCGTAGGCTCAGAGCCTTGTCCGCCGGGAGAAAGGTGCGGGGGATCTGGGGATCGAAGGGAGTCCCCGAGAATAGCATTCTCTGTGCGGGTGTCAGCAACGACTTCTCAAAGTTGACCATCCAGCCGCGTCATTGCAGAGTGTGGATCGCGAAGGACAGATCGGACCGGTTCCTCGGGGCCGACGAGGCCTCGACGAGGAGATCGTCCGGGTAGGGGGGTAACCGATATCTTCCCCAGACCCAAGGAGAGCTAGAACCGGAGCCAGGATCTCGCCAAAGACCCCAGGAGCCATGGCAAGGCCGAAAGGGAGAGCCACGAATCAGAAGCGCTTCCCCAGAATGGCAAATCGCAGGTAGCGGCGACGCACCATGTGCATTGGGATACGAAGGTAGGCGTCCTTGATATCGACCGAGGAAGGAAACTCTCCAGGTTCCAGAGCTGAAACGACGGAACGGACGGATTCCATCCGGGAGGAGAAACGTCCGAGGCAACGATTGAGCTTCTTGAGATCCAGGATGGGACCGAGACCTCCGTCCTTCTTTGGGACGCGGAAGAGGATGAAATAGAACCCCTGCCTTTCCTCCTCCTAGTCGGGTACCGGGACCACCACCCCCGCCTGTTGGAAGGAGGAAATGGCCTTCCAGAAAGCTACACTGCGTACGGGATCGGATGGAGGAGGAGGAGAAGAGAGAAATCTCTCCGGAGGAGGGCGTCGGAACTCGACAGAATAACCCTGGCGGAGAACTTCCTAAAGCCAGGCATCTACAAAGTGGTGAGACCAGACCTGCCGAAAAGAGAGGACACGCCCGGACACGCCCGGACACCCTCTCGGTTCGGGAGGTGGGCAAACCTTCAGGAAGAGGATGTTTTGTCGCTGGAATGTTTCTGAGTTGGTCTGCTAGCAGACCAGCCAGGTCTCTTCCACTTTCCTCGAAACAAAGGAGTCTTTTCTGCGTTCGGAGCCTTAGATTGTTTGCAACGAAAGGAGCCAAAACGAGAAAAACGCCAATTTGATGAAGAAAGGTATTTTTCTCCCTGTAGCCCGGGTGATGATTTGATCCAGCTCATTGCCAAATAGAACTTGGCCTGTAAAGGGAATAGAGACCGGTCACTTCTTGCATGTCAAATCTGCCGACCGAGCCTGAGGAAACGTCTGGCCGCTATGGAAGTGGCGGAAGCCCTTGCGATCATCTTAGCCCAATCTAAGGATGCCTGGCAGAGAAACCGAGATGCCTCTTGGAGTTGCTCCGCCAGCTGGAAAACGGAAGCCCCGTCGGATCCGTCGATAACAGCCTGACCGAGCCGATCGGCCCAAACTTCGGAAGCGCGGCTGACCCAAGCGGTAGCGAAGGTTGGTCCGAGGGCCGCGCCTGAGGCAAGAAATAGGGATTTGCACAATCCCTCCAGCCTTTGCTCAATGGGGTCCTTAAATCCAGCCGCGTCGGCAACTGGAATGGCGGTAGCCTTGGCTAGACGGGAAATTGGCCGATCGACTGAAGGAGAAAGGCACCAAAGATCAGCGTCGTCCTCGGGAAAAGGATAGAGAAGGGCAAAGCGACGGGAAAAATTAATCTTGCGCTCCGGAGAGGCCCGCTCATCCTTGACTACGGAAAAAAGTGGGTCAGGAGAGGGCAACAACTTTGCGGTCTTTTTCCATCTCTTCAAAAGATCCTTGGAAGGATCGGCTGAGACAGGAGGAGACGCGTTGAGCGTCTCAACAACACATTCGATCAAGCCGTCTGCGTCTGAGATATCCGGGGGAACCTCTGCTTCCCGACGGGAATCCTCGTCAGAGTCCCTGTCTGAGATTTGGCCATCCTCTGCGAGCTCCCGCTCCTCGTCGAAGTCCGCAAGTAAGGCGGTGTCAGAAACCTTGCGTTTCCCTGCTACCCCTGAGGGAGGTTGGCAAGTCAGCTGGGCAAGGAACTTGTCGAAGGACTCAGGGAGCCAGCCCCTGAAGGGAAGAAATAGAGTTTGCGACATTTCTTGCCCGGGGAGGTTCAGGTACTGAAGCCCATGCACCCTGGCTATCCGAATGAGATCTATATATTGATCAGGTAGACCAAGGGTCAGAATTAGAGATAGATGTATATAATTATACAGGCCTGGGGGGGGGGGTCAGCCATCCCTGGAGTGAAGCCTGGAACGCTTAAAACCTTGTGCTGATGTGGACTCTGCCTCTGGAAGAGAAAGCTAACCTGCCGGCGCCTGTGCAGGTAAAATAGAGCCCTGCGGGGTCTAGAAGGGACCTGCGGCAGACGGGCCATCCGAAGAGAGCGCTGCAAGACTGCGCCTTTCGGAGAGAAAACAGCGCAAAACAAGCCAGCGGGATGGCTGGCGTGAGAGTGGAGAGCCGCTGCTGGACTGGGGGTGCCGAAGTTAAAGAATCCAGCAGCTGCCCCCAGCCAGGAGAACTGAGCCATAGCTCCCGTCTCCAAGTGCCTGAGGGCTCAGGGAACAGAGCGGGTGCTCCGGTCCCAGTAAAAGTTGCCCCCAGCAGAGGCACGTGCAGCCAAACAGGGCAGCAGAGAGCAGGGAACAGTGTATCCGGAGAAGCGGTGGCACGCACTGTCGACAAACCGGCAAGGAGAGGAAGGAGCCCGACGGCAGGAAGAAAGGCGAGGGGCCAGGCAATGAGAATTGGATGCCAAGGCAGCTCCCCGGTCAGGGGGGGGAGCAACGGAGCAGAAAGGGGGGGAGTGCGAGTCCAAACACAGCTGCGTGGCTAGGGAGGAGACTGCAGCCACAGGGTGAACAAAAAGCAACGGGAGTCAGAGCAGAAACCTGGGACGCAGAGGATGCCAGAGGAAGGGAGGAGCGGTCAGAGCTCAGTCCTCCTAGGAGAAGCGCAGGCAGAAAAGGCAAAAGGAGACGCCGGGCCCGAGAGACCGCAGTAGCGCGACGCAGCGCACGGCCAGCCCCAGCCAGACAAGGTCAACAAACAGGCGGGGAAGAGCAGACCTAGGGATCAAACCAGGTCTGGGAGCAGGCAGGGGAGGACAGAGCGTTCCCCTGTCTGCGAGTGTGCTATTTGCTTATCCCCTATTTGCTTATCCCCCCTTAGCAACGCAGGACACAGAGGCGACAAGGGCGGCACGAGCACCGCGCCGACGGAGTCATCGTCGAGGACCGACCAGCGCAATCGGTCAGCGGAGCAGGAGGCGGTCGGACCGCAGCCGCCTGCGAACGGCACGACCGGAGGCGCCTTACGCGTGTCAGATGGTCGGCGCTCCGACATTGTCCGAGGGATGCGTGACACGCAGACATTGCTGTCGGGGCAAAGGGAATTACTGGGGAGGTGGCAAAGTCGGGAGCCCTCAGGAGGAGGGGGAATTAACCAGCCGTTCCAGCTCGGACGGGCAGGGGCCGTCCACCAACGAGCCCAGTTGAGTCGCTCGCCTCGCCAGTTGAGTCGCCCTCCCAGTCGCCGGCTGCTCCCGGTAACAAATAGCCGCATTTGCCTTTTGCCACCAGCAAATTTCCCTCTTCTAGTGTAGACAGCGCAATTAATCTCGGTGCGCTAAGTCACGCGGACCGCCCCTGCCCTCTCCATCGCCGTAAAGGTGAGTGCCGCGGGGAGGTTTGGGCCGGCAAAAGAAGCCCGCCTCGGGCGGCATGACGGCAACAATCGCCCCTGCGGATGGGCCGCCAGAGTCAATGGAACCGAAAAAAGCAGAGGACCGCTCAGCAGCTCACCCCTGAAGTCATTCCAGAAGCGGCTCAGAGGGGATCTTAGGTGTCGTTTGGAAAAAAAGGCAATTGGTGGACAGCTTTTCCCTTCTCCCACTGAAGGAGTCAGTACAGATGAAGGAGGAGGTCGAAAAAGGAGGTTAAGGAGCAGAGTAAGCCATATAGCAAGATACCCACAACATACTGTACCTACATACCCTGAAGGACACGTGATCGCCCAGTCACTTCAGATCACAAGGTCAGAAACAGGACCTAGGGCCGTCGTCAGGAAACGGCACGCGCGGGAGCCCCAGACGTATAACGCGTGACCGTACCGGGGTTTCCGAGAAATTCTAATCGACGGCAACAGTGAGAGAATTGGAGATGAAGGGATACCTTCATTGTAACACCGCTTTTGTCACCTATTTCAAGACACGTTTGAAGCGCCAGAAACAGTACGAGGGCTGCGCGACGAGGAAATCGAAGGAAAGGGCTAGAGAACGCACCCAAGTCGCATCCAAAAAACCACAAACGGCAGAAAAGAGTCCTATTGCTAGATGCTTTGTAACATGGAATGGACAAGATATCCATTTCTTCGCCATTCAAGGGATAGAGAGAGTCAAACTGGGAGTGAGAGGGGGAGACCATTTAAGCCTTTTAGAAAGGAGAGAGCTGTTTTGTATTTGCCATTCGGGGACACGTTTGCCCTTAGGACTCATTTAGGAGATCTGAATTAGACAGAACAGAGATTTACTGGAATTCGCCGTCAGATCTCGATTCAAAAATCGGCAACAAAACAACTCAGCGACGGCTTTTAGAGTCAATCGTAGGTGCAAAGTGATTGACGTCAATTAAGTTGGATCATTTTACACATTTTGAACATTGATTAACATGGTGAAAATGAAGAAATAACTTGAACTCCTGACGCGCAATCCGCGAGATAGGAGACGAATGGCCCGCGGTTTGGGGTTTAGATGAAGAGAACACAGTTAATCCCCTCAGAATTTGAATGGGGTTGAAAGGAAAATGGGAGGGAGTAACAGGGTTTCAATTCCAGACGGAACACGCCGTTAACAGAGACACCTACGACAAAGCGCCGGAGGGTACCAAAAGCGTAAGGTGAACCGTGCGGGGACAGTACCTAGCAAACTTTTGGACGCAACTAGAACCAAACATTTGGTTTTTGCTCATGAAAAGCCTCGATATATATATCTTTGGATCCAACTTTTTGGACTGGAGCGGACGGGCAGGGGCGCTCCGCCAACGAGGCGAGTTGAGGCCAATTTCCGCTTTTCCACCCACATATTTGCCTCTTCTGGCACAGAGAGCGCAATCGCAATAAGCCGCGTGGACCGACCCTGCCCTCTCAGGCGCTGTAAAGGCGAGCGCCGAGGGGAGTACAGATGAAGGAAGAGAATCGGAAAAAGGAGGTCGAGGAGCAGAGTAAGCCATAGAGCCAGATACCCAGAACTTTCGGCAGCTGCCTTTGGCCTTTCGGCTCCCTAGCCAATATAATGGCCGAGAAAGGCCCCTCTATTTGGCAACGGAGACGGGATTCGCGAGGCGTACAGGGTCGACGGCGGCTTGCGGCGGCTTGACGACCAGCAGTCTCGTCGGAGGCCGGCGCCGACCCCGAGACGCAGAGGCATCGGTTAGACGCGCCGCTGTGGTTACGGCCGCCCGCCGCCCAGAATTCATCGCCCTTTCAGATAGGCGCCCCGGGGGCGCCGCACGCAACCTCACCGGTGGATGAAAAACCTGCCTATTGCTGGCAATTCAACAAAGACCAATGCAAGCGGGGAACCTCAAGCACGAGTCTTCGGGCTGCAGGGGAGCACCCCCCCATACTAGATGTTTTTTCGGGGGGGCCAGGCCGGACGAAGCTCAAAAACCCAAAGACCCCTAGTTGACATCGACGCAACCTGGCCACGACTAGATCGGTACCTTAGGCAAAGGGGATGCTAAAGCGTTGAAGGAGCCCTTTCGGTGGGGATTTAGGAGACCGTTCCAATCGACATGGGGAAGTACATGAAAACCTTCCGTCGGTAGCTGCAAATCCCCAGCCGGTACACCGGAACACCCTGCAAAGAAGTAGAATTGGGCCAGACGGCGGACCTATTTGCTGCCCCTCCGTTGGAAGACTCGAGAGCGTCTCCGTCGGGGGCGGTTCCAAAGAAAGAGGCCGGGTAGTTCCGCCTCCTTCGTCCTTTATCCTACCCAAAAGGCTCGTCGGCAAACAACCGCATCGACCCGCAACTCGGTTCGGCGTCTTACGCGTCTTTTGACCCGGCGTGGACGCTAGTCGAGAAGGCAGGAGCGGGTGCTCGGTTAGCCAAAGCAGATATTAAGTCAGCCTTCCGCTTACTACCCATTCATCCGGTCAAACCTAGAAAGTTACCGAGAGATTCAGCCAGACGCGGCGCTTGCCGCTCGAATGGCTTTTTAGGAGCACCGCGTGTTTCGGCCGCTATGCCCTTTATCAAGCGTTCTAAACATACAAGTGAATGTATTTAGACATTAGCCTGAACAAAGACCAACCCCAAAAGGGGGTTGTGCGCCAATACAAAAGGGGTGTTGCTGGAGCACCCGCATTGCTAAGTAAAAATGTCTAGAAGTATAAGGGAAGTGCTACTGGCATAACCAAATGGGTCAGTGCGCATTCCCTGGGCCCCTGTCTAAGTCATTCGGTAGATATGCAAATGCGCGCGTTCCCAAAGACAGGGGTTTTTAGTTCCAAAGTTAGGATCGTAAAGTTGAAAAGCCACCCTACCACGTCAAGGTCAACCCCATATGGCGCTCAACTTGTTTACCTACCGGTCATAGTATGGAGGATCCTGTGTCTCTCTGCCTAATAGCATTAGTTCAAGTAAAAGTCTGCTGAACCTTCGTTTCTGTCTGAGGGCTAAATCCTGCTAACTCGCAGCTTTTAAGAGAGAGCGATTGCCCAAACCAACGCCCCGTTTTAAAAAAAGGGTATCGGTAGGGTGCGGTTAAAAGCATAGGGCCACAATACATTGATAGGGGTGGGTATGGGGGTGCTGCAAGCAACAGGAAGCTAACCCATTTGGTGATGTCAATAGCACTTCCCTTATACTTAGATTCGACATTTCGACTCAGCAATGCGGGTGCACCCACCACCCCCCTTTTGGTTGTGCAACGATCCCTCCAAGTCATGGACATTTGAAGAAATGATTCGTGCTGCCAATAAAATACACCCTACCGTTACGGAAATAGGAGGCAACGCCATTCACTTCCTAGATGCGACCTTAAACATTAATAACGGACGCATAAACGCCAGCCTGTTTAGAAAAGAAACAGATAGAAACAATATACTGCTGGCCTCTAGCTTTCACCCCAAAAGTGTCCTCCGCACGATACCTAAAGGGCGATTTACAAGAGCTTGTAGAATCTCGTCAAATGACGCGAGCTAGGCGAAAGCAGCGAATGCCCTGAAGACAAGGTTCAAAAATAGGGCTTACAACATTGCTGAGGTTGAAACCTGGGAGAGAATAGCCAAATCCAGTAAAAGGGAGGAATCGTTAACATACTGTACCAAGCAAAAGGGGCAAAGAAAAAAGAGAGGTTACCGACGGTGAGCCAATTTGGTCAACCAAGTCAACAAATTGAAGGGATTGTTTCAAAATACCGGCCACTGCCGTTGCGGGACAAAATATTGAAAGCAGAAATACCCACATCCCCATTATTTAGCTAGACCAAAGGAAAAACCATACGAGATATACTAGGTCCGGCTGAAGTGTACCCCCCAAAACGCCCGGCAAGCTAAAGGTTTTTAGGGGAACCCGAGAAAGGGACCTTTCCATGCATGGGATGGATATGTTGTTCATCCATAATCAAGGGAGAAATAGTGAGACACCCAACATAGGCTACCCCCATCAAAATACATCATGATGCAACTTGTGATACAGAGAATGTTAGATCTCTTTGGAAATGTCCACGTGGCCAAGGACATGTTGGTCAAACAAGTAGGAGCATTAAAACAAGGATTAAGGAACACAGGGGTAACATTCGTCACTTTAAGCCAGGTTCCTGTACACATACTACCGTATCAAGACATTTCAACAAGGCAAAGCAGAATCAAACGCGGTTGAAATGGATGGTCCCACAAAGGGGAGGAAACACGAAGCAATACTTAATGCAAAAGGAAGGATTTGGGATTCCAAAACTAGACACCTGGCCACCGCTAGGCATGAATGAAAGTTGGAATGTCAAATGTTACTTGGAACATAAAGAGCATATACGGTTTGTTTGCAACAAGGATTGGAATGCAACAATGTGTATTGTGAAAACCATTAAGCCTCACAGTGTAACCCATGTATCTTTTTGGTTTCACTTTTCACATACCAAAATTGCCCTTCATGGAAACACTCGAATACTACAATACGACATAATGGTAAGATGGGCAATTTCAATAAAAGGATAAATTGGTATGTGGTATAACCTTTTTTTGGGGAATACAAATGAATTAATGCAGAGCAGCCATTCCAACTAAATAATGCTTCATTTCAGGTGTGAATTAAAGGTAGGCCAAGAGATTGGCAGTACCAGGAATTGGAATCCATCCATGGAAACGCCCACTTGGACTTTTGGACACATTCTCACTGGACTCATTGGACGTAACTGACTTGGAGGGATCACTGCACAACCCCCTCTTGGGGGTGCTCTTTGTTCGTGCTAACGTCTAAATACATTGTCTTCGCTCGTATGTTTACAACACTTGATAAAGGGCTTAGCACCCGAAACATCTTGCAGTCAGAAAAACGCATTCAAGCAGCAAGTACCGCGTCTGGCCGAATCTCTCAGGAACTTGATAGATTTGACCACCTTGATGGTCATGGTGCGCAATTTCAAACAACCGTCGCGCGTGTCAAAGACTTAACGGGAGGGGAACTGAGGAATTTGTGGTCCCTTTAGCGCCGGAAAAAACGGTGGGGCTCGTGACCTGTCTTGGTTTTCGAGAGATCAATATTGAAGTCAGGCGAATCGAAAAGTTCTGCCGATAGATTACAAGGCAGGCGCGAGGCCGCACTCACCTTTCGGCAGGCTGAACTTCGCCTGCCGAGTGATGGAGACGGGCACCGTATTCGCGGGCTGGGAAAATTGCCCCTAGGGGCAGCGGCACCCCGTCACCACATGCGCTTACCAAAAGAAGCCAGAGATGACTTGGTGATTTGCCGACGGTTCCTGGAGACATTTCATGGAAAGTTAACATTCCCTGCAAACGAATGCGGCTTTCCGGCCAGTACGCCTTCCCGGAGTGGGTAATGCGATTGCTGACTCTTTATCTCCGTTCCAGCGGGAGCCTTTTCGACAACTGGCAGCGGCGGCAGAATCGGAAGGCCGTCGCTTCCCAGAGCGGCTCGGGACGATCGGATTGGAAGGTCGTCGGTGGCCCGGTCCACGTGGGCGTCGTATGGTAAGGTCTGGAAAGATTGCCAGCGGCTGGGCAATTGGGCGGGAGATCTGCATTCCCCCCAGGACAGGCAGGAGCTTACGTTTTAATGGGTAGAACGGACGGCAGAGCAGGGAAGGTCGGCGGCGCAGAAGGGTAAGGCGGCTCTTGCCTTTCGGTTTAAGTTAGGGGGTAGGGAACATTCACAACGTTTGCGTGGCCCTTTTTCTTCCCTTTCCAAGTTGGGGAGCCGCGAGGTCTGGCAAACATTCCCACGGGGGAATTCAGAGGAAAGATGCGGAGCCCAACGAGCAGAGGGTAGACACGTGGCCAAGTAGGTCCGAGACCCAGCAAGCGGGCAAGGGTCACGGGGTGGTGTTACGTGCCCGAAAAAACGGGCCCATTTGCCCAGACGTCAACGTACATCAATTCTTAACGACTCGGCCTGACATTAAGGGACCCTCCTTTACACGCGAGGATGGAGCGCCCATCACCGGCTTCCGGTTTGAGGGTATTCGGATGGGGTTTGGAGAAGGCGGGGAAGACTCCGCTCGAGTATGGATCCTGTTCCTTTCGGATTGGGCAGCTACAGAAGTGGCACTTTTGGGCCCCAGCCATGCGGCAGTGACAAGGATTGGCGGATGGGAATCCAGGAGATTTCAAAGTTACGTACGTCCTGCGCGATTGCAACGAGGGACGGTTGCTTGTAGGGGAAAGCCTTGTGGCAAGGGTGTTATTTCACAGAAGGCTGCCATCGTCCATCTCGTTTAAGGTGGAGTCAACGAACAGGGATCGTCGGACGCTCCTTTGCGAATTGGGCGGAAAGGAGAGCCGCGGTTGCGAGGAGAGGCGCGCGGCTGGGTTTTCCGGAACATCCGGTTACAGTTAAACGGTTTGCTTTTCCTCGTCTACGGTGGCCCGCCTTGTTTAACAGACCGATGGAAAAGGCAGCAAGAGAGGAGCACCCCCATGTTCTGGTGCCGCGCGCGGGTGCTCACGACATGAGAGGAATAAGCCAGAAGGATCTGGCGAGATGAAGGAAATCGGAGATCCGCTACATTGCTTCGTTGTTCCCCGTAGTGGCCATGGTGCGGTCAGAAACGGTACTCGGGCTTGTACGGCGGTGGGCTAAGGATCCTTAGGCAATGGAAAGGAGCAGGATAAAACGGAACCAATTGCTCAGCGCCTTCATTGGAAAGTCCGGCGGGGTGGCGGTCAGGCATAAGGATCCCGAGAAGGCGTTGCCGGGATATGACAAGCGGGACCGAGTTCATTTGTCAGAGGTCAGCCTGGATAGATATAAAGAAGAAGTAAGCGTTTTTGGAGAAAAATAAACGACCCTCCAAAGAAATGTACCTCAGTCCCGTCTGATCTGGTTCCTGTGTTAATCAACAGCTTGTTTCCCCTTCTGCCTTGCGCAAAGTAAAGGCCCGCTCTTTACCTTACTGAGCTGTCCGTATCCCTCAGACTAGTTGGAGAGATCATTTGCACGCTGTGACATAGCAGAGAGGAAGGAAGGGCCAGTGTGTGCACGAGCAGCTATTTTTTGCCATCCATACTCGTTCTACTTCATTCCAGATCGCGGCAGCCCGGCCGAGGCCGACCGCGTCGCCCCCTTCTGATGCGTGCGCGCTCGCACCCTGCGAGGGTCCCTACCTGTCCAGGGGTCGGAACTACAAAACCTTTTTAACAGTGCTATAAGTTATAGTTCGACGCCGTAGAAAGTCTGTCTACACTCAAGTATGTATATACCCAAGACCTCTATAACAACTTCTTGGGTTGAAAACCTAATTTTCACCAATTTCCCAAGTGAACAGTGCAGAAAGTTCAGCAACAAAGTTGTATCAATTACAATGCAAGAGCAAACTAGCTAGAAATACAGGGAATTCATAACAATCGAAAAACATTTCATCGCTATAAAGTTTTCTGGGCAAACTATAAAGTTAGAGGGCAAACTTGAAAGTTAAAGGGAAAACTTGAAAGTTAAAGGGAAAACTGTAGGGGGCGTGGCCAACCGGCCAACTGTGCAGACGCGCCTTTACGAAGCTCTCAGTCCAGCTCCCCCAGATTGACCCTTACCCACGGCACATCTCGCCCATTGCCTCCAATTCTAGTCCCGTCAAATAGGAGAGGGCAACCGCTACAAAAAGAGCCCTGAGGCGCTAGGGTCAGTACAGCCCGACCCAAGATCCCGGCCCAGCACCGCGCCAGAGCCTCGGACCAAATTTGAAAAGCCAAACGGCGGCGCGACTGGACCAGAAGGGCAGCAAGAACACGCTTCAATCCAAGGCCCTGTTAAAAGCCATACACACAAGCCTCAACGGGGCAAGTACCTCGGGGCCCCGTGGACACTTGACCTACCTCTCTCATAGTGGCCAATAGCACACACAGTCCTCTCATTAGCCTCCAAAGTATCGAGGCGCCTCACCAAGGAAATCCCTCAATTACTGCTAATGGGCAGCACCCTACCCTTGCTGACTGGGGGAACAAAGAGTGATCCTACAACATATAGCAAGGCTAAGGTCACCTACAGCAAATTGAATAAACAGCAAATTGCAGATTCAATTTGGAGCTGCGCACACTTTGCACCTCATCAATTGCCTTTAATAGAGCTTTGGGACTAACGACACCCCACAATGGATATCTAATATTGACCAAATGCTAGATCTCATCTTGCTAAGTGGAAAATAAACATTTTATCACGGGGAAATACGGGAAATCGAAAGAGGGCGTAAGAGACGCTCCCAAACAGCATAAAATGACCGAATTCCAAAAATTTCCAAACAACTTTTTAGCCCCAGCAGAGCAAGAAAGGGCACGAGTAGAGTCCGAAAGGTCGGAACAGGCCGAAGGAGACGACCAGGCCTCTGACGACGACTCGACCGTTTCAGAAGGGAACGCTTACGCTCTCTTAAAAACTTGACCCGCAAAACGAGACTTGAAAGATTTAGCGACTCCGATTAACAATGCGCTAAAACAAGAGCTTGCTGACCTACAGGCAGAAATCGCATCCCCACATGCCAGAACTGAAACGACTGAGTGCTGAATGGAGCAAATTGAGCAATCCGTCGACTCGTTACTCAATGTATCCCAAATACAAAACAAAGCTAGACAATCTTTAACTCGCAGAGCAGAGGACCTCGAGAACAGAGGGAGACGGTGTCATTTACGCATAAGGGGTCTTCCCCAAACAGTGGAGGCAAATGTCCTCAGACACTAACTTCACGGTTTCATTCAGCGCTCAATATGCCCGATGCTAACGAGATCCGAATTGAAAGGGTTCATAGAGCATTCGGACCAAAGGGACTCCCGTCTGATAAAACAAGGGATGTAACATGCTGCTAATTACACTTTACAGTGAAAGAGGAAATACTCTCTAAAGCAAGGCAACAGAAGCTGATCAAAATGGATGGCGCTCAAGTCTCTATCATCAGTGGCGGAACTACCGGGGGAGCAGGAGGTGCAGTTGCACCATGGCCCTCCCCCCCTCAGGGCCCGCCGGAGCCACTGAGGATCATAGCATCGCGTTGACGCGCTGCTTGCACATAATCCAGGGGTGCCTCGATGACCAGCACTCTCGTCAGAGGCCAGCGCCAACCCCGAGATGCAAAGGGATCGGTTAGACGCGCCGCGGTGGTGACGACCGACGACCGCCCAGAATTCCTCACCCTTTCAGAGAGGCGCCCGAAGGGAACCTCCCCGGCGGACGAAAACCCCCGCTATTGCTGGCAATTCAACAAAGGCCAATGCAAGCGTGGAACCTCAAGCACGAGTGATCAGACTGCAGGGGAGCACACCCCCATACTAAATGTTTCGGGGGGGGGCAAAGCCGGACGAAGCTCAAAAACGCTCAGTGAACCTCGACGCGGCCACGGCTAGACCGGCACACGTTAGGCAAAGGGGATGCAAAAGCGTTGAAGGAGGGCTTTCGGTGGGGATTTAGGATACCGTTCCAACCTACAGTACATCACACCTACATGAAAACCGTCAATCGGTAGCTGCAAATCCTGAGCCGGTACACCGGAAAACCCTGCAAAGAAGCGGAACAGGGCCGGGTGGCGGGAGAGCGTCTCCGTCGGCAGTTCTAAAGAAAGAGGCCGGGAAGTTCCGCCTCCTTCGTCCTTTATCCTACCCAAAAGGCTCGTCGGCAAACGACGATATCGACTGGCAACTTGGTTCGGTATCTTACGCGTATTTCGACCGGCCATTGGCGCTAGTCGAGAAGGCAGGAGTGGATGCTCGGTTAGCCAAAGCAGATATCGAGTCAGCCTTCAGCTTACTACCTATTCATCCAGACTGTCGTCGTCTATTGGAATGTGCTCTAGATGATTTTCTTGGACGTGGATCTATGTCTGCCGACGGGATGTTCTATCATCTCATGCTCATGCTTTAGCTTTAGTTTAGCTCTTTTCTAGCGTGGGTGCTACCAAATAGGTTCAATTCAAAAGGTCCGGTACGCTACCTTGACGATTTTCCACGTGCCGACTCCACAAGTTCCGAACGCTTTGAAGACTTTACGGGAGGGGGAGTGTGGAATCAGGGCTCCCGTTAGCGCTTGAAAAAACGGTGAGGCCCGTGACCTGCCTTGGTTTTCCAGAGCTGCAGATTGATACACGGACGGGTGAATGCCGCCTCCCGCCGCTTGGCAAATTGGGTGAATTAAAAAGTTCGTGGATAGATTACAAGGCAGGCGCGAGGCGACAAGCAGGCTGAATTTCGCCTGCCGAGCGATGGAGATGGCCAGAGTATTCTGTCGCAGGCTGGGAAAATTGCTGATGGGGGCAGCGGTGCCCCGTCAACGCGTCCGCTTACCAAAAGAAGCCAGAGATTGTGATTTGCTGCCGGTTCCTAGACACATTTCACGAGAAGTGAATATTCCCTGAAAAAGAATGCAGCTTGCCGGCCAGTACGCCTTCCCGGAGTACCTAACGCGATGGCTGACTCTTTATATCCGTTCCAGCGCAAGTCTTTTCGACAACCGCCCGCCAATTCCCAGAGCGGCACAGGACAATCGGATTGGAAGGTCGTCGGTGGCCCGGTCACCGACGGGCGTCGTACGGTAATTCGGGAAAGATTGCCAATGGCTGGCCGATTGCCCGGGGGCTCTGCATTCCCCCCAGGACAGGCAGGAGCTTACGTTTTAGCGGGTAGAACGGACTGCAGAGCAGGGAAGGTCAGTGGCGCAGATCGAGAAGGGTAAGCCGGCTCTTGCCTTTCGGTTTAAGTTACGGGGTAGGGAACATTCGACCAAGTCTTTTGTCGTCAGGCAGCCGATAAAAGGCTTCGACAGAGGTCGGCTTCGACGGAGGTCGCCTTCGACAAGACTCTAGGAGACCTTTGTAGGTTGACACGTTACATGGTTCACTTCACATATTAGGCCAAATGTTTTTCAACATATGAAACGATAATGATGCATGGTTCACACATGAACAAGTTCAATAGAGACTAGAACATGTTAAGATTAACAAAGGCCTGGGGCCAGACGGTATTCATCGCAGGGTAATTAGCCATCTTAGCTCTGTGATTGCCAAACCTCTTTACTTCATTTTTCTGGATTCACTGAGCTCTGGCATAGTGCCGAGAGACCGGCAAATTGCTTATGCGGTGCCTCGATTCAAAAAAGGATCCCGTTCTCAGCCTCAAAACTATAGGCCGGTTAGTCGGACGTCAGTGGTAGGAAAGCTTTTCCAAGGGTTAATAAAGGATAAGATACTGGACTTCATAGCAAATCAGAATACTATGAGTGCGTGCCAGCATGGTTTTATGCGGAATAGATCTTGCCAGACTAACGTAATTTCTTTTGAGGAGAAGGTAAGTAGAGACCTCGATTCTGGGATGGCAGTGGATGTGATTTGATAAAGAAAAATTGAGTGGAGACTGCGCTGTTAACTAAAAGTTCCTATGGGGAGAGCAGCACCAAAAACAGTGGAACCACAATTCCACTCTCAGTAGAAATGATCAGCAAAAAAAGGTGCGCTAATATTCTTATTGCGCCTTATACATACACCTGAAAGGAAAGAAAAACTATATATGGAGTAGTACGTTCAGCACTTATTAAAAATAACTCAGATGTTAGAACTACTCACAATAAGGATCGTCAAACAGAAGCGTGTAAAATGCTTTCCCGTAGCAGGATATATACGATGTAAAGCTGTGCGGTAGTTCTAAAAGGAAGAAAGGCTACAGATGGTGAAGAATCGTCGGGAATCCAACACAGACCCTGCGGGTCCTAAAAACTTACCAAACGGCAGCAGGGTGAAGCATTGAAAGCACCGCAAAGGAGCCGCTCGATGTTAGCGTGTTCTCTTAGACGCTGTTAAACACCGGTCTTTAAGTAAAGGCAGCCTTGCTGATGTGATCCACGTCCTCGATCGGTACCGTATCCCTTTCTTTCTCTCACAGTTAGTCAGGTCGCCTCCGGTGCAGTATAAAGTTTAGATAAGTAATTCAAGGGGAGAGTAATTCTATATCAAACTTTTATTTCAGTAATATACATGACCCAACGCGTTTCATATCCTACGATACTTCCTCAGGGGCATCACACGTGTAACTTCACGTCATGGATTAAATAGAGCATGTCCTTGATTCATTAGCCTAATTGGTAATTGGCAACAAAATTTCGTTTTCAAAACTTACAATTTCGTTTAAAAAAGCGTCAATTATAATAAATTACAATAAAAGGGTCATTATAAACACACATAAATAAGCATAAAACAGTGTTAATATTAGATTAAAAAACATTTCATTATAAACACACATAAATAAGCATAAAACAGTGTTAATATTAGATTAAATGTGATTTACTTAGACTTTGTGAAAGCATTTGATACAGTGCCACACAAAAGGTGACTGGTTAAATGAAGGAACGTTGGCCTGGAACATAGAATTTGTACCTGGATAGAGAACTGGCTAAAAGATAGACCACAAAGAGTGTTGGTAAATGGAACTTTTTCCAATTGGACCGGTGTGGTTAGTGGAGTACCGCAGGGCTCTGTACTAGGTCCCTTGCTTTTCAACTTGTTTATTAATGACCTGGAGGTGGGCATTGGAAGAACGGTTTCTAGTTTTGCAGATGATACTCAATCGAGCAGAACTATAGGATGCTGCCACTTTGCAGAGTGATTGGTCTAAATTGGAACACTGGGCAGCAAACTGGAAAATGAGGTTCAATGTTGATAAATGCAAGGTTATGTGCACTTTGGCAAAAATCATATCAATGCAAGTTAGAGACTAAATGGCAGTGTGTTGGGAGTTTCCTTAAATGAGAAGGATCTAGAGGTCTTTGTAGATAACAAGTTGTCTAATTCTGGGCAGTGTCATTCTGTGGCTACTAAAGCAAATAAAGTTCTGTCTTGCATAAAAAAGGGCATTAACTCGAGGGAGGAAAACATAATTAGGCCTCTTTATAGGTCCCTGGTATAGCCTCATCTGGAGTATGCAGTGCAGTTTTGGACTCCAGTCCTTAAGAGGGATATGAATGAGCAGGAGAGAGTGCAGAGACTAAGTGCAACTGGTTAGATGAATGGAAAACTTCAATTATGAGGGTAGACTGTCAAGGTGGGAGTTATTTTCTCTGGCAAAAAGGCGCTTGCGAGGGGACACGATTACGCTTTACAAGTACATTAGAGGACATTATAGACAAATAGCAGGGGACCTTTTTACCCATAAAGAGGATCACCGTACCAGAGGCCACCCCTTTAGACTAGAAGAAAAGAACTTTCATTTGAAGCAACCTAGGGGGTTCTTCACAGTCAGCACAGTGAGGTTGTGGACAGACATAATATCAAAGGCTCTTGTGATACTAAGCTCGATAGTTAGTATAGGTATGGGTATATAGAATCTAATTAAAAGTAGGGAGGGGTGCGTGTATGGATGCTGGGTTTTCATTTGGAGGGGTTGAACTTGATGGACTTTGTCTTTTTTCAACCTAATTTAACTATGTAACTAGGATATTTCCACCAAACGTTTGCGTGGCCCTTTTTCTTCCCTTTCGGGGTTTGGGGAGCTGCGAGGTCTGGTAAACGGTCCCACGGGGGAATTCAGAGGAAAGATGCGGAGCCGAACGAGCAGAGGACAGACAAGTGGCTGAGTAGGTCCGACACGGACCGAGCGGGCAAGGTTCGCGGGGTGGTGTTACGTGCCCGAAAAAATGGCCCAATTTGCCCAGACGTCATCGTACAGCAATTCTTAACGACTCGGCCTGACATTAACCCTTTCCCTGCCAGCCCTTTTGTCCTAGAGGCAAACATCTACTGCCAAGCACTTTTTAGATCTTTTGCACTCTTTCACTTTAAGGGCCTTTCCTGGGGCGGCCTTTTAGTTTACCCAGGAAAACAATATATTGTTTTTTCCGGACAACCTGAAGTTTCCAAATATGCAAGAATTTGGGGGTAATTCTACTTCTGAAAAAAAATAGAGGCTTCTAAGTGTCTAATAAAAGGCAAAAAATCATGTCCCACAAAGAACAATCACAGATCTCAGAAAGATCATTTGAGGGACGAGAACACAGCCGATTTGGAAAGGTCTATGTCTCCTGAACGCGGCAATGGAGATTTCTCACTTGTATAACTCAAAATCTCTAATGCAGTACACTACCAAATTTCCAAAGCACCGCTCCACAAACGGCATACTTCTGATTTCAAGGCCAAACATTCCGTTAACGGTAGGTTTACCCGAGAAAACTACCCATTATTAGAAAGAGCAGATTCGGGTGATTGAAAAATGGCGAAATATATCTTTGGACTCCAAACTACCAAGTTGCAATTGTTTCCTAAAGTTATAAGGTTTTAGAGAAATTGGTGAATTTGGACAAAAATGACCTCCAAGCTTCCACTCTACAGCATCATTAGGTATCAATGTAAAACACCCCAAATAGGAAAGCATGGGGTCCACTGAACAGTTTGATGCCCAATATGTATAGGTGTACCCAAGCATGTGGTATATAGGGGTCCTAAAATGTAGACACCTCATTTGAGCTATCAGTTCTGTCATTCCAGATACTGCAAAATCAACACATTTACATAGTTTGGGGGGGGGGGCAAAGTTAGAAAAAAGTAAGTTCAACTCAGAAAACCATCTATTTTCCAAAAGTACACATTCCCCCGAATCCAAATTGGGTATGCGTGTCTTTCTACTCCAAAGCACCAAACCGTTCCTAAATTTGGCAATTTTGGGGCCATTTTCTAAAATCACCTCAACACTTCCAACCTGCAACATTGTATTTCCAACATACTATTATCTATCAATAAAAATCACCCCAAATAGGAAAGCCTGGGGTCCCCTGAACAGTTTAATGCCCAACATGTATAGGTGAACCCAAGCACGTGGCATATAAAAGCCCCAAAAGGAACACCCCCATATAGTCTGTCATTTCAGGTACTGCAAAATCAACACATTTACATCGTTTTGGGGGGGGGGGCAAAAGTAGAAAAGGGTAAGTTCACCCCAGAAAACCATATATTTTCGGAAAGAACGCATTCCCACAAATCTAAATTGGGTAGGCGTGTCTTTGTACTACAAAGTACCAAGCCGCAAATCATTCCAAAATTTGGTGATTTTGGGGACATTTCCAAAAATCAACTCAACATTTCCACCCTGCAGCATCGTATCACCCACATACTTTTAGGTATCAAGAGAAATCACCCCAAATAGGAAAACCTAGGGTCCTCTGAACAGTTTGATACACAATATGTATAGGTGTACCCAAGCACGTGGCATACAGGGGCCCCCATATGGTCTGTCATTTCAGGTACTGCAAAATCAACACATTTACATCGTTTTGGGGGGGGGGGGCATAGTAGAAAAGGGCAAGTTCACCCCAGAAAACCATATATTTTAGGAAAGTACACATTCCCACGAATCAAAATTGGGTAGGCGTGTCTTCGTACTACAAAGTACCAAGCCGCAAATCATTCCGAAATTTGGTGATTTTGGGGACATTTCCAAAAATCAACTCCAAATTTCTACCCGCATACTTTTAGGTATCAAGAGAAATCACCCCAAATAGGAAAGCCTAGGGTCCTCTGAACAGTTTGATATGCAATATGTATAGGTGTACCCAAGCATGTGGCATATAGAAGCCCCAAAAGGAAGACCCCCCATGTGGTCTGTCATTTCTGGTACTGAAAAATCAACACATTTACATCATTTTGGGGTGGGCAAAAGTAGAAAAGGGTAAGTTCACCCCAGAAAACCATATATTTTCGGAAAGTAAACATTCCTGCATACCCCAAATTTGCCCATAAAAGCAACAGTTTTTACATTTTTTAAAATCGCCCAAAAATATTGCAATTGC
The DNA here is from genome assembly GCF_017654675.1 of Xenopus laevis. NCBI lineage: Eukaryota > Metazoa > Chordata > Amphibia > Anura > Pipidae > Xenopus > Xenopus laevis. The sequence goes on along the minus strand of NC_054375.1, from coordinate 32,177,066 downwards.
CCGCATTTATCTCACCCAATTTCTTGCATACAATTGTAAAACAACATAAATATTGATACCAAGGGACTACTGAACAGTTTGATGCCCGATATGCATAGATATACCAAAGCAGCTGCCATGTGCGGACCCCAAATAAAAATAGTGCATATGAGTTTTCTCCGCTGCCGATTCGCCTTCTGTGAACATAGACCATTGACTTTAGATTATGTGCCTCAAGACCCTCGTAACAGAAAAGACCCCCCAAAACCATATGTTTTTGGAAAGTACACATTCTGACAAATCCAACAAAGATAAAGAAGTCTTTCTACACCAAACTACCAAACTGCAAAGCTTTTCGAAACTTAGAGGTTTGGACAACATTTCTGAAAATTGCCTAAAAATGTTGCAGTTTGCCACATTTTTCACACACAATGTTTGACGGACAATGAAAAATCACCCTAAATATGGACGCCAGAGGTCTAATGAATAGCTTGATGCCTGATATGCATAGATTTACCAAAGGATGTGGTGTGTACGGACCCCAAATAAAAAACATGCCTATGAATTTTCACGCTAGACAACTAAGCTGATGAAAACAATACCCCCACTTTGCGTTATGTGTTGTAAGACCCCCAAACTGTAAAAAGCCCCCAGAACACCATATATTTTTGCAAAGTACATATTCTGACGGATCAAATCAAAGTAAAATATATCTTTCGATACCAAAACACTAAACAGCAAAACTATACTAAAGATACAGAATGAAAAATAAAGTAGGGATAAAATTGCAATAAAACCACAAAAATTGGGTAAATCAATGAAATAACAAAATGACTGATCCAACAGCATAATTAGTGGCCAAAATCGATTACCCAATAGTCATGCTGCCAAAACAAATGGTTTTTAGGGGTAAAAAAAAACACAAATGAGTAAAATGAAAAAAAAAATCAAAAAGTCCTCATTGTGAGTTTTTGGTGTATACATGTGTATACACTTCGAAAAGTGGTGCGACAGTGTGTATATAAGTGTGAAATAAAGTGCAAATAAGTGTACATAACTTTAGAAAAAAAAAGAAAAAAAAAACTTGACTAAAATTAGTGTGTAACTGTATATAGATCTAAACAAGTGTAGGGTAGTGTAATGTGTAGTGTGTAAAATAAAGGCCACTTACGGTTGCTGGAGCAGGAGGGACAGTCAGATTGCTCTTGAAGACTTTCAGCAGCGTCTGTGCTGAGTCACTGCAGCCAGGAAGTGCGTGGGCGTCACCAGTGAAGCAGAGAAAAGATGGAAGACGGAGGAGCTGGGAAGTTGCTTCTTGCTGATGAAGAGATCAGCACTGATTTCTGCCACAACGTACTAGGTACGTTCTTGGCAGTTAAAGCCCTTGCCTGACAGAACGTACGTGCTTGGCAGGCATAGGGTTAAGGGCCCCTCGTTTAGACACCAGGATGGCGCGCCGCTCACCGGCTTCCGGTTTGTAAGGGTATTCAGATTGACATTGAACATTTTATTCAGACCCGTTTAGCATACAGGCCACTATTGCGGGGAAGTCGCACACCATATCAACACCTGAAGATATACGTCCCTTCCTACAGGCCTGCGACGCTCCGAAACTTGATCTTTCAAGATCCTTGGAAAGAGGCGGAATCGCCAAAAGCAAAAAGAAGCAAGCCAAGACAAATGCCGGGAACATCTCCCGGAAGCCCTACACCATCTAACCCGGGATGATTCCCCGTAACGACAGAAGGAACATCAAGTCATTTTGCCCTTTTTCCTTTTTTTGGATGCTCCACTTAAATGGATACTACTTCTTTTTGTTCTTCGTGAGACCTAGCATTTTCCGAGAACGGAGCAACTGCAAAATACATGTCGCGCGATACCCCCACCCCCCCAGTTATGGGCCAGACAAATTGTCTGCGTTTTAAGGAGAGAAGCCCATTTAAAACGTATACGTCTCTTCCTATGGTTTTTTCCAGGTTCATGCATTTGCTAGGAATATGTTGTTCCAGTCAATTCATTGTGTTTAAATGCAAAAAATGTTTGGATTCGATTTCAAATACTTTTTTCCAGAGAACCTACCCTATTGCCCTATCCCACTCTGAGCTTGGAAGCAACAATTTCAGTAAGCACTTTTTATAGTTAACTATTGCTTATATGATGGAGAGTAACTTGAAAATCATTTCCCAGAATGTGAATGGCCTAAATGTCCCGGAAAAGAGGAAACAAATGATACATTTGATGAGGAAAAATAAGGGGCATATCATTGGACTTCAGGAAACACATTTTAAGAAAGATGCCCCACAAATGCATCCATTGAGTCAGTACTCGCAAGGGTTTTTCAGTAATAGCCCTTTACAAAAAACCAAAGGAGTAGCCAGAGCCATTAAAAAGTCAATCGATTTCAAGGTTACGGACAGTCTTGGAGATGCGGAAGATAGGTTCTGATAAAAGGCCTATTATACCGCGCTCCTTGGACAATCGGTCGTTTCCGCCTATCCAACCGTAGTCAAGCACAATACTTATCTAAACCAAGTACAAAGATTTCTATATTCTCAGAAGGACTACTGATCTTGGGAGGAGGAGAACATAGCCCAAAACCCCAAACTGGACACATGCAAAGGACAGTCCCTGTTAACTCCCAAAAACATCAATCAAGCTGCCAAATCACTTCAAAAACTGAGAGTCAGAGACTCATGGAGATTTCTCAACCCCACTGCTAAACGATTTACCCATTTTTCGTTTCCCCAAAAGACTTATTCTCGTCTAGATGATGTTTTCATCTCCCAACTTTACTTGCGCTGGCTTGTGAAAGCGGATATGGATAAGATCATCTGGTCAGACCACGCAGCGGTACGGATTGTCATTAACATACCAAACAAACCTAAGCTGGCTTGGAACCGGAGACTTGAGGACAATTTATTAGATTGTGCTGAATGTAGGGAAGAAATTGTGGAAGCTATTAAGGTACAGATTCCCAGAGTAACAAATGATTCCGCTTCACAGCAAACGAAATGGCAAGTGTTGAAATGTCTGATCAGAGGTATTCGGATTAAGCGTGGCGCCCGCCTTAAAAGACACAGGCAGAGTATACTAGGTCATTTACTTCATCAAATCCAACGGTCAGAAGCTCAGCACGTTGAAAAGCCATCGCTCGATATCCTCAAAACTTTAACGGCGAAAAGAACAGAATTCAAACAGATATTAAATGCCCAAAGCAAACATGCAATGATTAAGCAAAGACAAAAAAATAACACATTTGGAAACAAATCAGGGAGATTGTTAGCTAATGCGCTCAAAAATAGACAAAATCTCTCTTACATACATAGAATTCAGAATCCACAAGGAAACTTACAGATCCTACCGACAAAAAGAACTGAAACCTTTAAAAAGTATTGAAGTACAGAAAGGAAAAGTGTGTCCCATATCATTGCACCATCCCATTATTTAGTCTGAGATCCCAACCATATAAGGGAAAACTTAACTTTTATTAAATTATCCAAATTAACACGAGAAAAAATAATAATAAGAAATTAAAAGCAAGGTTAGGTAGGGTAGCTGTATAGACACGAGGTCATCAGCTAATGTACGATATATGAGATCGAGATTGTGATGTGGGTTTATGCTGCAATCGCAACTGTTGCCCACCATCAATCTCGACTGCTGCCGTGCTGGCGTGCCTCTGCGCATATGAGGGATTTCATGGATGGCACTCTGCCTATCGGCTACCCGCGTCCTAACTGTGGACTGATCTCAAAGGAAGGGTGGTGTGGGAGGGTACGACGGGTGCTCTCGATCGCGGAGGTTTGCTTCCGCCTCCTATTGTTTCACTACCTCCTCTCTGATACAAGGGACTGGACGCTAGTACCCTCACAGTTGACACGGGGACTCTCAGGTTGAAGCTGCCATATACGGCACTTGAGTTTATAGAGTACACACTGCGCTTACTTTTTACGTGCCAACATAACTCCAAACGCCATCCATGAATTCCCTCATATGCACAGAGGCACGCCAGCACGGCAGCAGTCGAGATTGATGGTGGGCAACAGTTGCGATTGCAGCATAAACCCACATCACAAACTCGATCTCATATATCGTACATTAGCTGATGACCTCGTGTCTATACAGCTACCCTACCTAACCTTGCTTTTAATTTCTTATTATTATTTTTTCTCGTGTTAATTTGGATACTTTAATAAAAGTTAAGTTTTACCTTATATGGTTGGGATCTCAGACTAAATAATGGGATGGTGCAATGATATGGGACACACTTTTCCTTTCTGTACTTCAATTATATATGTCATGTGACCCTGCACACCATTATTTTGCGATCTCTCTATCAATGGGAGGTGCTACCTATTACCTTTTGTTGCAACCTTTAAAAAGTACTATCAAGACTTAGACAATAGCCCTCAAAATAGGACTCAAGAAAAACTGGAAGCCAGAATTCAAACATATATAGCAAAATATCCCCTGCCAGGCATTAAAGATAATCTCCTTAAAGAAGTATACCGTTCCAAAAACAGAAAGTACTAAACGCTATCAAAAATGTCAAATTGCACAAATCTCCAGGGCCGGATGGTTACACTGGGAAGTTTGAGAAGGTTTTCTCCGCTCCGCTGGCTCCCCTTTTCCTCAACTTTAGAAATGAGATAGATGAGAACCACCCCTTAAATAAGGAAGCTTTACTGGCTTATATCCAGGTCATTCCAAAACCAGGTTAAGATGCCACACTTTGCGGTAATGATAGACCTATATCCTTATTGAATATCGATCTAAAATTAGACACAAAAAGAATAGCGCCGACAATTAACCCACTTCTCCCAAGGTGGATACACCACGATCAAGTAGGATTTGTCAAGGGGAGAGAGGGGAAGGAGAACACAATGAAAATCCTTCATCTGATGAGCTGGCCAAAGGCTCATCGAACACCTTCTCTGCTCATATCCACTGATGCCGAGAAGGCGTGCGATAGGGTCAATTGGACGTTTCTCAAATTAGTATTAGAAGGAACTGGAATGGAGAAGTCTTTTAGGGATAAAATGATGGCTGTCTAAGCAACACCGGCAGCCAAAATACGGCTGAACGGCATCCTTTCCGATACGTTTGATATAAAGAACGGGACACGACAGGGCTGCCCGTTACCCCCATTACTATATGCGATATGCTCGGAACAGTTACCGATAGCACTCGGGAACAATCCAGATATCTCGGGGATGACCATAGACACGCAGGTATATAAACTTGCCGCATTCGCAGACGACCTTCTCTTAGTCAGAACTAAGCCACCTATTTCAATGCCCAATGCTATTAAAGAACTTTTACGGTGAACTCTCAAATGATAAAATTAACATGACTAAATCTGAAGCCCTCCCCATTTAGATGCAGAAAAACTTCAATTTGCCAATTAAAGGAGAAGGAAATTCCGTGGGCGCAAAAATCCCTCCCCCCTCCCCTGTGTTGCCCCCCTCCCTCCTGGCCTACCTGTCCCACCAGGGAAAATGCCCCTAATTTGTTACTCACCCCTCTGCGCAGGTCCAGTCCACAGAGTTCATGTCTATTAGCGAGATGAGTTGAACGTTCTAATGCTAACTCAACAAAACAATAGAAACGTATCGAGAATAAAGGAGTCCAATTCCTCGTAAATGACATTCTTTAGAACAAGGAGAAACATCTGGTTCTTAACCTGAAAGAAAATCCTCAAACATCAGCCTTAGAACAATTCGGGTATAACTTTCACCAAAAATATCAGCAGCTCATCCCATACCCCTCTCCATTACTTGAATGGCATCGGCCTTTGCGATGCAAAACTTACAGTTGAAACATGTCCTCAAAACAGAAACCTCGATGTCCTTAATTGAAGATTCCAAAAATACTTGGGATGAGTGAGACCGCTGGAGATCCTACCAAATCCAGCATTTCTTACAATTCAACCCACTGCTCCCACAAGCTAATCGGACACTGACCCAGTTTGAAACCCTTTGCCATAGGAAAAATGTTCCTTACCATTTTATATCAACGCTTTATAAACTGATAATATATAATATATATTGGAAGAAACTTCCAAAGTTGCCGCATTTTACAAAAACCTGGGAAACAGAATTACTGTTCAATATATCAGAGGATGAATGGGAAAACATTTTCAGGCTATTAGCAAAATGTTCGATAAATAACAGATTCCAGAAGAACTCTTATAAAACGCTATTGTACTGGTATAGAACGCCTACTCAATTCCTCCAAATGCACCCGATACCGGACAACATATGTTGGAGATGTCATAAGGAAGTAGGAAACATCTCTCAGATCTGGTTTTTCGGTGAAAAGTTACAATCGTTTTGTACATACAAATGGCCTATCGGGTTGATTTCACACCTCAACTACATTTAAGTATAGCCTACTAAGTCGACTAATATTCATCCCAAGACACTGGAGAGAGACCACTCCCCAGACATTGGATTACCAATGTCAAAGATATTTATCCGATGGAGGAATTGACTTTGTACCTAGCAGAAAAAAAAGATCACTTTAGATCGACCTGGCAGCCCTGGATCTCCTATTTACATGCACATAAGAAACAAAAAAAAGTAATAAAAACATGCAAGGATATAAATCCAAATGTAAAAAACGAATCCTGGATTGAGGTTCCCCCAAAATCCAGCAACTTCTTTTAGGGCCCTCTTCTGCCCAAACAAAGGCTTCACAGAAATAGGGATACAGCAACATCGTCTATTTCTGTGATGCAAGGATATAAGTCTTCAAGCTCAACCCCCAACCCCTTCCCACCCTTTTCTTACTCGACTTACTTTTTCTGGATCTGATTCTATTGGTATGTTTATTTGAAGAAATGTCCTCTTGTAACCGCATAAGCTTACAATTTTGAGTGAAAATCAGAAATGACTCTTAAATGTATGTTTAGCGTATACTTGTTTATTCTTTATAAATAAAGTTTTCTGGAAATACAACAAAAAAAGGGAAAACTTTAACGTTTTCTTGGCAAACTTGAAAGTTAAAGGCAAAACTTGAAATTTTTCTTGCCAAACTTGAACGTTAAAGGGAAAACTTAAAAGTTTTCTTGCCAAACTTTCAAGTCAAAGGGAAAACTTGAAATTTTTCTTGGCAAACTTTCAAGTTAAAGGCAAAACGTTAAAGTTTTTTGGACAAACGCTAAAGGGAAAACGTTCAAGTTTGCGTAAAGCCTGCGTAAAGGGGATTGCGCCGACAGCGCAGTGGCCTGGCTCCACTACTGGGTAGCCGACGGGGCGTTATAATGCTAAAGTCAGATTGACCCGGGGCTAGGCTTCGTCACAGCAGGCATGGACGCAAGGGACGGAGGCTTAGCTTTAGGCTGGACAACAGGTTGGTTAACAGGAGTACTGTAAGTTATTGCAAGCTATTGTTAAATGTTATATGCAGCCTTCAGCGGCTACTATTTTAAACGTGTCAGCGCATTACTCGTTTTGGTTTTATGCGGCCTCTAGCGGCCAGCGTTTTACGCGTGTCGACGTGTTCATCATTTTTGGTATCATAATGATGATGGTTTGGTTGGTGGATATTTGACCTTAGCTGAAATCAGGTTAGGAAATAAAACAAGCTGCGGTCTTTTCACCCAAAACGATCGCGTGGAGTATTTTTGGGAGTGGGAAGTTGTCGGGGCCGACACGGAGTCGTCCGTAAGTCGCGTGACAGCGCGGTGGGTCGATGGATACAGACGAAACTACTGCTTGCGCTAGGCGACGGGCCGCTTGGATTTCCTAACCTCGACACACAGATTCAGGAGCGGCAGCAGGGCCGCTAAACTTCTCTCACGGCGGGAGAAGAAACTCCTGCTAGTAGCAGAGTTTGGGGCCATCCTCTCTGTAGTTAGAGGCCGCCTCATAGTCAATGGTGGATATAATGACATAGTGCTGATCTCAAGTCTTCGCTGAGGAATGGCAGAGCCTAGTTTGACATATCTATTTTTTGATAGATATGTTTTGCAATATGGCCTTGGGATGAGGCTGGTAAGTCCCTATTTATTTGATCAAATGGGAATAAATGCTGTGGCCATTTTACACCGTGTCTGGCTCCTAGTGTTTCCTTAAGGTATGTAACGACGGCCTACGGTGCCATGGCTGAAATACCAAGAGTCAGTTCAAGAGTCCCCTTGTCATGGCTTCTGCCAGTTACCCAAACCAAAACAAACTTGGCACCCGTCTAATACCCGCCAATAATTCATGTGGCTGTCGTATGTTCCCGGCAAGGCTTTTTCATTTTGAACTAAGCTTCAGAGCATCGGTCACATTTTTCTTTACAGAAGCCTGTTCTACAACAACGTTTAAGCGGCATTTTTACATACTTTCTATGCAGGCAGCCTTTTTTCCAATAAACATACGCTGATAAAATCACAGTACGCTTACCCGTGTTTTTAGTTCAATCGCTGGATGCATTAAGATTGCAAATAAGGACGCGGTGTTGATGGGCGTGCCAAAGGAAAGAACGTCCGTGTCTGTACCTCGATATGTCTTCACAAAGACAACGGGAAAAGAAAACACATCATACAATTACGTTACATTCGCTTCAAGGGATCATTGTCCTTTTAATTACATTTTACTATGACTTAGAGATAAATTCACTTTTAGTATAACATAGAGAAATTGCATGACAATTTCCAATTGAGCAGATCAACTCTCATTCTTTTTGGTGGTTTTTCATATTTTAAGCTTTTGATTCAGCCGCTCTCCACTTTGTCTGCGTGATCCTAGCAGCCATGCATTGATTTGCATAAGAGTCTGCAATATAAATAGGAGAGGGCCTGAATAAAAAGTGCTAAAAAGTAGCAACGACAAGAAACGTGTAGCCTTACAGAGCATTTGCTTTTTCGGGATGGGATCGGCGACCCCCATTTAAAAGGTGGAAACGGTTACAAGAAAAAGGCAAATAATTTAAAAACTAGTAAACACAAAACACATTAAAAAGTGCCTTAGAATTGACAATCCTAGAACATACTCAAATCCCTTTAAATCAGCTTATTAGCTTGCAACTGCCTTTCTTCCCACCCGCTATAGCTCAACATTTTCAGTTTTTTCCTTTTTCCTGGACGATACAGATTATCCGTACGTTATCCGCGTGTACGTAGAAGCAAGTACGCGACATATATTAAATGAGAAAAACAAATCTAAATATACAAAATAGGTTTTTCCCGTTTTTTTTGCTTTTCTTTATTAAACGGTCAAAGTACTACACCGCAATAAAAATTCATCCAGCTCCCACAAAACCGTATACTTACAAAATATGCAACGAAAAAGCAGACGAGGCTCTGGTAGAAAGCGTCCAACGTGGCTATCCAGAATGTAGACATTTTGTAGGACTGCAAAGTAAAAAAAAATATATAGATATATATCTCAACAAGGGAAATTTGGAAACACGTTTCACCCAAAAAATGACACCTGTAAACTCAAAATGGTTGAAAAAAAATTGTCACCCGTCAAACATTCATCCCACCTTTACTTTAATCGCTACAAAAATAGGATCAAACACCGACAACTTGATACTAGTAAAGTCAAGATATAAATATACTTGCATACACCCGTTTCATTAAAGGGGGATCTATGGTCAAAATCTAGCATCTTTCCTAGGCTTTGGGGAATGATTAGAAGGTTATTTGTAATTGCAATGCATTCTTTTTTACAGTTTGCATTCTATAACAGCCATTACCTTATCTGTGTATTCCCCCCAGAATCAACTCAGTTCACTTGTAAAGAAAACCTCATGGCCAGCGGCCGTCTCATCCGCCCGCCCGCCCACCAATGAAAAAACAGTGGGAGGTCCTCGCTGCAATGCTGGCGTAGGCACCATCAGAAAAAGCAGCAAGCATTGCAACAATCATTACCAAATCAGCGCAATCTCCTTGCGCTCGCTGCAATGCTAGGACTGGCACCGTTCGAAAAGGCAGAAAGCATTGCAATGATTGTTACCGAATCGCCGCAATCTCCTTGTGTACAGACAGGCACGGTCAGAAAAAGCAGGAAGAATTGCAGCGAGCTGGAGATGGCGCCCATTCCGTAACAGTGTAGCGGGGGATCAAAAATGAGTCATGTGCTGTTCTGTGCTGTAATGTCACTGTAAGGTTATTTCATTGATTGCGCTAGACTTCCCCCTCTCTCCCGAGTCTCCCCCCCGGTTAGGCAGATGAGAAGGCCGCCGGCCGTGAGGTTTTCTTTAAAAGTGAACCGAGCCGATTCTGGGAAAATACACAGACGGGCAAGGTCACGGCTATTATAAAATCCAAATCGTCAAAAATAAATAATGCATTTAGATTACAAATAGCCTTATAATCATTCCCAAAAGCCGACGAAAGATTAGGCATTTCGACCATAGATCGCCTTTAACCTTTTCACTGCCAGGCAATTTGGCCAAGTTGGAACTTCTATTTCCAGACCCTTTTGGAACATTTTTTGCTCTTTCACTTTAGGGGACTTTCCTGGGGGGGTCTTTTAATTTACCCACCAAAACAAGATATTGTTTTTTTCAGGACAACCTAAGCTTTCAAAATATGCTAGAATTTAGTGGTCATTCCAGTCCTGTAAAAAGATATGGGCTTCTAAGTGTATATATAAAAAAAAATTCCAGTTTCACATGATACAAACGCATATATCAGAAGCATAATATATTTCAGGCACGAGAACAAGGCAGATTTGTCTCCTGAACGAGCCAATACCAAATATATATAGTTTTATGGAGATTTCTCACTTCTAAAGATCAAAAACTCCAAAGCAGTAAACTACTAAATTTCCAAAGCACCGCTCCACAAAACGGCATACGTCTGATTTCAAGGCCAAACATTCCACTAACAGTAGGTTTACCCAAAAAAACTACCCCTTATTGGAAAGAACAGATTCGAATGAGTTCAAAATGGGTAAATATATATTTGTTCTCCAAACTACCAAGTTGCAATTCTTTCCTAAAGTTAGCAATTTTTATAAAAATGGGTTACATTTTGGAAAAATTACCTCAAAGTGTCCAGTCTACAGCATTGTATCTCCCACATATCATTATATACCAATAGGAAAGCCCAGGGTCCGCTGAACAGTTTGATGCCCAATATGCATAGGTACACCTAAGTATGTGGCGTATAGGGGCCTCAGAACAAAGACACCCCATACGAGTCATCAGTTCTGGAATTCCAAATACTGCAACAATCAGCACATTTACAGCAGTTTTCAAGGGGCAAAATTACAAAAATGTATGTTCACCCCAGAAAACCATAAACTTTTGGAAAGTACACATTCTGACGAATCTAAAATGGTTACACACGTCTTTCTACTCCAAAGTACCAAGGCGTAAAGCTTTCCTACATTTCGCCATTTTTAGGACCTTACCGAGAATCAAATCCATATTGCAACTCTGAAGCATCGTATCTCCCACATATCATTATATACCAAGATAAAACACCGTAAATAGGAAAGCCCAGGGTCCGCTGAACAATTTGATGCCCAATATGCCTAGGTACTCCTAAGTATGTGGCGTATAGGGGCCTCAGAACAAAGTTCCCCATAAAAAAAAACCCCATACGAGTTATCAGTTCTGCAATTCCAAATACTGCAGAAGCCACAAAAAAGAAAGCTCTCTGTTTGATTCCAAATTAAGCAGAGAAATCCCTGTCTAAGGCAGGATTTTTTGTTCTCATTTGGTGCGTGAAGGTGTTAGCTACTTGGTGTGTGAATTTGGGGGAATTTGGAGTTGATTTAGTTTATTTAAAATCAATTTTTATTTTAACCCAGAAGGTGAGTGATTGCTAGCCCAGTTTCCTTCACTTCCTGTGGGCTACAAACTCACTGACAGATCCCCCCCCCCCCCTCACCTGGGTGTCAGTTTCACTTGTTTTTTTGGTATTTCGTTTCAGCTGCAATTTATCACTATTTGCACAGATTGTGTGCGTGCTTTTATTTTTATCCTTGTTTTTAAGGAGAGAAAGCTAAAATAGCAGTGCAACTCCCAGGCACCTGCTCACATTAACCCTCTCCCTGCTAAAGCTTCTCATTGTTGCATTTGGATGTGGATTAATAGAATTAAGCTTCTTTTTTGGTGGATTGTTTTGGAAAATAATGGGAGAGAATAAAAAACACAATTAAAAAAAAAAATACCTCAGGCTCCTAAAGGAAAAGGAGCTGAAAAACCTGCCTGTAGTTATGCTAAAAAGCACCAGTCACAGTGTTCTGTCCTCCCTACGTATTACCCTGGGGCAGTGTGTAGTTCGACATGCAGCTAAACCTCCCCACAATCCAATAAAGAGACTAAGCTTGGAGTCTGTAGATTTTACTGGATAAGATAGTGGAATAGAGGTGAAACTGTAATACAATAACAGAAAATATAATGAGTAAGCTTTGCAATGAACTATCAAACATGCAAATGAACATATATGCATATACATGCAACATAAAAATGTTAGCTGGCATGAAATGTCTATGCAGCAATGTCTCTGGGGGGTGCTGGCAGCTGTGGAGGTGTTTTGGTGCAACTATTTCCTTACTAGCGATTCTATCATAAGGGAGATGCAGAACTGTGTGCTTCTTCCAGCAGCATGGTCTGTAAAATGGAGTCCTGGCTCCCACAAGGCATTGCTCTAGGTCACGTGGTGGCAGTACGGTAGCCTAATCAGTCCAGAATACTGCCATAAGCATTATGGAGGTGTAAAATGGAAATAGGAAGTGACCTTGTGCACTTACAACAAGTGTCCAGAGGAGGGAGCGCCGAGCAAATGAATAGGGAAATCCTAAATATGGTAAAGGCGTATGCTGGAGACATGACACTCCCCGTCTGGCATCCATGGATGGCACCATTATTCCTGAGGAGACAACAATAAAGTTAGTTCTGTTACTGGTCTGAAGAACAATTTTGTTTCTCCTTGTTTGGAGGTTTTGACCTCAACTTTGCGGTCTCTCCCATCTTCACTTGGGAATGTTTTGGTGACCAGACCTAAGGGCCATTCGTTTCTCTGCGATTGACAGTCTTTCACGAGAACAACATCACCAAGTCTGAGATTGGGTTTGATAGTTTGCCACTTGTTTCGTGGATGTAAAGTGGAGATATACTGCTTTCTCCATCTGTCCCAGAAGGTGTTTGCGAGACACTGTACTTGTCTCCACTGGCGCTTGTACAAGTCTTTGGTAGTAAACTCTCCAGAAGGAACACTAATTGTCTCAGTCTTTTGAGTAAGCAGAGTGGCCGGTGTAAGCAAGAAAGGATCTTCTGGGTCATTTGAGACAGAAGTAAGAGGAATGGCATTTATAATAGCTGAAACTTCAGCCATGAATGTAATTAGAGACTCATGGGTGAGCCTTGCAGTTCCCACTTGTAAGAATATGGAATTAAGGATCCTTCGGGCTATGCCGATCATTCTTTCCCAAGCTCCTCCCATATGAGAAGAGTGAGGTGGGTTGAATGTCCAGATGCAGTCCTGATCAGTTAGGTATCTTTCAACATCTTTAACATTGACGTTTGAAGGAATTTGTAGCTCCTTGGTTGCTCCAACAAAGTTAGTACCTCTGTCGGAACGAATGTGCTTCACAGGACCTCGTATTGCAATGAAGCGTCTCAGAGCGTTTATGAAACTTGAAGTGTCCATTGACTCAATGACTTCTATATGGACAGCTCGGATGGTTATACAAGTGAATATGACTGCCCAACGTTTACTGTTGGCATGACTTCCTCTCGTGTGACGTGTGGAGACGGACCAAGGGGCGAACACATCTAATCCAACATTGGTGAAAGGTGGGTCTAAGCTGAGTCTCTCAGCTGGAAGATTGGCCATCTTTTGTGTTTGCAGCTTCCTACAGAGTATACGACAAAGAATGCAATTGAAAATTATACCGTTAACGCATCTTTTTGCTCCAATTATCCACAATCCAGCCGTTCGCACGGCTCCCTCTGTAAATAGACGACCCGAATGTTTGACTTGATCGTGGTAGTGGCACACAAGCAAACTTGCAATGTGGTGGTGACCAGGGATGATTAGAGGATGTTTCTCTTCAAACTCTAATTTCATGCTTTTGAGACGGCCACCTACCTTCAATAGGCCAGTCTGGTCAAGGAATGGGTCAAGCTTCCTTAGAGTGCTATCTTTGGTAACAGGCTTGTTTCCTCTGATACAGTCAATCTCTGTGGAAAAGGTCTCTTGTTGTACAGTGCGGATGATGACATATTTTGCTTTCTGAAGTTCTGCCACTGTGTAGACCTTCTGGCAGTGATGCCATCCTTTGCAGGTACTTACATTTGTAGATGAAGTATGTTTAAAGGAGTGAGCTATGTGGGTTAAGGAAGTGACAGCTCGGATGAGTGATTTCCAGGTTGAGAATCTGTTAAATCTGCTGGGTTTAAGTTGGTTGACAGTAGTCGTTGTATGACATGTAGACACTTGTGGACGAATTTCACCATCTGAGTTGGCATCTACTAGTTCAAATGTCTCGCTTTCAGGATTAGTTTGCTCTGTGTTGTACAAGAATGCTTTGAAAAAGCCTAACCGGCGAAACGTGCGTCAGGCACCGTAGCTTTGCCGCCAGCTTAGCGGCTAAAAATTGGGAACTAAAAGGAATTTAATCCTAGCTCGCAGTGGGTCAGAGGTTCAGAGGGGGGAGAACTGGGGGTAAAATTCACCGGTGGGGAATCCGATCACCTGTGCGTTACGCTCAACGGACTGTCAGCAGAAGGTGTTGCCTTTGTAGTGTCTAGGGAATAGGCCAAACGCTTTAGGTGCCTCTGAGAGGACACAGTGTTAGTTAAACTCCGTGCACACCACATTGCACAGTGGTTGATCAGTCCTCCTTTCGAACAGAAGGGTTAAGGGACATTACGCTTGAGGACTCAAGGGTACCCCGAACAACTCCCAATTTACGCCCACCCCACATTTATTCTCTCTGGAGATCACTGCTTCAGTGCTAACTTAATCCTTAATGTACTCCCTGACTACTATTCAGCCAGTATAGGGAAACGGGTGATGTAAGATCGATATGGGAACAGTCTATTGAAATAATTACACTGTTACCCCTGTTTACACACATTTTAGATCGGATTTCCACCCTTTTCTTTTAATTGTTTTTAGTGGTTTTATCAATTAATTCCCTTTCAATCTATGAATTTTAGTAAGCTAATAAAAGTTACTTTTTATGATGTTTCTTTAATGAGTCCAAGCTACAGGGTTAAGCACATTCCCATGTTCACGAATAAAGCACTATGCACTTTAAAGATTTCAGTCACCATGAATTGACCAGAATTTCACTTTAATTAATTTCTTATTCAATGACCACAGAAGAGACGACCAAATTAATCACAATAAAATCACAACTTTATTTAAGTTCCACAGTTGATCACTTGAAGCAGGAAGACACATTTGTTAACACAAGGTTGCTTTAGGATTGTGCGACGCCATACACTCCGCTTTCTGTCTCTCCTTTTGAGCATCAAACTAGGTTTCATTTATAGGAGTAGTCAGCAGATCACGCCGAGTTGCTCCTAACTCTCGGTCAAGGGGTAACCCTATGGGAAAGAAATTTGGTTAGAAGGTGCGGCAACCATTAATTTTTTATTTTCATTTAGGGAAACACCTTTGAATTTGGCACTGGAATCGAAGACCACTCTAATCTGTCCTGGTTTCTTTGGGTGATACACCCCAAATATTGGTAGGTACCAGCATTCTTCAGAGTCTTTGAGGGTGGGTGCTATCTCTGCATGGTTATTCTCAAATATTTTTTCCATGAAAGAAAAGAAGTGATCTCTCATCTCTGGTTTTCTTTGAAAGTTGCGTTTGAGAGAAGAGAAACGTCTAAGGGCTTCCTCTCTGTTATTAGGTAGGCGTTGTCTCTGAGGCCTAAAGGGTAGAGGGGCGACCCAACTGTTTGAATTGTTTTTAACTAGTTCTTGTTCCATTAGCTTTAGAAAGAGTTTATCTTCAATAGACATTGCTAATTGGTTGTCCTCTCTTGTTCTCTGGAAAGCTGTGCATCCTAAATGATCTTGATCACTGTCATGGGTGAAACTATCGTCAGAAAGGTGGAGGGGCGTGTGTCCCAGGCTGGCGCTGTAAGGTTTTTCTTTTATTAAGAACTGATTGTAGCATGGTGGAAAAATGGAGGGGCGTCCATTCTCTAATGTATTTGTGAGCATGCTGTTTACGCAGGCTGGTTTGTGTACACTTCCAAGGCAAACATCTCCAATTATGACCCATCTGAGGTCTAGCTTCTGGGCATAAGGTGCATTGTGAGGGCCATTTATCTGGTCCCTTGCTTTGTGGACCCGCAGGATATCTCTTCCAAGGAGAAGCATTATCTGAGCCTTGGGGTCAAGTTTGGGGATTAAGTGCTATACGTTTCAAGTGTACATGATGCTTAGCTATGTCTGGTGTAGGGATTTCAGATCTATTATCTGGGATCTGGATGCATTCTATTATGGTTGGTAAGGGTAGGCATACCTTTCCGTCTATGGACTATACTTGATATCCGGATGCCCTTCTTCCTGCTGTCTCGACAACTCCTGAGCATGTCTTTAGAGAGTAAGGAGTGTTTGGGCCCTTGATTTTAAATGCATCAAAGAAGGCTGGGCAGGCTAAAGTTCTGTTGCTCTGGTCATCCAGGATTGCATAGAGCTTAATGCTTTTATCTGTTTGGCCTTTCAGGTATACTCTGACCAGGCAAATTTTGGAGCAGGATCTGCCTCCTACGGCACCATTGCAGATTTCTGTGCATTGGGAAGTGATTTCTTGTGTGTTTGTGACAGTGCTATCTTCCTCCCCGCCATGCTTGCTGGCGCTCTTGGTGTAAGGTACAGTCCATGGGGCTGGCCCAGGATGTAAAGCTGTGTTGTGATGCGTGCTGTCACATTCTATGCATTTTACAATGACCTTACAATCCTTGGCGAGATGAGATGTTGATGAACAGCACCTGTAGCAGATGTTGTTTTCCTTTAGGAAAGCTTTGCGGTCCTCTATGGACTTCTCTCTGAAGGCTGGGGGTGAGGCTTCTGGTGTAAAGGACACTGCTTACCAGGGTCTTTATTCCTTATCTCCTCATGAGAAGGTTCTGCAGATCTGTTAAAGGAATCTAAAGAGGAAGCGTTCGTTTTATGTACCGTTACTGCTGCTTTGCGAGTATTAGGTACTGAAGGGGTGGTATGTGGCAAAGTGAAATCAAAGCTGGGGTCATTTCTCATCTTGGCTTGTTGGTATACAAAGTCCATGAATACAGTGAAAGGAGGAAATGGAACATTGTGCATTTCTTTGAATTTTGACCCGTGTGCCATCCACCGCTCTTGTAAGTTATAGGGCAATTTTTGAACTATGGGGTTAACGCCTCTGGCTGTGTAGGAATGCAAGCCCCTGTAAGTATCCTTCAGCTTTGGCTACTTGTAGTTCCATTAACAAGTCGCTTAATTCCCTAAGTTTTTGGTAACTTTTATTGGTTATTTTAGGGAAGTCATCAATTCTCTTGAAGAGTCCATTTTCTACAACCTCTGCTGAGCCATAGCACTCATTAAGTCTGTGCCAGATCATTCTGAGACCAGTCTCTGGGTGATTTATGTTAATGACTCTGATCCTTTTGGCATGCTCTGCAGACTCAGTTCCTAGGTATTTGATAAGGAGGTCGATTTCCTCACTGTATGAAAGGTCTAAGTCTCTGATAGTGTTCCGAAAGGAGGATCGCCAGGCTCTGAAGCCTTCTGGGCGGTCGTTAAACTTTACAAGTCTTTTTGTGACTAGCTCACGTCTTGCAAAGAACTTGGCAAAGTCCATTGTTACCTGGTTACTACCAGGATAAGAGGGTGGATGAGTGTAATAGTGAGAAGGTGTTGTATAGTCATACCTGTCTGGAGGTTCTCTTTTAGGCTGGACTGTGACATACTGTTGTGACACAGCTGAGGAGGTAGGTGCAGGGTTAACCCTAGGCTTGGGTACCTGGTTGAAGTGGGTGTTGTAGGCAGGATCACTTTGCTCAGCGTGGTTTCTGTGATACAATTGCAGCTTGCTCATGGCCTTTGGAGGTGTATGGCATCCTGGTTTGGTTCAGGAGCAGCATATTGGCCTGGTTGTTGTGCTGAAAGAGAATCTGTGTCTTGTTTGGAGTGCTGGTAGACATATTCTCTAGTGTGTTGTAGTGGATCTTGGGGTTCAATCTCCAGATCAGGCACTTTGTTGTATCTTTCGATGTCAGGGTACACAATCATCTCCAGAGCTTCTGTCTCTGCTATCGCCGCTGCAGCTTCTTTCTCTGTGGCTAGTTTTTCTAGGGATGCCTCTAAGTGTGCGCTCTCTGCTTCTAAGCGTGCACTCTCTGTTTTGCTTTCTGCTTCTAAGCGTGCACTCTCTGCGTTCCTTTCTGCTTCTAAGCGTGCACTCTCTGCGTTCCTTTCTGCTTCTAAGCGTACACTCTCTGCTCCTAACAGTGCTTTCTTTACCTGTGCCTCCATTTCCTTCTCTGCAAAGGCGGCACGGGCCTTTGCTGCTTCTGCCTTTGCGCGGGCAATGGCAGCTGCATTGGTAACAGATGAGCGATGAGAGGAGCCTGAAACTTGGGACCTGGTCACTAGTGAAGATGACTTCTTCTGTGACATTATGCGATACTGGATAAGCCTTTGCCTGTTTTAGCTGTAGTGGCTTAATAGCAGTGTCTGTATCCGGATCACTGTAATATACTGTTGTCTGAGCTTGCAGCGTAGCGGGTTTAATCACTTGTGTATCAGCTGCTGTTTTACTGCGCGTGCAGTGAGTTATAGTTCAATCCCACCTTTGTGGTAGCGCTGTTTCACTGTTCTGTCCACCCTACGTATTACCCTGGGACAGTGTGTAGTTCGATATGCAGCTAAACCTCCCCACAATCCAATAAAGAGACTAAGCTTGGAGTCTGTAGATTTTACTGGATAAGCTAGTGGAATAGAGGTGAAACTGTAATACAATAACAGAAAATATAATGAGTAAGCTTTGCAATGAACTATCAAACATGCAAATGAACATATATGCATATACATGCAACATAAAAATGTTAGCTGGCATGAAATGTCTATGCAGCAATGTCTCTGGGGGGTGCTGGCAGCTGTGGAGGTGTTTTGGTGCAACTATTTCCTTACTAGCGATTCTATCATAAGGGAGATGCAGAACTGTGTGCTTCTTCCAGCAGCATGGTCTGTAAAATGGAGTCCTGGCTCCCACAAGGCATTGCTCTAGGTCACGTGGTGGCAGTACGGTAGCCTAATGAGTCCAGAATACTGTCATAAGCATTATGGAGGTGTAAAATGGAAATAGGAAGTGACCTTGTGCACTTACAACAAGTGTCCAGAGGAGGGAGCTCCGAGCAAATGAATAGGGAAATCCCAAATATGGTAAAGGCGTATGCTGGAGACATGACACACAGCCTTGGACAAAAAGTTCCACTGCTTCTATTTCTGCTGCTGCAGCCAATGTGACCCCTGCTAAAACATTTGCGCAGGCAGTAACTACCGGCAACAACCCAAGCCAAGTCACTGCTGGGGTAGAGCAGCTTACAAGGAAGCATGGGGTTAGATGTCTAATGTCAGGAGCTAAGGACATAGAGGTTGATAGAAAAGCTGCAGCTGAAGTGGTGGGCCCCTCGGTAATAGTGGCAGCAAGTAAAATGTATGGGAAAGCCATCATATTTGCCCGTACGCTAACTGCAGCGCATACGCTGGTGCGGAGAGGCATCACAGTAGAGGGTAGTTATATCCCTGTAGAACCCCTAGAAGGATTAGGCATAAAGATAGTCTTATCTAATGTGCCCCCCTTCCTGCAAGACCATTTATTGCTACCCCACCTGCAAGCCCTCGGTGAAATAAAGTCAACTATTTCTAAACTTCCCTTGGGTTGCAAGGAGAGCAGATTGAGACATATCCTCTCTTTTAAAAGGCAGGTGCAATTACTTTTGCCTCAGGGTCAAGATAATATTGAGAGGTCCTTTGGTGTTCCATTTGAAGGGGTGCTGGATAACATTTTTTACTGCACAGAAGAAGTGAGGTGCTTCCTTTGCAAGAACCTGGTGCACATTCGCCAGAGTTGCCCCAAAGGGCATGTTAAGACTACAGTCCCTGTTCCTGCCCCCAGTACCTCTAATGCAACATTATACCCTGCTACATCTATTGCTGCAGGCTCCTTAAAAGGGAAATCCCCTTCAGTAAAGAACCTCCAAACTTCCTCCTCTTCACTCAAGTTATCAAAGGCTGCAGCCTGCATTTCAACTTCAGCAAAAGAGAAGGGGGGGGGGAGGAATGTCAATGCATCCCTTAGTGCTGTAACACTCCTAAGGGTGCGGGGTGCCGGTGGTTGTAACACCTGTTGTGGTGGGAGCAGAAAGTAGCATTTCCTCTTCAAATGACAAGAAAAAGAAGAGGAAATTGAAATCCAACAGGCTGATACCTGAGGAATGGGTTTCAGTGGTCAATGATGGAGCACCCCCATCCATGGGCAAAAAGGACAGCAAAACATCTGCTCCTCATGCGGTGATATTGTCTGGTCCAACTGTTGGATGCCATCAACTGGTGCCAGACCATGCACCTATAGACTCCGTTGGGAAAGAGGAGATAAATGGTCTGGAGAAATTTGAACAGGGGATTATGGGTCTCCCCACAGAGTCAGGGGTGATGCATCTGTCTCCAACAGGGGATCTTCCCCTGGAGCATAAAGGGACACCTAATGAAACCCCTGAAGAATGGGCCATAAGTGTTCCTGAGGCGCTGAGCTTTGGGAACTGCAACCAGCCTCAGTGTTTAGTGCCTCTGGGTATTTCACTCCAAGAAATGGAGAAGATTGGGACAACCCCCATACAGGACCCTGCGGACAATGCTGCAAGGGAGGATAATGAGGCTGGAGTTGTAAATATGGAGGATAGCCAGACAGACTCTGTAAGGTCTACTGTGCATGTTTAAGGGATACTGTCATGGGAAAAAATGTTTTTTTAAAAAATAAATCAGTTAATAGTGCTGCTCCAGCAGAATTCTGCACTGAAATCCATTTCTCAAAAGAGCAAACAAATTTGTTTATATTCAATTTTGAAATCTGACATGGGGCTAGACATTTTGTCAATTTCCCAGCTGCCCCAAGTCATGTGAACTCATTGCCCATTTCTCCTTGGTTGACATCTGGAGAGAACAACACCCACAAACTGATGCTTTCACCTATGTTAGGGTGAGGGATGGCCGTGTGTCTCAGTCCCGGATTGATAGGCTTTATATATCAAGCCATATGATGTCACGAGTCCGGTCCAGTGCTATTAGCTTGGCACCTTTCTCAGACCACAATTGTGCTTCCTTGGTAGTGCCAGTTGCACCATCTCTGCCCAAAGCAGCCTATTGGCACTTTAACAACAGCTTATTAAAGGACAAAGTGTTTGCAAAGGCATTCCGGGAAATGTGGACAGACTGGAAGGGTTATCAGGATGAATTTGCCACACAGAGTCAATGGTGGGATGTAGGCAAGGTTCACCTAAAGCTCTTGTGTCAAGAGTATCCAAAATGTTTGAGCAGACATAAAAACGCAGAGATTGAGGCTCTGAATAGGGAGGTGCTTGATCTTGAGCAAAGGCCGTCAGGCTCTGAAGACCAAGCCATGCAGTGTGAAGAGATAGAAAAGAAAGAGACTCTGCGTAACATGAAACAGCGTCAGGCTCGTGGTGCTTATGTGCAAAGCCGCATGCAGTTACTCTGTGCTATGGATCGTGGCTCACGTTTCTTCTGTGCTCTGGAGAAGAAGAAGGGGAATGAAAAACAAATAACATGTCTTCTTGCGGAGGATGGCACCCCCCTTGAAGATCCGGAGGCTATCCGGGACAGAGCCCGGTCCTTCTATCAGAACCATCTCTCCAGAGGCCTGCAGGGAGCTGTGGAATGGGCTTCCAGTGGTCAGCGAGGGGAGAAGAGAGAGGTTGGAAAAACCACTCTGAATGAACTCTCTCAAGCACTCCACTTAATGCCCCATAATAAATCTCTAGGGCTGGATGGATTGACTGTAGAGTTCTTCATGTTCTCTTGGACATGATTTCCATAGGGTTCGAAATGAGGCCCTCAAGACCGGCGAGATGCCACTTTCGTGTCGTCGAGCAGCGCTATCACTGCTACCTAAGAAGGGGGATCTCCGCCTTATTAAGAATTGGTGACCGGTCTCGTTACTCAGCACAGACTATAAAATTGTAGCCAAAGCTATATCACTCAGGCTCAAGTCTGTGCTGGCGGAGGTGGTTCATCCTGACCAGTCCGATACAGTCCCCGGCCGGACAATTTTCCACTTTCTGCTTCGGCATTTACTACATTTTGCCCGGAAGGCTGGTCCATCTCTCGCTTTTCTCTCCCTGGATCAAGAGAAGGCATTTGACAGAGTAGATCACCAATATCTTTTAGGCACTCTGCAAGCCTATAGTTTTGGCCCCCAGTTTGTAAGCTATCTAAAAACACTGTACACCTCTGCAGAGTGTCTCGTTAAAATCAACTGGTCTCCGACTGCACCTTTGGCCTTCCAACGAGGAGTTCGACAAGGATGTCCTTTGTCGGTACAGCTGTATGCACTGGCCATTGAGCCTTTCCTCTGTCTACTAAGGAAGAGGCTTACAGGACTGGCGCTCAGGGAACCTGACATGAGGGTAGTTCTTTCAGCATATGCTGAGGATGTTGTCCTTGTGGCCCAGGACCTAGTTGATCTTGAGCGAGCGCAAGAATGCCAAGAGGTTTACGCTGCTGCCTCATCAGCTCGGATCAACTGGACCAAGAGCTCAGGCCTTCTGGAAGGTCCTCTGCAAGTAGATTCTTTGCCTTCTGCTTTTCGCGACATCTCGTGGGAGACTAAAGTCATCAAATATTTCGGGGTCTGTCAGCTGAAGAGCGTCCTGTTCCACAGAATTTCATTGAACTTGAGGAGCATGTTCTTACCCGCCTGGGAAAGTGGAAGGGTCTTGCTAAAATGCTTTCTATGAGGGGGAGGGCTTTGGTGATTACCAGCTGTTGGCCTCTCAACTCTGGTAAAGGCTGACATGTCTTAGCCCAACCAAAGAATTCATTGCTAAAATCCAGAGAAGGTTGCTGGACTTTCTCTGGATGGGAAAGCACTGGGTCTCTGCAGGTGTTTCAAGCTTACCGTTGAGAGAGGGAGGACAGGGAGTTGTATGTATACGCTCTCAAGTGCATCCTTTCCGTCTCCAGCGGATACAGAGATACTCGTACGCAGATCCTTCTCCACAGTGGTGTACCCTAGCATCCAGCTTTTAGCACCAGGTACGCAACATGGGGTATGACCGGCAATTGTTTGTCATCCAACCTGAAGGATTCTTAAGAAGCCTCTCACCATTGCCGGCTTATTACCAAGAGCATGGTAACTGTGCTAAGGCAAGGAGGCATTCAGGGGGAGGACGTTCTAACTGAGCCCCTACTTTACAATCCATCTTTAAAGAGTAGGATGTTGGAGTCCACCAGCATCCGCCACCGCCTTTGCAGGGCTCAGCTAACCAGAGTTGGCGATCTCCTGGATTTCGAGAGGTCGGATTGGTTGGAAGCTCAGGCAGTTAGGCCACGCATGGGGTACCTTACCACTAGAGTTCCACATCGTCTGCTCCAGGAGATCAAGAATAATCTCTCTCCTGAATCTCACACATTTATTCATGGGGTTTTACGTGGTGGAGAACCGCATCCACCTTGGAACTCTCCACCTCCAGCCATAAAAATAGCACCCAAGACCCGTCGATCCCCTGACACGCCTCCTTCCCCCAACTTGAGCCAGTTGGAGAATTTTACCTCGACGTGCTTTGATGACATGACAAGAAAGCTATTGTTCTCCCTCATGCTCCACACTGTACACTTTCTTGCTCTTGTCTCCCGCTATGATACCATCTGGAGGCGGGTGTTTAATGAGGGTGAGAAACCCCAGTGGCGAGCCCTTTATTCCAGCCTGGTGCCCAGACCCACTGGAGACTTGAGTTGGAGAGTGCTCCGTGGTGCTTTGAGCACAGGAGAGTACTTGGTCACTTTTACAGGCTCCACAGCTGCTTGTACATTCTGTGGCAAAAGGGAGTCTGTGTTTCATGCTTATTTTTCATGTGCCAGACTGCAACCTCTTTTGGCTCTTTTGAGGAAACTTCACCTGCAGTTCTGGTTACATTTTTCCCCTCACGTTTTTAGTTTTGGACGCCCAGTATCCCGGGACAATCGAGAGAAAGACCTTCTCTTCAACTTGCTCCTAGCTTTAGCCAAACTAGCCATTCGTAAGTCTAGAATGCAATGTTTGGAGGGTGGGAATCCGTTACCGGTAGAGGCTTTGTTCCGGGTGCTGGTGCGTTCCCGCATCCGAGCAGAGTACACCCAGGCAGTGTTTACTGGGCGGTCGAGTGAATTTGCTGACCAGTGGGCAATAGATGGGTTGCTTTGCTCAGTATCCCCAGATTTGGTTTCTGATAAGACAACTCTCACACTTTATATTTAAGTGCACTTTAATTTAAGTGACAGATCTATTATATTCATCATCAACATCTCCTTTGAGGTGTCATTCATTTTTGGTGAGCAATCACTCACCTATAATTTGAAGAATATTCCAAATACTGCCAAATCAGCACATTTACAGCATTTTTCAAGGGGCAAAAGTACAAAAATGTATGTTCACCCCAGAAAACCATATGTTTTTGGAAAGTACACATTCTGACGAATCGAATATGGGTACGCACGTCTTTCTACTCCAAAGTACCAAGCCGCAAAGCTTTCCTACATTTCGCCATTTTTAGGACATTACCGAAAATCAACTCCATATTGCAACTCTGAAACATCGTATCTCCCACATATCATTATAGACCAAGATAAAATACCCTAAATAGGAAAGCCCGGGGTCCGCTGAACAGTTTGATGCCCAATATGCCTAGGTACACCTAAGAATGTGGCGTATAGGGGGCCCAGAACAAAGACACCCCATATGAGTTATCAGTTCTGCAATTCCAAATACTGCCAAATCAGCACATTTACAGCATTTTTCAAGGGGCAAAAGTACAAAAATGTATGTTCACCCCAGAAAACCATATGTTTTTGGAAAGTGCACATTCTGACAAATCTAATATGGGTATGCACATCTGTCTACTGCAAAGTACCAAGCCGCAAAGCTTTCCTATATGTGGCAATTTATGACATTTCTGAAAATCACCTACATTTTGCAACTCTGAAGCATTGTATCTCCCACATATCATTATAGACCAAGAAAAAGCACCCTAAATAGGAAAGCCCGGGGTCCGCTGAACAGTTTGACGCCAATATGCATAGGTACACTTAAGTATGTGGCGTATAGGGGCCATAGAATGAAGACAGTTCTGTAATTCCAAATACTGCAAAATCAGCACATTTACAGCATTTTTCATGGGGCAAAAGTACAAAAATGTATGTTCACCCCAGAAAAAAAACATTCTGACGAATCTAAAATGGGTATGCATGATTTTCTACTCCAAAGTACCAAGCCGCAAAGCTTTCCTACATTTCGCAATTTTTATGACATATACAAAAATCTCCTCAATACTCCAACTCTAAAGCATTGTATCTCCTACATTTCATTATATACCAAGATAAAACACCCTAAACATGAAAGTCTGGGGTCCGCTGAACAGTTTGATACCCAATATGCATAGGTACCCCTAAGTATGTGGCGTATAGAGGCCCCAGAAAGAAGAAACCCCATACGAGTTCTGTAATTTCAGATACTGCATAATCAGCACATTTTGCGACAGGCAAAGGTACCCCAGAAAACCATATATTTTTGCAAAGAACACATTCTGCCGAATAAAAATTTGCTAAAACTGTCTTTCTACTCCAAACTTACATACTGCAAAGCAACACTAAAGGCAGTGGGTTTTATGATATTTCTGAAAATCGCCTAAAAATATTACAGTTGGTCGCACTTCTCACCCAATTTCTTACATACAAATGGAAAACACCCTAAATATTGATGTCAAGAGTATACTGAACAGTTTGATGCCCAATATGCATAGATATAGCAAAGCAGGCGGGCACGTGCGGACCCCAAATAAAAACAGTGCATAAAAATTTTCTCGCCTGTCAATTCGCCTTCTGTGAACATAGCACTCTGACTGCATATAATGTGCCGTAAGACCCCTAAAACCATATATTTTTGGAAAGTACACATTCTGCTGAATAAAAATTTGCTAAAACTGTCTTTCTACTCTAAACTTACATACTGCAATACTATGCTAAAGGCAGCGGTTTTTATGATATTTCTGAAAATTGCCTAAAAATATTGCAGTTGGTCGCATTTATCTCACCCAATTTCTTACATACAATTAGAAAACACCCTAAATATTGACGCCAAGGGTCTACTGAACAGTTTGATGCCCAATATGCATAGATATACCAAAGCAGGTGGGCACGTGCGGACCCCAAATAAAAACAGTGCATAAGAATTTTCTCGGATGTCAATTCGCCTTCTGTGAACATAGCACTCTGACTGCATATAATGTGCCGTAAGACCCCCTAACAGTACAAAGACCCCCCAAAAGCATCTATTTTTGGAAAGTACATCTTGTGCCGAATAAAAATTTGCTAAAACTGTCTACGCTAAAGGCGGCAGTTTTTAGGATATTTCTGAAAATCCCCTACAAATATTGCAGTTGGTCGCATTTATCTCAAACAATTTCTTACATACAATTAGAAAACACCATAAATATTGACACCAAGGGTCTACTGAACAGTTAGATGCCTAAAATGCATAGATATACCAAAGCAGGTGGGCTGTCAATTCGACTGACTGCATATAATGTGCCGTAAGACCCCCCCAAAACCATATATTTTTGGAAAGTACAAATTCTGACGAACACAGAATTGCTAAAAATGTGTTTCTACCCCAAATAATCAAAGTGTAAATGATGCTAAAAAATTACATAAGGAAAAACAATGCAAGCATAAAACTGCAATCAAAATCACAAAAAATCAAATACAGTTAGGAAAATCAACGAAATAACAAAATAACTGATCTGACAGCGTGTTTAGTGGTCAGAATGCTTGATCCAATAGTCACGCTGTGAAATCTAAAGTTTTTAGGGAAATAACATGAGGGGAACTTGAAGAACTAAAAAAATAAAAATAAAAAAAACCCTATAAGTGTGTATTTGTGTATGCATGGATATACAGCTCTAAAAAGTGTATAAATATGTGCATATGTGTATGTGAGTGTGTAAACATGTGCAAAAGTGTGAAAAATAAAAAAAATCTGAAAATAAAAAAAAACGACTTTTACTAGTATGTGTACTGTGTATATGTAAATGCCTGTAAATACCTGTAAATACCTGTAAATAAGTAAAAAAATAGGGGCACTTACCAACTCTAGATGAAGAGGAGTCCTTTTCAGTGCTGTAGGGTTCAGGATCGCTGAGTCACTGCAGCAGGAAGTGCGTGGACGAAGCTGGAACATGTTAGCTGCTGGTCCAGCGTCAAGGAAGCCGTTGCTGCGTCTCTGTGCGACCGTGGAGTGGAGGATCGCCGATCTTTTTCAGGTAAGCTCGTTGCCTAGGGGGTTCTGCTGCTAATTGCTCCTCTCTGCACGCTGATTTTGCTGTGCGTGCAGAGAGAGCGCTGTTTTAGTACAGAACGTAGCTACTACGTTCTTGGCACTTAAAGCCTTTTTTCAAAAGAACGTAGGAGCTACGTTCTTGGCAGTAAAAAGGTTAAAGCCTCTCTGCGTATATAGTGAAATTGACAGAAATGATGCAGGTACGGAGGGTACGGTGGCGCAGTCAGGTGCCCCGGGACAGAGGGGGCCCCCCGGAAAATGAAAAGGCTCATTTGCGGCCATAAACGACGTAGGCTTGCGAGAAGGCGGGCACATTTCTAAAAACGTCCCTTGGCAGCACAGGTACCAAAGGGTTAATCTCCACTTCCCTCTAGGAGGCAGGATGACAGGAAAAAACTGCAGGGCCGCTCCTCCTCTTCCCAAAATTAGCCCGTCCCACTTTAGTTTTTGGTCATCCTGCTTCCAAGGAGGTAGGTCAGATACTGTATTTGTTTCCTTCCTATTTCTAGAAATAACAACCAACGTATGTATTGGGTATGCTCTTGTGCTACCCTCACTGCTTCTACATAAGTATTGGACGAGTGTGCGGGTTTTAGCATGCTTTTACGCTGCCATACACCCTCCGTGTCATTCCCCACTTAAAGGACCAGTAACATAAAAAAAAATTTTTAAAAAAATTCGTTAGTATACCTCAAAAAATATACACCAACCCAAATAAAACTTTAAAATTGCAAAGCCTTTATTAAGAAATAACTTACCGAATCTCCACTTCCGCTCCTGTACAAAAAAGACGACACGGCGATGATCCATCCTGCGGCGCTCTATTTCTTCTCCCTGGCTATCGCCCATATTGTACTGACAGCGTGTGAAGCTGCGTTGTGCATTGCGGATACCTCGATGTACTGTATGAAACAGCCTGAATGAAAAGAATCCCAGTAAAAGCACAGCCATGGAAGGACTGAGTGGGAACTGTGCAAGCAGCCACTGTCGGGATTTTATCTCTCACCAGGCTCTGGGGCGCCATTCTGGTGCGATTGGATTTGGATCTCACCAAGGACCTCTGTACACGGACATTACCTCTCTAGAAGCCGCGAAGAAATGCACGGCTCCCCTGTCTTCTTCCAGCGCGTCCTATGGCTGCAGGGCTGCCTGTTATCTCAGTAAGTAGTATCCATCTGGGCGCACATGTATTATGTTTCATTTCCAGCAGCCCTCAAGACTAGATACATTAAAGTGTAGCTTTGGTAGGCGAGTGTGTTACAATGTAACTATTTATACATCCTTGTCGCAATACAAGCAAAAGATGTTACTGTTAAAAATGAGTGTCCAAGTCCAGGGACCTGCCTTATAGGAACTGGTAAAACTGGGATAAAATGCAAATTCCTTCGCCCTGGAGGAGAATTCTTCGCTGGGCAAGGGGTTGCTGGGCTCTGGGTATTTCTCGGCCGGATGATAAGAGCAAGTTTTCTGTAAATTTATGTTGTTGGACTGAGATAACCGCAGCTGTAGCCAAATGACGCGATGGAAGAAGACAGGGGAGCCGTGCATTGCCTCGCGGCTTCTAGAGAGGTAATGTTCGTGTACAGAGGTCCTTGGCCTCGCGGCTTCTAGAGAGGTAATGTCCGTGTACAGAGGTCCTTGGTGAGATCCAAATCCAATCGCACCAGAATGGCGCCCCAGAGCCGGGTGAGAGATAAAATCCCGACAGTGGCTGCTTGCACAGTTCCCACTCAGTCCTTCCATGGCTGTGCTTTTACTGGGATTCTTTTCATTCAGGCTGTTTCATACAGTACATCGAGGTATCCGCAATGCACAACGCAGCTTCACACGCTGTCAGTACAATATGGGCGATAGCCAGGGAGAAGAAATAGAGCGCCGCAGGATGGATCATCGCCGTGTCGCCTTTTCTGTACAGGAACGGAAGTGGAGATTCGGTAATTTATTTCTTAATAAAGGCTTTGCAATTTTAAAGTTTTATTTGGGTTGGTGTATATTTTTTGATGAATACTAACGAATTTTTAAATTTTTTTTTTTGATGTTACTGGTCCTTTAACTCAGGAGGGAGAGGCAAACGGTACAACCTTCGCTCTGTTAGACACAGCACACATCAGGGCAAGGTATGCGGGGGCGCTCCTGTGTTCCTTACGGACAGAAGCGGTCCTCTTTAGAATGGCATGCTTCTGCGCTGCTGAAGTAAACAACATGGGAAGGCATGCTTTTGCGCTGCTGCAGGCACCAGCATATGAAGGCGTGCATTTGCGCCGCCACATTGAAACAAACGGTCACGCCATTAGACCGGCTGTAACAAGAGGAGGTCAGGGGAAAGCGCGCACGTGTCGCGTGATGACGTCACCCGCGCACCCGCGCACCAAACTGTTTCGCTCCTTTCCGTCGTCGCAGAGGGCGCGTTGCTGCGCAACATTCAAAGAGGGCTCCGTTTCGGCTCCTCTCTCTACCGACATTACCCTGATCCTCCTGACTAACAAGGTCACCTCGTGCCATTCTTTCTTGGGAGCTATTGCTTCACACGCTACTGCTGCCTTTTGTCTATTTGCCCTTACTAATAGAGCGCCTTACCATTACGGAAGGGGAGACCACAGCTGCCTCACTGGGTTCCAACCAAATGGGGGAACCGACTCGGTTGCCCTCCAAAAAGTCCTCTAGTAAGTGGACTAAGACCTCCGCTAGTGGCTCTACTAAAATACCCAGAACAGGTTCCTCTCCTCCAGAAAGCAGTCCACTACCACCAGAAATACCAGACTGGCTCAAGGACTTTCAAAAAATCCTTTTTAGGGATGACTTCATCCGTTGAAAAGCTGGCTTCAGCTGCTATGCAAAAGCAAAAACCTGCCAGTACTATTTTGCATACTGCTCATCCAGGCACTATAGAAACATGCCCAGAGTCTTCTGATGAGGATCCATCCATAGATCCTAATGACTCCGATCAATTAGACACGGCCTCCCAACCACCAAAAAGGTCGCAAACTGAGGCGGTGGACGCCCTACTGGCGGATATGTTTGTCACCTTAGACTTACAAGAGGAAACAAAAGAGGTTAAAACCCTGGACAAACTTTTTGGCTCAGTTACTAAGCCACAGAGACATTTCCCAGTCCACAAAACAGCGGAGGAAGTGATTACAAAAGAATGGACATTTCCTGACCGGAAACTATCCAGAGACAAACGGTTAGATAATCTCTACCCTTTCCACCAACAACATGAAAACAAATGGGATCAAGTACCCAAGGTAGATGCCCCGGTGGCGCTGCTAGTGAAACAAACAACTATTCCACTGGAAGATAGCACTTCCTTCAAAGACCCGATGGATCGTAAAGACCGAAAGTCTGCTAAAGAACATTTTTACTTCCACCGCGTCAGCTTTCAAACCTAATACAGGAAGCTTCTGAGGAGGAATTCAAAACGTCATCTCACCTCTCAAAAATGATGAACGCAATTCATTACTTATGACATGCGTCAATGGATTCACTTCATCTGCTTGCTAAATCATCGGCTCTAGCAATCGCTGCAAGAAGAGCATCGTGGTTAAAACCATGGAGTGCAGATCCTGCCTCCAAAAAGAACCTGGTATCTTGACCGTTTACAGGAACCACGCTCTTCGGCAGTGAGCCGGACATGTTCATTTCGAAGATTTCAGGGGGAATGAGCAATTTCTTACCCCAGGACAAGAGATCCAGACCCCCTCAGAATTCACAACGCTCCTTTCGATACTCTTACAACAAATGCTACCAACAGAATTTCTCAAGGAATTCGAGAACTAACACAGGTTCCAACTCTTAAGGCTTCCGGGGATCTGGCAAGTCAACATGGAACCCACGACGACGTCAAACCAAGGCCGCCGCAGATAAACAGGATTCCTGATGCCTTAGCCGCCTCTATCCCTCAGGAGACGGTAGGGGGACGACTCCGTTTTTTCAAAGAGGGATGGCTTTCAAACACTTCAGACTAATGGGTTCACAAAGTGATTCAATACGGTTACGAACCTTTTTTCCAGCAACCTCCACCAACCAGATTCTTAATATCCACAATACCCACCCAGACAAGAAGTCCAACTTCTTTATCACCATCAAGGAGATGCAAAAAAAGAAAGTCATCGTTCCACTACCTACACCCCAACGCAAACAAGGTTTTTACTCAAACCTTTTCATGGTCCCCAAAAAAGACGGTTCTCTTCGACCGGTCCTAGATCTATAGAAACTGAAGCGCTTCCTTCGGGTACCTACTTTCAAGATGGAATCTCTGAGAGCAGTCAATGTAGAACAAGGCGATTACTTCACCTCGATAGATTTAAAGGATGCCCATCCCCATCCATCTATCAAAGATTTCTACGGTTCGCGCTACCCAACAAACATTTTCAGTTTCAAGCTCTACCCTTCGACCTGGCCACGGCACCAAGAGTTTTTACCAAGGTCACGGCCAGTCTACTGGCCTACATGAGAGAACAGCATCTAATCGTCATTCTGTATCTGGACCACCTTCTTCTCCGAGCCCCATCCAGAGAGATCGCATAACGACACACAGATGCATGGGTGGATAATTCCCCCAGCAAAGAGCTCCCTGTCACCAGCCCAGTCCATAGTTTTTTTGGGAGCACTCTTCGATTCTCAAAGACACAGAGTTTTTCTCACTCAAGAAAAAGTTCAAAGCGTAACAAAGCGACTTTGTCGGCCATTCGCAAGACAGACATTTCCATAAGAAACGGAATGCATCTATTAGGCTTCATGACAGCTTCTAAAGATCTGGTACCCTACGCTCAATTCCACATAAGACACACTTCAACTGGAACTCCTCCAGAAATGGAACACATTGCCAACATCGCTCGACACCAAGATTTGTCTGTCTCAAAACACCAAACAGTCCTTACTTTGGTGGCACAGAACCAAAACCTGTCAGTAGGGCGATCCTGTTCAGTAACAAACTCTCTCGTGGTTACCACGGATGCGAGTCTAGCTGGTTGGGGAGGAGTTTTCCAGGACAAGACGGTACAGGGAAAATTGTCACCAGCAGAAGCAAAACTGCCAATCAACGTTCTCGAACTTCAAGCTACCAGACACGCTCTAGTACACTGGACAACTGTCCTTCACGGATTTCCCATAAAGGTAAAAACAGACATCTAAAGGTCCGGCGGGGTGGCGGTCAGGCATAAGGATCCGGAGAAGGCATTGCCGGGATATGACAAGCGGGACGGAGTTCATTTGTCAGAGATCGGCCTGGATAGATTTAAAGAAGAAGTAAGCGTTTTTTACAAAAATAAAGTAAAGCCCCGCTCCTTACCTTACTGAGCTGTCCTTATCTCTCAGACTAGTCGGAGAGATCGTTTGCATGCTGTGACACAGCAGAGAGGAAGGAAGGGCCAATGTGTGCACGAGCAGCTATTTTTTTCTATCCCTACTCGTTCTACTTCATTCCAGATCGCAGCAGCGGTGCCGGGCCGGACGCCTGAGGCAGCCCGGACGACTGAGTCACCCCCTTCTGATGCGCCCGGACGACTGTGTCACCCCCTTCTGATGCGCCCGCACTCACAGTAGTGGTGCACGTGTGGACAAGCGTACAAGGCGCGCGTAGGGAAACAAGGGTCCAAACTATAAAACCTTTTTAACAGTGCAGTGAGTTATAGTTCAACACCATAGAAAGTATGTCTATACCCAAGTATGTATATACTCAAGACACCTATAACAACTTCTTTGGTTGAAAACCTAATTTTCAACAATTTCCCAAGTGAACAGTGCAGAAAGTTAAAGTTCAGCAACAAAGTTGTATCAATTACAATGCAAGAGTAAACTATCTATAAATACAGTGAATGCATACCAATCCAAAAACATTTCATCACTATAAAGTTTTCTGGGCAAACTATAAAGTGAAAGGGCAAACTTTAAAGTTAAAGGGAAAACTTGAAAGTTTTCTTGCCAAACTTTAAAGTTAAAGGGAAAACTTGAAAGTTTTCTTGGCAAACTTTAAAATTAAAGGAAAAACTTGAAAGTTTTCTTGCCAAACTTTAAAGTTAGCCTCCAAAGTATCGAGGTGCGTCACCAAGGAAATTCCTCCGTTACTGCTAATGGGCAGCACCCTACCCTTGCTGACTGGGGGAACAAAGATTGATCCTACAACTAAACATATAGCAAGGCCAAGGTCACCTACAGCAAATTGAATGAACAGCAAACTCAATATTAAATTTGGAGCTGGACACACTTTGTTCCATGCAGGGAGCTCCTTCGGGTCTCACAGGGACCTCATAAATTAGCTTTAATAGAGGTTTGGGACTAACTACACCCCACAATGGGTATCTAATATTGGCCATATGCTAGATCTCATCTTGCTAAGTGGAAAATAAACATATTATCAAGGGTCAATACGGCAAATCAAAAGAGGGCGTAAAAGACACTCCGAAACAGCAAAAATGACCCAATCCCAAAAATGACAAAACAAGTTTTTAGCCCCAGCAGAGCAAGGAAGGTCGCGAGTAGAGTCAGAAAGGTCGGAACAGGCCGAAGGAGACGACCAGGCCTCTGACAACGACTCGGACCATTTCAGAAGGTAACGCTTACGCTCTCTTAAAAACTTTACCCACAAAACGAAACTTGAAAGATTTAACCACTCACATTAAAAATGCGCTAAGAGAAGAGGTAGCTGACCTAAAAGCAGAAATCGCATCCTTACATGCCAGAACTGAAACGATTGAGTGCCGAACAGAGCAAATTGAGCAATCGGTCGACTCGTTACTCAGTGTATCCCAAATACAAAACAAAGCTAGACAATCTTTAACTCGCAGAGTAGAGGACCTCGAGAACAGAGGGAGACGGTGTCATTTACGCATAAGGGGGCAAATTCACTAACGCACTTCGCAAGGCGTAGTTTCGCCAGTGCTTCGCAAATTCACTAAAATCCGAAGTTGCGCACAGGGGTAGCGTAAGGTTGCGGAGTTACGCTAGCGTTGATTCGCTATATAAAGCAAAGTTGCGCTAGCGAAGGCTAATTTGCATACGGCGCGAAATTCAAATTTCAATGGAGGAACACGTATCTGCACTACAAATGCCTAGAAAACCTTCAAATCTGCAAATAAAATTTTTATTTTGCCCTACACATGTGCCCACTGTCTAGGTAAGTTGCCATGAGTCAGGAAATGTAGGGGGGGGAAGGGGAGCCCCAAAAAATTTTCGATCTTTTTCAGCCTATCAGCTATCATGTAGAAAACACGCCAGCGTTTTTTGGGACTTAGAAAAAATTTTGACTTTTTTTGAAACAATCCCTATCTACTCTATTGCGCTTCGCCAGGTCTGAGGTGGCGAAGGAAGTCTAGCGTAAAAGGTAGCGTTCACTACACTGCGCAAGTTAGTGAATTTGCGTAGTTTC
This sequence comes from Xenopus laevis, assembly GCF_017654675.1. Classification (NCBI taxonomy): domain Eukaryota; kingdom Metazoa; phylum Chordata; class Amphibia; order Anura; family Pipidae; genus Xenopus; species Xenopus laevis. Next base: position 32,142,216 of record NC_054375.1, on the reverse strand, counting down.
GTCGCTAGCGAAGATTCGCCTGGCGTAAGGTTGCGAAGTAACACTAGCGAAACTACGCCAGCGTTCGTTAGTGAATTTGCGCAGTAGCGAAAATGCCAAACGCTAGCGAATTAACGCTAGCGTTCGGCGCTTCGCGCCTTAGTGAATTTGCCCCAAGGGGTCTTCCCCAAACAGTGGAGGCAAACGTCCTTAAACAGACACTAACTTCATGGTTTCATTCAGCGCTCAATATGCCTGACGCTAACGAGATACGCATTAAAAGGGTTCATAGAGCACTCGGACCAAAGGGACTCCCGTCTGATAAAGCAAGGGATGTAATATGCTGCTTATTACACTTTACAGTGAAAGAGGAAATACTCTCTAAAGCAAGGCAACAGAAGCTGATCCAAATGGATGGCGCTGAAGTCTCTATCATGCAAGATCTATCACGGTATACTCTACAACAAAGACCACTCCTCAAGCCCCTGACAAATTTCCTGAAGGAAAACAAAATTTGGTTCAGATGGGGAGACCGGTTTAGCATACAGGCCACTATCTCGGGGAAGTTGGACACCATATCAACACCTGAAGATATACGTCCCTTCCTACAGGCCTGCGACGCTCCAAAACTTGATCTTTCACGATCCTTGGAAAGAGGCAGAATCACCTAAGGCAAAAAGAAGCAGGTCAAGACAAATGCCGGGGAAATCTCCCGGAAACCCTACACCATCTAACCAAGGATGATTCCCCATAACAACAGAAGGAACATCAAGTCATTTTGCCCTTTTTCCTTTTTTATGATGCTCCACTTAAATTGATACTATTTATTTTTGTTCTTCGTGAGACCTAGCATTTTCCGAGAACAGAGCGACTGCAAAATACATGTTGCCCCAGTAATGGGCCAGACAAATTGTCTGACGAAAGGTCTGCGTTTTAAGGAGAGAAGCTCATTTAAAACCTATACGTCTCTTCCTATGGTTTTTTCTATGTTCATGCATTTGCTAGGAATATGTTGTTCCAGTCAATGCATTGTGTTTAAATGCAAAAAATGTTTGGATTATTGGTAGAAATTTTTTCCACTTACCATAATTTCTATTTTCATATTTGTCATGGCAGCATTCACCAACATGGGTTATCCCTCCCCTTTTGGTCATTGGACAGGAACAGAAAACCTCTACAAAGCCTCCCCCTCTCCACTGTCTTCGTAACCAGCATCTGAAGGGTGGGCAGTTGGTGAATGCTGCCATGACAGTGACTTGGAAATAGAAATGACGGTAAGTAGAAAACGTTTCTACCTTTCCCAAGTCACCGTGGCAGCAAGTCACCAACATGGGATCTACCAAGCAAAAGAAGGGAGGGACACATTGTCTGCTGCATAATTCCATTTTTTCAATGACTCATTAATGAACAACAGATTGAAGGATTTTTCTCCCAAATCGAGCTTCTTGGGACTGTAACACATCCAACTTACAGATGAAGCCACTTGGATTTGTGAGTTAAATGCGTCATGACTCAGAGTTAATTGAAGAAACTGTGTTATCTAAAGTTATCTTAACTCATTTAATGCATTTAACCTTTTCATTAGCATACCAAAGCACCATTGTTCACAATGGTGAATGCTTTAATTAGATGGGATGTTGTGACACAGTTTTCTGTGTTAAATGAGATAAATGGGATATCTGTGTTTAGTTATTCTGTGTCAAACAGACAAACCAAAGTGGCTGCATCTGTATAATGCCGAACAAAGGTTGAAGCTGATGTCCGTCTAGCCGCCTTACAGATCATCTCTGGCGGGGCCCTGGCTTCCGCCACCCAGGATGTAGCCACAGCTCTGGTTGAGTGAGCTTTAAGGTCTCTGGGAATCTCCCTGCCAGCCAACTGGTAAGCTGTCACGATGCAATTAATTATCCATCGACTAATCGTAGACATAGACGGAGCTTGACTCTTCCTTGGGCCTCTTGGAATCAGAACGAGTCTGTCTGACTTGCACCAATTCTTTGTTCGCTCCAAATAGTGAGAGATTGCTCGCACTAAATCTAGTATACGCCATTGCTCTTCACGTTTCGTCTTCGGCTCGGGACAAAAAGAGGGTAAGACCACCTCCAGATCCATGTGGAACCGAGAGATGACTTTCGGAAGAAATCCAAACCAAGGTCTCGTCGCCACTTTGTCTTGAAAGATTACTATGTCTGGCTCCTTTGCCGAGAGGGCCTGGATCTCCTTTACCCTACATGCTGAGGTGACTGCCACCAGGAATAGCACTTTTAAGGTTGCATGCCAATCTGAAGCTTTTTCTGTTGGCTCAAATGGTGAACCCATCAGAACTTTCAGCAGCACTGGCAACTCCCAAGGAGGGACATGCGGCTTAACATATCCTCTTCAACGCCCCAAAAAATCTTACAACTAAAGAATCTTCTGCCCAGGTTTTACCATTCAAAGCTGACAAGGCTGAAATCTGGCCTCTTAATGTTCTATTACTCAAGCCTTTCTCGCGTATCGCGAAAAACAGGAAATCCACTATGTGGCATGGCTTTGGATCTATAGGCTCAAAACCCTTGGATTGAGAAAACTGCACGAATCGATCCCAAACTCGATAATATTGCTATGAGGTAGAAGTCTTTCTGGACTTTAAAAGAAGGGTTATTAGGTCTCCTCTGACCCCCTTCTTGTACAACTTCTGCCTCTCAATTTCCACACCATCAAGGATAGGTGTGCCACCTCTTCGCAGAACACAGGACCCTGGGACAACAGGTCCTGTCTGACTGGCAGTCTCCACGGTTTCTCTATCGCCAGCTGACGCAACAGCGGAAACCAAGGCCTTCTGGGCCAATGGGGGATTACCGCTATCACTACGGCACCCTCCTGATCTATCTTTTTCAAAACTCTCCAGATCATGGGAAAGGGAGGAAAGTCATAGGAGAACATCTTGCTCCAATCCTGCAACAGAGCATCCACTGCTGCGGCTGACGGGCAGGCTCTTCTGGAAAAGAATCTTTGACATTTCTGGTTCAAATTTGTTGCCATCAAATCGACCTCTGGTCTTCCAAATCTTTGAGTTATTTGGTGGAAAACTGCAGAGTTGAGACTCCACTCCCCGGGAGCTAGGACATTGCGGCTTAGATAATCTGCCTGCAAATTCTGGACCCAGAACATTATCGGAGCCAACTCTTTTATTACATCCAAAGAAAACTGTAGCACACCGATCAAACTTGTCTTGTGAAAAAAAGTGTTTTTATTGGCTCACGGCAGACATAAAGTTTGGCAACGTTTCGGGCCACGCAGGGCCCTTTATCAAGCCTTGATAAAGGGCCCTGCGTGGCCCGAAACGTTGCCAAACTTTATGTCTGCCGTGAGCCAATAAAAACACTTTTTTTCACAAGACAAGTTTGATCGGTGTGCTACAGTTTTCTTTAGATGTTCGAGATGTTTGGACCTTGAGCAGGAGGTCCTGTGGACTGTTTAGCACCCGGCACCCGAGAGGGTAATTACGTTCAGGTGAGCACTCTAACTCTGTGTGGAATTGCTTTTCCAACTCTTTTATTAGGCACGGACTTCTGCTTCCCCCTTGCTTGTGAATCTAAGCCACTGCTGAGGCATTGTCGGAACGTATCTTCACCCACTTGTGAGATATTTCTCCTGATAAGGCTTTTAGAGCTTGACCTATGGCTCTCAACTCCAGAATATTGGAAGAGAGGGCACGCAGATCCCAGCTCCCCTTCACTGATCTGCCAGGCATGACTGCTCCCCAACCTGACTCCCAGGCGTCTGTTGTCATCGTAACCCACTGGGGTTCGGACAGAGGCATGCCTCTGGTAAGATTTTGGAGCTCCGTCCACCGCCTTCAACTTGATCGAACTTCCTCCGGCAAGTCAAGATTTTTCTTTAGATTTAGAGGATTCAGAGCACCTGACTTGATCAGAAACTGTTGCAAAGGCCTGAGATGCCATCTCGCCCACTTCACCATCTGAATGGTCGATGTCATTACTCCCAGAAATGACATACAGTCCTTCACCGTAACCTGGGTTTGTGCCGCAAATAACAACATCCTTTCTAGAATCTGCTCTGCCTTCTCTTGACCAAGACTTACTCGGTCTCTGTCGGTCTCTATTTGAGCCCCCAAGAATACCAAACCCTGAGTTGGCACAAGGCAACTTTTGGGCCTATTTATGACCCAACCGAAAGGCTGCAATGCCTGTATCGCCTTGTCTCTGTTCCTTGCGGCTTCTTCCTGTGACTCGGCTACCGACAGAATGTCGTCTAGATAATGGTATGCCGAAATTTCGGCCTCTCTTAGGGCTGCTATATTGGTTATTAACACCTTCCAAAACGTTCTTGGCGACGTTGACAGGCCGAAGGGAAGGCAGATGAACTGAACATGTTGGTCTCCTGTCATAAACCAAAGGAACTTCCCGTGCGGCTTGTAAACTGGTATGTGGAAATAGGTGTCTTTTAGGTCTAGCTTTATCAGCCAAGACTCTGGCTGAATCGTCAAAATGATTGAGGCTAAGAACTCCATCTTGAATTTTCAACATGAAATGAACCGATTGAGTGGCCTCAGATCCAGAACTGGCCTGAAGGCCCCTGATGCTTTCCTCACTAAAAACAGCTTTGAATAGAACCCCAAGCGTTGCTGGGAGACCGGCACCATCTCCACTGCGCCAGACATTTTGAGCTGTTGAACATAATCTGGAAAAATAGCTTCCGCCCCTAAAACCTCCAGGGCCGTCAAGCAAAAAAAAATAGTGTGTCTCGGCATCTTGGAAAACTCCAGTCGATACCCCTCCTGGATTATCTTCAAGACCCAGACATCTTGGATTTTTGAGACCCAGATCTGTTGAAAAAGGGCTAGCCTCGCCCCCACCGCCACAGTCTGGGTCTGCCATATCACATTGTGACTTACTGGAACCTGTGAGGAAGGCCAAAGTCTTTTTATTGGACTGCCGTCCATCTCCGCGAGAGTTTCTCCAATTCTGCTGTTTGCCATAGCTTCTACCTGGTCTGGAATATTTTCGGTCACAAAAAGTATTCCCAATTGGGGATGATGGTCTGGACCTCGCTTAAATCTTCTTTCCTGGGGAAGAAATACGCTTTTCCCCCCAGACGCTTTTTTAATAATTGAATCAAATTTTTCCCCAAACAGCATCTCTCCTTCGAAGGCCAGCTGACACAGCTGATTTGATTTAGATGCTGAATCTGCCAACCATTGTTTCAGCCACAGGGCCCGCCTTGAAGCCACCGACAGTGCCATAGACCTCGCCGAAAGTTTTACCAAATCCAACGAGGAATCTGCCATAAATTCCACAGCCAGTCTTAATTCCGAGAGCATCTCTTTCAAATTCGCCCTTCTCACATTAGTCCAGATGGCCTCGTCCAGGCTGTCCAGCCACACCTTCATTGCCCTCGAGGTAGAAGTTATTGTTACTGCTGGGCTACAAGCTGCTCCAGCTTAAACTTAACGTTTCTTAAGATTAAACTCTAATCTTTTCTCCATAGGATCTTTGAATGCAGCAGCATCATCGACTGGCAACGTAGTTTTCTTTGCCAACCTGACTACCGCCACATCCACCTTGGGCGGATTATCCCATAACTTCAAAAAAAGCATTCTCAATTGGATATTTTCTGGAAAATCTACCCTGTATCACCACATTCTTCTCTGTATTCTTCCATTCTGAGTGTATTAAGTCTTTAATCGACTTACAGTATGTACCGGAAATGATGGTGCTTTTTTCTGGAGAGATGGAAAGAATCTATCTGCTGAGGAACCCTTTGGGGTCTCTTCTGTTAACGTCAATGCTTTTCTTTCAGCTTTAATCAAACTGTCAACTGCTGCGACATCCAGAGTAGTTTCTTCTTCTGAAACAAATTCAACTTCCTCAGTCATACTTTCCTCCGGATCATACAACTCTTGTTCTGAAATTTCAGAAAACGAGTCATAGAGCGAGTCTTCTAGACCTCCTGCTAGCTACAGAAGTTGATGCTGAGGCTTCCTGTACTCCCTGTATAACAGCCTGCTTAATTAGCGATACTAATGCATCCAGCTGAGGCATCCCTGCGACTTGTTGTCCCCCAGGAGATTGTCCCTCTGCTGACTTCTTGGATTCAGAAGCATCTTTTTGAGTGTCACTGGAGGTAGGGAGACTAAAAGGCAAATATATATATCATCAGCCATATACTCCATATATCTCTCTTTTTTTTGGATCTTTGTTTTGCTTACCCAGAGCCTTTAGATTGCGCTCCTTTCCCAGAGCTAACTGTTTCCAGATTGTAACACGCTTCTTAGTGATGGCGATCGTCACAAGCAAAAACATGCCAGCGTTCAATTAAAGGCGCATGAAAGGGGGGGGCGTGGCCGCATGCAGAGCGGGTAGCAGGCACTTTCTAGTGCTCCAGACCGGGACCCACAAAACGGTCCAAAATAGTGCATCCTAAGGGGCCAAAAGTTACCAGCGGGTCCCTCTTCGTTTTCGGAAGCCGCCGAGCACCGAACCGCATCACGGAGATGCGCAGAAACTGTGAGCAAACCCCTAAACAGAAGCGCTCGCAAGCGGAGGAGGGGAAACAAAATGGCGGCCGAAACCACGCTGCAGTGCTAACAGCGTCTCAGCAGGAGCAGCGCGGCCACACTATCAGCACCAGGGCGGCGCACAAACTGGAGAGATTTGTCAGAGAGCCTAGTGACAGCACAAATAAAACCAAGGCTGCCTCTCCTACAGCAAGTGCAACAAAGACAAGCAGGCAAGCACAGCATACCTCACCTGCTATGGAGGACAGCAGGGAACACCATGAGCCTGGGGGAATGGAGACCGACACAACGGCAAGTACCTCTTCTTCCATACAACCCCCTTTAATGGACCAGTACACTCTGGCAGAAATAATCTCATTACTAAATAGCAACCATGCCACCACTATTGGGAAGATAGATGAGCTCCAGTCTAACTTTAATATACTCCGCCATGACATCCAGAATATCAGGGAGCGTACCCAAGAAGTGGAAAGGAGGGTGGGAGATCTGGAGGATACAGTTAACCCCTTCCAAGCCCAACTCCAATCCATGGAACAGCGGCTGACCACCACTGAAGCAAAAGCAGATGACCTGGAAAACAGGCTCAGGCGCAACAATATCAGAGTGCTTGGTCTGCCAGAGAGAGTGGAAGGGCGTCAGCCAGAGGCTTTTCTAGAAAAATGGCTACAGGACACTTTTCCTGCAATTTCTTCACCTACTTTTACAATTGAACGTGCCCATAGGGTGCCAGGCAGGCCACCTCCACCGGGCTCACAGGCGAGACCAATGATTGCTCGGCTACTCAACTACAGAGACAGAGATAAAATTCTGCGGGAGGCCCGCACTAAAGGTGATCTCCTGTTTGAAAATTCCAGGATCTCCATATATCCTGACTATTCAATTGAAATCCGCAAACAACGGATGAAATTTACGGATGTAAAGAAACGCTTAAGACAACTTCAACTGCCCTACGCAATGTTGTACCCTGCAAAACTGCGAGTGGTAGAGAATGGGCACACCCACTTCTTTTCATCGGCTCAGGAGGTGGACACTTGGCTGGAGCATAATGCCAGGAGATCTCCTCGCAGATAAGTATGAACGCTGCGCCTTGCGGGTTCACTAGGCCCTATAACACCTGTAGACTATTCTCTTAGGATGCACACACATTTATCCTGTGAGGGTGCCGGCACGGGGACAAAATCCAAGTCCGTCACTGAGCTATATGTCTTTACCCATTGAGACTCTGGTTATGTCACTTTTCTTCACTCATTTGGTTATTGGGATTCAGATCCGCTACGAGTTGGGGGTGGTGGTGGATAGGGTGGGGGCAATGGGAGTTCGGCACTGCTTTGATGAACATGATTGTAAAACTCTGGGAAACGACTCTACACACTGCACAGCTACTTATGATTGGGACAAAAAGGAAGCTGATGAGGTCTGGCCGGTCAGACGGGGCATGGGAAAGTATATTGCATCTTCTATTTTGTATTGTTGTCAATGTATAATATTAAGATAATGTCTTGGAACGTTAGGGGTCTGGGAGATCCGATTAAAAGGGGTCTGGTTAACAAATTCTTGCGGAAGCATAACCCGCAGATTATAATGCTTCAAGAGACGCACTTAGATGGGAGCAAACTCATGACTTTAAAAAAACCGTGGATGGCGGCTGCGTACCATGCGCCATATTCCAGTTATTCCAGAGGGGTATCCATACTCATAGCTAAATCATGTATGTATACCCTACATAATGTCATATCGGACCCTGGGGGAAGGTTTTTAATACTGCATCTCTCTATTATGGGTAAACAATGGACCATTGTCAATATCTACATCCCACCACCCTTCGTAGATAATATACTCTACACAGTAATGAACAAAATTTCCACGCTGCCCATGACTTCAATAATGCAATTGACAAGGAGTTTGACAGATTGCCTATACCCACTAGGAGTAACCAGGCAATGCGGAAATGGAGGGATACATTTCACTTAACTGATTTATGGAGAGCCCGACATGAAGGGGTTACACAATTTACCTGCTTTAATTCTGCCCACAATACCCTCTCACGCATTGATCTAGCCTTCGGCTCCCCTGAGGTAGCCCGTGTAACTACGGGGATTCAAATACTGACCAGGGGTATTTCCGATCATTCTCCCATTAGTCTGTGTCTACAGGTCAGTCCTGAACCCCAGGACAATGTGTGGCGCCTGAGCCAACATTGGATTACTCACCCAGAATTGGTAACACCTATGACCACATCAATAACGGAATTCTTGTCCCTAAATTCAGGTACTGTAAGTGACCCCATAGTATGGGATGCCTTAAAGGCGTATGTTAGGGGTGAATACTCCATGATGATACGACAGGTAAAGAATCAGGCCACGGCACATATTGATGGGAAGCAGCAGGAATTAGAGTCTACTGAGGCCCAATACGTAGCTAATCCAAACGCAGATAATATGATAGCATGGAAAAAGGCGCAAGCAGCACTCCTTTTAGCCCAAACCGCAGCAGTTAAGAAAAACATACTGTATCACAAAACTAATGTCTTGGAATCAGGGGACAAATGTGGTAAACTACTAGCATATCTAAGCAGAGACCCCAACCAATTGACAACAATACCTGTAATAAAAATGGGTTCGGAAGATCTTACAACAGTCCCTAGGGAAATAAATGACACATTTCGGGAATACTACTCAGCTTTATATGACTCAAAACTTAGGTTTGACTACGATGACATTCTGAGGTACTTAGGGAAGGTGGACATGTCCACCTTAGATATGCAGGGACGGCTATTGCTGGACGCTCCCATTGCAGCCCACGAAATTGCAGATGCCATAGCTTCCTTCCCGAGGGGTAAAACGCCGGGGGCAGATGGGCTCCCAATGGAATGGTATTCGACATATCAAAAGGAGTTGACCCCCAGTTTGGTTAAACTATTTAATGACGTTAGGGAGGGCACACCTCTGCCTGCATCCATGAATAAGGCCCTAATTATAGTCCTCCCGAAACCAAACAAAGACTTGAAGGAATGTGCATCATATAGGCCGATTTCTTTAATGAACTGTGATGCCAAGATACTGGCAAAGGTCCTGGCTAGGCGTCTCAACACAGTTATCACGCAAATAATTGATGTTGATCAGTCAGGCTTTATACCCATGAGAACCACTGACATAAATATCAGACGACTCTACACAAATCTCATGATAGATCATGGTAATTCCAAAGCTAGGGTCATAGCGACCCTTGACAATGAAAAAGCGTTTGACTCAGTTGAATGGCCATATTTGTGGGCAGGAATGAAGTGTATGGGGTTCCCTGACAAATTCATGAAATGGGTGCAAATGTTATATAGTGCTCCAGAAGCCTCTATTCGCACAAATTCCAACTCTTCCAAGCCATTTAAACTTTATAGGGGAACTAGGCAGGGCTGCCCTCTCTCCCCCCTACTCTTTGCAGTGGCCATGGAACCCTTGGCCTGCATGATACGACAATCAGCTAGGATAGAGGGGCTCAAGATGGGGGGGATAACAGAAAAAATATCCATGTTTGCAGACGATACATTACTATACCTAGCTAATCCAGGCCGTGACCTTGAGGCAGCTTTGGATATTATTAATGTCCACACTTCTTATTCAGGCCTTAAGGTTAACTGGAGTAAGTCCGCTCTTTTCCCAGTAGACCCCTTACCGAACCCTTTACCGGTACTGCCAGAAGGCTTAAACTGGACAGATAGCTTCAAATATTTGGGTATTAATATCCATAAGGACCCAGGCAAGTTCGTAGAGTTAAACTTAATGCCCTTGATGCAGGGTCTGGAGCAGAAAATTAAAGTATGGACTCGCTTACCTTTATCCCTGATTGGACGCATTAATTTGTTTAAAATGGTAATGTTACCCAAGTTTACATATATATTTAGGCAATCCCCTGTAAGGATCCCAAATACTTTCTTCAAAAAAATCAGGTGTCTACTTACGCAGCTATATTGGCACCCATCTACACCAAAGATTGCCATGGCAAAATTACAGCTCCCAACAAATGCAGGGGGGTTGGCAGCCCCGAATCTTTTCTTGTATTATCTAGCAGCGAAGCTGGCTACAGCAAAAGGGTGGGTGACCCCTTGCTTGGACAATCCTGCCACACGCTTAGAGGCACAAAATATTGGGTCATATGAGGGACTCAAGAATCTCCTCTATAGAGGTTGTAAATATGCAATACAAGCAACTACACCTGTGAGGGAAGTAGTTTGGGCATGGAACACTGCTCATGGTCTTCTCCCCAAACCGGAGGGTCACTGCTCAGGGCTCATCCCTATTTGGTGCAACCCCAAATTGCCACATATGCAGACTGTACCGGACCCTCAAGCCTGGGCGAACTACAGAATAAAGTATATTCAGGATATAATGTCAGATGGTAAACTAATGGACTTTCAAACCCTGAAAGAGAGGTACGATCTCCCCAATAAAATGTTTTTTCGGTATATCCAACTAAGACATGCCGTACAAGCCCAGTTCAAAGGGGTGATAATGAACACCGAGCCTACGCAAATAGAAAAAAGGGCACTAGCTAACGTACACACCAAACACCTGTCCAGTTTCTATGCCATCTTGATTATTGCGGGGAAGTCTCCACTGGGTAAACTACTTGAGAAGTGGCGTAATGATATCCCTGAGTTAGACACACTGACGCCTGGAAAGAGGTCCTCGGTTCTATTTTTGACCATATTGTTGCTTCCCGGGATAAAATGATACAATATAAGTTTTTACACAGAGCTTATCTTACCCCTAGTGTGCTAGCCAAAATGTCCCCAACCCAGGTGGATGAATGCCCCAGGTGCCATCTCTCTCCAGCAGACTTCATGCACATGGTTTGGTCGTGTAATAAGATACAAAAGTTCTGGAGGGAGATAGCACAGTATATGTCTGACATGATGGATACACCAATTCTGGTGGAACCCCGGGGTATGCTTCTGAATCAAGTTGCGGATCTAGCTCCCACGGTAGCGGAGAAAGCATTGATTTCCATACTGTTTGCTTATGCCCGTAAATCCATCACCTTGCTATGGAAGGCGCCTCAGGCCCCAAATATACAATTCTGGGAGACGCAGATTGCACATGCAGTACCACTGTACAAACTTCTCTATATAAGACGAGGTTGCCCGGCAAAGTTTGAGAAAATATGGTCCCCTTGGATTGACGCACACGATAGTCACGATTAGAACCAAGGCAACTACCCTAATGTTTCCAAGGATAACCTAAACAGACAAGGAAAATATACATGCCTACTCAGACCCTTCCCCAACATAGGTGGAGTGCAGTACAAACATAATGAAGCAGTGCAAAGTTAAGTTTAGTTAGGTTTATTGGATATCTAGTAACAGAGTAATTAAGGCAGTACATACAAGGTATAGAAGCTACAAACGTGGTATAAGGATGTCATGGCTATGGTAAACTGATTACAACGCTGTAATAATGTTTGTGTTACATGAATACACTGAGTAAACTTGTATCTCATCCATGTTAATGTACTGTATTGAACTAAATAAAGAAACTTTTGTTAAAAAAAAAAAAAAAAGGCGCATGAAAGTGACGTAATTGCGCTCACGTAAACACGCCGCTCATTCTGCCTCCAAATTCGCTTCCGGATGTGCGCGTCATTTCCAGTCCTTGGAACGCATAGCCGCCATTGTAGACTGCAAACATAGTTACATAGTTACATAGTTAAATTGGGTTGAAAAAAGACAAAGTCCATCAAGTTCAACCCCTCCAAATGAAAACCCAGCATCCATACATACACCCCTCCCTACTTTTAATTCAATTCTATATACCCATACCTATACTAACTATAGAGCTTAGTATCACAATAGCCTTTGATATTATGTCTGTCCAAAAAATCATCCAAGCCATTGTTAAAGGCATTAACTGAATCAGCCATCACAACATCACCCGGCAGTGCATTCCACAACCTCACTGTCCTGACTGTGAAGAATCCCCTACGTTGCTTCCAATGAAAGTTCTTTTCTTCTAGTCTAAAGGGGTGGCCTCTGGTACGGTGATCCACTTTATGGGTAAAAAGGTCCCCTGCTATTTGTCTATAATGTCCTCTAATGTACTTGTAAAGTGTAATCATGTCCCCTCGCAAGCGCCTTTTTTGCAGAGAAAAAAACCCCAACCTTGACAAGCTACCCTCATAATTTAAGTCTTCAGTCCCTCTAACCAATTTAGTTGCACGTCTCTGCACTCTCTCCAGCTCATTTATATCCCTCTTAAGGATGCCTCTTAAACGCTCCGGAAAAGTATGCTAGGCCATTTTCCCTGCATATTATGCTTTTAGCTTCCAATCCACCCGCCCTGCTTCAAAGGGGACGGACATTGGTGACCCACATAGTCATCTGGAAGCTTCTCTCCCACGGTGACCCCTGCAGGGAGCACAAGGGAGGCATCGAAGAGGGGGGAAAAGAGAGAGAAAAACCCCCCTCACACGGAACACAGCCTGGGTAAGCACTCCAACAATCCATATGACCGAAGGACAGGAAAAAAGACAGTGGAGAGAAGGAGAGAGGAGGCTTTGTAGAGGAGGTTTTCTGTTCCTGTCCAATGACCAAAAGGGGAGGGGATAACCCATGTTGGTGAATTGCTGCCATGGTGACTTGGGAAATTTCTACTACTTTTTTCTATAGATCCTACCCTATTGCCCTATCCCACTCAGCTTGGAGGCAACGATTTCAGTAAGCTGTTTGTATTGTGTGTTATTATTGTTATATATTGCTTGTATGATAGAGAGTAACTTGAAAATCATTTCCCTGAATGTGAATGGCCTAAATGTCCCGGAAAAGAGGAAACAAATGATACATTTGATGAGGAAAAATAAGGGGGATATCATTTGACTTCAGGAAACACATTTTAAGAAAGATGCCCCACAAATGCATCCATTGGGTCAGTACTGGCAATGTTTTTTCAGTAATAACCCTTTACAAAAAACAAAAGGAGTAGCCATAGCCATTAAAAAGTCAATCGAGGGGCGTGGCTAGCCGTGCTGTGTGGCGGACGCATCTCTCCAAAGCCCCTCAGGGCTAACTACACAATTTGCCCCATCCAGGCCGTCAGTCGGCCCCCACTCACTCACCCTTCTCCTCGTGGCCAGCGCACACTATCCGCTGATGTTTCAGCTACTTTTCGGCCCTCTGCTGCCTCATACGCAAATGCACGGAGCGGGGCCTACTCAAGAGGCGGAAGCCTGGGACTCGCGTGATTGCGCGACCCAGGGAGACAGGCTGCCTGGCACTTAGGAGCGGCAGTAAGCTCCCTGCGCTGCTGACTGCCTTTTGGATCCCAACAGGGGGTGAGTGCCCTGTTACATATTTACCCTTTCTACCACAGCTACACTGACGAGGCACTCCCACCAATACAGGGCCTAATACACACGGGCTGGGAAGGGACTAAAGGCCAAGGCTGTTAGGCCCAACCAGCTGCAAAGTCAGGCAGACTGATAGGGCTATAGAGGACACTGGGGAAATATTGCTACCTGCTTGTAGCTGTCTGCACCCACTTAAGTGCATCTTGTTTGGAACACACCCTTGTTACAGGGGCTAAGCAGCTTACAGTCTACCATCTGTCTGTATTCCCTGCGCTGTTTCAGCAAGGCTGTATAACATATGGACTTTTGCTCTAGGGGCGCTATGAGCAATACCTCGGAGTCAGTTAATATCCTGCATCAGCCACATGTTCATGCTAACTAGCACCATGCACTGAGACATCAAGTAAGGCTCTGCTGTACGTGTGAACTCCATCCTCAGTGCCCATGATATACAGACATTGATTATTGGATGCAAGCACATTGGTTGGGGATACAGTGCTTATAGAGCTATAGTAACCGTTCATATCCGGTGCTATAGTGACTGTTCATATCCATTCGTCCATTCATTCAATATGGGGAAACTCACGCAAAAAACCAAATCTGATGCGGCGGTCCGACTGGAGCAGTATGCCCGCAACAATGCTCCTAAAAACACAGGCTCTGCATCTCCCACTCCGCGAGCTTCTCCCCCACGTTCGGCCACAGCTGAAAAAGAGCTGGTACCAGCTACACCCGCAGATCCCACTCCTGCTGACTTGATGTCTGCCATTATGCAATGTCAAACTACTTTAACCTCCATGTTCACCTCTAAGATTGAGGAACTTAAAGTTGACCTTTCACTAATCAAGCAGGATATCCAGAACATTAGGGAGAGAACAGGGGAGTTGGAAGAGAGAGTGGGAGGAGTGGAGGACTGCGCCTCTGACGCAAGAAGTAAATCACATCAAACATCAGCTCCAGGATATGGCAGACCGCATGGATGATATGGAAAACCGCCACTGTCGCTCTAATGTTCGGATCCTAGGTCTCCCTGAAAGAAGTGAAGGCTCCAACCCTGAGATTTTTGCTGAAAGCTGGCTAAAAGAAGTGTTGGGACAAAATATATTTTCACCACAATTTGTGGTAGAACGTGCACACCGGGTTCCGCTGCGACCCCTTCCTCCAGGCGCACCACCACGAGCATTCCTGATTAAATTGCTCAATTACAGAGATAGAGATATTGCGCTCAAGGAGGCCAGGAAGAAGGGGAACATCCAATATGCTGGAGCTCGGATTTCCCTTTACCCAGATTTTTCATCGATAGTGCAAAAGAAACGCAGTTCCTACATAGGAGTCAAGCGTAAACTTCAAGACCTAGGCTTGGAATATGCCATGCTGTATCCAGCGAAACTTAAAGTGATGGATGGAGGTAAAGCGCATTTTTTGGAACGACCGGAATTAGCACTTGAGTGGCTAGAGCGTAGACCTGCCACTGCCAGGAGCCCTTCAAGGGAATAAAGCTAAAGTGCAAGATCTGGATCAACGCTGATTACCTCTGTGGATGTACAAATTCTATGGCTTCCAAGGAGATGCACTTCCGCTTCGCTGAGTGGTGGATATGCTTCACTTGTAGGGGAACCTATTAACTCCTTATTGCTAGAAAAGGACAATCTACCATTTCCTTCTGCAACGGGTCCAGTTTTTTTCTATATTGGAGTGCAATTGGAGCTGCCACGCTGTTGATAGTACAGAATCCTTATGTGATGATCTTCATTCTTTTTGGCTAGTTAGCCCTTTTTCTATTTTTTTGCCACACCCCCGTTTGGGTATATTCTGTTCTGGGAAAATGTATCTTCTGGTTGGGGGGAGGATACCGGCTGGGGGGTTTAGTGCTGGGGTCTCTTTGATATGTTGTGCTCTTTTTTCTCCCCTTTCTCCTACTTTTTATGCTCTCTCTCTTCTTTGTGGGCTTCCCTTTCTGAGAAATGTTTTGTATGTGTCTGGTGGCAGCCTGGGAGTCAATGCATGTATTTTCTGGATGGTGTTATGGCAGGAGGTAGGTTGAAAATAATATCATGGAATGTCAGGGGTGTTAATGATAAGGTCAAAAGGTCATTAGTGTTAGAACATCTCAAAAAACAAGGGGCTAATATCATGCTACTGCAGGAGACGCATCTTGTGGGGCAGAGGGTGCGGGCTCTTAAAAAGCAATGGCTGAGTCGTACTCTACACGCTGAGTATTCAACGTATTCACGAGGGGTAGCAATTCTGTTCAGGAAAACGATTAGTCCCAATATTGAGAAAGTGATGTCTGACAGATATGGTAGATTCCTCATTATAAAGGTAACAATTCAGTCATATACAATGATGATCGTTAATGTATACTCTCCTCCCCCTGGGGATTTAAGTCTACTGCAAACAATTCTTAATAAGATAGCAACAGAAGGTAACTACCCAACATATTGGTTGGGGGACTTTAATGCTGTCCCTGACCCTATGTTGGACAGGTTGCGACCGCTTAGGGGTGAATCAGGAGCCTTGGGTGATTGGCTACAAGCCACGAACGATGTTTGGAGATGGTTTCATCCATCTGAGAAGCAATACTCATGCTATACAACATCCACCTCTGCCCTGTCCCGAATTGACTTAGACTTAGTGTTGGCCTCTCCCTCAGCTTTACAGAAGAATCATCTGTCTCCTTCATTCCTAGAATCTGTTCAGATCATGCCCCGCTACTATTGGAATTACAACTGGGAGGAGGTAAGGGGATACGACAATGGAGATTGCCCCCAAAGTGGATTGGTTAGAGATGCAGCTAGAGTACAGTATAAGGAATATTGGGAAATTAACCAGGACACAGCCCAGGAACAGGTTGTTTGGGATGCAAGTAAGGCCTTTACTAGGGGATCATATATATCACTGATAAAAGGGGCTAGAGTTAAGCAGGATGCAGAATTGGAATTCCTAAGGGGGAAGTTGGTAGAAGCGGAAACGACATTTACAAATAATCCAGCTGAATCATTGGGACTGGCTTTGGCGGCGGCGCAAAGGGCTGTTAACTTGGCTTATACACATAAATACTTCCAGTGGGAACTCCAGAGAGCTGCCTCTTGGTATGACAAAGGGGATAAATGTGGCAAACTTCTTGCTATCCTTACTAGAGAACCTAGACAACTAACCTCTATTCCCAGGCTGTCCTCTGAAGCAGGTCAAGATATCTGCACACAGGAACAGATCCTCTCAGAATTTGTTAAATTCTACTCTAGCCTCTATAGCTCCAAAGTGCAGTGTTCCGTAGACTCATTGGACCAATACCTAAATGAAACTTTCTCAGGAGGATGCAGCACCTCTAAATTCTTTCATTACTGTTGATGAGATTTCGGATGCTATAGACGCATTCCCCAATGGGAGGTCCCCCGGTCCAGATGGGCTTCCGATTGAATGGTACAAGGCTCACAAAGATATAGTGGTGCCCAAGCTTACTTCACTATTTAATGTATACCGCAGGGCACTCGTCTCCCAGATAGTACCAAACTTGCCACTATTACTCTAATTCTTAAATCTGGCAAACCATCTGATAGATGCGGGTCCTATAGACCTATTTCACTTCTCAACTCGGACATTAAGATACTGGCTAAAGTCCTAGCGAACAGACTCAAAAAAGTAATTGAGCATCTCATACATCCTGATCAAACCGGGTTTATGCCGACCAGAACTACCGATATTAACATTAGGCGCCTCTTTACAAACATTTGGGCTAAACATAGTTCCACAGGGGAAAGAGTGGTGTTATCGTTAGATACAGAAAAGGCCTTTGACACGGTAGAGTGGCCCTATCTTTGGACCCTTCTGCAGCGGTATGGGCTTGGTAAACAATACATACAGTGGGTAAAAGCACTATATGATTCTCCAAGAGCTAGACTATTGGTAAATACAGAACTATCTCAGGAATTCCCACTGGCCAGAGGTACCAGACAGGGCTGCCCATTATCCCCTTTTCTTTTTGCCCTAGCTATTGAACCACTGGCCAACAAAATACGTAGTAACCCACGCATAGAGGGTCTTAGAATCCAGAGACTGGAGGAAAAAATATCACTCTATGCAGATGACATGTTGGTATATCTGGCTAACGCCAGGCTTTCTCTCTCTGAGCTCCTTGTAGAGGTCACAAATTTTGGGGACTTTTCAGGTCTCCGGGTTAATCGGGCAAAATCGGTAGTTTTCCCCATTGACCCTGGGAATATCAGAGACCCACAGTATGGATCCCAATTACAATGGGTGTCATCGTTTACCTACCTGGGAATTGAGATACATAGGGATCCCAGGCAATATTCTGAGTTGAACCTGGCCCCAATAGTCAGTTTGATGAAAATGAAAATGCAACACTGGTCAAGTCTGCCACTAACCCTTCCGGGCCGAATTAATATCCTAAAAATTATCTTCTTACCTAAATTCTTATACGCCTTCCATAATGCACCTTGTATACTCCCCAGGGTGTGGTTTAAGCAGCTGGATGTTTGTGTCAGGGGGTTTATTTGGGCAGGTGAGCGCCCTAGAATTAATATGCAGATGCTGCAAGCACCGGTTAAGAAAGGGGGACTGGCCCTTAGTATACGCCCGGTGGTGGCTTAATCCTGATCCCAACAATCCAGCTACAGTCCTGGAAGCGGCAGTGGTTGCATCCTTTGAGGCCCTAGCTAATCAGCTGCATAGAGGGCTCCCTTCTATATATGCCCTAACACCTCCCATGACAACTGTAACCCTAATTTTTCAAAGGACGGTACTCTCTGCCTACAAGGCGCTAGGTGACCGATCCAAATGGGCTCCACTTTGGGGCAACAAATCTCTGTCAATCCCTTCCAAATGCCAGTGTGTGGGCCACGGCCGGAATAAAATATCTGGGTGACCTGATACATGCAGGGGAGCTTAAACAGTTTGCACAGTTGAAAGAGGAGTTTGGGTTGCATAATCGTATGCTCTTCAGATTCCTCCAACTGCGTCATGCATTTTCTGCCCAATTCCCGGAAGGCACACAATCTATTACCCAATCAACCCTGGAAGGATACTTACGGAAATCTGACCTCTCCAAACCCCTAAATTGGTTATATACCATTTTGCTACAGAATAGCTTTGATCCCATTAAGTGTATCTGCTGTAAATGGGCCCAAGGCTTTCCTTCTTTGGAGGTGGAAACCTGGAAGGATATTCTTGACAAATACGAGAAACCAACATTTCAGTTAGGGACTGTTACATACACACCAAGTTTCTAAATAGAGTGTACCTGACTCCACACAGGCTGGCACAAATATACCAAGGTTACCCTGACCTGTGTTTCAAATGTAACACTGATAGTGGTACGTACATGCATGTATTTTGGGAGTGCGCTAAAATTCGACAGTACTGGACATCAATTCTGGCATTTATTAATGCCTCTTTGGGTCTCCCAGCTATTCGGACACCTGCATTTTGCCTTTTGGGATATTTTGAGGAACTAACTCTTTCATCCAGTGACAGACTGTGTATCAGCCAACTTTTACACTACGCAAAGAAAGCTATTTTGCTCACATGGAAGAGCCTGGAACCTCCTACCTTGACTTTCTGGATAAAAATTATCAATGACATTCTTCCCAGTCATAAATTGACATATATAACGCGTGGATGCCCAGATAAGTTTAACAAAATATGGGATAGGTGGCTTACAGAAACGCAAATCGTTTGACTCTGTGGAAGTGAAAAGATCTTAACTTGGCTATTCACCGTGTGCTACTCTTTATCATATAATGGGGTTGCCCACCCTTCTATCTATCTCTTTCTTTTTCTTTTCTTCACTCTCTTCTTTCTTGTTTGTTTTATGTTTATAAAATCAATAAAGATAATCTTACAAAAAAAAAAGTCAATCCATTTCAAGGTTATGGACAGTCTTGGAGATCCTAATGGAAGATAGGTTCTGATAAAAGGCCTATTATACCACACTCCTTGTACAATCGGTAGTTTCTGCCTACCCAACCATAGTCAAGCACAATACTTATCTAAACCAAGTACAAAGATCTCTATATTCTCAGAAGGACTACTGATCCTGAGAGGAGATCTAAACATAGCCCTGAACCCCAAACTGGACACATCCAAAGGACAGTCCCTGTTACAAAAACATCAATCAAGCTGCCAAATCACTTCAAAAACTGAGAGTCATAGACTCATGGAGATTTCTCCAACCCACTGCTAAACGATTTACCCATTTTTCGTTTCCCCAAAAGACTTATTCTCGTCTACATTATGTTTTCATCTCCCAATGTTACTTGCACTGACTTGTGAAAGCGGATATGGATAACATCATCTGGTCAGACCACGCAGCGGTACGTATTGTAATTAACATACCAAACAAACCTAAGCTGGCTTGGAACTGGAAACTTCATGACAATTTATTAGATCATGCTGAACGTAGGGAAGAAATTGTGGAAGCAATTAAGTAATAGATTCCCAGAGTAACAACTGATTCCGCTTCACAGCAAACAAAATGGCAAGCGTTGAAATGTCTGATCAGAGGTATTTGGATTAAGCGTGGCGCCCGCCTTAAAAGACACAGGCAGAGTATACTAGATCATTTACTTCATCAAATCCAACGGTCAGAAGCTCAGCACGTTGAGAATCCATCTCTCGATAACCTCAAAACTTTAACGGCAAAAAGAACAGAATTCAAACAGATATTAAATGCCCAAAGCAAACATGCAATGATTAAGCTAAGACAAAAATATGACACATTTGGAAACAAAGCAGGAAGATTGTTAGCTAATGCCCTCAAAAATAGACAAAATCTCTCTTACATACATAAAATGAATAACCAACAAGGAAACTTACAGATCCTACCGACAAAAATAGATGAAACCTGTCACGACCGGCACCCAATACCAGAACAAGTGCCAAGCACCCTGGTCTCGGCTCGGCTTCACCAGTAGTGTGACCACCATTGGGCTTCGGGAGGAGCCCTCAGCTTACTTGGGTGCCACCTGGACTTAATGAGAGGTACAAGGCGAGATGTTCTGGCTGGCAAAGGGGCACAGCTGGTAGCAGAGTCTTTTGGGCCGAAGGTCACGGTACAAATGGATCAGGCAAGAGAATCGTCAGACAGGCTGGGTCGAGGCAGGCAGATATCAAGAATCGTCAGGCAGGCAAGGGTCAAACCGGGTTGTCAATCAAGGGGTTAAGCAGGAAGAGTTGTCATAGGCAGGCAAGGGTCAGGATACAGAATAGTCAGGAACAGGCTGGGTCAAACACGGGTAATCAGACAGACAAAATACGGAACAGATCAGATGCACAAGGCTCAGGAAACCACTAGAAACAAGTTCTATCACGGGCAAGGGGCTGTACACTGAATGGGCCTTAAATATCTTTCAAAATTCGCGCCAAAACGTGCGCAAAAACTGTCTGGCACAAACACGCCAGTGCGCCTGCGCAATTAAGAGGTGCACACCTTAGAACCAACATGGCACATGGCAGTTTTCTTACAAAACCTTTAAACAGTACTATCAAGACTTATACAATATCCCTCAAACTAGGACTCAAGAAACACTGGAAGCAAGAATTAAAACATACATAGCAAAATATCCCCTATCAGGCATTGAAGATAATCTCCTTCAAGAATTAAGTATACCATTCCAAAAACATCAAGTACTAAACGCTATCAAAAATGAAATATTGCACAAATCTCCAGGGCCGGATGGTTACACTGGGAAGTTTGATAAGGTTTTCTCCGCTCAACCGGCTCCCCTTTTCCTCAACTTTATAAATGAGATGAGAACCACCACTTAAATAAGGATCACGGTCATCCCTAAACCAGGTAAAGTTGCCACACTTTGTGGTAATTATAGACCTATATCCTTATTGAATATTGATCTAAAATTAAACACAAAAATAATAGCGCAGACAATTAACCCACTTCTCCCAAGGTGGATACACGACCATCAAGTAGGATTTGTCAAGGGGAGAGAGGGTAAGGAGAATACAATGAAAATCCTTCATCTGTTGAGCTGGGCGAAGGCTCATCAAACGCCTTCTCTGCTCATATCCACTGATGCGGAGAAGGCGTTCGATAGGGTCAATTGGACGTTTCTCAAATTAGTATTAGAAGGAACTGGAATGGAGAAGTCTTTTAGGGATAAAATTATGGCTGTCTACGCAACACCGGCAGCCAAAATATGGCTCAACGCCATCCATTCTGATACGTTTGATATAAAGAATGGGACCCGACAGGTATATAAACTTGCCACATTCACAGACGAACTTCTCTTAGGGGCCGATTCACTAACTTCGAGTGAAGGATTCGAAGTACAAAAACTTCGAATTTCGAAGGTTTTTTTGAGCTACTACGACCATCGAATGGGCTACTACGACCATCGAATGGGCTACTTCGACCTTCGACTACGACTTTGAATCGAAGGATTCGTAGTAAAAATCGTTCGACTATTCGACCATTCGATAGTCGAAGTACTGTCTCTTTGAAAAAAACTTCGACCCCCTAGTTCGGCATCTAAAAGCTACCGAAGTCAATGTTAGCCTATGGGGAAGGTCCCCATAGGCTTGGCTAACTTTTTTTGATCGAAGGATATTCCTTCGATCGTTGGATTAAAATCCTTCGAATCGTTCGTTTGGAAGGATTTTATCGTTCGATCGAAGGAATAATCCTTCGATCGTTCGACCGAACTATCTGCGCTAAATCCTTCGACTTCGATATTCGAAGTCGAAGGATTTCAATTCCTAGTCGAATATCGAGGGTTAATTTACCCTCGATATTCGACCCTTAGTGAATCGGCCCCTTAGTCATAACTAACCCACATATTTCAATGTCCAATGCTATTAAAGAACTTGCCAAAGTAGGCATACAGACCAACCGATACTCCGCCCTACGCGTTTCGCACCCACAGGCACTTATTCATAGGCATGCCTATGAATAAGTGCCTGTGGGTGCGAAACGCGTAGGGCGGAGTATCGGTTGGTCTGTATGCCTACTTTTTTAATATTTATGATGAATAAAAAGTGATTTTTTAACTTTGAGAATTGACTGGAAATATATCTTTGAATTTTTAAATCTGAAGCCCTCCCCACTTATATGCAGCAATCTTCGATTCGCCAATTAAGAGCTAACTTCAAATTTCAATGGCAAATGGAAAAATACCTGCATCTCTACATACCAAATGACCTGGACAAAGTGTATACTTACATCTATAAACCTATGGTGAATACAATAACTACCTTGCTGAAAGAATGGGACAAGACCCACTTTACGTGGACAGGTAGAATATCTATTGTAAAAATGACAATTTTACCTACAATATTATACCTGTTTCAAACACTACCTATCCTGATACCTAAAGGGTTCTTTATGTCTCTAAATACTATCATCAGCAAATTTGTGTGGGCAAATAAACATCCTAGGATCGGCAGGCCTATATTGTACCTACCTAAAGGAAGAGGTGCATTAAGTCGACCAGACTGTTATTCGTACTACCAAGCATGTCTATTAACAAATGAGTTGAATGTTCTAATGCTACCTCAACAAAACAATAGAAATGTATCGAGGATATAAGAGTCCAATTCCCTGTAAATAACATTCTTTGGAACAAGGAGAAACATCTGGTTCTTAACCTGAAAGAAAATCCTCAAACATCAGCCTTATAACAATTCTGGTATAACTTTAACCAAAAATATCAGCAGCTCATCCCATACCCCTCTCCATTACTTGCTCTGAGTCAAATCCTGGACTTCATACCGGGAATTCTGGATAAAGGAATGGCATCGGCCTTTGGGATACAAAACTTACAGTTGAAACATGTCCTCAAAACAGAAACCTCTATGTCCTTAATTGAAGATTCCAAAAATACTTGGGATGAGAGAGACCGCTGGGGATACTACCAAATCCAGCATTTCTTACAATTCAACCCACTGCTCCCACAAGCTAATCGGACACTGACCGAGTTTTAAAGCCTTTGCGATAGGAAAAATGTTCCTCGCCATCTAATATCAATGCTTTATAAACTGATAATACAAAAGAAATTTCCTAAGTTGACGCATTTTACAAAGACCTGGGAAACGGAATTACAGTTAAATATATCAGAGGATGAATGGAAAAACATTTTCAGGCTATTAGCAAAATGTTCTATAAATAACAGATTCCAGGAGAACTCTTATAAAACGCTATGGTACTGGTATAGAACGCCTACACAATTCCTCCAAATGCACCCGATACCGGACAACATATGTTGGAGATGTCATAAGGAAGTAGGAAACATCTCTCATATCTGGTTTTTCTGTGAAAAGTTACAATTGTTTTGGAATAACATACAAATGGCATATCGGGAGATTCTGGCCTATCGGGTTGATTTCATCCTTTTTTACAGTAAAGATAAGCTGATAAAATCACAGTACGCTTACCCGTGTTTTTAGTTCAATCGCCAGATGCATTAAGATGGTGAATAAGGATGCGGTGTTGATGGGCGTGCCGAAGGAAAGAACGTCCATGTCTGTACGTCTTCATAAAGAGAACGGAAAAATAAAACACATAATACAATTACGTTACATTCGCTTAAAGAGATCATTGTCATTTAGATTTTACTATGACTTAGAGATAAATTCCCTTTTAGTATAACATAGAGAAATTGCATGACAACTTCCAATTGAGCATATCAACTTTCATTCTTTTTGGTGGTTTTTCAAATTTTAAGCTTTTTATTCAGCCACTCTCTTTATCTATGTGATCCTAGCAGCCGTGCATTGATTTGCATATGAGTCTGCAATAAAAATAGGAGAGGGCCTGAATAAAAAGTGCTACAAAGTAGCAACGACAAGAAACGTGTAGCCTTACAGAGCATTAACTTTTTCTGGATGGGATCAGCGATCAGCGACCCCCATTTAAAAGGTGGAAACAGTTACAAGAAAAAGGCAAATAACTAAAAAACTATTAAACATAAATAATGAAGACCCATAAAAAAGGAACTTGGAATTGCCAATCCTATAACATACTCAAATCCCTTTAAATCAGCTCATTAGCTTGTAACTGCCTTTCTTCCCGCCGCTATAGCTCAACATTTTCAGTTTGAGCTATCCGTGTGTACGTAGAAGCAAGTACGCGACATATGTCAAATTAGAAAAACAAATCTAAATATACAAAATATGTTTTTCACCATTTTTTTTTTCTTTATTGAACGGTCAAAGTACTATACCGCAATAAAAATTCATCCAGCTCCCACAAAACTGTATACTTACGAAACATGGAACGAAAAAGCAGACGAAGCACTGGTAGAAAGTGTCCAACGTGGCTATCCAGAATGTAGACATTTTGTAGGACTGCAAAGTAAAACAAAAAATAGAGATATATCTCAACGAGGGAAATTTGGAAACACGCTTCACCCAAAAAATGACACCCGTAAAATCGAATGGTTGAAAAAAAAAATGGTCACAGTCAAACATTCATCCCACCTATACTTTAATGAACTTCAGCACATTTTCAGCCTGTCCCTCATTTTTGAGAAAGCAAAACAGGTCACTTTTGACTATCGCTACTAAAATAGGATCAAACACCGACAACTCTATACTAGTAAAGTCAAGATATAAATTTACTTGCATACACCCTTCATTAAAGGGGATCTATGGTCAAAATCTAGCATCTTTCCTAGGCTTTCGGGAATGATTAGAAGGTTATTTGTAATTGCAATGCATTATTTTTTACAGTTTGGATTCTATAACAGCCGTTACCTTGTCTGTGTATTCCCCCAGAATCAACTCAGTTCACTTGTAAAGAAAACCTCATGGCCAGCGGCCGTCCCATCTCCCCACCCACCAATGAAAAAACAGTAGGCGGTCCTCGCTGCAATGCTGGCGTAGGCACCATCAGAAAAAGCAGAAAGCATTGCAGCGATTGTTACCGAATCGGCGCAATCTCCTTGTGTACGGACAGGCACAGTCAGAAAAAGCACAAAGAATTGCAGCAAGCGCAAGGAGATTGCGCCCATTCCGTAACAGTGTAGCGGGGATCAAAAATGAGTCATGTGCTGTTCTGTGCTGTAATGTCACTGTAAGGTTATTTCATTGATTACACTAGACTTCCCCCTCTCTCCCGAGTCTCTCTTCCCCCCCGGGTTAGTAAGATGAGCCGGCCGCTGGCCGTGATCTTTTCTTCACAAGTAAACCAAGCTGAATCTGGGAAAATACACAGACGGGCAAGGTAACAGCTATTATAGAATCCAAACCGTCAAAAATAAATAATGCATTTACATTACAAATAGCCTTATAATCATTCCCAAAAGCCTAGGAAAGATTATACATTTCGACCATAGATCGCCTTTAAAAACTCTCTGCGTACATAGTGAAATTCACAGAAATGATGCAGGTACGGAGGGTACGGTGGCGCAGTCAGGTGCCCCGGGACAGAGGGGGGCCCCCCGGAAAATGAAAAGGCTCATTTGCGGCCATAAACTACGTAGGCTTGCGAGAAGGCGGGCAAATTTCTCAAACTGTTTCGCGCCTTTCTGTCGTCGCAGAGGGCGCGCTGCTGCGCAACAGTCAAAGAGGGCTCCCTTTCGGCTCCTCTCTCTACCGACATTACCCTGATCCTCCTGACTAACAAAGTCACCTCTTGCCATTCTTTCTTGGGGGCTATTGCTTCACACGCTACTGCTGCCTTTTGCCTATTTGCCCTTACTAATAAAGGGGAGATCACAGCTGCCTCACTGGGTTCGAACCAAATGGGGGAATCGACTCAGTTACCCTCCAAAAAGTCCTCTAGTAAGCGGAATAAGACCTCCGCTAGTGGCTCTACTAAAAAAAAACAGAACAGATTCCTCTCCTCCAGCACCAGAAATACCAGACTGGCTCAAGGACTTTCAAATATTCTTTTTAGGGATGACTTCATCCATTGAAAAGCTGGCTTCAGCTGCTATGCAAAAGCAAAAACCTGCCAGTACTATTTTGCATACTGCTCATCCAGGCACTTCAGAAACATGCCCAGAGTCTTCTGATGAGGATCCATCCATAGATCCTAATGCTCTGATTCTGATCAATTAGACACGGCCTCCCAACCACCAAAAAGGTCACAAACTGAGGCGGTGGAAGCCCTACTGGCGGATATGTTTGTCACCTTAGACTTACAAGAGGAAACAAAAGAGGTTAAAACCCTGGATAAACTTTTTGGCTCAATTACTAAGCCACAGAGACATTTCCCAGTCCACAAAAAACTGGAGGAAGTGGTTAAAAAAGAATGGAAATTTCCTGACCGGAAACTATCCAGAGACAAATGGTTACATAATCTCTACCCTTTCCACCGACAATATAAAGACAAATGGGATCAAGTACCCAAGGTAGATGCCCCGGTGTCGCGACTAGCGAAACAAACAACTATTCCACTGGAAGATGACACTTCCTTCAAAGACCCTATAGATCCAAAGACCGAAAGTCTACTAAAGAACATTTTTACTTCCATCGCGTCAGCTTTCAAACCTAATACAGGAAGCTTCTGAGGAGGAATTCAACATGTCATATCACCTCTCAAAAATGATGAATGCAATTCATTACTTATGTGATGCGTCAATGGATTCACTTCATCTACTTGCTAAATCATTGGCTCTAGCAATCGCTGCAAGAAGAGCATTGTGGTTAAAACCATGGAGTGCAGATCCTGCCTCCAAAAAGAACCTGTTATCTCTAACCCTCTTCGGCAGTGAGCTGGACACGTTCATTTCTAAGATTTCAGGGGGAAAGAGCAATTTCTTACCCCAGGACAAGAGATCCAGACTCCCTCAGAATTCACAACACTCGTTTCGATACTCTTACAACAAACGCTTCCAACAGAATTTCTCAAGGAATTCCAGAACTAACGGAATTGTAGGGGGACGACTCCATTTTTTCAAAGAGGCATGGCTTTCAAACACTTCAGACAAATGGGTTCACAAAATGATTCCATACGGTTACCAACCTTTTTTCCAGCAACCTCCACCAACCAGATTCTTAATATCCACAATACCAACCAACCCAGACAAGAAGTCCGACTTCTTTATCACCATCCAGGAGATGCAAAAAAAAAAGTAATCGTTCCAGTACCTACACCCCAACGCAACCAAGGTTTTTACTCAAACCTTTTCATGGTCCCCAAAAAAAAGATTTCTACGGTTTGCACTACCCAACAAACATTTTCAGTTTCAAGCTCTACCCTTTGGCCTGGCAACGGCACCAAGAGCTTTCACCAAGGTCATGGGCAGTCTAGTGGCCTACAAGAGAGAACAGCATCTAATCGTCATTCCGTATCTGGACGACCTTCTTCTCCGAGCCCCATCCAGAGAGATCGCACAATGACAAATATATACTTGCTAATTCATACTGCAACAACATGGGTGGAAAATTCACCCAGAAAAAAGCTCCTTGTCACCAGCCCAGTCCATAGTTTTTTTGGGAGCACTCTTCGAGCCTATGAGTAAGTGCCACTATAGGCACGAAACGCGTTAGGTCTTCATGTCCTAATAAATTTTTTTACTTTTTACATTTGTTCCTTTATTTTTGGAGACCCTCACATTCTTTGGATACAGTGTTTTTAGCACTCTTCGATTCTCAAAGACACAGAGTTTCTCTCACTCAAGAAAAAGTTAAAAAAATTATCAAAGCAACTTTGTCAGCCATTCGCAAGACAGACATTTCCATAAGAAACGCAATGCATCTATTAGGCTTCATGACAGCTTCTATAGATCTGGTACCCTACGCTCAATTCCACATGAGACACACTTCAACTGGAACTCCTCCAGAAATGGAACAGATCACCAACATCGCTCGGCACCAATATTCGTCAGTCTCAAAACACCAAACAGTCCTTACTTTGGTGAACACAGAACCAAAACCTGTCAGTAGGACGATCCTGTTTAGTAACACACTCACTCATGCGAGTCTAGCTGGTTGGGGAGGAGTTTTCCAGGACAAGACGGTACAGGGAAAATGGTCACCAGTAGAAGCAAAACTGCCAATCAACGTTCAAGAACTTCGAGCTATAAGACACGCTCTAGTACACTGGACAACTGTCCTTCACGGATTTCCCATAAAGGTACAAACAGACAATGCTACCGTCGTAAATCTAAATCACCAAGGCGGCACACACAGTCAGACAGCCTGGGAAGAGGCAGCCAAGATACTTACCTGGGCAGAACAAACAGTTCCACAAATTTCAGACATTTACATTCCAGGCCAAGAGAACTGGCAAGCGGACTTTCTCAGTTGGCACACTCTGGACCCAGGGGAATGGAAACTGAATCGTCAGATATTCATTCAAATAGCCAACAAATGGGGATGGCCACAGATCGATCTAATTGTATCGACCTTCAATCACCAGCTCCCGATGTACTGCGCACGGTACTGCGATCGCAACGGCACAGCAGTAGATGCACTAACAATCAACTGGAACTTCAATCTGGTTTATGTATCTCTGCCACTACCAATGATTCACAAGGTTATTACACCATATTACACCATACTACAGTTATTGTAATAGCACCATATTGGTCGAGGAGGGCATGGTTTTTTTAGACTTAAAGACCGTGTCCGTAGCCGACCCCTGGAGACCACCGCTGTGGCCGGATCTGTTGACTCAGGACCCATACCTACACCGCAATCTCGCCATGCTAGCCCTGACGGCTTGGCTATTGAAACCGCAATATGGACACAGAAAGGTTTCTCTCAGTCAGTAGTACAAACCCTACTACAAGCCAGAAAGAAATCCACCAAACGGTCATATAACAGAATCTGGAAGATATTCCTGGATTGGTGCAGCCGCAATCAGTTAAACCATCCAATAAATCCCTTTTTCTTTTTTTGAGAAAACGGGATTTGTGTACTCAACGATAAATCCGTTTCTCGAACAGGCAGCACAGGATGTTCCCGCCCTCTGCTATTTTAATTCCTACTCATTCTATGCTTGATAACAAGAACTAAAGTGGGATGGGCTAATGTCGGGAAGAGGAGGAGCAGCCCTGCAGTTTTTTCCTGTCATCCTGCCTCCTAGAGGGAAGTGGACATTAACCCTTTGGTACCTGTGCTGCCTGTTCGGGACCTAGAGAAACGGATTTATCGGTGAGTACACAAATCCCGTTTTCACTGGTTGAGGTTTTAGTATCATGGCCACAACTAGGGATAGTCCTATGCCTGTGAATCTGATTTTTTTTCCTTTTCTACTGGGACCCTGTTAGGCTCGTCACCCAAGAGCCTAGCTGCGCAGCAATCTCCTGGTTAGGGCCTGGCAACTCAGTAATATGGGTCTCCATGATTTATCACAATGGCCTGCTGTACAGCAAGAGATGCTCCAAATTCACAGTTACTGGGGATTTCTGGATAAGGGGTCTTTCCGGCATTTAGATCTACAGGAGACAGGCTCCATGTCATACAGATAACAGATCCCGTACCTCTATGTCCCAAAAGATTGGGCCAAAACTTGAACTCAGCGGCCTGTTACATAACATAACCTACTTGAGAAAAATCTCACCGACCTAACGCCTTCGCTAGGATTAAACTGTACGACATTCAAGCGCATCTAAAGAAAAAGAGATACATAAAAAAACTCTGTCGCTCATTGCCGGCCCTCGGTAGTCCAGGTACGGTGCCCTCAAACCTTCAGCGCAAAAACGTCTCTAAGAGCACGCCTTCTTTTAATTTGTTCCGGATCAGAAATGTAAGTTGCCATCTTTTGCTTTCAATTGTCTTGTCTTGAATGACTACAAAAACACAAACACAGTCTGATTTTTTTTAGAAACACCTTTGAGAAAGAACGCACACTTGCAAACTTCATTCTGATGCAGTCAAAAAAGGGATTTATGACTTACCCTTAAATGCTTTTCTCTCAAGTCCTATGGGGGGACGCAGGAACCATGGGGTGAAATCCGCTCCCATCAGGAGGCAGGAAAAGAGGAATCCTCATATATATATATATATATATATATATATATATATATATATATATATATATATATATGTTAGATAGTTTAATCCAGTTGGGTTTTTGTTGCTTGAATCTTTGTGACATAACTGAATAGCTGGAGGCGGAAGCAAGATATATATATATCTTGCTTCCGCCTCCAGCTATTCAGTTATGTCACAAAGATTCAAGCAACAAAAACCCAACTGGATTAAACTATCTAACATATGTTTAATAGTCAAAGCTATCCCCTGCTTCAGGGTGGCAAGTCCCGTGTCCCCCCCATAGGACTAGAGAGAAAAGAATTTAACGGTAACACATAAATCCCTTTTTCTCGTACGTCCTGGGGGACACGGGAACGTGGGGACTTACCAAAGCTGTCCCATTCTAGGGAGGGAGAAACAGGTAACCAACAACTTTCAAACCGTATTTAGTAAACAACAGATTGTAGGACCTTGTGCCCAAAAACAGCTGGAGCTTAGGCAAAGGTGTCACAACTGTAAATTTGGTTAAAATGTGGGCAGAGGACCACATTCCTGCCTTGCTCAGCTGCTTCACAGAGGCCATGTTTCTGGACACCCATAAAGTGCTGATTGCCCGTTTGGAATGAGCCAAAATAGAAAAGGCTTTTGGTTGGAGATGTACGCTCGGCGGATCTTTTCCTTAATCCACCTTCCTTTGGAAGCTGGGAGAACCTTACGACTGCCAGAGAGCACCGCAAAAAGATTAGGCAAAAGTAGCTATACGCTCTACGTTTGTACATATCGCTCAAACTGCATTCAAATTAGGAAACCTCGCCTGCAAAAGGAAGGATTAACAATCTCCTTCTTTAGATGAAAAGCGGTTTGCATCGCAGCTTTTTCTTTAGGAAAATTCAGATATGGTGGTGAACATGACCATGCCCCAAGTTCAGGCTGATGCAATAGCCACCAGAAACGCCACTTTCCAGGTAAGCCGTACCATTTCCATTATCGCAATTGCCTCAAAGGGGGTCCCGGCATTGCCGTTAAAACCGCATCGAGATCCCACGGAGGTGCCGGAGAGCAAAACGGTGGTGCGACATGTACCAACCCCTGCAAGAAAAAGCGCACATCCTTATGGAAGGCATATCTCCTCTAAAACAGTATTGAAAGAGCTGAAAACTGGACCTTAATGAATCCCAAACTCAATCCCTTAGTCAATCCGTCATCAAGGAAAACTGGCACGCCTGTGTTCTCATACAGTAATCCTTGATCTGCACACCATGAGATGAACATTTTCCAAATGATGAAATGATGAATCTCGAAAGAGACGGCTTTTCATGCCTTAAGCGTCATCTGAACCGCATCCTTGGAAAAACCTTGGTGTGTTAAGATCGAGGCCTCATCCGCCTCTTCGTGGCAAAACCCTGGGATGGGCACTACAAATATTTGTGGAATTCGGACCTCTGCCGAAAAAAATATCTTCCTCATCTTGTGTGCCACTGCCAAGCTGCGTGTCCCTCCTTTACCATTGAGATACGTTCAGTGGCGTAACTAGATATTACTGGGCCCCAAAGCAAATTATTTTTCAGGCCCCCAAAATGTTTAGAGCTTGACTTGTTTCTCCAATATTTATTGAAATTGTATATGAATTAGGGCCTCATGGGGCCCCTATACCTCCTGGGCCCCCCTGCAGCCGCAGGGTCTGCTTCCTCTATAGTTACGCCCCTGGATACGTTACCGTTGAGACATTGCCGATTGGACACGGACGGCTAGACAGATTAATTTGGGATCCCGATCAAGAAGAGATTTGAATACTGCCCTGATTTCCAGGATGTTTATTGGAAGCCTGCTTTCCGCCAGTGACCATACTCCCTGAGCGGTCTGATTTCTGAATGTTAACCCCCAAAACCAACAGATCTGTGGTATTCACCTGCCATTCCTAAGACAGATGCGTCTGGTCTAGCCAACACTGCAGACTCCCGGGCAGATACCAAGAGGGATATCTTCCGGTTGAGACACTCCTTGTTCCGCCAAGCTTTTAATCGATGGCACCGTCACCCCCAGAACTCTCATGCAGAACCAAATCGATGGTTTCTCCATCGAATAAAGTCTGCGTACCAGTGATACCAGCTAGAGAATCTTCTTCTCAGTAAAGAAAACGTTCCCCTGGGACGTGTCAAAGACGAGTACTAGAAAAGTCATAACAAGGGGACTCCTCGATTGACCCTTCGCCTTCAGCTATCCGATTGAACCTAATTGTTACATACCGTAAGGAGACAGAAATGGTGAAATCCGTCACAGCATTTATACACATTTTAGAAAAGAAATAGAACCATGCCAGCCTCACCCGAAGGCAATATTCAAAGCCAGAATTCCATAAGAGATCGCTACTATGCTCTGGCCGCTCCTCACTTGAGATCAGCACTATATCAATATATCGACCACTAAGTATTGGGCTGCCTCTACCTACAGAGAGGATGACCCCAAACTCTGCTATGAGCATCTCCCACTATGAGAGAGGTTCAGCAGCAGCCCTGCTGTCTGTCCCGAATCTGCAGTATGTCGATGATAGGAAATCCAAGCAGGCTGTCACAGAGCACAACTGGTAGTAGTGTTGATATCAATCGACCCACTGTGCAGATATGCATACATTCCTTTGTTGAAATACCTTTAACTAATCTATGACCATGTCCAATTGCCGGTATAGCCAGCTACCCCCCTGTGGATATATAATTGTTGGACAGGTTATAGCAAGGTGGACTTTCTAATAGGTCGCCTGTCATATCAGCCCAAATAGTTCACTGCTAAAGAACTGGATGCGCACAAAAAACCATAACCGCTAAAACTTTCCCTTGGCCAGGAGACTCGGCCTACAAAATCCCGCCATTATTTTGCTACATATACCATGTACTCTGCCCACGTGGTGGACTATGACTCTAACGTGGTAAGCAATTTGATTCCATCTCAGATACCGACTTAACCTTCTTTTAATAACAATGGAGTGCAAGTCAGCCTGACCATCTGCTCGGAGGCCCTCGGCTGTCCCTACCCAACTCTGAGGGTAAGGTCAACAACCGCTTAATGTGCTTCTTTACATAACAGAGCATCCGCTCTTTAAAGACCCCCCTCCAGCCGTTTTTGCCTGGCTCAGAGGGTTAGGTCAACCAACCATTTACCATGCTGGTCTCGTAGCAGCCCAAACTCACTGCGGAGAACCTGTGCTCCGACAGCCCAAACACACTGTGGAGACCTGGGCTCTGACAGCCCACACACGCTGTGAAGACCTGGGCTCCGACAGCCCTCCCACACCGTGCTCCATTGGTCCTTCCGTACCGCGGAGCTCCGCGTTCCGTCGGCCCAACTGCGCTGTTGAGACCTGTGCTCCGTAGCCCTTCCGCGCTGTGGACCACCGCGCTCTGGCAGCCATTCCACGCAGTGGAACCCGTGCTCCGACTGCTTTCTGCCCACACAAACAAAACTAGGCTCTATGAAAACAAAGGCTAGAATTGTGCCGGGGAGTTAAGCGATCAGCTTAAGTCTAGTAAATTCTACCTCTCTCCCCAGCTCACAAAGGGAAGCTGCAATAGCAGGCCTGTAGGATATAATATTGGGGGCTGTTAATGCTATATACTTGCCCCGGTACAGTGAAATTGCCTCTAACTCCCAATTGTTATGCTAGCTAGAAATGACCCCTTTTCCCAGAGAGAATGCTTGTCGATAACCAAACACCGTTCCCCTTCCTGGACTACCTGACGTGCCGACCACCCAACTGCTAGGGATCAGGTGGGAAAGTGTAACCGGCCAGCCGCTTGTCACTACTCCCGCAGGACCCTTACCCATCGAGAGCCTATTTCGCTACCAGTTCGCTACTCAGCCTAATCAATTTTAACCATAGCCCCCCAAGGCAAGCATCCCGACATTGTTCTAGTTACAAGCCACAGACACTTCGAGAACTATTGTATTTTGGCGTTGTCTGCTATAAATAAATAAATAAATAAATATATATATATATATATATATATATATATATATATATATATATATATATATACTGCATATGCACACACCCTTAATTGTAGTCATCTACATCTGGTTAAAGCTACAATAAGCAGTCACTGCTTTATACTTACCCGTCGGTATCTGGAAACCTACTAGACATTTTAACAGAGGATTACTATATGTATTTTCCATCTGTGACTCCAGTGTTATTGACTGCTATAAAACAGCAGATAAACAGCAGCTAGCAGTATCGCGAGGAGTAAACATGTCTATACTGCAGCTAATTACATTATATTACAGAGAGAGCTCTGACTCATGTTTCTACCTGCTCAGAAGATAAGGAAGTGAACTGCTTCTTCCCCTGACATCACATCCCTCTCTGACTCCGCCCCCAGCCCAGCCTTTCCCTGCCTTAACTCATTCCTTCTCAACCGCTCACAGCTACATCTGATTTTGCCAGTCTTTAAATAGAAACCAGTGTAATTTGGCTGCTGGTCATTCAGATCCCTTGTCATGCAGCCCTTACATTTATAGCGCCAGGCCTTTCCTTTCTCTGTGACGGTGTCAGACAGGATTTGTCTCTGTTGATCCTCCCGCCAAATTGTTGGAGGGTTCCGATCGATAGTTGCAAGGAACTCTCCACTAGGTGACTTGACCAAGCCTTGAACAGAAGGTCGTCCAAGTATGGAGTAATAGATACTCCTTGGAATCGGAGAACCGCGGCCACGGAGGCCATTATTTGGGTGAAAATTCTGGAGGCCGACGACGGCCCAAGCGGCAGTGCCACAAACTGGAAGTGATGTTCCTGGAAGGCGAATCTGAGAAATTGTTGACGTGGGGGGAAAATAGACGTCCTTCGCATCTGAGGAAGCTAGGAATTCCCCTGGTTCCATGCCACGTATGACTGACCCGACCGACTCCATTTTGAACCGATGGTACGTAATCCACCCGTTGAGGCACTTTAGGTCGAGAACTGGTCGGTAACGTCCGTTCTTCTTGGGTAAGACAAACAGGTTCAACTAGAACCCATTAAACCTTTGAGATGGAGGTACAGGGGTGACTACTTATGAACGTACCAATTCCTCTAAGATGGACAGTAGCCGTTTGTGATGGATTTGACTACCCCCAGAACAGCTACTTCCCGGGACTTCCGGCTGTGAATGGGTCGGCCAGTCGTGCCGATGTCTGCTTGTCATTGCTGGACCTAATGTTGCTCTTATTGGCTTGCCAGGTGGGCTATCCCCTTGCGGAGTGGCTCCCCCTGGAGGAAATTGTCTGGGTGGTGAGGAGCCTCTGGAGAAACGAATTCCCGGCCACAAAAGGGACGTGAACGTCTCTGTGAAAATCCAGAGGCTTTGGTTTGGGCCAGGAGTGCGCTCTTGCCACCCGTAACCTGTGATCTTCTTGAAGGGCATCACTGTAAGAGATTTCTTAGAGCTTAGGTCAGCGGACCGCAACCGAAGCCACAAGGCACCTCGAGCAGTTACGGACCTTGCGGTGGTCCCAGCTACGATCTAATGAGGCTTCACAAAGAAAGGAACTTGCCTCCTGCATTCCAATGGCAATAGATTCAAGTTCCTCTGCAGCCAGCTTCACAAATGCCTGATGCATATCTGACCAGGATGCAAATGCCCTGCTGACCCAGGCCAAAACCAGGACAGGCCTAAAGGCTGACCCTTACGATGGAAAGATCGCCCTAAGAAAATATTTTCGTTTCTTGACAGTGGCATCTCTAAATGCCAATGTGTCAGGAACGGGTAGTGCGACTGTTTTTGAGAGGCGAGATACTGGAGCGTGGAGTGGCGTGCTCCACTTCTCTATTGCTTCTTTAGGAAATGGGTACAGTTTGGCATATTTCTTGGTAACGTGAAATTTGAGTGAGTATCCCATTCTTCATGGATCATGGCCTGCCATCAGTCATGGGTGGGAAAAACCACAGAACGGTATGAGTGTCTCATCAATTTTTAGTACCTCAATAACCGCAGCGATAAAGTCATCCGTCTTTACGGAACAGTCTGAGGAGATGGTGGATTCATCCCCTTCACATTCGGAAGGGAATAATTCCCCTTTGCCGAGGGACTCCTCACCCGAGCCGCCAGTAGAGGTGTATGCTGTAGGTGAAGAGTGCCCAGCGGGGTCAGTAGATCCTGCCGCCTTGCGCTTTGAGGATCTCTTAGGAGAACCCAGTGTGGATATCCTTTCCAGTATTTTGTCAGTGGTATTCCCTATAAGGATGAGAGAGATTGAGAAAAAGAGACCACCCAAGCCGGTGTCTCCTGGCCCCCAACTGCTAGCACACCAGCAGAGAGAGTGGATCCCGCTTCTACGTGGCCATCCAAAGCTGCAGCGATAGGCCCTGCATTAGGTGTGGGAGCTGTATGCCTGTGTGGCAGATGTACAGGAGGAACAAAGAGAGTCCTTCTGAGCAAAAATGTAATTTTGTCTTGCATTGAATACACGCAAAGAAGGTGATCTTAGTTGCCTGTTTCTTCCCTGGTAAAGATGGCATCGCCTGTCCCCTCAGCCATGTTAGGCTCCTATAGGGAATCCGAATGTTACTCAGAGGCTGGAAAGGGTGCTCCCCCTGCCCTGTATCCCTGATACCTGGGAACAGGAGAAAGCAATCGAGAGGAGATTGCTGTGGATGCTGCAAGCAGCCTGCGTGGTGTCTCTGCTAAATGGGGCAGGTGGGAAGGAGAGAGCTCCATTGCACGCCTGATGATGGAAGCGCCAGGAGACAGCAGAGCGGAAACCGCACGCAATTACCTGCCCCTGTTTTGCCTCACAAAGTGCCCGCTATTACAGCCGGATCTGCGGATTTTTCTCCCGGTGAGGCTCCGGTGGCTGATTTAACAAGCACAGCGAGAGCTGACTCAGATACTGCCCCAGGTGCCCGGGCTAACCCTGAGCCAAAGTTTCATTTCGGTGGGCCCACCTAGGGACCTTGTCCAGAACCTCCTGACATTGCGAGGACACATTAAAAACTGAACAGCTGGAGGCAGAAGGAACCTACATAGAAGGAAGGATTCCTCTTTTCTTGTGTCCTGCCTCCTGATGGGAGGAGATTTAACCCCTTGGTTCCTGTAACCCCCAGGACGTAAGAGAAATAAAACTTTATAAAACTGGAACCAGTGCTGTCTGTTTTGGCCCAATAGGATACTGCATCATTGAAATCCTCACACTACAGCCCCTCCATGGCATTTATTAAAGTGTTTAAGAGGCAACTTAACCCAAACTTTTTAAGACACACACATTTGATCTGTCACAAATGGTGATTTGATTATTTTAAAAAATACTGCACTATATGCAATTCATATTTTGTGGTTTACCCCCCCCCCCCACACGCCAGCTGTGCCGCGCTGCCCATTTAGTTGAAGTTTCAAAGTGCGCATTCTTTCTGAAATAAGTTGGGGACCTGTTAATACAAACGTCATTTAAAACAGACCAAAAAACAACATACATTCTGAAATCTTTTCAAAACCGGACCAAACTCAAAGACGGCGTGCTCCTAAAGAAGTCACTGGTGGGTGCTGTATTTTCAGCCTCAAAAGCTATTTTGTCGTTTGACGTTAACTATTAAAATACACGGAACAATCTTTTTCTATCCATACCAATAGAAAATAAGTCATTTGCTATCTAGCTTTAAAAACAGAATTCAAATCAGTGGGCCTCTGTAGGTTTGCTGCCCCTGTATATAGCTATTTGTATATATCCATCCATTTCAAAATATAAGCACCTTCACCCAATCCCTAGTATTTAGTTTTACATTTTCATATTCGATATTCAGCTGCATTTACCTCACACAGCTGTCCACTTTTATAAAGATGAGGTAGGCTCATTAACGTCTTCACTACAAAATCCTCTGGCATCTGGCAATAATCGATCATGGTGGTTCCTGAGAAGCCGCAGAAAAACTGGTACCAAAAGAGAAGATTCGCGTAGGCCTGGGAGGGAAGCAAAACAGGAGTTAAAGATCTGAAGAGCACTATAGATGGCTTTTCTTAGCGGCGTATACAACAAACGTTATGTTTCCGGGTAGACGGAGAGTAAGACTGTTTTTTTAGAGACTCACACCTACCCCGTTCCCTCACGTGACATCAGAAAAAATATAAAGGGTGGCGGTACGGTGAGCCGGGCACAGTTTGGGCAGAGTTGCCAGGTTGGTGATTTTCCAGCCAAATTGGGCTAGCTTGAAAGTACAAGCTAGCCAAGGTACGGATTTGGCCTATTTTATGAGCCTGTGGCGGGTTAGTACTTTGGAAACCAGCCAAATTTTTATCTTCCCATAATGTGCCAAGTCTCCCAATGCATGTTGGGTAATGTCGTTTTTAATTTACCAAGCTTAATGTAAGACAACAATACCCAGCATGCAAAGGGACTGACTTGTGTAGAAGTCGGAGTTACCAGATTTTGGGCTCTGTACCCAGTCTCCCGTCTCCTTCTGACATTTTACGGTGATTTTCCACAATTTTGGCCCACAAATCTGTTGGCCACCAGAAAACATTGGTTTTACCAAAATTTATTGAAAATGTATATGGATTAGGGCCTTATGGGGCCCCTATACCTCCTGGCCCCCCTCTGTAGTTACGCCCCTGATGACGGGCAAATTTGTCACATTTTGATTCATGGAAAAATTGGCAAAATAGTGCAAATTTGCAAAAAGTCTTATTTTCACATATATTTATTTGTTTTTTAGACTTTTCTTTCACTTCACATATTGTACTGTTTTTGGCCTACTTTTGGCCTGTTTTATAGCTTCATTGGGCTGTTTTTGAAAATTAGACCTGGCAACACTGGGTTGGAGTTGGAGCGTGTCAAGGAATTGTTGAACTGTGCATCGCTAGTAAGCGGCAAGATTTTTTTAAAACCCTCAAAAGAAATCAAGGGTCATCTTTTCTTTACGTTAAAATATTAAAAGTTACTTCACATAGCAATATTAAAACTGCAGCCCAGTGCCTTGTAATCAAGCACCCACACAGATTATACAATTACCCCTCTAACCAGGACAATTGCCCAAAGGCCCTTACAGCACCCATAACACCATCCTGCCTTGTGGGACAGGACAAGAATGGGCACTAATCTAATGTAGAGAACCCAGACGAGAGCTCAGTCTACCGCAGCCTACTACTATTTTTGGAGATCCTACTCTAGCAACAAATACAGTACCTACTATAACAACACTACTCTTCCCATGATGGGAGGCAGCAAAACACAAAAAACAAAGTCTGATGCGGCATCTAAACTTGACCAATTTGCCAGGCAACCCCCTCAAAACGGCTCCCAACCGAAGGAAAACCAGAAGCGGTGACGCAACTGCTGCTGTACGCAATTACAGTTTGCAGGACCTCGCTTTCCACCAAATTGAAGGAAGTCAAAATTGACCTCTCGCTACTTCGGGCTGACCTCCAGAATATGCGGGAGAGAGTGTGCGATGAAAATCGGCAGCGACGTAATAATGAACCAGTGGCCTTTGCAGAAAAATGGCCGAGAGACTCTGTCCCCACAGCTTCCTTCTCATCTTTTTACGCGGTTGAACGAGCCCACCGGGTAACAGGTAGGAGCCCCCCGCCAGGAGCACCGCCCATAGCCTTCCTAGTTCGACTGCTGAACTTCAGACACCGCGATGCCATACTACAGACAGCCAGACAATGTCCAGATATTATGGAGGAAGGAAAAAAGGTCTGCCCAGATTATTCTGCAGAACTTCAAAGACAAAGCGGGTTCAAGCCGGAGACAGAGCCAACTTTTTCACCTAAGCTCAAGAGGCAAGCGAATGGCTCGATGCGCTGGGAAATCCGTCCCCTAGAGCCAGCCCTCGCCCGCCTAAACAGACGACAAAAGCAGATTCTGCAGGTGAGACCATTCTTATTTATACTTTCCTGACTGATATAGCCTCACATTATAGACTAAGCCATACGTCACAGCCTTTACTCCCTGGCAACAAGGGGAGGGCAACAATGCCCATTTACACACACTGCTCAGAGAAACACGGATATACCATTTCCACCTCAGATTAGAAAATGGCTGGAACTACAGACTATCCTTGCTTATACTTCTGAGCTCTCAGAACCCCCCTCTGTTTTGTGGTTGGGGGAAACCTACACACTGGGATTTATACTGTCTGGTTGTAATTACATGATGCGCGCACCAGCACCTAATGTACTTGGTTATTTCAGTCAGATCCTGCTGCAGCAATGAAAGTTAGGTTCTCCCCGACACACCTATACTAATCTAGGTACCACCGAGACTCAGACTCTACCCCTGTTCCACTTTTTCTAAGAGTTATTGCCAAGTGCTACCCACTCCCCTGTTGGGATTGTTCAAATTAAGGGAAAATATATCTCCAGGTTGGGAGGAGGATACCGGCTGGGGGGTATAATGTTATTGGGTATACTATTTGTCTATCTTTTCTCCTTCTTCTTTGCCTGCTTCTATGAGGGGAGGTTTAAGGTCTAATAAATATTGGTGGTGGTACGAGACATCGCTG
This sequence comes from Xenopus laevis, assembly GCF_017654675.1. Taxonomy (NCBI): domain Eukaryota; kingdom Metazoa; phylum Chordata; class Amphibia; order Anura; family Pipidae; genus Xenopus; species Xenopus laevis. The sequence continues at coordinate 32,101,018 of NC_054375.1, read as the reverse complement.
TTGACAGCTATAGGTGCCCCGTGAAAGTCCAAACGCACTCCAATATCACCCAAAACAAACATTCTCTTGACTGGCTCCTCAAAGCTTTTAATTACTATCCTGGAGTGTGCGTGGGATTAACGATAAAATTAAAAGGGCAGTGGTATTAGATATGGCCTAAAAATCTGAGGCAGATGTTATATTATTCCAGGAGACTCATCTAGTTGGACAGAGAGTTTGCGCGCTGAAACAGAATTGGGTTTCAGCGGCATATCATGCAGACTTCTCAACATACTCCAGGGGAGTTGCTATCCTGGTTAGGAAGTCACTAAATTATCATTTTCACGCACTAACCTCGGGTAGAGGTGGAAGATATTTAATCCTAAAAGCCCAAATTGCCAACACCACTTATATAATAGTTAATGTATACTTTCCTCCTCCCGCAGATATTCAAATACTAAATGAAATTCTACAAAAAGTGGCTGAAATGGGCAACCGTCGTATGCTATGGGCAGGTGACTTTAACCTGGTCCCTGATCCGGCCCTAGATAGATTACACCCCTCCGCCCATGACACAAAAAATTTTGCCCATTGGGTAGAAATGATGGATATCTGGAGATGGCGACACCCCCAGCTTAAACAGTATTCGTGTTACTCTGTGGCCATTGCGGCAATGTCTCGTATACATTTATGCCTAGGTACAACTGAAATATTACCGTATGTTGACTCTATAGAATACTTGACAAGGATGCATTCAGATCATGCCCCCCTATTACTCTCTCTGGCTGGAAACAATCAGGCTTGAAGGGATAAATGGAGATCACCCCCGAAATGGATAGCCAACCCTAAGGTTAGTGAGCATCTTCTCCCTTTGCTGACACAATACTGGGAAATAAACCAAGGCACCACAGCAGACCATATAGTGGGGGACGCTGGTAAGGCCTATATAAGGGGTGCATATATCTCTCTTATTAAATCAACTCGTAGAGAGGGAGAACGGCCCTCTCTCTTGCCCAAAACACTAGCTAAAGCAGAATCAGAACTGACACAAAAAGAGTCCGACAAAAATAAACAGGCTATGCAATCCGCTCAGAGAGATCTGGACTTACTACTAGTAGACAAATACTCGCAATGGGAGCTTTACAGAGCGGCTGCCTGGTATGACAAGGGTGACAAGAATGGGAAGCTGCTGGCTCTACTGGCCAGGGGGGATGTACCTAAGACTATGATACAGGCCATTACTAGTGGAAATGATCTAATTACAGACCCAACACAAATGACACAACAATTTGAGATGTATTTTCAATCCACCTACCAATCACCACCTGATACCTCACTGGACAGACTTAAGGAATTCCTAAATACAATAGATTTCCCAGAGGTTTCTCCAGATCTAGCCATGCAATTAGACCAAGACATTACCCTAGATGAAATTAATGGGTTCCCTATGGGGAAAACACCTGGCCCAGATGGGATCCCTATAGAATGGTATAAGAAGTACGTAGACTTTCTGGCCCCTAAACTCTTAGCTCTCTTTATTGGAATTAATAGAACTGGGGTATTGCCTGACTCTATGATGCCTTTATTACCCTAATACGCAAGGAAGCCAAAACCCCTGATAGATGCGATTCATATCGGCCTATGTCCCTCCTTAATTGTGACATAAAGATATTTGCCAAAATCGTAGCCAACAGACTCAAACTGATAGCACCTGACCTAATACATCCTAATACACAATAGAATTGTAGTATCCCTCGATACAGCAAAGGCCTTTGACACAGTTCAGTGGCAATACTTGTGGGAGGTATTAACCCGTTATAAGTTGGGACCTAAACTCCGGAAGTGGATTCAGACACTGCGTGCGCATCCGAGGGCTGAGGTATCGGTCAATGAGCAAATATCGGAACACATACTGTATCTCTGGGAAGGGGCACCCGACAGGGGTGCCCTCTCTCGCCATTGCTTTTTGCCCTGGCCATAGAACCCCTGGCCATCAGAATATGGGCAAATGAAGAAATACAGGGCTTACGTATATGAAACCTGTTCACTATACACTGATGATATGCTAGTGTATCTGGCTAACTCAGGTACAGCCCTAGAAAACCTCCTGACAACTGTCTCTGAGTTTGGCAAATACTCTGGTCTGAAAATTCATTGCGCTAAGTCTGTGGTGTTTCCCATAGATCCCCTTCCCCAGGATTCACCAAACACCTTACTACAGCTCAAAGTACCTGGGTATAGTGATCCATAAAGATCTTACCAGATATCTGGATCCAGTAGTACAGATTCTGACTAACAAAGTTTCTATATGGCAAGAGCTACCTGTTTCTCTACCAGGCAAAATCAATATGTTTAAAATGATCTTTCTACCCAAATTTCTATATGTTCTCCATAATTCTCCCATAACCCCTTGAGCTCATTGGTTCGCCAGAATAGGCAAAATAATTAGAAGTTTCTTGTGGGCAGGAGAACACCCACGATTAAACTTCAGGGTGCTACAGGCGCCGGCACCTGGAGGAGGCCTAGCACTACCTAATCTTAAACTTTACTTCCTTGCGACCCAGTTGGTATATGCCCGTTGGTGGCTTGTCCCTGATCAAAGCAATTCAGCAGTGGTCTTAGAAGCTGCGGTAATAGGCTCCCTTGAGGCCCTTGCCAAACTCCCTTACCGAGGTGCCTCCCCCCATCACGTGACCACTACGCCTATGCACACAGTGGTGCAGACATTTCAAAAGTCTCAAAACCCGGTCAGAGGAACCTCTACAGCCTGGTCCCCCCCATACCCCATGTGGGGCAATAATCACCTCCCTCATTTTCACTCACTCCCAGACATCGCCAGGTGGGCACAGATGGGGATTAAAACTCTTGGAGATATAGTCTCTGGGGATTAATGTAAAACGTATGCCACAATACAACTGGTACTCCACCCCTACCCAGATATGCTATTTCGTTATTTGCAATTACGCCATGCTTTCAACGTACATTTTCCAACAAAACCTGTAAATTTAAAGGATGACGACCCTTGAGACCTACTTACAGAGGTTAGACCTAACAAAACCCCTATCCCAGAGGTAACCCAGAGATTTTGGAGTGCTGTACTCCACTACTTGAATGAAAAGCTCGCACTACCAAGTATTCGTTCACCAGAAGCCTATTTGTTGGGGATAATAGGGGACTTGCAGCTACATTCCTATTCTAGAATCTGTTACCTACAGCTCCTAGATTATGCCAAAAAAAAAGACATATTAATGCATTGGAAATTACTCAACCCTCCCACAATACAATATTGGCAAACCAGAAACTGACCTATCTTTCAAGAGGCTGCCCCGGAAAATTTGAAGCTATATGGGGTACCTGGCTAAATGTGCAAACTGGTTAACTGCATATATACGAATATCATGGATATGACAATTTGTACCTTACCTCCCCTCCCCCTTCTCTCTCAACTTTCTCTCTTCTATTATACTTTCTATTGATCTTGTAATTGTTTCATGTTTCAAATTTAAAATAAAAAGTTTAAAAAATAAATATTAAAAGTTGTTTTTGTAAACTACAATCATGCCTCTGAAAAATACAGTATTCAAAAATGATCACTTCTCTAAATATCATTAAACGGATAGAAAGCATCTCTCTACTCGCTTTTATTCTTTAAAACGATGCTTGAATTTGAAACTGTTGAACTGCAATCCCACTTCTATGGATCTATTCATTTGGACAAATACATTTTCTGCAGTATGAAGCTTTGGCACAGAAAAAGACAACACATTTGTCCTTTGACAAAAGGGGGTGGAGCTAGACGCCATGCTGTGAGGACGCATCTTTGGGGAGCTCTGCATTGTGACTGGGAACACAATAAGATTTAAGTCACTGCTGGCCGCCTATATACCTAATATACAAGCCGACGTGAGCCCCGACATGTCCACATCCAACAAGCGCTCATCGCAAAAAGAAGTAGGCACATACTTCAAGCACTCGCAGGACGGAGGTAAGGCCCATAATGGCGGCGACTCTCCACAATCTGATTCCAAAGCCAAACCTACCTCACATTCGTCCTGTCTGACTAAAAATGTCCTGGACTCGAGCCTAAACGCTCTTTTTGATAAGCTGACGGCCACATTCCAGTCTGATTTAAAAACTGCGACGGTGGACATTACTAAAGAACTTTTGGCACTTGGCACCTGAACGGATGCTTTGGAAACTAAACACGATGATTTATCACATGCCCAACAAAAAATGCAACGCCAAATAGACTCATTACAACGGGCAGTTTGTGCCTTGTCTTCACATACTGAGGACTTAGAAAACAGTTCCCGCCGGAACAATATTCTCATACGCAATGTCCCAGAAACGTATACAGACTTGCCAAAATTGCTGGAGCTATTGTTCTCCAAACTTTTACCGGAATATAGATCGGACTTATTGATAGAGTACATCGATCTTTGCGTCTCGAGCGGGAGAACTCCCACGCGATATCATTGCCAAGCTGCACTATTATGAAACTAAGGAAGATCTTCTACGTTCCTCTAGAGAGCAGGAGGAAATTTGATGGAGTTGATGGAGAAGCTATACAGTTATTTCCAGACCTTGCAGCCACTAGTTTAATGAAACACAGAGCTACGCCCGGTCACTATGCAACTTCAGAAAGTGGGCCTGAAATATCGGTGGGGATTCCCATTCAAACTTTCTGTATTGGAGAATGGCACGCTGCACACTATCACGGATCTGGCAGAAGGCGAGATTCCACAACCCTCCAAAGATGATTGGTCTTAGCCTATCTGGGAAAAAAGGCCAAGCAGACGCAGGATTAAGCCACAACAGTATCCTCGGAAACCAAATACAGCCAACACCTGAAGGTCATCCAGGATTCATATGGCAGCTCAGAGACTCTTATTTCAATCCGAATTTCACATTAATACCTGGTGGATGCGGAGACGCCCCATACTGGATGTGTTATTGTGCAGTGTGAACTCTACCTGGACCTCCAAAATAGGTCCAGTTTCTTTTAGAGATACCACAACGGTTTTTGTGGACCTTCCTGAGCATGTTGGAGCTCAGGTTTGATTTTCAGTTTAAGCACAAGTTTACTCAATTTATTTTTTGTCTATTTTTGCTTCCTTTTCCTCGTTTTTGAGTATTTTTACTTATATATTTTTTATTATTGAGCGGAGCTTCAAGTTACGACCTGAACTACAGTGGTTAGAGTTTTGTGATATATATACACTATATGCTATGCTAATTGTTTTGACTAATGTTATCGATATTATTAAGCAAAGGTTTATAACAGCACAATGGATGAGATGTATATTGTATAGAGCAGCAATTGATTGGCGTGGGCTTCTCAGTAATAATATGCAAAGGACTATTACATTTATGAGATGGAGGGGGACTCTGTGCAGATATGGCAGTGACTATAGTATCACATAATGTGAAGGGGTTGAACTCCCCTATAAAAAGACGCATGGCGGCCACATATTAACTAAAACTGAAAGCAGACATAGTAGCTCTGCAAGAAACTCATTGGGCTCACAAAGGCCCTCCCCCATATCTGCACAGATCCTTTCCTCAAATTTTTGCATCACTGTACCCAGATAAAAAAAGAGGAGTAGCTATAGCCTTTCGCCCTCATGTCCACTTTGCCCCACAAAAATTATTGCAGACCCAGAGAGTCACTATATTATCTTGATAGGCCTACTACAAGGCAACCCATACACATTAGTTAATGTGTATGCTCCATTTCTACAACCTACAAAATTTTTTGCGGAATTATTTGCCGTAATAAACCAACATTCCCAGGGGACCGTAATATTGCTGGGAGATTTTAACTTAGTGGTTAACCCGATTATAGATTGCAAAGGCCCCCTGACCGTCACAGCTAATGCTGCTCTTAAAGGAGTGAAGCATCTTATTACTGACTTTCACTTAGTGGATGCCTGGCGCTATCAACATCCAGCAGACCTGGAATACACTTTTTTTTCCACTCCTCATAACTCCTATTCCCAGATAGATTTCTTCCTGTCCCCCAACACTTTCTCCCACGGATAACTAACACACAAATTTACCCTATCTCCTGGACTGATCATGCAGCAATAACCTTAAGCTTCACCCCTACTTCATATACATCCACTCGCCATATGTGGCGTTTGAATGAATCCCTCCTGGTTGATTCTGCAATTTTGTCTAATATAACGGACGCTCTAGAGGACTATTGGATTCATAACTTAGATGCGAAACTCCCGATGTCTACTATATGGGCCGCACATAAAGCTACATCGAGAGGGGAATTTATAAAGTTGGCAACATTTAAGACAAAACTATTTTTAGATGATATCAAAGCATTGGAGCGGGATATTGGAGATTTGGTGAGAACGCATGTAAATTCACCTGCCTCACAAACTTTTACACGTCTAATAGACGCTAGGCATACATTACAGAATCTCTTACAACATAAGGCAGACAGAGCATATTACTGGACCAAACAAAAGCTGTTTAAATTTAAAGATAAACCGGGTCGGTTGTTGGCACACAAACTACGCCAAGATCATGGTTATCGCCCTATTCCATACATACTGTTAAAAGAGGGTAATAAGTTAGTTAATCCAGTAGATATGGTTAAGGACTCTATTCAATACTCTTCTCCATCCCTCATCAACAGTATCAGTCAGCCAGACACACTCTCCTCAGGACTTTGCTGATTTCTTTAAAGACAAAGTAGAATCCATCCGCAATCAGATCCCTACCTCTACTAATGTAAACCAGTTCCTCCTTCCTAAGCCCCCTTCTGCATGCCTTAATTCCTTCCCTCCAGTAACAATGTCTGAAGTCTCCAAGCTTCTTTTGTCCTCCCCACTCACAACTTGCCCCCTTGACCCTATGCCTTCTTCTCTGCTCAAACACTGTGTTGCAGAGCTTACCTCACTACTTACTCACATCTTCAATTCTTTTCTAGCTTCTGGAACCTTCCCTTCTCCTTTCAAACAGGCCTGTGTAAAGCCTATTCTTAAAAAGGCCACGCTTGACCCAGCCTGTCTATCAAACTACTGTCCTGTCTCCCATCTACCACTTGCCTCTAAACTCCTAGAGCGTATTGTGTTCTCCCGTATTACTAACTTTCTACACACCCATGATCTGTTGGACCCTCTGCAATCTGGTTTCCGGCCTGGTCACTCTACTGAGACTGCTTTGTGCAGAGTTACAAATGATCTTCAGGTTGCCAAAGCTCACTTCTCCATCCTTCTCCTCCTTGACCTATCGTCTGCATTTGATACAGTTGATCACTCTCTCCTGATGCAGATTCTCTATTCGCTTGGCATCCATAACCAGGCTGCATCTTGACTCTCTTCTTACCTCTCTAACCGATCATTCACTGTCTCCTATGATAACAAAACCTCATCTCCAGTTCCACTTAATGTGGGGGTGCCGCAAGGCTCCGTACTTGGTCCGCTGTTGTTCTCCCTGTACACTCTGTCTTTGGGAGATCTCATCCATTAATTTGGCTTTAATTATCATCTGTATGCTGATGATACCCAAATATATGGATCCACCCCTTCATTAACAGCTGAAACAGAGGCTCAGATCTCTAACTATCTCCTTGGCTATCTCAAATTGGATGAACCAGCGCCACCTCAAACTCAACCTAACAAAAACTGAACTTATCATCTTTCCACCTAAGCCTGGTCCTACTCCCCTATTTACTATCTCTATTGATGGCATGCTCATTAACCCTGTCAAATCAGCACGCTGTCTGGGGGTAATCTTTGACTCCTCTCTCTCCTACTCTGATCATATTAACACCATTGTCAAAACCTGTCACTTTTTCTTACGCAATATTGCCAAAATCCGTCCCTTCCTATCACCTGATACATCCAAGACGCTCATGCATGCTCTCATCCTATCCAGACTAGATTACTGTAACTTTCTACTAACTGGCCTCCCTATAAGAATAACTTATAAACTCCTCCTCATAACCTTCAAAGCCTTTCATTCCTCTGCACCTAACTACATCTCATCTCTTGTCTCTCTATATGTTCCTGCCCAAAACCTCCACTCCTCTCAGAGCAACTGCTTGGTTGTACCCCCCACTACTACTGCTGTTTCCCGTATCAAACCCTTCTCTCTTGCGACTCCTTATATTTGGAATGCCATTCCCGAATCTCTCAGGAGAGAATCCTCCTTCGATGTTTTTAAAAAAAACCTCAAAGACTACCTCTGGGAGCACCTGGATAACACCTGAACTGGCACTTATAGAACAGTGTAACAAACTGTAACCCACAGCACCTTAATACCCCTCTGAATTGTGTCTGTATGTTACCCTCCCATTTAGACTGTAAGCCCTACGGGGTAGGGTCCTCTAGCCTTTTGTTTCCTTGACACTGAGCACTTAATCTGCATTGTAATTATATTTTATATTTTTGTGAATTGTATTTCTAATAATGCACTTATTGTTACTTTTTATTCCAATGACCCCTTGTTTGTTACTACTAATTTATTGTTTTGTTGTACAGTGCTTTGCCCTCAAGGAGCGCTTTACAAATAAAAATATACATACATACATACATACAAGGACTTTGAGTCCTTTTATAAGGCTCTGTACACACCACCTACAACCCCTCCAGCTTATTTACGGGAAAGACTTCTAGATGGTATTGCTCTACCTAAACTTTCAAGTGAAGAGAAAGCTAACTTGAATGCCCCAATAACTCTTGAGGAAGTACTACAGGCGATACAACATTTGAAAAATAACACAGCGCCTGGGCCAGATGGATTTCCGCCAAGTTATTATAAAAAGTATAGAGACATTCTATCTCCACATTTACTGACGATGTTTAATAACATGCTACATGGTCAATCTCTCCCATATGATATGCTCACAGCAAATTTATCTGTTATTCCCAAGCCACACAAAGATACTTCAGATGTTCAAAATTATAGACCTATCTCAGTTCTCAACGTTGATCTCAAACTGTTTTCCAAAATTTTGGCCACTAGACTTTCTGACTATCTACCCCAGCTTTTCCAGCCTGGACCAATGCGGCTTTATTCCAGGCAGACAAACTATAGACTGTACTCGCCTCCATTCCAATGGCGAGAATCAGTAGACTATCTGGGCATTAAGCTTACAAAAACCTATCCCTTACTGTATAAATGCAATTATACTCCAATGTACCGAAAGTTGTTTGATTTGTTGACTGAATGGGACAAATTGTCGATTTCATGGTTTGTTCGGATCGCTGCATCTCGTCTGGTGATTTTACCTAAGATTCTATATTTGTTTAGAGTTTTACCATCTCCGATATAAAAAAAAGATATTGATTTATTACAAAACAAGATGTTTAACTTTATTTGGCATAATAAGTACCATAGAATCAACAAATCAACACTTTACAGATTACCATCACAAGGACGTTTAAAGGTTCCATGTTTATATAACTATTATAAAGCAGCCCGGCTAGCCCAATTAATTCAATGGCATGTTCGTCCAGCTATTCATCGTTGGGTAGATTTTGAAAATGCATCTATTGCTCCGCTCTCCACTGCAGCACTTTTATGGGCAACCCCACTGAAAGTTAAACAATGTAAAATACAAAATCCAATTCTATCTTCTCATCTGCATCTGTGAGCAGGGACTTCCTTGACATTAATGCCCCATCAGACACGGAGCTACATGCAGCCTTTACTAGGCAATCCAGATTTTCCTCCAGGATTAACACATTCCTTATTCTCATGGTGGATAGATAAAGGCCTTCTAACTATTTACAAATTGCTCTCTCAAGAGAACTTAAAACATAACAGCATTTGCAAGAAACGCATGATTTGCCCAACCTGGAAATTTTTACATACCAACAGGTGTCTCATTTTTTTCACTCTCAAACACCGGGCCCACCAACACTGGAGGGCTCTGTGTTTGATAGACGATGTCTAAATCGACTTACTACTATCAGTAATATCTCCGTAATTTATAATACACTCACGGAAGTATGAACTGGAATGCTCTTATATGACCCTCTGGAATATGGATCTCCCTACAAGGGATATGGCGGATAAGTGGCCAAGAATATGGCCCTCCATTCAAAAAATATCACAAAATGTGTGTATTAAAGAGATGGGATATAAGGTAATTTCCAGATGGTACATCACCCCACTTCGTAAACATAAAATTATGCCTACTACTTCACTGTTATGTTTTCGAGGATGCCAACAACCAGGCATTTATATGCATACTTGGTGGGATTGCAATATAGTGCAAACCTTTTGGTCACAAGTATATCAGATTGCGACGCAAATATTTCTGAGTACGATTTTACCAAATCTAGATGAGGCATTATTTTGCCTACCGCAGCGGTCACTACCGATCATTTATAAGAAGCTAATGTCTCAAATACTAGCGGCTGCTAGATGGGTTATAGCTCTGAATTGGGTTGCTCCTAAACTCTCTCTATTACAATTCCACCAGAGACTTGATTATATACAAAATATGCACTTTACAGCTCTTTTGGAGGATACTCACTCAGAAATTTGGACCCCTTGGTTCTCCAATAAGTCTAGCACGGAAGCCCCAATAGACTGAATTTCTATTGTGATACTTTATTATTCCACTAGTTGGTCATATATTAACCCTTTAAGTGCCAGCAGAATTTCACATTTTGGTTACGCGAAATGCCAGCCGTTTTTGAAACATTTTGTGCTCTCTCACTTTAGGGGCATTTTCTGAGGGGAAACCTATAGTTTACCTAGGAAAACTATACATTGTTTTTTTCGGTAGAAACTGAGCTTTCTAAATCTGCCTGAGTTTTCATGTATTTCCACCTGTGCAAAAAAATTTATAGTGCTAAATACCAAAAAAAAATGAAAAATTACCATTTTTCATCGTATATCAATTTATACCAGAAAAATATTTCATTTTACGGATGAAAATCCAACTGATTTGGAAAGCCTTATGTCTCTCGAACGTGCCAATACCAGATATGTATAGTTTTAGGGAGATTTAGGATTTCTGTACAGCAAAAACTCCCGGCAGTATATTACCGAATTTTGAAAGCACTAAGGCAGAAAACGGCATGCTTTAGATTCCAAGGCAAAAAATCCTGAAACCGTAGGTTTACCCCAGAAAACCATACATTTTTGAAAAGTACACATTCTGCCGATTACAAAATGGGTAACTATGTCTCTCTACTCCCAACTACCAAACATAAAAGCTTGTCTGAACATAGCGGTTTTTCAACAAAAAATTCAAAATTCTGAAAAATCATTTCAAAGGTTTTATTTTGCTGCTCCGCATATCCCAAACTATATTAGGTACCAAGAAAAAGCACCTGAAATATGATTGCCAGGGGTCCACTGAACAATTTGATACCCATTATGCATAGGTTTACCAAAGTATCTGGCATTTAGAGACACCAATATGAAGTTAGCACATCCAAATTGTTCAGGACTTTACTTCAGCTACTGAGAAATCAACACATTGACTGCATTTTTTGTGGGGTAAAAACACAGAAATATATGTTTACCCCCCAAACCCATATATTTTTGGAAAGTACACATTCTACTGAATCTAAAATGGGTACCCATGCCTTTCTGCTCCAAACTACTGAGTCGCAAGGCTTTCCCACAATTGTCGGTTTTGGTGAAATATCTGAAAATTTCCTCAAAGCTTCAACTTCCCAGCACCATATCGCCCATGTATCATTACGTACTAAGAAAAAGCACCCTAAATATGATTGCCAGGGTTCCTCTGAACATTTTGGTGGTCATTGTTCATAAGTTTACCAAAGTATCTGGCATTTAGAGGCCCCAAAATGAAGTTAGCGCATACAAGCAGTCCCGTGGGTAACTTCAGCTAATGAAAAATCAACACATTGACTGCATTTTTGTGGGGTAAAAACACAGAAATATATGTTTACCCCTCAAACCCATATATTTTTGGAAAGTACACATTCTACTGAATCTAAAATGGGTACCCATGCCTTTCTGCTCCAAACTACTGAGTCGCAAGGCTTTCCCAAAGTTGTCGGTTTTGGTGAAATATCTGAAAATTGCCTCAAAGCTTCAACTTCCCAGCACCATATCACCCATGTGTCATTACGTACTAAGAAAAAGCACCCTAAATATGATTGCCAGGGTTCCTCTGAACATTTTGGTGGCCATTGTTCATAAGTTTACCAAAGTATCTGGCATTTAGAGGCCCCAAAATGATGTTAGCGCATACAAACAGTCCCGTGGGTAACTTCAGCTAATGAAAAATCAACACATTGACTGCATTTTTGTGGGGTAAAAACACAGAAATATATGTTTACCCCCCAAAACCCATATATTTTTGGAAAGTACACATTCTACAGAATCTAAAATGGGTACCCATGCCTTTCTGCTCCAAACTACTGAGTCGCAAGGCTTTCCCACAATTGTCGGTTTTGGTGAAATATCTGAAAATTGCCTCAAAGCTTCAACTTCTCAGCACCATATCACCCATGTATCGTTATGCACCAAGAAAAAGCACCCTAAATATGATTGCCAGGGTTCCTCCGAACAGTTTGGTGGCCATTGTTCATAGGTTTACCAAAGTATCTGGCATTTAGAGGCCCCAAAATGAAGTTAGCGCATACAAACAGTCCCGTGGGTAACTTCAGCTAATGAAAAATCAACACATTGACTGCATTTTTGTGGGGTAAAAACACAGAAATATATGTTTACCCCCCAAACCCATACATTTTTGGAAAGTACACATTCTACAGAATCTAAAATGGGTACCCATGCCTTATTGCTCCAAACTACTGAGTCGCAAGGCTTTCCCAAAGTTGTCGGTTTTGGTGAAATATCTGAAAATTGCTTCAAAGCTTCAACTTCCCAGCACCATATCACCCATGTGTCATTACGTACTAAGAAAAAGCACCCTAAATATGATTGCCAGGGTTCCTCTGAACATTTTGGTGGCCATTGTTCATAAGTTTACCAAAGTATCTGGCATTTAGAGGCCCCAAAATGAAGTTAGCGCATACAAACAGTCCCGTGGGTAACTTCAGCTAATGAAAAATCAACACATTGACTGCATTTTGTGGGGTAAAACACAGAAATATATGTTTACCCCCCAAAACCCATATATTTTTGGAAAGTACACATTCTACAGAATCTAAAATGGGTACCCATGCCTTTCTGCTCCAAACTACTGAGTCGCAAGGCTTTCCCACAATTGTCGGTTTTGGTGAGATATCTGAAAATTGCCTCAAAGCTTCAACTTCCCAGCACCATATCACCCATGTGTCATTACGTACTAAGAAAAAGCACCCTAAATATGATTGCCAGGGTTCCTCTGAACATTTTGGTGGCCATTGTTCATAAGTTACCAAAGTATCTGGCATTTAGAGGCCCCAAAATGAAGTTAGCGCATACAAACAGTCCCGTGGGTAACTTCAGCTAATGAAAGATCAACAAATTGACTGCATTTTTGTGGGGTAAAAAACAGAAATATATGTTTACCCCCCAAAACCCATATATTTTTGGAAAGTACACATTCTACAGAATCTAAAATGGGTACCCATGCCTTTCTGCTCCAAACTACTGAGTCGCAAGGCTTTCCCACAATTGTCGGTTTTGGTGAGATATCTGAAAATTGCCTCAAAGCTTCAACTTCCCAGCACCATATCACCCATGTGTCATTACGTACTAAGAAAAAGCACCCTAAATATGATTGCCAGGGTTCCTCTGAACATTTTGGTGGCCATTGTTCATAAGTTTACCAAAGTATCTGGCATTTAGAGGCCCCAAAATGAAGTTAGCGCATACAAACAGTCCCGTGGGTAACTTCAGCTAATGAAAGATCAACAAATTGACTGCATTTTTGTGGGGTAAAAAACAGAAATATATGTTTACCCCCCAAAACCCATATATTTTTGGAAAGTACACATTTTACCGAATCTAAAATGGGTACCCATGCCTTTCTGCTCCAAACTACTGAGTCGCAAGGCTTTCCCACAATTGTCGGTTTTGGTGAAATATCTGAACATTTCCTCAAAGCTTCAACTTCTCAGCACCATATCACCCATGTATCGTTATGCACCAAGAAAAAGCACCCTAAATATGATTGCCAGGGTTCCTCCGAACAGTTTGGTGGCCATTGTTCATAGGTTTACCAAAGTATCTGGCATTTAGAGGCCCCAAAATGAAGTTAGCGCATACAAACAGTCCCGTGGGTAACTTCAGCTAATGAAAAATCAACACATTGACTGCATTTTTGTGGGGTAAAAACACAGAAATATATGTTTACCCCCCAAACCCATACATTTTTGGAAAGTACACATTCTACAGAATCTAAAATGGGTACCCATGCCTTATTGCTCCAAACTACTGAGTCGCAAGGCTTTCCCAAAGTTGTCGGTTTTGGTGAAATATGTGGAAATTGCCTCAAAGCTTCAACTTTCCAGCATCGTATTGTCCATGTATCGTTACCAGCATAAAGCATCCTAAATATAAACATATGGGTCTACTAAACAGTTTGATACCCAATGTGCATAGATATACCAAACTATGTGGCGCACAGAGACCCCCAAATGACAATATGTATAGACATTTTCACGGCTGACGCGCTGGCTGCTGCAATATAACCACCCGGTGTGTGTATTATGCGACATTAGCCCACCTAACAGTACAGAGACCCCAGAAAACCATATATTTTCAGAAAGTACACATTCTGACGAATCCAATATGGGTAAATAAGTGTTTCTACTGCAAACTGCCAAACTGCAAAGCAATGCTGAACATAACGGTTTTTATCAAATTTCGGAAAATCGTCACAAAGCTTGAATTTTACCCCATTATATGCCACACATTTCGTAACGTATCAGCATAAAACATCCTAAATATGAACGCCAGGGGTCTACTGAACACTTTGATGCCCAATATGCATAGATATACCAAACTATGTGGCGCACAGAGACCCCCAAATGACAATAGTGTATATACATTTTCACGGCTGACGCTCTGGCTGCTGCAATATGAGCACCTGGAGTGTGTATTATGCGACATTAGACCCCCCTAACAGTACAGAGACCCCAGAAAACCATATATTTTCAGAAAGTACACATTCTGACGAATCCAATATGGGTAAATAAGTGTTTCTACTGCAAACTGCCAAACTGCAAAGCAATGCTGAACATAACGGTTTTTATGAAATTTCTGAAAATCGTCACAAAGCTTGAATTCTACCCCATTACATGCCACACATTTCGTAACGTATCAGCATAAAACTTCCTAAATATGAACGCCAGGGGTCTACTGAACACTTTGATGCCCAGTATGCATAGATATACCAAACTATGTGGCGTACAGAGACCCCCAAATGACAATAGTGTATATACATTTTCACGGCTGACGCGCTGGCTGCTGCAATATAAGCACCTGGTGTGTGTATTATGCAACATTAGACCCCCCTAACAGTACAGAGACCCCAGAAAACCATATATTTTCAGAAAGTACACATTCTGACGAATCCGATATGGGTAAATAAGTGTTTCTACTGCAAACTGCCAAACTGCAAAGCAATGCTGAACATAACGGTTTTTATCAAATTTCTGAAAATCGTCACAAAGCTTGAATTCTACCCCATTATATGCCACACATTTCGTAACGTATCAGCATAAAACATCCTAAATATGAACGCCAGGGGTCTACTGAACACTTTGATGCCCAGTATGCATAGATATACCAAACTATGTGGCGTACAGAGACCCCCAAATGACAATAGTGTATATACATTTTCACGGCTGACGCGCTGGCTGCTGCAATATAAGCACCTGGTGTGTGTATTATGCAACATTAGACCCCCCTAACAGTACAGAGACCCCAGAAAACCATATATTTTCAGAAAGTACACATTCTGACGAATCCAATATGGGTAAATAAGTGTTTCTACTGCAAACTGCCAAACTGCAAAGCAATGCTGAACATAACGGTTTTTATCAAATTTCTGAAAATCGTCACAAAGCTTGAATTTTACCCCATTATATGCCCCACATTTCGTAACTTATCAGCATAAAACATCCTAAATATGAACGCCAGGGGTCTACTGAACACTTTGATGCCCAATATGCATAGATATACCAAACTATGTGGCGCACAGAGACCCCCAAATGACAATAGTGTATATACATTTTCACGGCTGACGCTCTGGCTGCTGCAATATGAGCACCTGGAGTGTGTATTATGCGACATTAGACCCCCCTAACAGTACAGAGACCCCAGAAAACCATATATTTTCAGAAAGTACACATTCTGACGAATCCAATATGGGTAAATAAGTGTTTCTACTGCAAACTGCCAAACTGCAAAGCAATGCTGAACGTAACGGTTTTTATCAAATTTCTGAAAATCGTCACAAAGCTTGAATTTTACCCCATTATATGCCCCACATTTCGTAACTTATCAGCATAAAACATCCTAAATATGAACGCCAGGGGTCTACTGAACACTTTGATGCCCAATATGCATAGATATACCAAACTATGTGGCGCACAGAGACCCCCAAATGACAATAGTGTATATACATTTTCACGGCTGACGCTCTGGCTGCTGCAATATGAGCACCTAGAGTGTGTATTATGCAACATTAGACCCCCCCTAACAGTACAGAGACCCCAGAAAACCATATATTTTCAGAAAGTACACATTCTGACGAATCCAATATGGGTAAATAAGTGTTTCTACTGCAAACTGCCAAACTGCAAAGCAATGCTGAACATAACGGTTTTTATCAAATTTCTGAAAATCGTCACAAAGCTTGAATTCTACCCCATTATATGCCACACATTTCGTAACGTATCAGCATAAAACATCCTAAATATGAACGCCAAGGGTCTACTGAACACTTTGATGCCCAGTATGCATAGATATAGCAAACTATGTGGCGTACAGAGACCCCCAAATGACAATAGTGTATATACATTTTCACGGCTGACGCGCTGGCTGCTGCAATATAAGCACCTGGTGTGTGTATTATGCAACATTAGACCCCCCTAACAGTACAGAGACCCCAGAAAACCATATATTTTCAGAAAGTACACATTCTGACGAATCCAATATGGGTAAATAAGTGTTTCTACTGCAAACTGCCAAACTGCAAAGCAATGCTGAACATAACGGTTTTTATCAAATTTCTGAAAATCGTCACAAAGCTTGAATTCTACCCCATTATATGCCACACATTTCGTAACTTATCAGCATAAAACATCCTAAATATGAACGCCAGGGGTCTACTGAACACTTTGATGCCCAATATGCATAGATATACCAAACTATGTGGCGCACAGAGACCCCCAAATGACAATAGTGTATATACATTTTCACGGCTGACGCGCTGGCTGCTTCAATTTGAGCACCTGGTGTGTGTATTATGCGACATTAGACCCCCCTAACAGTACAGAGACCCCAGAAAACCATATATTTTCAGAAAGTACACATTCTGACGAATACAATATGGGTAAATAAATGTTTCTACTGTAAACTGCCAAACTGCAAAGCAATGCTGAACATAACGGTTTTTATCAAATTTCTGAAAATCGTCACAAAGCTTGAATTTTACCCCATTATATGCCCCACATTTCGTAACGTATCAGCATAAAACATCCTAAATATGAACGCCAGGGGTCTACTGAACACTTTGATGCCCAATATGCATAGATATACCAAACTATGTGGCACACAGAGACCCCCAAATGGATATATAGTAAATAAAATTTACAAGGCAAAACAAAATAAGGCAGTAAAGAGTGAAATGCAAAAAAATCCAATAAAACCACAAAAATCAATGTTTTTTTTCCAGACTCGTGTTATCGGCCGTCAGAATCACAGTTTGAATATTTTAGCTGGGCCAAACAGGTTATACGGCTAGAAACAAGTGAACACAACATACGCAGAGCTGAAAATGCAATAAAATGGCTAAAAATGCAATAAAATGGCTAAAAATGCACCAAAATACCCAAAATTGCAATATAATCACCGAAATAACATAAAAAAGATATTGCACAGTACGGTTAGCGAATACGCTATTCGTAATGGCAATAAAACATTTTTTTCAGCCAAAAAAAGAAACGATGCGATAAGAAAAAAAAAAAAAAAGCCACAATGCCATGTATGTGCGTGTGCGTGTGTACAAATGGTAAATTACATGTTATGTGCGCGTGTGTGCGTGTGCACATGTGTGTAAGTGCAGTGAGTGTAAGTGACCCCCCCAATCCCCAAAAATGTATGTGTAAGTGTGTGTAAGTGTGAATCTAAGTGTGTATTACTGTAATAAGTGTGTGTTGGTGTGTTTGTGTGTGTAATTGTTGCACTAACCTGAAAAAATCGCTGGAGACTGTTGCAGGCGATCTGGAAGGGCCTCAGGAAGAGATCTGCGACGTCCTCTGTGTGCCTGTGCTGTGGGGGCGGAGATATCCAGCGCGGTGTAGGCTGCAGCAGCAGGACACGTAAGTTACACGTGCCTGCTGCTGTTTTTGGGCCCCTGGGCGATCGCGCCCCAGGGGCCACTCGATCCCCTGCTCTGCTCGTTGCCTAGGGGCAGGGGATCGATGCGGAACGGAGCGAGCGGCTCTAACAGCCGCTCCTCCGCTCCAGAACCCGGAAGTGCTGCAGAACGTAGAATCTACGTTCTGTGGCATTTCAAGTTACTTTTCCACAGAACGTAGATTCTACGTTCTGTGGCACTTAAAGGGTTAAGAAATACTCTGCAATGTCTATGATTTATTATCTTCTATGAAAAAAAGGTCCATTTTCTAACCACTATCCAGGTCACAGTTATGCATTCTGTACTCTTTGGTTTTTTCTTTTGTTTTCTTTTGATTCACTTTTGTTTTTTGCTTTATTTGCTTTTTATTTTTTATTGACAAACAATCAAAACAAAAAAAAACAAACAAAAGAAAATAATGTCAATACATAGGTGGGGGGGAAGAGAATCTTTTTCACGACAACAAGATGGTAATATTGCTTTCTATATATTTACTCTTTTTATCCAAAATACTATTTTTCTGAAAATGAACAAATGATATTTCTCTAGGAGTCCCTAGGCAGCACAGGGACATCCAGGTTAATGCACACTTCCCTTCAGGAGGCAGGATGGCTTCAATAAGTGAAACTGAAATGGTCCGTCCCACTGGTCCTCCTCTTCCCTGTATTGACCCCTCCCCTGCCAGTTCTTTGCCATCCTGCTCTCAGGAGGTAGGATCAGAGAGCTCCTCTCTTTAAATATTAATTTTCTTCACTTTAGTTTATTATTTCATTTCTTATGTTCTTCTCACAAAAGAATATCAAGGAAGGACAACAGCAAGACATGCGTGGGCGCTGTCTTTGACGGATCACAAAACAGCATTCCTTAGCGCTGCTACACTCTCCCGAGACTCATCTCACAAGCAGGCAGGGTAATATCAGATATGCTCCATCTGCGGTTGCCGTCTTACTTTACTGTCGACATCACGGATCGCCAGAGGTGCGAGACACCTGCGCAATATCGTGTGAGTAAAGACCCGATCTCCATAACAGATAACACCGGGAGACTGAGCAGGTAGGCGGTCGGATCGATGGTGATCCTTCTCTCATATACAGTGCCTTAGGAGACCGCAAAGTACATTCATATGTATGCAGTGGCCCCTGCTTCTATCAGTTCCCAGACAGCAGGGGCATATATGAAAAAGGCATAATATCTACATTACTGGATTTATAACCAATATAATATTCCCAGTGGTTTATTCTCACAGATTACTGTTTTTTACATAAATATATAAAAAAAAAAAAATACACACAGACAAACATATAGACATACAGATTCTGCTCTCTAACTCTCAGCCTAACATGGCAGCTGGGTTCTAAGAACAAGGAACCGAATGGCTCCTTAGCTAAAAAGACGTACAGCTATTCCAAAGTCAGTCTTCCAACAACAACCATAAGCAATCTACTTCACTAGGGGACTCTGGCTATACACAACCCCAGGCACCTGACTGGCTACAAGCATTTCGGTCAACTATTGTAGGCATGGCAGCCTCTATTGACAAATTAGCGCCACCGCATACAGCCTGCCAAGCTCAGGACAAGGGGCCATACCCTCAGCTACATCTGGTACGACTTCACCCTCGACCCAACCAGATGGCTCACAGGACATTTCCTCTGAGGAACAAGGTATCCTGCATGTGTAGCATGTGATAGTGATTGGGAAAACGAAAGCTCTGAACTCCCGCCAGTAACAGATCGCTCACATAAATCACATATGTTTCATTCCTTTGGGATTCAGGACAAACATAAGAAACAAAAAACATTAGACAAACTGTTTGCCTCAAAACAAAACAAAAAAAAAAAGAAACTTTACAGTACATGACATAATTACCAAAACCATTCTAAAGGAGTGGACAACACCTAATAGAAGTTTGACAAGCGTCTAGATACATTATACCCCATCGAACAAGCTCACTGAGATATGAAAAAGTGGATGCTCTGGTCTCTCGCTTGTACAAGAGAACGAATATTCCCCTAGAGGATGAAACATAGTTTAAGGACCCAATGGACAGAAAAGCTGAAAAGCTGATAAAAAAGATTTTTTCATGTACTAAATCAGCATTTAAACCCAGGGTGGCATCACTTTAGTCCCGTTAGAGGAAGCTCTAGAGGCGACTGACAACCAAGACTTCGATATGCACGACCGCTTATCCAAAGTCACTAACGCAATCCATTTTCTTTGTGATTGCTTTATGGACATACTACAGCTCCTAGATAAGTCATCAGCAATGTCCGTAGCAGCGAGACAAGCTTTATGGATGAAAACCTGGAACACTGACCTGGCTTCCAAAAAGAACTCAGTGGCGCCACTCTTTAAAGGGACATCCCTGTTCGGACCAGAGTTGGACACGCTCATTAATAAGATCACAGGAGGAAAGAGCAATTTTCTACCACAAGATAGGAAAACAAAACAAACTTTTCCGACACAAAAGAAGTCCTTTCGTACATCAAACTTTGACCACAGAATGCCTCAACGATCCCAAAGACAGAACACGTATCCAAGCACTTCTAAAGGCTTTCGATCTTCAAAAAAGCCAAACCGGTCATACCAAAAACACACTTTTAAGGGAGCACCCAACAAAACACAAGCCTAATGAATGAAAACTGCCCTCCTCCAAACAGGGAAGTGGAGGTAGGAGGACGTCTCTCTCTGTTCAAGGAGGAGTGGGTTCTCACCACTTCAGACATGTGGGTTTTACAAGTCATTTCCATAGGATACAAGATGCATTTAAAGACTCTACCTACACCCCAATCCATGCGTTCAAAACCACCCACTTGCCCACGAGGGCGAGTAGCTCTACAACAGGCCCTAACAGATATG